>NC_062565.1:42237487-42872876 GCF_022837055.1 Prionailurus viverrinus | reverse complement strand
CTGATCGTAGGCTAAAATGGTAGCATTTGTTCATTTCACGGAGGTTTCATTGTTTAATTGTCATGGTCAGAAATTCTCTCGGAGGTAGAAATACAAATGTATAGTCAGACACTGACAGCGTTATGCCTTAGAACCTTTTTTTTAATAAACACCTTATATTCAAAATTCTCCCTTATTTCCTACTGTCCATTAGCACACGTTTACTGAGTCATGTGTCAGGTACGCTAAAAAGGACAAAACCAAATCATGCATTCACATATCAAAAAATACTTCTAAGTATTGAAAAATTCACCCAATAATACATCCTTAAGGAAACATAATGTTTCAGATATGCACTGCACATAATGTACATAATGTGTGCATGCTATTTATTAATACATGTTCAAAAAGGATACTTGAACCTAGAGGGTAAATAAAGAAGTCTGGGTTTATGTCAGCACGTATATGTGTTTGTATGTATGGGGTCAGGAGAGATTAGGAAGGAAAGAAGAGAGGGAAAGAAAAGAAAAAGAGAAGCAAGGGGGAAAAAAGTCAGTGGTCTGAGAACCACAGGAGCTGGTGAATTTTACCTTAACTCCCACCACCCCATCTGTCTTTTCTGCATGGAGCAGCATTAGTACACGATTATTCGTTCCATCAACAGATACATCATCAGAATTCAGTTGACCACTACCCAAATCAAACAAAATGAAAAAACAATAATTTCAGTTTAAAAAAATATATAAAAACATCCAGACGTTAGCAGTGGTACTTATGTACTCCCAACTGTGATAAAGAAAACTTGCTGAGAGCCCTTCCAAAGCAGAAAAAAATTAAAATCTCAGGGAATTTTTTTCCTTTACTGGCCAGAATCTCATTCCAAGAAGTACCAGCCTGTCTCATTTCAAAATGCTTCCCTTGCCAAGGAAGCGGAAGCGGTCATATTCTTTCCCACCGAACTATGGGTGAATTATAATTATCCTACCTCTTGTGGGACAATGAAGCAGCAAACATCTGCTATACTGAATCAAAAACCCACGAATGAAACTCTACCAAACTGTGAATCATACCTGGACTCAGATTAAAGGTTTTGTGTTGTGTTTACCTTTTTCTTTATTTTCTTTGCAGTTTAAAATATGGATTTGTTAGCTCTGGCTCTGTGTTCTGAGGGAAACTGTATGGATTCCATTCATTGACTCCAATTTTAACATTGCAAATCCCCAGCTCTATGGCAATAGCTGGGCAATAATGATTAACAGTTTTTCTGTTTGATTTGTTATCATCTTCTCACGGTTTTTCCTTAGATGGATGGTGATTAAGAAAATTTAGAAGTACACAATCTAAGAAGTAAGATTCTTTAGGGTTTTTTTCCTTCGGCTATAATGACAATAACAGAGGAGAAGAAAATGGTATTTTAAACTTCCAAAAGACACAAGCTTCAAAACTACAGTTAACTTAACATAATTTTATGTATCATGATATTTATGGTAGTACTAAACTGTTTACTTAAAGTCAAGAAAGAAAAATGGAATTTCATTTCTGCGTTTTAGCCAAGAAAACATAGACAGTGGTCTACTTGCCCTGAAACATTGTTTGTGTGTCTCTTTATCTGTTAGAGAGCAGAAAGGCAAACTCGAATTATGGATTCAGCTCAATATGCAGAATTCTGTGAAAGTCGACAATTAAGTTTCTGTAAGTAAATGTTTAATTTTGCTTCATTATATGTTTAAGAGATTATGTGTTACAGATATACTAAAGTATGACGCAATCTCCGTTCCTTAGAAATTGGTGAATTTAATATATGCATAGTTATAACTATTACAGAAACAACCCCTGCATTGTAGGGGAGTCTATAAAAGATTTTACCCCACTCTACTATTTTGTAATTAATAGTCTTAAGAGGTTTTAAAGGGTGCTGGTAGTATACAGAGAGCCATGTTAATTATTCACATTACTTTTAGTCAGAAAAATTCCATTTTCTTTAACGTTCCCACTTTAATTTCGTTTCCAGTTTCTTAGTCATATTTACACTAGTATTGCTGATTGTACTTGACCCACAATGGACTGGAGTGGCACAGTCATGACATTTAAGAGCCCCCAATATTAATAAATACCAGGCTTTCCATTTATTTATGCATACTCTTATTACCCCAAAGGAACGTATCAATAGTCTCTTCCATTTTTGTGTGTAACCCCCTGCTGTAACAGGCATTCAGTGTGAGCCAAATTCATTAGTCCATGCTCTTGTAACACTAATAACCTAGTGATAAATTAAGTACTGTCCGTCATTGCACACAAGCTTACTAAAAGTACAGAAAGGCTCGTGATACATAGCGGGCTCAATTGTGCAGCAGACACCCTCACCACAACAGTTCCATGACTAAGACTCTCGGGGGAAAGGTCAAAGAGTAAGTGTGATGAAAAGTCCGGTTAAAAATCTGACAGAATAGCACATGACCCTGGTCTGAGGGATTATAGACACAATGGTGTCTTTAAATGGAAAAACTGTTCTGTGGTCCTAATAACAATGCATTTGATTTGAAAAAAGAAAATGAGAGCTTCATTTCTAGATCATCAAGTACAAATAAATGACACATTTCCAACAGCGTCCCATGTAAATGTCAGTAAAATATAGGAAAACATGTTTGGGGAGCTTTTTTGTCCTAACTAAATATACTTTGCAGTCTGACTAACAGTTTGGCATCCTACATCTGTGAAGCATTAAGTAAATGACACTTCAGATCATGGCAATTTCAGCAAATGAGAGGTTTTTGTATTGTAATTTTTAGGTTTAAAAATGGCATTCAAGTCTTTTATAAGTATAAATCTCCAGTTTATAAAGTAACGTTTAGTGCTATTGAACTATTTTTTAAAATCATATTTTAAATTTAATTCACTTAAAGGAACAGACGTGCTATTTCACACTAAAACAGATAGCCACCGGAGCGTCCTCATACATCTTATGTTTGGAAATCGGACTTTTAACAACTCAGTTTTTTGTTTGTAACTCAGTAATAATGAATATTTTCCCTTTCTATAGAATATACTTATAGCTTAGACATAATATTATGCTTATTTTTTTTTAATTTTTTTTTCAACGTTTTTTATTTATTTTGGGGACAGAGAGAGACAGAGCATGAACGGGGGAGGGGCAGAGAGAGAGGGCGACACAGAATCGGAAACAGGCTCCAGGCTCCGAGCCATCAGCCCAGAGCCCGACGCGGGGCTCGAACTCACGGACCGCGAGATCGTGACCTGGCTGAAGTCGGACGCTTAACCGACTGCGCCACCCAGGCGCCCCAATGCTTAATTTTTTTAAAGAGGATGGATTTGGGCATTTAAAAATACTTCTTCATATGATGCCCATAGGTGCTTCATTATGAAACCTTAGTGGAAGACTCTGTTTTATATGCCAGAGTGCTGTGGTTGGGAATGCTTAGTCCAGGTGGGTCGGCACATTTAGAACTAATACCCACACTGGTCAGAATGGTAGGCTTTTTTCATTTCTACCCTTCTGATAAATTACCAGGATATAGGAATTGTGGTCCAGCTGTATGTGTCTTCTTAAATATTTGATCTTGGCATTCACTGATTGGGACTACTGATGCATTTTTAAATTAACAAGTATAACTTTTTAGGCTGAAGGTAAGTTGCAGAATTGGGATACTGATCAAATTCACCAACACTTTGGTTTTTATATTTATGTAAGTTAGATAGTCATTTCCCTTAAAGTCTTAACATCTGATATGAACGTTAGTTCACATAGCTTAAATTTAGTTATAAATTGATAAATCTTTTTGCAAGCCTTTCCTTTCAACCTTTTGTTTCATATATGAATTTTGTAAACAAATACGTAGATTTTCTTTTTAGTCAATCTGAGAGTCTCCTTGTATTTTAATTGCTGATTTTAACTTATGTGTGTTTAATTACTTATACTGTTGGGTTTATATATGCTGTCTTTGTGCTTTAAATTTACTTTTTTATTTTGCTTTTCCTTCTCCTTTTCATTGTTCTGTCAGATTAATTAGATTTTCTTCACTCCGTGTTTCCTCAAACAGTTTGTATAGTGTATATTCTCTTTCTATTATTCTAGTTGCTATCCTTAATTGTTTAATACGCATCCTGGACTTAAATTTTTTAAGTTGATCATTAGTAAACATTCCTTCTCAGCCTAATTTTGTTTTTCCCAAGGCTCTGTGAGAGCTTAAAGCACTCATTTTTGTCTTAAAAATGCTTTATTTTGCCCTCATACTTAAGTGGTAGTTTAGTCGGGTAGGAAATTGTGGGCTAGTAGTTATTTGTTAAAACAGGATAGCATTGTCTTTTAGCCTCTGTTGTTGGTAAGAAGTCTCTGTCCGCTTGTCCTGTGTTTTCCCTGTCGGAGAAACTAAGAGAATGAAGGTCTGACCTCCCAGCGCTCTGGTGTATGGGGAAATGAAGAGGCTGGCAGTCCATGGCTGATCAGTATGTATGTACAGGAGGAAAGAAAGAAGGAATCTCTACTACAGAAGATTCCAGGGAGGACCAGGCCTTCTGAGGAGGATTATTTTCAGTTAATCCAAGTAGCAGTAATTTTGAAGAGCTTGAAGTCGCAGAAGAACTTCTTCAGAGTGGAGGGAGCATTAGAGGGGGCACTAAGGGAAGGATCAGAATGGCAAGACTGGGAGACGGTTGGGGTAGAAACAAGGAGATAGTATGCAGGGATGCAAGAATGGGATATTGAGAGAAACTTGAATTTTTCTAGTGATCGATGATGAGAAAGAAAAAAATGTGTATGAGAATTAACTAATCTTAAATTCCCCGTATGAAGTTATTTTAATTCCAGCACAGAAGACTGATAATCCTAGGAACTTCTGACCTGTGTTCAGGATTCTGTTGAAATTGTTGATCAATTTCCATGATTACCCTTTCTCCTGATACATTGAGAAGAGGAGTAAAGGTGAAGGAACTCATTCATTCTGGTGCCCCCCACCTCTCGATGGAAAAAAACTGTCATGACTGGGGGTATCTGTGCCTCTTTTGCTGGTGTTTCCCAGCAATACCCTGGGAAGGTCTGTCGCTGAAGCCATCCTTCTGCAGCTGACAGGGAGGGAATTCTCTCAGGGAATCTTCACCTGTTGTTGGAATAGCAGTAACCCACAGTGGTTTTATGGGACCTCTGTGCACCTTTTGGACATGGAAAAGTTGAGACCCTACCCTTTAAAGAAGTATCATCTTTCATTCATTTGTTCATTCAGTTTTTATCTAGAAATATTTATTTTGAGTCTGCTGATGCCAGGCACTATTCGTATTCTAGGTGCTGGGGATACAGGGTGGACACATGGTCCTTATCCCTGCATTCTCAGAGCTTAAAATCTAGTGAGGAAGCCACCAATTCTGTTGCTTGGGTGGACAGATCTGATGGAATACTGGGAATTATCCCTTCCCTCTCTTAAATCGCTTAGAGCATAGTCACAAAATACCTGTTTCTGTGTTCCTAACAACCTGTCAAAGGGAGAAGTGAATATGGTACCTTTTATTGATTTTGCCAAATTGCTGCCTGTTAACTTGAACTTCAGAAGTATTCCACAGATGTTACACAAGTGTTTGGGAGCTATTGCAGCTCGCTAGTTAGATGGAATGTTGCATGTCAGAGAGTAGGTGGAAGATTGGTTACTTTGGGGAGATAGTTTTGAGGGGATTATCATAATTCTGCCACAGTTGACAGCTTTGGATATACACTTCGATAGCAAGACTTCATGTCTTCTGTGATTTATTTACAAGAAAACTCTTCTGTATGTGGAATTCATGAAGCCTGTATCTGTAAGGATCCAAACATCATGCTTTGAGTGACCGTTAAGGGTTTTAATAGACCCGTGGGACCAGATTAACCAAAAGAATAATCGGCACAGATTTCTTTACCATCACTCTCTTCCCTGTTGATTACTGGTTAAATTAGTAATATCTAATAAAGGCCCTATGTCAGGTTAGACTCTGCCTCGGACTGTGGCAGTTTAGAGATCTTTACCGGAAGGTTCCTCATGCGCTTGGTACCGTTAGGGATGCAGAGAGAGAGACCTGATGCTTGGTGTTTGCCTGCAAAAAATCTTCTGATACGGTTTCAGAAATGATAAGCGGACATGAAAGGGTATCTGATGATATAAGTGTTCAGTAAATGACTGTGTGGGGAAGTACACAGTGCAGGCAGGACCCGTGTGAGTGAAGAAGAGAGGCGGGATGCCATTCCACAGAGGGAAAGGAGCCGGGGTGAACAGAGAGAGGGTTGACTCAAGGCCAGGTGGCATTTCAGTAGGCACTGGTATAAAGACAGGCTGAAATCAGTCTGGAGGTTCGGAAAGTCAGGCTTAAGAATTTGGACATCTGCAGGCATAAACTTTTTCTATTTTATTCTGTAACCGCAGGCATAAACTTTTTCTATTTTATTCTGAATGTGTGACTTTGAGCCTGTTCCAGTAATAGACACATTTTGAAATGTATCGCGAATACAATTTCTGTACGTTCCCGTTTTCTTTTTTTTTTAATCACAGGTTCCTTCTTGCAGGAATTTCTTTCCACAAGCATAAATTAAAGTTACAATCAAGCGACCCCTTTGACTGTTGTTAATACATGAGCTATGGCCAACGGTGACTTATTCTGACACTGTGAGAAGGTCTGAACATTAAGTCATCTCGTGTACTGTGTTACGTAGCACGGATACAAAACGCAAAGACCCAAATGCATGAGGAATTTCTCGGGGCTTGAATATCTCGACACTATCATTAGGGCTTCGAAAACATAGCGTTTTAGATGCATTATTTTTCAAATGTAATTTCCATTTTGTGATGGTAACATGAAGTATTAAAACACTTTAAAAATTAAATTTTCGATATTTATTTTTTTGATGGCTAGCCAAAAAAGCCTCCAAATTTCGAGACTGGTTGGACTGCAGCAGTATGGAGATAAAACCCAATGTTGTCGCTATGGAAATTTTAGCATATTTAGCATATGAAACTGTGGCACAGGTAAGAATTATAATATCTGGCCTAGCAGGCCATTCATGACTGCTTTCTCCTAATCCCTGTCCATGATCAGGTCCTCTACCGCTACTCTTCCAGGAATGAGAACAGCCATGAGTTGCATCCTATGGCAATCTTGCCATTTTCTGAAATTTCCTTCAGTTATGTTTCTCTGTATCCTCAACTCTGGTGGGTGTTAGGGTAAAAGTGGCTGTTTGTTACAACTTGATCCTAACCCGAAGTTGTGTATCCCTGCTTACTTTTTTGCAGCCTTGAATTCTAAGGACACATCTACCTTGTTTAGAGATTATTTTTGAGCTTTGAGAAATACCTTTCTAGTTATGTACAGTCTACTGAGTGCTTACCAAAACCTGAGTCCAGAATCAAAGCATGGTCCTTTGACCACAAGCATCAGCCTCTCCTGGCTGCTTGTTTAAAACGTTAACCCGGAGGGGCGCCCTGGAGGCTCAGTCGAAGCATCCAACTCTTGATTTCGGCTCAGGTCATGATCTCATGGTTCGTGAGATGGAGCCCCACGTCGGGCTCTGTGCTGACAGTGCAGAGCCTGCTTGGAATTCTCTCTGTCTTCCTCTCTTTCTGCTCCTCTTCAGTCCATCAAAATAAATAAATAAACTTTAAAAAATAAAAGAAACTAATAAAAGAAAATAAAACGTAACCAAATTCGAATCTCGGTATCTAGAGCCCAGAAATCTCTATTTTAAAATGCTTCCCCTAGTGATTATTAAATACAATCTGAGAACTACTCCCCTAGAAAGTCAGAATATATTGTTTCTTTTTTTTTTTTCAATAGCACATGTTTATTCAATAAATTCGGCCTGCTGCATTAAATTGCATTTATGTTTTACTGGATAAAAATCATCCGTACTCTTGATAGAATAAAAGCACAGTTTAGAATATAGCATATCTAACCAGTTTATTCATTTCATTTTTCTAATATGAAATTTATTGTCAAATTGGTTTCCATACAACACCCAGTGCTCATCCAAACAGGCGCCCTCCTCAATGTCCATCACCCACCCTTCCCTTCCTCCCACCCTCCATCAACCCTCAGTTTATTGTCAGTTTTTAAGAGTTTCTTATGGTGTTTCTATTCATGGATAGGTCCATTTTCCAGTCAATGAAAGCATATGCTCATGTGCACAGTACAGATTTTTAGGCTCACCGTATGATCAGTAACATTTGGAATGGATTGCTTTTAGTTTCGCCACTGCATTGACATTGGTGGTTCTTTCCAGTGATGTGACTTCTTTTCATTACTCTGATCTAGTTAGTGGACCTGGCTCTTCTTGTGAGGCAGGACATGGTAACCAAGGCAGGAGACCCCTTCAGCCATGCCATTTCTGCAACCTTCATTCAGTATCACAACTCTGCTGAGGTGAGTAGCAAAAAAATCTGTCTTTGACACATCTGTGGATTTTTCTCATGCCTGGTGTTTACGGTAGTAATTCTTTGAAAAAGACAATGTAGGAATGTGTAGCCTTCAGTCAGGAATCTGAACACACTCAACTTTCAAACAGAGATTTTCTGAGTTCCTACTATGTTCCAGGCCCTAACAAGCCACTTAATACAATTATTTGCTCACCTTTTTCTTGCCTTATCTAGCTTCCCTAGCCCTGCAGTGAAAGAGGGATAGTTGTAGACCTCACCTCGTTTCCAGGGAGGTGAACAACCGGTGTGGGCCTTTGAATAATGTTGAGAATAGTTCTTTATTTCTTTGCGCCTCAGAAATGAGAGGATCACTGTTATTCGTGTACTAATAATTCCCAACGTTTATTGATAATTTTACTTCCCAGTTATTGATCCAGCTCTAAACATTATTTAAAGAAGCATGGCTCCACTTATTCTCTGTGTTCAGATTGGCCCTTGTCATGTGAGGATCACATCCTTTCATATCCAGTTTATGTGGCTGGGACCCCCACTTAGGGGACTATAAAATCTTGCCAGACTTTAAGACATTGTGCAATAACTGTGTACCATTCTTATTATGAAGGTTCTCTGTAAGCAGCATATACCTGCAAACCAGAAATGTGGTATTATCTATTGAATGAACTTGCTAATATGTAACTTTTTTTTACTAGCACAAACACCAATTTCATATAATTCAATCTAATAACCGGATAGAAGGCAGCAAGGAGGTTAGGTTAACATCTACATGTATAGTTGTGAAGTGAGCTTTGGATCAAGTTGGGTGAAATATATAACCTGAAAATGGCTAAGCCCCTTTGAGAATTTGGCAAAAACTATAAACCCTGTCTCCGTAAACACATTCACAAATTTTGTATACAATTCAGGGTGTTCAAAGACCCTCTGAAACCATTCTGTGGATCTAAGGGATCTGTGAACCCTATGGACCCCAAGTTTAAGCATCTCTGCTCTTGGATACTTAGAAAATATATAAATATATATGCCTATATATCTTATTATCCGTCAGAAGATTGACATCTTTTTGTTCCCCTTGGAGGATCGGATTGGCTTGGAATCCAAGTAGAAATTAAAGTGTTTTGCCCATTACAAATCCTTTTTTTTTTCCTTAGAAAAGATCATACATCATTATCAGTCATCATACTTTAAAAGTCCCTAAAGCTTACTCAGTTGATTAAACACTTTGTTTTCTTTACGTTACAAACCCAAATTACGATGTCAAAGAACACCCTTTAAAAATATCTTTGGTACACGTTCACTTTATGAATATGTGTATAAGTATGCTTTTCATTAACATCAGACAAATTTGTTGTAACATTTCTAATTGAAGAAATTTACAGTGAACATAACAAGCCTAGTTTTCCCTTAACATTCAAGGGATTGCTTGCATGGCTAGGAAAACTCTTTATTTCCCTTCTTTCTTGGTTCTCCAGGGTGGCCAAGCTGCCCTGGGCAACCGCTCAGCAACCACAGCTGCTGCTCCCAGCTACCCAGTAGTTAAGAAAAATGGCCTGTGTGTGCTCGGTTTCCCGGGCTCTCTGGGAGGCGGGAGCGTGAGTGTCGGAAAGCATCCTGACTAAATATGTTAGCAAAGCCTCAAGCGTTTCCCTGGCTGTCCAGACACCCCTCCTCCTGTGTGACTGGTGGTCAAAATGAACATTCAGAAGGACTGGAAATCTTCCTGCCCTTTATTACCTGACAAAACACAGAGAATGGCCACTCTAAAGTAGGATTCTTCCTCATCAGTGTTACAAACGAGCAACCAACATCAAGGGCCTGCTCTAAAGGGCTTTTTAGCAAATTGGGTACAAAGGGAAACCCCAAAGACTGGTATGATCTGTGTTCTGTAAAACAAACAAGGAAATGAAGAACAAGCAAACAGACAATTTGAGATTGCATAGGCTAATTTCCAGATGAGTGCCAAAGACAGGAAGCATGGAGGTAGAAACAATCCCTGACTGTAGAGAAGACTTCAGAGAGGAAGCTGGTGTTGAGGGAAGATAGGACTTTGACAAGATGGTAAAACTGGAGAGAATATTCTAGGCCTCAGAGGCAGCATAGGTATAATTGTAGAAGGGAAAAACAAAGCTGATTAAAATATTCAAGCAAAGGATTCATTGAGGAAGAAGAGGAGGTCAGATTAGAAAATTAAGCCTTAGGCTCTTAGAGTTAAGGAAGAGTTGAAGGGTTCTTGGCTCCTAAAGGGTGATGAGTTCAAATGGGTGTTTTAGGAAGAGCCAAACGGAGGTGCTACGTGCTTTGGATTGGAATCAAGCTCTCAAGGCATGGAGTTAATACATAATACATTCTGTTTTAATGACTGACATTCTTGAACACTAGGCATATAAGGAACCAAGCTAGTTATGCTTGCGTTCTCAGATTAGCATCTTTAATATGAATTGAAGTTAATTTTTAAGGGTTTTTTTCCTAACATATGGTTTATGCAAGCAAGCAGAGATCTCTAGGAGTTACCTTGTTTTTCCTAAGAACAACTCATGCCAAATTAGCCTTATTCTTTCTTGTTTGATAATGTTCCTCGGCAGCCAAATCAAAAAAATATTTCTGAAACCAATACATGCATTTCAGCCAAACATTTTACAAAGTTTGGCTTATTTTTTTTAAATATGGAGAAGTGTAGGCCAGCAGATAGTATGGTTAGTATAGGTGGTGGGATAAAGAAAATGTGGACTAATAATACCATATGTGGAAAAAAAACTTCTAGGCTTTTATTGGCCTGTACATTTCTTAGGAGCTAATATTGTGATGTTACTGATAAGGAAATTTTTGTGTTTAGTTTCAGTGTTTAGGTACCATCCAATAGGAAGGACATTGACACAGTAGAGGATATCTAAAGGAGAGTTATTAGAGGGTGAAAGAACCTGAAATAAGTGGTTGAAGGAATGTGAGCTAATTTGACCTATAAAAGAAAAAAGGCTATGCAAAGTGACAGTCCTCAAACATTTGAAGCACTTCCACATGGAAGAGAGAACAGACCTGCAGTCATGGCCAAAGAAACCAGATAGAAATGAGGGATATTATGAAAGAAGGAAGGAACTAGAAATGGAAGGAGCTAGAGGTATCTACAGTGACCCTCAGGCACTGAGTTTGAGTCACTGGTAGAAGGCTGGTCACACTGATACAAATCATGTCTGGACAGCGTCCGGTTTGGGGGGGACTTCAGAGGTACCTTTTGAGACATGTAAGTCTGACATGCTGACAGAACCTCCAAGTAGAAATCTCTCTATCTGACCGAATCAACAGAAATTTCAGAAGCTGTAGTAGACAGATTAAGATTAAGCTGATCAGACAGATTAAAAATTTAGACTATTTAGACTCTCAGGGGCAAGACAGGGCACCATTTCTGTGCACTAGATAATCATACATTGTGTTTTGATACTTGTAAACCTCAAGAAGTGTTGAATTCAGGAGGTATTCAACCAAATTGAATGTCAGTAGAAGTCCTGGTCACTTGATTTCAAAACCAAATAAATCTCTTTGGGCAGGGGTCTAGCATGAAGTCCTACCCAGAATCTCCTGAGACCACGCCTCCTCCCACACCAACAGCCCCATCATCTGGGTCACAGCACTCAGGGAAAACCACAGCAGGATCCCTTGGGAATGGGAGTGCTGGACAAGACTTGACTAAAACCAAGCAAAGGAAAAGAAAAAAGGTCAGTGAAAATTTTTTTTCTTTTTCCTTTTTTGTTTTTTGTTTTTTTGTTTTGTTTTGTTTTGTTTTCGTTTTTCTGATGCAGAGCGGAGAAAGGCTTGTTGAGTTTGTTTCAGAGATCTGGAAAATGTGCTCTGTTTTGCGCATCATTCAGATTTTTAGAAACAACCAATTTATGCTTGACCATACTTAATGACTTCTACTGAAACTTTCGTAACAGGTTTCTTCTGGATAAAGCAAGATAATGATTTCTTTCTAATATTTTATTAGAAAAATTTTCAAACGTAACAAAAACATTAAGAGAATTGTAGAGTTAACACCATGTATCTGCCATCTAGATTCTACAGTGAACATTTTACCATACTTACGGTATTATCTAACTATTGACTTTTATTATATCTCTGCATCTAATTGTTCCTTTGCTCATCTGTCAGTTCATCTTTTTTTTTTTTTTTAGCTACAATGCCAAGTAAGCTACAGACATTAGTACACCTCATGGCTTAGCACTTCATTATGTAACATTTTTTTGTGGTTCTTTTTTTTTTTTTTTAAGGTAAAACTTAGCACACAGTGAACCACTCCATTCTTAAGTATACCCTTTGACGAATGTGGGCAAATGTGTAACCTGTTGTTTTGTAAATCCCTCTCAAAGATGTAAAACATTATCATCAGTTCAGAAAGTTCCTGCATGCCTCTTCCCAGTCAATACCAGCCACTATCCTTAGAAAGGCACTCATTGTCCTGATTTTTTTCATACTAGCTCAGTTTTTTCTGTTCTGGAACATCATATAAGAAAAATGTAGGATGTAAACTCTTTTGAGTGAAATGTCTTTCACTCAAGATATTTTTGAAGTTTGTTTTTCCGTATAAGTGTAATTTATTCCTCTTTATTATTGAGTAATATGCCCTTGTATGAATATATCAATGTATTTATTCTGATTATGGTGGATACCTAGGCTGTTTCCAGTTATTGAGGTATTCTAAATAAACCTGTTGTGAGCTTTATCGTGAAAGTCTTTATGGGCAAATGCCTTTATTTCTCTTGGGTAAATAGCTAGGAATTAAAGTACTAGGCCATAGAGTATGTATGTGTTCAGTGTTCAAAGAAACTCTAAGAGTGGGGCGTCTGGGTGGCTCAGTCAGTTAAGCATCCAACCCTTCATTCCAGTTCAGGTGATGATCTCATGGTTTGTGGGTTTGAGCCCCACTGACAGCCAGATCCTGCTTGGGATTCTCTCTCTCCCTCTCCCTCTCTCTCTGTCCCTCCTCTACTCTCTTGCTCGCTCTCAAAATAAATATTAAAAAAAGAAAGAAAGAAACTCCACGACTTTTTTTTCCCAAAATATTTGTATCATTTTATACTTACACCTGCAGTATATGCCTCACATGTTCATCAGCATTTGGTGTTATCATTGTTTTTATTTTTAACCATTCTAATGGATATTCAACAGCGACTCATTTTACTTTGAGTTAGCACTTCCCTGATGACAAATGATGTTAAGCATTTTTTCAAGTGCTGACTGACCATTCATGTATCTTCCTAAGGGAAAAGTCTCTTCAAATCTTTTCTACAGTATTTTGAGGGAAGATTGTCTTTTATCACCAATCTGTAGGGGTTCTTTATATATATCCTATGTAATAACCCTATGTCAAATGTTTTTTCTACATGTTTTTTCTCAGTTCATGCCTTACCTATTCATTGTCTTAATGGTATATATTGATGAGCAGACGTTTTGAACTTCTGATGAAGTCTCATTCATCCAGTTTTCTCACACGTTTATTGCTCTCTGTATCCTAAGAAACCTTTGACTACTCTCAAGTCATGGTGATAAGTGTTTTCCTCTGAAAGCTGTATCACTTTCATTTCAATTTCATCATCATCAGATTAACTTTTGTGTATTATATGACTGGAGGTCAAGTTCACTTTTTTACATATGGATATCTGGTTATTGCCAAACTTTTTGTTGAGGACTCTTTTCTTCCATTAGATCGCTTTGGTGGCTTCGCTGAAAATCAAATGACCATTGACACCTGGCTGGCTCAGTTGAGCGTCCAACTCTTGATTTCAGCTCAGATCATGACCCCAGGTTGTGCGATCAAGCCCATGTCAGGATGTGTGCTGAGTGTGGAGCCTGCTTAAGTTCCTCTCTCTCCCTGTCCTTGCACCCTGCTCACGCTTTCTCTCTCTCACCTCTCTCTCTCTCTCTCTCTCTCTCTCTCTCTCTCTCTCTCAAATAAAAATAAAGAAAGAAAGAATCAAATGACCACATATCTAGTCTTTATTTCTGGAATTTCATTTGTTTCATTGACTGATTTGTCAGTTGTTTTGTTGGTACCATTTGCTTTGATTACTGTAGCTTTATAGTAGGTCTTATAGTGGGTAGTATGAGACCTCAAACTTTATCTTTCAGCCATAATTTTATGGACATGCTGTGTCCTTTGCATTTCTATATAAATTTTAGAATCAACATCTTAGTGTCTACCTAAAGGAAGGAATAAGGAAAGGAAGGAAGGAAGGAAGGAGAAGAGGGGAAGGGAGGAAGAAAAAGACAAAAAAGCCTAGTGGGGGTTTGAAAGGGATCAGATTGAATACTTCCATCAGCTTGGGGTTATGAATGTCTTAACAGTACCAACTCATATAATCCATGATGATGGCGTACCTCTGTATCTTTATGAAATCTTCCTTTTAGCACTGGTAATATTATTCACTCTGAGTTCTATTTTATCTGATTACTATAGCCTTCTTGCCTTCTTGTACTGTTTACATTGATATGTTTTTCTGTCAGTTTTCTTTCAGTGTATCTGTGCCTTTAATATTTAAAGCACATCTCTTGTAAACACCAAATAGTTGGGTCTTGCTTCTTTTTCCTTTCTAAAGTATATCTTTTAATTATAGTCTTTAATTCCCTGATATTCAGTGTATTTATTGACATGATCCGATATAGGTCAACTATTTTGGTATTTGTTTTCTGCTTGTTCTATTTTTGTTTCTCAGTTTTTCTTTCTTATTTTGGGTTCTGTGCTCTTTAAGAAATTCAGTTTATCTACTGGTTTCTTAGTGATACCTCTTTGCATTATTTTTTCAGTGGTTATGCTAAGGATTACAATATATCCTTAAATTTTCAGTGTACTTGGAGTTATTGTACTGCTTACATAAAATATGAGACTCATATTTGTAAGACGCATGTACTTTACTCTTGTCCATTACGCTATAGTTGTGATACATCTTACATCTTCTTATGTTCTAAACCATAATACTATTTTTACCTTAAATAATCAAATGTATTTTAATGAAACTAAGAGAAAAAATAGACTTTAACATTTACCATTTCCATTTAACATTTACTATTTTTTTATGTACAGATTTCCTTATGGTATTATTTTCCTCTTTTGTTCTACTAAATTTTATTTTAGCATTTGTTACAGTGCAGTTTAGCTGGTGATGGTTTCTCTTCGTTTTCATATTTCTGAAAATATCTTTTCTTTCATTTTTAGAAGATATTTTCACTGGATATAGAATTCTGGGTTGGCAATTTTATTTCACTACTTTAATGATACCATTCCACTATTTTCTGGCACCCATTGTTTCAATCATATGTCAGTAGTTTGTATTATTGTTTCTGTGTTTGTAATGTGTTCTTTTTCTCTGGATGGTTTTGGGATTATGTCTTTATTTTTAGTTTTCAGCAGTTTGACCGTGATATCTACAAACATGGTTTTCTTTGTATTTATCCTGCTTAGGGTTCACTGAGCTTCTTGATTATTGGTTTATACCTTTAAGTATTTGTGGGGAATTTTCAGCAGTTACTTCTTCAGATATTTTTTTATGCTTCAATTCACTGTCTCTCCTCTACTTCTGAGACTCCAGGTACATATTTGATAGTTACTTTGTTATTGTTCCACAGGTACCTGTTTAACCGTTCTCTCAGTCTTTTCTCTTTCTTCAGGTTGGATAAATTCTTTGGTATTTCTTTATGTTCCAGACTCTTCTATCAGCTCCAGTCTGTTATACCCATCCAGTAATTTTTTATTTGTGATATTCTATTTAATTGCTTTATAATTTCCACGTGATTTCTTTTTAGTTGTTGTGTATCTAGTTTATTTGTCATTTATTACAAGTTTATTTTCCTTATCTTCTTGAACATAGTTATAATAGCTGCTTTAAAATCCTTCTTTGGTCAATTAATATGGCTTATTTTCATCTCCATTGAGTATAAATCATGCTTTCTGTGATACTTAGGCTCAGTGGAGACCAAAATAATGCCTCCTCTCTCAGTCTGTTCATCTCAGGCAATTTCTTACATTGTTGCATGTCTAGTAATTTTCAGTTATATCCTGGTAATATCATAGGTAATATATTATAGAAATTTTGTGTTCTCTTTTATATGTGAACTCTTATATATGAAGAGTTCTTGGTGTTGATAGTGGTGGTGATTGTGTGCATGTGTGTTAAGCAGACAATTTACTCTTCTACACTGAGCTCTAAACTTGAAACTCAGACTCCTCTTCAATGGCAGCAGCTGGAATCTCTCCTCAGTTCATGTCATTTTAACTGGGTTTCTTGGCTTTGGTACCACAGAGAAATCGATTTGGGAAAGTTTGTACACGGAATTTGGGACTAACCTTCTTTGATTTTGCCCATTTTTGGTATTTCCTTCCTCACTTCACACCTGCTGTGGGTGCCCTGAATTCTGGCCTATATTTCTTAAAGTCTCTAAGGTCATGTGCCCCCTATACTGACTGGAGCCCACCCTTATACTAAAACAGTAAAAACAGGAAAGTGAAGCCACTGTTCTTCTCTTCTTCTAAATATAGGCACTCCCTTTCCGATTTCTGTCTGGTTTTGATCAGTCACTATTGCTTTCATGTTCTTGTTTTTCATAATTTGTTTAAAGTTGATACTCCTTTCTAAAACTCAGTTGACAGGGTGCCTGGGTGGCTCAGTCAGTTAAGTGTCCGACTTCAGCTCAGGTCATGATCTCACAGTTGTGAGTTGGAGCCCCACATTGGGCTCTGTGCTGACAGCTCAGAGCCTGGAGCCCACTTCCGATTCTGTGTCCCCCTCTCTCTCTCTCTGCCCCTCTCCCACTCATGCTCTGTCTCTCTCTCTCTCTATCAAAAATAAATAAATACATTTAAAAAAATTTTTTAAATAAATAAGTAAATCTCAGTTGCTACAATAAGAACCATTTGCCACTACAAGTAATGGAACCATGCCAAGATATAATTTTATAATGATAGTAAGCAAATTTAAGTTTTAGTCTCATATCTCGTTTCCTCTTCCATTTACAAAACAACAGAGCTCAGTGCTTATTTATTAAGGGAAAATTTGAACTATAAGAAACTTCTGTATTATAAAGTAGTTTTAAAGAATTTTAGCTATAGAGCTCCAGCTCACTCAGTAACTGAAATTAGGACAATAAAATGTTACCTAAAAGACCTCTTCAGTGGACTTGCTTTATTAAGTATGTAAGAAGTTGTAATTCATTTGAGATAATTATGCACACATACATAAAAATTTCAAGAATTTCTAAAACTTCTGCAGAATTCTTTTTTTCTCTTAAATATTTAAATACTCCTCTCCAAATCTTGTTGAAAGCTATCACCTTAGAGTTGTTTTATAGAAAAGGTTTCCTGAGTAAAGTTATTAGATTAGTCCATATCTGAATTCTCCTAAATTCAAACTCAGTGACATCAGAATAATTTCCCACTTTAAAGCTATTAATTATTTCTCTGTTTACTCATCCACATCTTTCTACATTCAGACTCTTGCTGTGTTTTCGTTTTTAGTCCTGGGAAACTTCAGCTATGGTGGTAAGATGGTACAACTCATTCTACATAAAATAATAAAGCCTATATGTATTAGCCATGTGTCCTAGAAGTCCCAGAAGCCATGTGTCCTAGATTCAATGTATAGCCATACAGGGGTACTGTCACTATAATCTTGGCCATGTCCCTTATCCTCACTTTCTCATCTATAAAATGGGGAAGGAGTTGGGGAAGTTCAGAACAGATGGCATCTTGCATTGCTTCCAGATTTCATAATGTATGATTCCTTAAATCTAGTGATACTCTCATCTTCTCTTCAAGTACCTTTTCTAGTTTTGATTTCCTTAAAGAAAAGATTTTTCTAGTTACATAGAACTACAGTTTTCACAGTAAACATCTCAATTAAACTTTGAAATGAGAAAATCAACTATTGAAACTAACTATATTATATACTGTAATCTTTGGCCAAAGAATGGCCCACCTTCATCTGAAAAGAATCCTCCATAAGCACAAAGCTCTGGGAAAGCTACGTGTCCAGCAGTGAATAAAAGGAAGACACATACCTGGCCAGTCAGATTATAAATCAACCTTTGAGGTCAGTGAGTAATAACAATTTCAGTAATAGTAGTACTAACCTTTTATTTTGCTCTCATCTGAAATATGTGCTCCTCCTCTGTAAGAACCAATATTTCAAGTTTAACAAAAGATCTCGTCCATCATTCTGGATGTGGAAAGAGTAAGTGGCCATTATCTGAGATTCCAGGTCCTTCTTAAAATTGGACTTCCCTGGCAAGGGAAAGGCCGAGAAAGGATAGGACGATTTAACTTGCTGACCATTTTTTTAAAAGTCAGGACAGGCACAGATATTTGTTTGAGATCCAGCAGCAATACAAGTTCAGTGTAGCTTCCTTGGACCACAGTTGCGAGTTCAAACTGTGGAGAGACTTTATTCAACGTAAGCCAGCAAGGACAAGCGGAGAGACAGTGCTCCAATCCAGGAATATGTGGGATTCCATATGATACTTCAGCCTCCAGTTCCCCGCATCAGCTTTTGGATGAAGAGACATAAGTAAAGATGCAGTGGAAGAATACTGGAATGGTATGAATGCAGCCAAGAGGAGGAGGACCTGACATATGAGGAAGAACTTTACCAAGAGCTTTTCTCAAGGAGATAAATGATTTATTTTGGTGAAGATTTCATCACTCGTTACACAACAGGACTCCTTACGTTGTCAAATATGTAGGCTTTATCCTTGAAATTTTAAAAATAAAGAATATCCTAAAGTGTTGGCACAATCCGAATGGGAGAGATGAATTGATAAATAAATCTAGCACTCTTTAAATGTGATCATAGCAGATAGAAGATGTTTGTTTTTTTTTTTTTTGTAACATTTATTTATTTTTGAAAGAGAGAGCATGAACTGGGCAGGGGCAGAGAGAGAGGGGGACAGAGGATCCGAAGCAGGTTCATGCTGACAGCAGATAGCCCAATATGGGGCTTGAACTCATGAACTGTGAGATCATGACCTGAGCCAAAGTCAGATGCTCAATCAACTGAGCCACCCAGGTGCCCCCAAATAGAAGAGTTTTAAAAATGAAATGACAAATATATAAGTGTAATGCTTATTCTTCTGAAACAATTATGAAGAGTACTACAAAAAGGGTAGAGCCACTGCTAAATTAAAAATTCTCAACTTGGTATGAATTTTGAATTTGAACAGATTACAGGTACCTTAGTGAAGTCCTGGATGTTGACAGAAATGTGAAGAGATTTCCAAAATCTGTCATTTTAGATTTAAAGGTTCCCTTCCAAAGAACTCAGTGGGCAAGTCAAGAAAGTGTAGAAATGTGCACATGGTAACTTCCTGCTGTTTGCGGTTACTTAATTATAGATAAATCGGAAATGGGCAAATTGGAAATCTGATGACATTTTTCACAAAAGTGAATTTTTTTTTCAACGTTTATTTATTTTTGGGACAGAGAGAGACAGAGCGTGAACGGGGGAGGGGCAGAGAGAGAGGGAGACACAGAATCAGAAACAGGCTCCAGGCTCTGAGCCATCAGCCCAGAGCCTGATGCGGGGCTCGAACTCACGGACCGCGAGATCGTGACCTGGCTGAAGTCAGACGCTTAACCGACTGCGCCACCCAGGCGCCCCTAGCTTCATGTTTTTAGTGAAGATCACGCTTCAACCATTAGTTTCTAGCTTACGTTTCCTTCAGTGTTCTGAAATCCTATTTGATTGCCATGCCAGAGGTTCTGAGAGATTTTGACCAAATGTCCTATGGTTTTGACTAAAACCAAATTTATTTGGAAAAGTAAAGAAAAGTAGAATCATACATTGGCCATGGAGGAAAGAAATGAAACATAAATCCAAGTTGTGGGGAGAAAGGAGATCCCGTAGAGGAACTTTCCATCCTACTTACTATGCAGAATATTGACCCTCTTGATTTCTCTCTTTTGTATTTCCACTGCAAAACTTAGCTCTAAATTCCAAATCCAGCTAAGCATTTGCATTGATTTCCACAAGTGGATAGAATGCCTCAAACTTTAATGAGTCTGTGTTAGTCATATTCATCTTCTGGGGCCCAGTGGACTCACAGAAGAGTCTTTACCCTTATCAGATACCTACTAATTGCATTTATTCTAATATATTCCAACCGACACAAAGTATTTGAAATTAGAATCAAGAAAACGTTCAAAAAAAGTCCTGTGTACTTATATATCAGTGCCAAATGAAGGGTTAAGATAACAATTCGTGTGATTGCGGGCACAACAGATGTTATTTAGGGCATTGTTGGAATGAAGTTGAGAAAGAGACTCTAGAGTGAATTCCTATTTGGTTTATTGCATATCTTATTAAAATCATAAAAATGGTCAAGATCTGGTTTGTTTCATATTGTACACTTTATTTCAGGTTCAGCTTAATTAGCAGATGTTCTCATTGAATGGGAATTTTTATATTCTTTTACTAGCTATCGGAAAAGCATGCACAAGGTACAGAAAGAACATCTGAAAAGTACAGAAGGATATACAGTGAAAATGTCTCTTCTAATCCCTGTCCTTTAGATACCCATTTATCCTTCAAGAGATAAGGACTATTGCTGATGTTTGGCGTACCCTTGCAAAAATATTCTATGCTTAAATGAGTTTATAATGTTCGGCCTTTTAAAAAAATAAGTGGTAACATAGTGCCACCCAGTTGGACACCTTGCATTTTTTCATACAATACGTCTTAGAGGTAGTTCCGTAGGAGTAGGGATGGAACTTTTGGTGGTTGCTGTAGTTTCTGTTTCATTCGATGGATGTATCATAATTTATTTTAGTGTTCCCTCATTGATGAATATTTACCTCATCAATCCTAATAGTTCTGCAGTGAGAGTATAGATACGATATATAAAATTGTGTACCTGTGTAAGATATTTGTAGGATAAATCCTTAGAGGTGAAATTGGGTCAAAAATGGTGGTCCATTTCCATTTGACAAGATTTTGCCAATTACCATCCATAGCGGTCATATTAGTTATACTCCTAGAAGGAATTATGAAAGTGGTCATTTTAGTATTTATCAGAAAGACATATAATCATCATGTGACTATGACTGACCTCTAGAATACAGCTATAGTAATACACAAACTACTGTTTCTTCGTTGATTCTTTAATGTTAATGACTGGCATCTGGTACCCATTGAAGTATAAAGCAATTAAAATTATTGCCCCAATTTTATAGATGAGGAAACTGAAATGCAGAGATATTACATTACTTGACAGGACTGGTAACTGATAGGATCTGGACCCAGGTATTTGGAAAACCAGAGCCTGCAACTGAACCACAAGACTGCCTTGCTCCTATTGAACATTTTAATTTTTTTAAATCACGTTACATACATTTCTTGAGCTGGTATCCATACCCTCTTGGCAGATCATCTTTTTCTTTCTTGTGTCTTTTTGTACTTTCAAACCTGCCTTTTTACAGATGAAGCAGATTAAAAGAGACAGGTTTTGTTTTATTTTCTTTTGGCCCTAGGAACCAAGTTAACATGATTGTTTATGACAGACCCCAGTATTATAAATAAATATACAGCAATTTTATATTTTTCATTTTAAAATTGATGACCCTCAAGTTATTTCAGAAACATGCCCAACAGGTCCCGAAGAAACATTTGTAATGATAAATGTTTAAATGTTTTTCAAAAAAAATAACTTCCTGTTATAACTTCTTTCAGCAAGCCCCCACGACGATTCTCATCTACACGC
Source organism: Prionailurus viverrinus (assembly GCF_022837055.1). Lineage (NCBI taxonomy): Eukaryota > Metazoa > Chordata > Mammalia > Carnivora > Felidae > Prionailurus > Prionailurus viverrinus. The sequence continues at coordinate 42,850,764 of NC_062565.1, read as the reverse complement.
AAGTGGCTGTATTCTCCTGCACCCTGACAGGCAGGCCTAGGTGAAATATTGTGGGCATAAAAATTGCATTTGGTAGGTCTGCTAAGGAAGGGGTCACGTAAAAGTCATCTTTGATTTGTTAATGGAATTTTTTTTTAAACGTAGTATATGGCAGCAGGAATGTGCATCCCAAAGGGGAAAAAAACGTCCATTTTATAAAAGTTTATTTTCATATTTTATACACTGTAGTTCTGTTGTGTGTTTTTGATTTAGTAACAATTTATGTGTTTTTCTGTCGCAGAGCACTGCGGCCTGTGGTGTTGAGGCTCACAGCGATGCCATCCAGCCCTGCCACATCAGAGAGGCTGTTCGACGCTACGGCCACAAGATTGGCCCCCTTTCCCCATTCACAGTACGTAATAACAGAGTTATAAAAAGTTATATTTATAATCTGAAAGAATTTTGATTTTCAAGTGGTCAAATGAAGAAGCAATGGAATTGTTGAAAGCAATTTGTGGCGACGGTAATTTTGTTGTATAAAAGTGGCATAGTCCTCTTGGGAAATAAAAGTTAGTCATTTTTGTCTCTTTTTGGAAGGACAATTTTTTTCTACAAAATATTATTTTCTTTCAATTACAAATTATGCTTTTTTGTTGTTGGGGCTTATATTTTCTATTTTTTCAAAGCTTAGGTTTATAAAACTTTTTTGTCAAATTATATGTATCCAAATATTGCCAGAAGCACTTTATATTTTAAAATTGGTTAGATTGGCAATGCCACTTCTATCAGATGTCCTGCTCCTAAACATACTTTGAGTTGGAAGAAGAAGAAATGATTTCTTTACTGGCTTTGAAGTAGGCTGAAATGCAGATAGTCTTTCACATCTTCAAATGGTTGCAAAGCTTATAATCAGGGTTTGTTTTTTTTTTTTTAATGGAGAATTAAAGACTGTATTTCAACAGCCTAAAGAAAGTGTGTGTATGTGTGTGTGTGTGTGTGCGCGTGTGTGTGTGTGCGTGTGTGTGTGTGTTTTATTTAAATGCTCATCTCGTGGCCGTTTTAAAAAAATCTTTATTCCTGTTAATAGAACTTTCTCCAAGTCTTTCTCTGTTTGAGGCATGGGTTTGATATTCAGAAAGTGAAGTTTGATTGAAGGCTGAGGAACATTAGAATTTACTATTTGTTTGGTTTCTTCATATTCATTTCTGCTTAATACACTAAAGCAGACTACATATATGTTTAACATTATACACATATACATACATACATACATACATACATACATAAGTATAATATACTATGAGTTTTCTCCTGAGGATGGGTTTTACTATTATCCGTTGATAGAAATCATGATTTCTATCATCTCCTTTTTTTCTTCATTTTAGTTAAAAGGAATGCTTGCTTTCCGTTCTTAATTTTCATTAGTGAATTATATGGATGCTCATTGTGACAGCAAGAATGTGTCTCAAGCTTTGTGTATTTGGGTCCAGAAGTTTTTTGTAATCATAACTATTATTTTCGCTTTTGTTTAATATGTAAAATTTGTCTTCTATGTTATGAGGACATGATTTTAATACACTGATGAAAGCAATATATCCTTCTGCATGAATGTTTTTAGATCATTCAGTTGAAAGGACAGAATGAATCAAGTATCTCTTTTTCTTTTTCCCTGCATGGTAGGTGAGATTATTTTTAGTGATAAGGCAAAATAAAAATGAAATTTAGAAAAATATGAGATGGTTGGAAGAATTCAAAAACTGAGATTGAAAGAACCATCTTCTAACAAAAGATTAAAACTATCAAGTCCATAGATAAGAGCCAAATAACGACTAAAAGGTTGAGGCAGTGGAGTGGAGAGAGAAGGAAAAGGGGGCAGGTTAAAGAATAACAAGGGGAAACAGGATTTTTGAGAAAGAACCTAAAATGGTAACTAAAATAATGGATAAAATTGCATAAAGGAACATCCAATATAAGGGGAAAATCTCCTAGTCATAAGAAGGAGTGGTGGCTGCTTCATTCTTCCAAGTTTTTTATATGTAAATACATTGGACCGATCGTTTAACCATCTTGGTTGATGACATTGTTTATATACGTGTGTGTGTGTGTGTGTGTGTGTGTGTGTGTGCGTATAAAGGAGGTTTTTCTGATGTTGGGGGATGTTGATGTATACACACACACACACACGTCATATATATATATATGTATATATACATACACACACACACACACACACACACACACATATATATATATATATATATATATATATATGCCTCACTGGTATTCTGTTATTCATGTAATGTTGCTTTGATAATCTGAGATTATCAGATGCTCAGAAAATGTACTTGAAACCAAGTTCAGATATGATTTAAGCTACTGTTTATGTAATAAACATATAACCAATATGGTTTTTTAAATTAAGGTTGCAACTTTTAAATGCTTAATTTAAACAGATCTGGAAAAATAGAACAAATAAACCATGACCTCGAAAGTTCACTTAGCCACTACCAGAGTGACAGCATTTGGTAAAAATCACCAGAGAGGGGGTGCGTGCATTTTCATCAGTCCTCAGAAAAGACCCACCTTGAAAAGTCTGCTTTATTACCTAGAGCTATAATAATTTGCCCAGGCTGCAGGACTGAATGTGCCTACTCTATTTTATAGCATGATTAATATGATCAGGAAGACCTAGTTTCATGGTATATATTATATATAATACATAAATCTGCCCCTTTTTTATTGAAGTATCATTGACACACAGTGGAGTTTCAGGCATACAACACAGTGATTCAACAACCCTATACATCATGCTGTGTTCACCACAAGTGTAGCCACCATCTGTCACTATACAATGCTATTATAATATTATTGACAATATTCCCTATGCTGTTCCTTTCATAAATCTGTCTTTCAGATTAGTTAAAAATTCTCCTTAAAGTGGGAGAGATTTGCAGACTGGGTATCTAACAATATGGCGCTTCTCTCCTGGCCCCCACATACCTTCAGCTGCTAAAAGGAGGTGCTTCTGATGTTGGGGCATGTTGATGTCCAGCTCCTTGAGGCTCACTCCCTGAAATAATACTCCATGCTGCCTAGGGACACTGCTACGTAGGTTTTGAGCTGCAACTCGTAAGAAGAGAGGAGGCATGCAGACTGTGTCTGTAGTAACCATGGATTGAGACCTAAATTTTCATACACAAAAGTTGAGCTCAGTTACCTCTAGCCTACCAGTTCCTTTGTAAACTGAAATGCTCATAACAACTAGCTTATACTTAGGAGACATAAAGATTGTGTCCTTGCACCATGTCATTCCAAATCTAAGTGCTTCTCTGGTGTATATATAGATGTGATGGCTAATTTAAAATAGCCATCACTTGATTCATATGTAGCCAATTCCCAATACTTGGAAACTGATTTAGAGAATGAAAATAACAGTAGGTTGCAGAGACATCTAATTCCAACATCAGTCAATCAACAAACCCGTAGCAATCTGCTTTTAGTGAGTCCTCATTCCGTTTTCCACTCTGTTAATGACTTTTGACGTAATTTTGTACAAAAATCACAACATGCTCGGTTTCAGAACTATAGTTCGTTGCATAAAGAATTGTGAGTTCCTCACCCAGAGAATGAGTTGAAATGTCAGAAGAAGAGATTGAAGCTGTGTTAGGTGGAGGTGAGGAGGAAGAGGGAGACGATGCTTTGCACCTAGTGGCTGCTGACACAGAGAGGAAAGGGGTGGAGAGCTGAGACACCGGCCAGCCTGCCGTTCATACGCAGGTGGTGGAGACACTTCTCAGCCACCATCTCTGACCAAGGAGTTATGGCAGTACTGTGTCTAGCTTATTGGTTTTAGTTGGTGATTTCTTTTTTTCCTGTGTTCTCATGTATTCACAATCCTATGCAGAAGCTCATAGAAAGTATCATACCTAGAAGATTGATGTAATTTTTCTGAGGTGAAGCTATTAATTAGACTAAATGATATAACCAAGGTCTAAAATTTGGGCCTTCCAACTTCCAGCCCCAAAATCTGCCTCCTAAAACACATTTGCGATTGTCCCCATCCCTCTACGTACCTGACTTTCTGGATACACATACTAAAGAACATTTTCAAAACCGAATTTTACTTTTTGCCTGTTGTTTATTTTTCCTATGATTGTTTAGTTTTCCCATAATTCTGGAAATCACCTCAGAGTCTGTGATTTGGGGGTGCCTGGGTGGCTCAGTCAGTTGGGCGTCCGACTCTTGGTTTCAGCTCAGGTTGCGTGCGATCTCACGGTTCGTGAGTTCTGGCCCCACATCAGGCTCTGCGCTGACAGCACGGAGCCTGCTTAGGATTCTCTCTCTCTCTGCCCCTCCCCCACTCTCCCTCCCTTTCTCTCTCTCAAAATAAATAAATAAACTTTAAAAAAAAAAAAAGGCACCTGGGTGGCTTAGTCGGTTAAGCATCCAATTTTGGCTCAAGTCATGATCTCATGGTTTATGAGTTCAAGCCCCATGTCGGGCTCTGCACTGACAGCTCGGATCCTAGAGCCTGCTTTGGATTCTGTCTCCCTCTCTCTCTGCCCTTCCCCACTCGTGCTCTGTCTCTCTCTTTCTCTCTCTCTCTCTCTCTCTCTCTCAAGAATAAATAAACATCTAAAAAATTTTTTTGAGGGGCACCTGGGTGGCTCAGTCGGTTGGGTGTCCGACTTTGGCTCAGGTCATGTTCTCACGGTTCGTGGTTTGAGCCCCACATTGGGCTCTGTGCTGACAGCTCAGAGCCTGGAGCCTGCTTTGGATTCCGTGTCTCCCTCTTTCTGGCCCTCCCCCACTCACGCTCTGTCTCACTCTCTCAAAAATAAACATTAAAAAAAAATAAAATTTTTTTTGAGCTTCATCAAATTCAGTTTATGTAAGTTATTAAAAACAACTTTCAGAGACTGTTGAGTATATCAAAGTTGGTGATAATTTTTTTATATTATTTCCACAGTTTTTACATTTTTTTATATTTTACTGATACCATCATTTCTTTAGTAATTTTTTTCATTTACTGAGAGTAGTGTTAGTATGTTAGAAAACTAAGAAAACACAGAATAGTAAAGGGTAAAATAAAACTTACTTTAAGAAGGGTATCAGAGGGGCGCCTGGGTGGCGCAGTCGGTTAAGCGTCCGACTTCAGCCAGGTCACGATCTCGCGGTCCGTGGGTTCGAGCCCCGCGTCAGGCTCTGGGCTGATGGCTCGGAGCCTGGAGCCTGTTTCCAATTCTGTGTCTCCCTCTCTCTCTGCCCCTCCCCCGTTCATGCTCTGTCTCTCTCTGTCCCAAAAATAAATAAACGTTGAAGAAAGGTATCAGAGCCCCCCAATAAAAAAAGTGTAGCAAAAGCTTTAAAGGAATTTTCCTATCAGAAAAATCAGTCGGTATTTAATTGTTTGAAGAGTATTTTCTTCTCTCAACCTAAAAATTCAAATGCTTTTGGTAATGGCTTTTAAAAATATATTCTTGGAACTTATTTGTGCAAGTTTTTTTTTTAAGTTTATTTATTTATTTTGAGAGAGAGAGTGCGTGCAAAGAGGGAAGGGCAGAAAGAGAGGGAGAGAGAGAATCTGTGCTGACAGCACAGAGCCCAATGCAGGACTAGAACCCACGAACTGCGAGGCCATGACCTGAGCCAACATTGAGAGTCGGACGCTTAAACGACTGAGCCACCCAGGTGCCTGTATTTGTGCCAGCTTAGAAGTAAAAAGCATTTAAAGTTTTTGTGAACGAAATGTTTTTCAGGGAAAATACTCCAAAGAGTAACCCAAGGTAGTGGTTGTTCATCGTGTAGAAGGTCAAACGTGTGTTGCACTAAGAGCCTCACTGTTTGCACGTGGTGTGCAAACAATCCCACCTCTCGGTGGGAAGCACTGTGAGTGGCTGATACAAAACCAGGTATGTAATTTTGAAAGCCAGAAACAGGAAACCGTGTTCGCTGGGTGAGATGACCTAAATCCCGTGTGTAATGCCTAAATCTATTTTAGCTTCTGCTGAGTGATGTTCACAGTAGAAAAATATGTTAATCTCCCCGAACTTGCATGTTATCAGGTGACTCTTCCATTGAACTACAATACTGAGACAAGATAGTTGCTTATTTAAGCACCGTCATTAAGCTAAATAATCCCTTACGTGCACCCCCAGCAGCGAGTTGTGCTTCAGTATCCATTCTGCCGGCTTAAATTCTAAGGTAGGGTCACAGTACTGTATTTTAGAGCTGGCTAACACTTGAGAAGGCCCAGTTAGTCTCAGCCTCAGAGAAACTTGGCAATGTACCCAAAGGCACCTTGTAAGTGAGTGACAGGACTGACCCCAGAATCCAGCCTCTTCACTCACAAGTGTACTGTTCTTCCACAGTGATCCTTTACTTTGATGTGGGTATATCTATTGTGGGTTCGGGGGGGATGCTCTCATATCATTTGTTCTTAAGGAATGTTCAAAATAGACACATAGGTATAAAAAATGGGAAATTTCCTTTAAGACTTCCTCACATGAAGCTTTGAAAAACAAAAGTGGCATAGTGGATTGCTTTCACTATTTTGATCCAGACTTTCACATTCATGAATAATTCTTGCGTCATAAGTGCATTAGATTTGTCTGCATTTTATTTGTTCGGCAGGGAAAGTTAAATGTCACAAAATATTAGAATAATTTTCAAATGCAAATACCAAGGATAAATGGGGTAAGAATTCTTAAATATTTGTGTTGTTACTGGGAGCAAAAGTTTTCTCAGTACATTTTTTGGAAGTACTAAATCTACCCTTAGAGATTGGAGCAAATGTACCTTTTTCGGGTTGTGGGCTACTGATTCTCTGAAATAAATTAACATGTGGCATATTTATCATATGAGAATAACCTAAAAGTGAGTGTTTTCTAGAAAAAAATGCAAAACTTTTAACTGGTTTTAATTTTAAGATAGGGCAGGGAGATTTCAGTGACAAAATTCATTATGTCAAATTATATGAAATTGTGGTTTCTCTAGGTGAAAAACAGTTGAATATCGGGACAGCGTTCAATTTTGGATTACTTAAGGAGAGAATGTTTGAAATGTAGGGATAAAGAAGTTGGAAGAGTTTGGCAGAGAAAACCAGTAGGATCCGAGATGAGTGTTGGTTCATATCAAATCATAATTCATATACTATTTTAGAAAAACCTTTTCACTTGTGTTATTTTTCCTCACAACACAGCAAGATGAGTGTTAGTTATCCCACTTTATAGATGAGAAAATTGAGACGTAGAGAAAAATTAGGGCACCTGGGTGGCTCAGTCGGTTCAGTGTCCGACTTCGGCTCAGGTCATGATCTCACAGTTCATGAGTTTGAACCCCGTATTGGGCTCTGTGCTGACATCTCAGAGTCTGGAGCCTGCTTCAGATTCTGTGTGTGTGTGTGTCTCTCTCTCTCTGCCTCTCCCCCGCTCACTCTGAGTCTCTCTCAAAAATAAATAAACATTAGAAAAAAATTTTTTAGAGAAAAATTAAGTAACCAGCTTAAGGTTACATAGTAAGTACCAGAGTTCTGTCTGTGGCCAGGAATATTCTATCGATTGCCAGGACCATGGGCTTCAGTGAATTCTTACTAATCCTACTCATTAAACTTCCTCTTCGCAGAATGGTCTCTGTTCTTAACTTTTTAAGTGGTCTTATCCTCAAAATATGAGACCATATTTTTTAAACTACATTGTGTAGAAGACACGTGTATGTTCCACTAGAAAAGGGTTTCTTCATAAGATATTTCAAAAAATCGATATGTTATATCTAGAAGATCTACTCTTCAAAGAACAGTGAAGGTGTTTCAAAAACAAAGTTATGGGTGAAAGTTGTAATATTGTATCCATCACAGTGTCCACTTTATTTTTATATTTTATTTTATTTATGCAGCGCTAAGAAGTTTTGATTCACACATATAGCAGTTCTCAATAATGTTCTACATAGGCCTGCAGGGGTCTTGGCCCAAAAGAAAAATCGTTAGAATTTTTTGCTTAAAAGTTGTTTGAACTAACAATATTTAACAAATGCTCACATTTTTAAACTAGTGATATTTAAAGAGAATCAATATATGCATTTCTAATCCAGGGCGACCCTTCTTGGATTTCTGGAAAATATTTTTTAAGGTATCTTAAAACATTAGAAGCTACTCAAAGATGTCATAAAGAAAATCTCAGTCACCTGGAGACCCTTTTCTGACAAATACTTGCTTAAAGTTTCAGGGTCAAGTTTATTTTGCTTTGCCTGTTGAATCCAAATTTGATGAATGAATAATGAACTTCATTACTGAAACTATTTCTGCTGTTGTAAGCAGAACATCATAATTCTGTGTTGCCAGATCGAGGTGGCACAATCTCATTATACTGTAAAAGCTGTTTAGTTCATTTTTTAAATCATCAGACAGCAGGGAGAAGGAAAGTGAGATCTTCTCTCATTTGAACCCTCTGTCTGCACTAATACCTTTTTTTTTTTAATTTTTTTTTCAACGTTTATTTATTTTTGGGACAGAGAGAGACAGAGCATGAACGGGGGAGGGGCAGAGAGAGAGGGAGACAACAGAATCGGAAACAGGCTCCAGGCTCCGAGCCATCAGCCCAGAGCCCAACGCGGGGCTCGAACTCACGGACCGCGAGATCGTGACCTGGCTGAAGTCAGACGCTTAACCGACTGCGCCACCCAGGCGCCCCTGCACTAATACCTTAAATTAGGCAGCCAGTGATTTTGTTTATAAGGACTTATCCAGTTACAGTTTGAAAATTCAAGTATTATTAACAACTAGTTTGTCTCTGCAGTAAATAGCTACTATTCAAAGGCATTTTGCTTTTTTCTGCCTTCACCTCTGTGTCAGAAGTAGAGACCTCAAATTCGGTTCTGCGTCGGGTAGAGACCCTAAGGTGATGTAGTCATTTGCCCAGTTGTATACAGAATATTTCTCTGGTCTGCTTTAAAAGTATCCTCAAACAAAATCTAACAAGCCCAAATTCCAAGACGTAACCTTATCCTAATCAGCAAAACGTTTACAGGAAGTTCAAATATAAAATGTGAAAAGGCAGAACCTTTATTATGAGTAGCACAAAAATTGTAAATGGACATTCAAATCAAACATCATGAGGAGGTGCCTGGGTGCCAGTCAGTTGAGCATCCTCCTTCAGCTCAGGTCATGATCTCATGGTTCGTGAGTTCGAGCCCCGCATCAGGCTCTGTGCTGACAGCTCAGAGCCTGGAGGCTGCTTCAGATTCTGTGTCTCCCTTTCTCTCTGCCCCCACTCCACTCATGCTCACTCACTCGCGCTCTCTCTCTCTCTCTCTCTCTCTCTCTCAAAACTAAATAAACATTTAAAAAAAAAAATCATGAGGCCCCTAGAAAATCTTCAAAGAATCCTAGAGTTTTCAGGAACATAGTTTGAAAAGGAGAAAACCAGTCTTCTCTAATGGGGGGACACCTTTAAAGTAGATCTCAAAGTTGAGAGCCCTAATCAGCTCTGTGTAATTTCTCCAAGTGTGTATCCTTCAAAGTCTTTTAAAATTTGAAGTAGTTCAAGAAGTTAATGAATCTCTATTTATTGTAAAAGGCAGGCTGTATCTTGGAGAGTAGAGGAGGAGTTCGAACAAGGAAAGAGGAACATTTGACAATGAAGAGAAACTTTTTGAGCAGAATATCCGAAAAGGACAAGATCTTGAGATTTGAACGTGTTATTGCAGTTTCTAGGTTTTTGCAGTCTTCTGAGGGAATGGCCAGAGAGTGGGAAAATATTTAGAGTGACTCCCAAAAGGAAATTATTTTTTCTTTAAAAAAAAAAAAAAATCACAGGATTCTTTTAACTCATAAATTCATGAAAGCAGCAAAAGGATTCGTTGGAACTAACCTCAGCTGAGATATTTCTAAACTTAAAAACTGTGCTCTAAAAATGGCAAGAATCCTCCTTGAAGTCTGTGAATGAACAAGAAGATGATATATATTTATACCTACAACGTCAGTATATTAATTAATAATAATAATAATATTAAATTGTTCAGGTTCACCTAACAAAAATCCTATTTAAATTTTCAATTCACATTTTCTATCTAAATAGGTGAATATTAGAAAAGAGCACACTGGTTTTATTAAAACACATTGTTTGTTTGCCATCCCAGAAACATCTAACATTCATAAGGGAGTTTTGTTCAAGTGAAACATTTGTGTACTGTTTTATTGGTACTGTGACAGAAACCCCCTCCAGCAGCCATGATGAGAGCCTGTTGAACTGGAGATGATTTACTTTTTGATGATTTCTTAAACAGTGTTACATACTTTAGTCTCGCAAATATAATCATTGAACTGTCATTTAATTTACCGATGTAGTTGCAGGCTTAATCCCACAACATAATAAGTGGATTGTTTTAAGTGGAAAATTTACACCTTCCCAAAATGAAACTGATACCTGGCTTTTATTGTAGCCAGCGTGTATTTAAGGCTCTATCCAAGGTAGGAAAAATACGCAGGAAAAAAATAATTATGCCTTGTTTTCCTGACTGGTGTTTTAATTATGATTTGATTTAAACCAAATCCCCTAGGCTGTGCATGCACAGATCAAATATCCCACCCCCACACACTGCCTCTGCATGACCCCAGGCTGTGAGAAGAGAAACTTCATGGCCCATATGTCAGTCAGATGTTAATTCTTGCCCTGGCACCTGGATAGGCTCTCCCACCTGATTGGAGTGCACTTTGCAGTTCTGGGCATCTACCCAACATGTGGAGTAGGCTCTCCAGATCTGGAAATATTTTGACTGATTAGTTGGCAGAGGTCGTGAGGGCAGAGCCCAATGTCAGGCTCTGAATTTGCCCAGGTGCATTCAAGGTGACAGTTGGGCAGCTGTGCCCCTGATGGAAATACCAGGGAGGAGTACTTGAGTTGACTCTCTGGCTCCAGAAGTTCACAGCCTGGCCTACAGGTTCCTGTCACTTCCAATTCAAACACTTGTGCAGATTTTATAGTTTCCAGTAGAGAAGTTAGAAACTACATTTCTGGCTCTGACTTACTTCTTCATTCCTGATCTAACCTAAAACACCCATTCCCATACTCTAGACTAATTAGGTAAGAGCCTCATAAGTAAGTGAGCTATAGTTGACACGCACTTCTCATCCAGGCAAGCTTTCAATAGTTTAAAAAAGAGAGAGGGGAGAAGAGAAGAGAAAGAAAACTAGCCCAAGTTCTATAATGTGCTTTTCTCTGAACCGCTGTCTGAAGAAGACAGGAATAGGGGTCAGTCCTCATGTGGGCAGACACCTTCGGTTTTTGATGGTTCTTTTCACTCACACAACCAACTCACACATGGCTAAAATTTTTAAAAATGAAAAAGAAGGTAAGGCCAGACTCCATGCTACTACAAGTCCATCTGTCACCCACCACCGCTGCTGGAAAACCAGTTCAAAGCACATGCCTCCCTGATAGGGTAAAAGCATCCGTCACATACAAAGGACAGCAATTGCTTTCTGAGTTGAACAGTCCATTTGGCAAAATCCGTATTTGTACAATTGAACTGCTCATGATGGAGAAGTGGAAGGTCCCTACATGTGTTAACATCCCTACATGTCCTCGGGCCCCTACAGCTCTGACATCTCCATTTATTAATTCAATAAACATTTTCCAAGTACTGTATTAGAAATATGTTGAAGTGGGGGTATGGAATATAGAGATAACGGAATGTTCCGACACGGTGTAGGAGACGTGCATGCAAGCAGTGCCATGTGGCCAGTGGTGTCACAGGTTTGGACAAAGTGCTTCAGGTACAGAGGGAGGGCACGGTCTGCCTGAGGAAGTCAGGGGAGCTTTGTAGGGCCATCGACATTTGAATCAAATTTATGAAACAGAGGTAAGGGAAACGAGTAAGAATTTGGAAATGGTATTTCAGATAGCAAAAGGAGCAGGGATAAAATGGGGGAGGAATACAGATGTATGAAAGAAGTATGTGGAAGTAAGTGGTTGGGTGTCTGACTTTGGCTCAAGTTGCGATCTCACGGTTCGTGAGTTCGAGCCCCGCATTGGGCTCTGTGTTGACAGCTCGGAGCCTGGAGCCTGCTTCAGATTCTGTCTCTCTCTCTCTCTCTCTCTCTCTCTCTCTCTCTCTGCCCTCTCCTGCTCATGTTCTGTCTCTCTGTCTCTCAAAAATAAGAAAACATTAAAAAAAATAATAAAGAAGGAAAGAAAAGAAAAGGAAGGAAGGAAGGAAGGAAGGAAGGAGTACAATTGTTTAGGCAAAGTTGAGGAACCAAGTCTTGAGTACCCTGAGGGGAGGGTGGAATGGGGTGATGACAGTTTGAAGACTTTGAATTCCAAGCCAGTTTACCTAGACTTTATGATGTCGGTCAGCAGTTATCGGTGCTCTACAGAAACCCCAAATTACTGTGCGGGCATTGTGCAAATAATAAAGCATTTTCTCGGAATAATACAGATGAATTTTTATCTCTGATACACATGAGGTTCTCAACAAGATTTTGTGGGCAAAATTTCTTTGTAACGACTGATATGGATCAGGGAGCTGTTTGAGAGTTTTTGAGCAAGGAGTGGATATAAACAGCTCTGTATTGTAGAAAAATAACTCAGATGGTGGTGTAAAGGAAGGAGTAGGGTTACAGGGTAGAACAGGCACAGTTCTAATTAGAGGCCAATTAGGTGGCCCCGCAGTATTGCAAGCAAGAAGGCAGAAAAGGCTCAGCTAAGTTAATGACGTTGAGAACAGACAAGATAGAATCCATTAAAGAGATACTTGTCATGAAGAATAAGTAGAACGAGACCCTGAATGAAAGATGACAAGTTTATAACTTAGGCCAATGCCTAAAACATACAAAAATATTCTCAAGACTAAGCGTTCAAATGCCTACAAAGAATTTGCGTGAAGTTTAAAGATTCAACAAGGAAACTAATTTCAAAGGGTTTTCCAGAAAGTGGTTGGAGGGCTCAAGGCATAGATCACCTGAACTGAAAAGAAAAGAAAAGAAAAGAAAAGAAAAGAAAAGAAAAGAAAAGAAAAAAGACACTCTGGCTTTCTGCTTGAACTTCTGGGAGTGTTTATATATGTGACCAGGTAGTCCCACCTATTCTTATGCTGTTCCGATGAACAAATTGACTTTCTAAGTCATTAATGAACTTGGTCGTGCAATCGTGAAAGATGACTGTAACAAGATTTCAGAAAGTGTGTTGTCCTTAAAGCCACGCCTGCAATAGCTTTGAGCTAGTGTGTAAGTTGCAAAGCATCATTTTTCTAAACTTTGATGAGCGGTTTCCATCTCGGTGCGAACCCATTATCCCTGCCACCACACAACACCCCCAAAACAAGAAATTGTAAGGAACGAGAGCAGCACCAGCTCCGACAGTAGACTTTTGAGGACTGGTGGACGGATATGCCGTTAGGCGTGTTTTCCTCAGTAGAGCAAAAGCCCAGTCTTACGGATCGCAGGGATGCCTCTCAGCAGAGACCCACTACATGCAGTTAGTTCGCTGTTGCCTGCACAACTGGTCCACCTCGCCAGGCACTTCGAGTCTGTAAGAAGCCCAGTCTCCATTTCAGACTTTCTGCCCTTCCTCGCTAAGAGCCCCTCCTTCAGATTTATGAAAGAAAACATTTCTTTCTGTGAAAGGTTTTTGTACACCCGCATCTGGAAGTGTTTATTTCAGTGGCATGTAAGCTATCTGTGGATTTAGTTAGCACCAGACCCCCTTTTGTGTACTCCTGCCTTAAAAATTTTATAAATGATCTTATTGAATCTGTGCCAGCATGCACATGGTTTGGCTGATGGCTGCATATATCCCTTACCTGCCAGTCACCTTTGATTTATGTTCCTTCTGCTAAGCTTTTACCTTCCAAAAATGGTGCCACCGCACTGTCCTCTAAACCATCCTATTGATGAAATTACTCCAAGATGAGTTGGTATGTTTTCGGTTGCCTATGGACAGATGAATTTATATTTGTCTGCCCTTTCCCACTTCTGGTAAAGCCACTTAGAGAGGAGGATTGGACATGTTATGTCATCAGTCTCTTTATTCCAAATGAATACCATCTGAAACACTATGCCAAGTCAAGACCAAAGTGACAAAGAAGTGTTCTTTGGCCTCCACTTCGGTTATGAGGCCTTTTTTTTTTTTTTTTTTTTTTCCTGCAAAGATGCCTGGAGACTTTTCCTTTTTCAGAAAAGAGGAAGTAAAGTCTCAAACAAAGTAAGTAAACCTCATCACAAAGATAGAGACTTTGTAGGCTTTACACAGCTTTACTAGTTTGTGAGTTTTACGGTGTTTTCTGGAGAAAAGCAGGTGGCCTGGTAGTTCTTTAAAATGTGGGCTGTACATGGGTAGTGGTTGTGAGGAGTTTCATATTTCTAAGAGAGATCCTAAAGAGCTAATTTTTAAGAGTGTTTGACAAAAGGATGCATCATTTTGGACTCATTTCCTGGGAGGTCACTGGTCATCAGACATGCCCTTTAATTCGATGTTGTAGGTTACTAGCTATCACCACCGAAGGTGACCTGAATACTTAGAGCGAATTTTCTAATGAGGAAGTCAGTATTGTGCTAATAGAGCATGACATGATTGATGCAATTTTTAAAGTAGGCTTTAAACACTCAAATATCTTACTTAAGCAAGCTTGGCAAAGACCTGCTCTTCTTCTGTTCTCTATAGTGATAGGGGAGTATTTTTTTTTTAATTTTTTTTTCAACGTTTATTTATTTTTGGGACAGAGAGAGACAGAGCATGAATGGGGGAGGGACAGAGAGAGAGGGAGACACAGAATCGGAAACAGGCTCCAGGCTCTGAGCCATCAGCCCAGAGCCCGATGCGGGGCTCGAACCCATGGACCGCGAGATCGTGACCTGGCTGAAGTCGGACGCTTAACCGACTGCGCCACCCAGGCGCCCCATGGGGGAGTATTTTTAAATTTCATGATTGTGCTTAAAAAAGGTGTGGAAGCATCTGAAACAACTCAGATTATACAGATCTCAGTATCCTAATTCACAAACTATTGTAAGCACGGGAAAGAACTTCTAGGCTGCTTGGCTGTGGTCCCAGCAAGCCTGGAGGTATGTATTCCAGAAGGCTCAGGCAGCTTCATTTACACGCCTGAAAATGCATGTGGAACTCCCTGTGTTCTGTCAAGGTGAAGGGTGTCTCAGGAGTGTGTCAGTCACAGTTGCGTGGTCTAGTCAGTCATGGTACTGACATGCTTTTCAGAGAAGCATTACAGGCAGGACTGCTGTTGTCAGAGAATCAGCACCAGAGAGGCAAGCAATGTATTTCCATTTAAGTTGGCACTTTTCTGAAAAGGAGAAAAAAATGCACATACACACACATAATCTTTTAGATAGTTATAACTTGTTTGTATGTGTGCCTGTGTGTGTGTGCACACACATATGCACGTGTATATGTACGTGGTCCCTTTTAAGAAGATGGTCTTCTGAGGTTTTTAAATGTATATCATTTAGTCATTACAACAACCTAGAAGGTAGTACCACTATTAGTTTCCTAAATAAGTAGAGAAATATAAAAATATGGTCTTAAAGGAACCAGCATCACTGATACTGTTTCATGGAAATGATTACTTAACATTCTGCCGTCTTTGACGGTTTCTCAAGAGTTCTGAGTCAGATGACTTTTGCCTGAGCTACAGTTTAATCAGCTGTACAAATAAGCAACTTTTAGTAAATATTTAGTAATAACCCTTAAAAGCTCCTAGCACAGTGCCTAAAATGTAAAACATGCTCCCCAAAATGCAAAGAATGCTTTAAAAAAAAAAACCGTTATTGTCCTAATAGAATTCAAAACGAGAGATGAAAAGGCCAGTTTACCAACAACACCCTTCTAAGAATTGCAAAAGGAGGCTCAAGCCTGACCTCTGAGCATGAGGTGGACACCCAGACCCACTCGTTGGCCGTCTTTGTAGCCTTCAGAGAATTCCCTTGTGTGTCTGTGTCCATTTTTATAGTTTCACAGTTTCTTAAGATCCACGAACACTAGACTCCTTTCCTGCCCCACATTTTGCCCTTGTGTGGGCAAACAGGCTCATGCTGAGGACTGTTTCACTTCCGGTGGTGGTGGCATTACTGACCACATATGGGCAGTGAGGCTTAGAGGCAGAAAGAGTATATAGTGAAGAGATGAAAAGCCACAGAAATTGTGGGTTGCAAAAGTGACTACCAAATGCTTTTCCAGAACGAGAGTTTCGACAAGTTGGAAGCTTTAGGTTGAAAGGAAAGGACGAAAGATGTGGTGCATTGCCAATGGACTTTAATTTTCAGTTTCCAATCTGGGGGTCAGGGAAGGACCCTGACGCAGAAAAGTTTCCTACTCCAGCTTTCGCCCATTCCTAAACTTCTGTGAGTGGACAGTCACTGTCCTCTTATTCTGTACACATGAAAAAAATTAATATTTCACATAATCTAGGTGAAAGGATCCGTAATTCAACAAACCTGGTTGGTGATGATACTCTCATTTGGTCAGTAGTATGATCTTTGGTCCGTTGTCTTGAGCCATTTTAGCATAATCTTACTTAAGTTATTCAAGACAAATGAGAACTTCTTCTGTTCCCAAAAGTCTTCTAAGAATTTAACTGTTTCATCTCTAGTCTCAGATTGTTTCAGCATCTAATAGTTACACGTGTTTCTTCTAACCTAAATTGAATATTTTTCTTTATTTCTGCTCATGAAAGAAAAATACTGTAAAGTTACACGAACAAACTATGAGGCTCTTCCTAATGTTCGTAGCAGTGTTTCTTAAATACTTGCTTCGGAAAATGTTGTCACTGACTCCACTTTAATCTTAAGATAGCTTTGGAGCACCCATACTTCTTTTAGAGTCAAAGTCTAGAGGAAGAATCCTTTCCTCTAGAAAAGAAATAGGTAGGGGTGCCTGGGTGGCTCAGTTGGTTGAGCGTCCAACTTCAGCTCGGGTCATGATCTCACAGCTTGTGGGTTCGAGCCCCGCATCAGACTCTGTGCTGATGGCTCAGAGCTTGGAGCCTGCTTCAGATTCTGTGTCTCCCTCTCTCTCTGCCCTTCCCCCCACTCACGCTCTGTCTCTCTCTGTCTCAAAAATAAATATTTAAAAAACTAAAAAAAAAAAAAAAAGAAAGAAATAGATAGATCTAGGCCCAGGGGGTTCCTGGTGATGCAGGCCATGGTAGGAATCCACATCTCATTTCTTTATTATTTCCTTGACTTTCTCAGAACTGTTTTCTCCTCTTGAATCAAATCCTAAACTTTGATCCACTTCCTCTTAAGATACTTTGTATTTCTTAGTCTGACCCAAACTTAAAGAGGACGAGTCCTCAGGTAGACCAAGAAACCATGTTTTAACCGTCTTAGCATCTCCCTCAGCAAAGTACAATGTTTTCTGCTTATTTGGAGTTCAACATAAAAGACAGATGAATGGATGGACAGACCGAATGATGATCTGAAGAGAGAACAACTTTCCAAAGGACAAAGTTTCCCATTTCATTTTATTTTATTTTTTATTTTTTTAACGTTTATTTATTTTTGAGACAGAGAGAGACAGAGCATGAACGAGGGAGAGTCAGAGAGAGAGAGAGGGAGACACAGAATCAGAAACAGGCTCCAGGCTCTGAGCTGTTAGCACAGAGCCCGACGTGGGGCTTGAACTCACGAACCGCGAGATCATGACCTGAGCCAAAGTCAGATGCTTAACCGACTGAGCCACCCAGGTGCCCCCAAAGTTTCCCATTTTAATCTCCCTGGTCAGTTTTAGGTCCCTTAAACTTTGTATGCCCTGTATCAGTGGACCCTCCACTACCTATGATTAAACAACTTCTAGATCACTGCAGGGCAACAAAAAGAATGCGGTTGCTTCATTATTACTATCAGGCATTTATCGCTGATTCTTCCGTGATCGAAGGTAAAATAATGCCCAAGCTACCTCATGAGCAGTATCTGTTTTAAAATTTTGTGTTCAGTGGGTACTTATGTGCCAGACATACTTTAGAATCCTTAGCATACTGGGAAAAGCCTGAAGCTCTGTTCCCGACATCATGCTGAAACTGTACTTGGAGCTAACATACACCTGTTTCATTGATTGACCTTTGCATTCAGCATTTCAGCCCTGAGAACAAAGCCCCACACACTCAACCAGCAGAAGGAACTTTGCTATCGGTTGCAGGGCTCCAAAGCCTATCTCATCATCACTCTTCAGTCGTTTTTACAGAGTGTGGTATTTAGGACATTAGATAATATTTATAAAACATTCAAGCCACACAGTTTCGTTTTATCTAAGAAACCAGTCTTGTTTTCGTAATTGCTCTTGATGGCAAGTTGTTTTCCGTGTGGGTTTTTGTCTTTTATCTGGATGAGCACTGCCCAACTATTGGGCTCTAGAAGTGGGAAATTATTCTTTGTAATGGTACTTGTTGAAGGCAGATTTTAGTCAATGTGGCCGTTTTTATGAACCATTAAACTGGAAAACTTTGAAGGAGGACTAAAGTTGATAGTTACAAATATGAGACCATACTGTGGCAGAGGTGGTACTGAGTCACCACTATCCATTCAGAAAGCTTTTGTCTGAAAAATTTTAGGCCCCAGAAATAAGTACGTGGAAAACAAAATTTGAGGAACCAGAAATAACAATTACTTGGATATGAAGACGTGTCTAATTGGCAGATGATTATGTGTTCTCATAGACACAAAATAGTCTTTCAGATAGAAGTGTCTTTCTCAGTGTTGTGCTCTTCCTGTGAAGTTTCAGACACATTTTATGATACATTTTTATGCGTGGCCGTCATTTAGAAAGAGTCTAGACATCTTGTTTTCAAATTTGGAAGAACTGTTTTCTTCTCAGGTAACCACCTCAGGCACCGCCATGAATATGTCAGATCCCCACACCGACTGTAGTTGTCTGCTTTCTTAGTGAGGAGCTCCTCTCTCACTCCATTAAGAAAGAACTTCCCAACACACAATATTTTGTGCAATATGGCCAAATAAAGTTGTTGGACAGCTGCAGTTTGAAGATAGGGCCGTCCATGTTTCCCGGCTATAGGAGAATTCGTCTTTATGCACATGCCAAAGAAAAGCAGACTTCACAGACATGCTGATTCTACTTTCCTTGGGAAAAATGGAAGAATGCTCGGGATTATAACAAAGGGATATGAATATTAGCGCAAAGACATGAGTCCTGATGCGTACTGCCAGCTACAAAGATGGACGTTCCTGGGGCGCCTGGGTGGCTCAGTCGGTTAAGCGTCCGACTTCGGCTCAGGTCATGATCTCGCGGTTCGTGAGTTCAAGCCCCGCGTCAGGCTCTGGGCTGATGGCTCAGAGCCTGGAGCCTGTTTCAGATTCTGTGTCTCCCTCTCTCTCTGACCCTCCCCCGTTCATGCTCTGTCTCTCTCTGTCTCAAAAATAAATAAAGGTTAAAAAAAAAATTAAAAAAAAAAAAAAAGATGGACATTCTACTCCATGGGCCGATGGAAATAAGAAAAGGGAAAGAAAAAGAGAAGAAATCACCAGTCTCATGTATTATCAGGAAACCAAATTATCGGAAGCCTCTTTTTCCTGATGGTTATTTGTGGTTCACCTCTTCTCATTGGCTGAGGAAGTCAGTTCCCCTGATGCACAAGGAAGAACTCAGGTCATGAGCAAGTCACATCTTTTGTTGGGAAGAAGTCATTTTCCAAATAATTAGCAATCGTTTTAAATTTCCAGTATGTGCTTAGTGCCATCTTAGACACTGCAGAAGAGAGAAAGGAAAACAGCGACCGTCCCTGAGCTCCACCACCTGGTGTGGTAACTGGCACACTGAGAGCCAGTACCCGTTTCCTGTAACTACCAGCACCAACACCTGAAAACCGGAAGGAACTTGAAGTTTAACTGGGGGGAGGGCAACCATAGCTCACCGTCAGTAAATGTGAAACCTCACTGACTTCAGGTGCTTTAGAATTCAGAGGCAAAGGGAAACACAACAGCTGGAGCAATCAGGAATCTCCACCAGTGAACTTTGGGGGCAGCAGCCCCCGCCCCAGACCTGGGGAGGAAGGACTCCTGCCCTATGCCCCACACTATATGGGGTACCCCGTATAACAAGACACCACTCAAGCCCCACTCCTCCACCCTGTGCTTCACGAGAAGTCAAGGGCTAATGAATTGATTTTTAAAAATGTGGTTTATACACACAGTGGGCTATTATTCAGCCACCTATCTAAAGGAGTGAAGTTCTGAAGCATGCTACGACGTGGATGAACCTTGAGGACATGACACTAGGTGAAATAAGACAGTCACAAAAGGACAAATATTACGTGGCTTCACTAATGCGAAATGTCTAGAATAGCCAAATTCACAGAGACACAAAGGAAGAAGTTTCCAAGGGTTGGGGAGAGGGGAGTTGTTGTTTAATAGGTACAGAGCATTTGTTTCAAAATGCTCAAAAATTTCTTTGGAAAGATAGTTGCACAATATTGTGAATGTAATTCATTGCCCCTGAATTGTACATTTAAAAATGGTTAAAATTGCAAAATTTTGTAGATATTTTATATATGAATTTTATGTATACGCTTACACTCTCTCCCCCAACCCCCCCCAAAAGGCCGTTGCCATTGAATGCCATAAAGGTCTGCGGACTGTGCTGCCACTAAAATTGTAGATGGACATTGCTTAAGTAGAGGAAAGGGGAGGATGTGAGCCAAAGAAGCTTTTAAGTAAGAGAAAGGGCAGATTAACTTACCAAATCCTTCTCCTCATTTTCTGAGGGAAGGTTCCAGATACACCCACAAATTAACACAGCGTCCACAACAGTTGCACATGGTAGCTGAATATGAGTAGCGATTCCTCTTACTCTTAAGTTTGTATATGTGTACACAATTTTGATGAAAAGGGCACAAAGCGTCATTCTTTGTATTGGCAACTAGATGGGCATCACACGTTCGAATTGTGAATATTTTTTTTTTTGTAAAAAGATTTAACAGGATTACATTACGTTTTCAAAAAATTTAAATAATTTTAGCATTATTTAAATCATTGTAACGTACCTCAAGGGCAAAACCATCGTAACAGTATTCATACAGTTGGCAAAGAAAAAGGTACACATACATACTGGAATTTTGGCAAAAACTCCAGAGGTCATTTTTCTGTGCTTTGAGCAATGCATCATCTTTTCAGTCTGTTGTGGTCACCAGTCTGCCAATAGTGATGACATTCTTTGGAACAATCTGAAGGTTATTTATGATACATTCTGGATCTGCCCAAAGAACATCTCAATGAAATAGATACCAAACTTGACCTTGCACCCACTGTCAAAACACATAGTGGGAATGCTGGCTAGACACAGTTAAAGAGATTAGATTTAATTTTGAGAAGACACAAGATGAACTAGAAAGAGAACAGAAAGTTCTCAAAGAATGAACCAAGGTCTTTGGAGGAAAATGAAATCGATTTTAAATTGTGCTCCCCACAGTTACTTGGTATGAACTATGGATTGTTATCAACGATGTTAGCAAAAACTTACCAAAAAAATTGTATCTAAGTTCGGCTATTTCACCTATGAAAGAAACTAACATTTTTTTAAGAGAAAATACTTTTTCTAAATCAAAGGGAAATTCATGCAAGAAATGAGAACATCTGCTAATTATGGAGAAGTTTCACAACCTTAAAACTAATTTCCGTGCAGTGTATTTTCTGGTCATTGTAAATCCAGGTGTATTCTAAGAAAACGATTTCAGTGACTCTCTTATTTGTTTCGTCGTCGTTTCTGGAAAAGTTAACTTAAATTCCATGGGCCACATGAGGGGATAGGATTTGTTTGAAAAGGTTCAGTTTTATCAGTATGTATTAATTTTGGAATATAACCTATAAGAAGTAAACAGTTGTCTCCAGCCGTTGTGTGGCACAGAAACTGGGAGAAGATAGCAGACTGGGAAAGGAGGAGGGGCATGTGTGCCAGGGAAGCCAGAAGTGGGAGTGGATGCAGAAGGCGGGGAACAGGGTGGGTGGGGCTTCGGAGAATCTTTCTCAGTCAGGGTCTAGGGGAAGAAAGAGAAGGGAGCAGAAGGGAGGTGTGGACAGGGAACTAAGCATGATCCCGGCACTCAGAAGACTCTGAGGAAACAGGCCCAGCTAGAGCAAAGAATGGAAGTTCGTGAGTGGAGGGGAGCTGAGGCTGTGGCCCAGAAACCCCAGTAGCAGTTTCCTTCTTCCTCTGAAACACGTTAACACCCTCGGTATGTGTTGCCCAAATGCTTTCTAAAAGGGCTGTGCCAGTTTGCACCCCCACCCGCAATTTGTGAGAGTTCAGATTTCATTGTATTCTTGCCAAGATTATTATAAGTTTTAAAATTCATTAAAAGTATAATAATTTGATAGTTTGCCAACATGTCTAAAATGTAGCGTTGCTATGGAACTAAAACCATCTATGTTTTTAAAATGTTTCTTGGAGAGACTCACAGCGCTCCCTGCCTTCGGTATGGTGGGGAGGGCCCTGAGCCAAGTGCCAGGGCCCTGGCCTCCCAGTCCTAGTCGTGAGGACACGTCCTTGAGTCTCTCTCTCTCCATCTGAAATGTGAGGGCCCTAATAAGTGACCTACTTAGTCCCAAGGTGGTCAAGCATATTAAAGGACATGATAAAACTGAACGTTCATACATAGTAAAATTTTAGATAAATGTAAAGTTTAAGCTACTTGGTATATATTCTATTAGGATAGCATATGGGAGGACTTCATCTGAGTACCTACTGCAGGGGAAGATACATCACTTCTGATTCCAATTTTTAAAAATTGAACTTTGAGGTGACGTTATGGACTAAATAGGTAATCCTAAGGTTCATGTAGAAAAACAAATATGTAAGAAGATCCAGGAAAATTCTCAAAAAGTATAAACAGGGAGAGGGAGTGTTACTTAACCAGGCCAGATATTAAAACATACTACAAAGCTATAGTAATTCAAAGTTTGTTGGTATATAATTAGATTAATTGAGTAGCCTAAAAAGACCAGAATTGTACCCCGATATGGACGGTGAATTTGATATATGATAAAGATATGAAAGCAATCTCCAAAATGCGTTGGTAACCAAAACAAACAAAAAAGGCCCCCACTAGCGTATAGAACAACAGAAAGTTATATTGTCATTATTTATATTAAGGGAGTAATTGAGGAGACAATCTATACATATGTGTCTGTACTCGCGAATGTGTACATAATTGTGTATCCTTGTATTATCTGGCAGGACATATGTGAAACTGGTAAAAACTCTTAATGAATGAGTTCAGTGGTGAGAGGGAGGCTTACTATTTAATATTACCCCTTGCTACAGTTTGCAGTGTTTAAATTTTTTTTAAGTTCATTTGTTTATTTTGAGAGAGAGCATGTGCATGTGCGTGCAGGGGAGCAGAGAGAGGGAGAGAGAGCGCATCCCAAGCGGGCTCCATACTCTCAGGGGGCTCCATCCCACGAACCATGAGATCATGACCTGAGCCAAAATCAAGAGTCAGACGCTTAACCGACTAAGCCACGCAGGCACCCCAGTTTGGAAACCTATTTAACTTTTTTTTTTTTTTTAATATTAGCTCAAAGTAAGGGAGAGCCAGTGGGAAGTTCCATTAGCCAAATATCCCAGAGGTTGTTTTACCTTTGCACTCAGGTATTTTAGCGTCTTCGTATCTAACGTATCAGGAGTTATCCGCAATCCTTTGGATAGGCCTGGCCACGGAGTTGGCTTGTAGTAAAGACTTTCTGGAGTGTGAGGTAACTTTCCTTTCCTACATAATGGGTCTAATTTAGGAAGCAGGATCGCATAGTTGGCGGTCTGCTTAAATGCTTTCCCCATAGCACCAGCGTGAAATACCAAACTTTTGGCAGCCAGGCAAGTTCCATGAATTCACGTGTAGCATTTCTTTTCTGCTTAGAATTGAGATCCAGTGCCCAGTGCCTAGCTTTCAAAAATTGTCTTTTTTGAAAATCTTGCCACGTTTTTGCGCTGGTTGAAATGAAGCCCTTTGGACATGTGGGGAGTTGTTAACATGTCTGCCTTTGGAAAGTCACTGCAATGGATGTCAGCAGAGAGATTAGTTTCTTATGGCTCTTTCCAATTCTTGTTCTTTGGGTCCTCCACAGTTCCTCCCTCCACGACAGTCAGAGAGCCACATCAAAACATACCTTCCAAGCGTAAAATAGGCACTTAACATTGGAGAAATTTATTAAACATCTATTACCAATAATTTCATCAAATTGGAAATTTTGCGAGTCCGTGAAGTCAGCATAGAGAAATGGAGCCAGCCGTGTTGTACTTCTCATCAGCTTGGAAAAACTACCTCTCAAAACAATCATGCCATTACAACCAAATATAAGTCAGAATACATGATTAACTGCTGGCCTTTGGGCCAACTGTGGTCATTAATAATGGTGTATAGTCTGTGATAGTTGATAGAATGATGGTGGTTTATGGATTATAAGAGAATCACAGGAAGCTGTTGCATGCTCTCAAGGTTGACAGCAGTATTCTTGATCCGTTGTATCCTGTCTATTACATCTATAACACATAACCCCAGAACTTAGTGTCTGAAAACAATGACAATCGTTTACCATCTCATGACTCCTGTGGGCCAGGAATTTGGGAGCAGCATGGTCGAGCAGTTGGGGCTTGTACTCTCCCATGAGGGTGGCAATCGCGTGTCAGCCAGGTGTGCACTGAGGCTGGACAGTGCACTTCTAAGGTGATTTACTCACATGGCTAGCAGATGAGTGCCAGCCATTGGCTGGGGACCTCGGTTCCCCGTGGGACTGCGGATGTGTTCTCATTGCATGACAGCCACCTTATTCCAAAGCAAGCAGTCCAAGGAAGCCAGACGGGAACCACCGTGCCTTCTGTGACCTAGCTCTAGAGGTCACATACTGTTACTGTCACCAACCCTGATTCCGTGTGGGAGGGAGCTTCTAGCAAGGGAGGAACTGTCAAGGACCAGCTTGGAAACTGGCTACCTCAGCAGCTCAAGCAGCCTGGGCTCCGTTAAAAAACACAGTGCCAAGTCAGGAGCCTCCTGTCTTCTCCATAAGTACAAACACTGAAGGTTAAGCTGTATTAAATTTAATAACTGATGATTTTAAAGGAAGAAATTTCTATTGAATGAAGAGCCACAGCCAAGAACTGCTAAACATAGTTCAGTCTTTTCCCACCACTAAATCTTAAGGCGAACATTTTTCTAACATTAGATTTCTGTAGGATGACTAATGGACTGTAGGGTAATTCAGCCATTGTTTTTAGAAATCCATTTTGGCAAGTAAACCTGAGACTCTGCCGAAACAGTTGAGGTTAACCCCCGCTCTTTCAAAAAGCACTGAGGGGCCCGTGTGCGTCCTTTTGGTAGAGAGAAGGCCTCCGTTCTCGATGTCTAGCCCAAACCCCACGCTAACTAATCTGCCTGGCCTTCACTTTATCCTCTTTGGTAGGACCTTGGGCTGACTCAACACAACTGGGATTTGGACTCTTGACTCCAGAAAGTCTGCATGTTTTTAAACCTCAGACTCAGCCATCCTCTGAGTTTAAAGCTAGTAACATTTTAAGTTCTATGCTCAAAGGTAGATTTAGCATTAAATGTGATAATGCGCCTAAGGCACTTTGGCACTACGCTCCAAAGAGAATCAGGAAGCAATAGATGAGATGGTTTTACAGCCATCCTAATTGTGGCATCATTACCACTGCCATACAGTCGACCTTGACTTCCAGTGCAGCTGTACTACATGCTGACGTTGAGGTATCCTGAGTTTTCTAACCTGTTTTTTAAAAAGTGGGAAAGACCACTCTTTCCCACTTTAGTGCCTTGCAGGAATTGTGTACATATGAGTGAAAGAATATACGAAACTTAATTAAAGAAGAGCAAAATAGGAAAGAGATTCTTACAAAAGACGCCCTAGAATAAGATCTAGAAGAGGTTCAGTGTCGTCGGTTAACTGGCAACTTCACAAGCCTTAAATGCCTCATATTTGCAGTCAGGAGTTTAAGGGTAGATGATCTTGGGGCGTTCGGGTGGCTCAGTCAGCTAAGCATCCGACGACTTCGGACACACGGTCCGTGGGCTCGAGCCCTGCATTGGCCCCTGTGCTGACAGCTGAGAGCCTGGAGCCTGCTTCCGATTCTGTGTCTCCCTCTCTCTCTGTACCCCCACCCCACCACCTCTCTCTCTTTCTCAAAAGTAAATAAACATAAAAAAAAAAAAATTAAGAGTAGATGATCTTAAAAATCCCTTCCATCACCGATCATCCTATCGATTTTGTATTTGATCTCACAACAAACCCGAAGAGTAAGCACTATCTTCTTTGGGCGAGTTAGTTAACCTCTCTGTGACTCAGTTTCCTCACATCGAAAATGTGACTAATAATAGTGCCTTCTTGTGTGCTTGTGAAGGATTAGATGAGTTCAGATGCACAAAGCTGTCCAGACAATGCCTGGAATATGGTAAGCACTCTAAGCGTTAGCAATGGTGATGGTGACTTTGCAGATGAGGAGGCTGAGGCTTACGAAAGCTGATTACGTTTCCTGAGGTCATACAGTAGTAGAGCTGGAACTTGAATTCCTGTCTTCTATGAGTCACATTATTTGCACATACTCCTTTCAGACCTTGGTACTTACCTGTTTTTGAACTCTGTGGTTGATTATCACGGCATCCAAACAGCTACACTCTGCCAGGTTGTTTTACAGAAAAGGAAAGAAAGGGGAAGATGGGGTGTCATTTGTCCCCAGGATTCTGAATGTCCGTGGGACATATGGCAATGCCTCCTTCAAAACAAAGTCCCACCGGGCCATCACCACCTAGGAGACTGGAAGAGAATTCTCCTTAGCTCCCAAGCACTCTTATGGCCGCCTCAGTTCAGCTGACCCTTCGTAGAAGGTAATCACTCACTTTACCCTGCCCTAGTCATGTCGCCATACCTCTCACTTACTTGGATAAAGAGAACGCATTTCAATGTGCAGCCTATTAAAGCAGTAAATAATAGTTTGGATTTAAAATAGATTCTCTGTTCTCCAATTCTCCGATCTTTTCCACTGATTGTGATTCTGCTTTGGGTGAATGCACAGAAAGTAAAATCTAGCCGTGTGTGGTTACTCCATCCGTGTGTTCCAGGGCCCCAGACGATGCAGACATCACTTTAGCCAGTTTTAAAAGGCTAAGTGAAACTAGAAAGTAATTTAGTTACTTTCGTTGTTCTTATTGTTTGTTTCATTTTCAAATGTAACCAGACATTATTTCTCAGAGGTTGTGTCTTTCAAAACATGCCCTTGAATGTCTCTACAATTCCCGACAGTGCCGACTTTACTCAAAATGTTTTTAAAATTACTCTCTAGTAATTCTCTTTAGAGCTCGCAACACCTTCTTTTGAAAAGACTCCGTGGTGACAAGCCAATCACATTATTTTATTAACACTCCGCATAGTTGTAGATTCAAGCTACTGCTGACAAAGGAAAGAAAAAACTGCGGAATGGATTGTCTCGTGGCTCCTCAGTGGCTAAGTATAGTGAAACTAAATTGATGCAGAAAAGCAAAGAAATGTTAAAAAAATTTTAAGTATTGACTGGTAATAATAGATTACCATTTCTGGATGTCACTGGCACATTTACACTGTATCAACATCATTAAGAGTATTTACCTTCGCACGCTCTAAGTTTACCTAGTGGAAAAATTAAATAAAATGTTCTATAAGGACACTTTTTAAACAAAATAATGTTCAATTATTATATTCGATTTTTACATTTTACATATTTTTAAATGTTATAAAAATGTATGATTTTATTGCCCTATATAAAACACACAAGCTTATTAACCTGGTTTTCTTGGTCTATTTATGAGAGTGTTTTATCAAAATGGATATTTTAAATGTCATAAAGATGTAATACTGTGCTAAATTAGACTATAAATTATTAATTTGGAAAACAAATACATTTTTATTCCTTTTCTAGAATGCCTTTATGTGTTATAATAGGCAACTATTAGGAAGAAAGATGCCTTCTGTGTACACACATGCTATCTTTAGACATGCACACCTCTGCTATAAATGAATAATTGAGTTAACATTTGTCCAAATTTAAGTGTAGGCTTTTGTGTTTATATTTACCCTTTTGTATATTTACACACAGCAGAAGACTTTGGTTTTGATTTTGTCTTTATGGGTAAGTTGATTTGTGATTTAAAAAAAAAAAAAAAAGAGTAGGGAGAAAAGTACAGAGTCCGAGAAATGGAGCTGAATTCTTCAAAGAGACTTCAGTAGAAGGAAAGAAATTAGATTTTTGGCTGCTAACATTTGGCTCAAGGGGTTTGATTTAATGAAGCTGTGTGGTGTGGTAGAAAGAGCACAAATCAAGAGGTTTGGGCTTAAAAGCCCTTGGCTCTGCCACTAATCTCTCTGAAGGACCCCAGACAAATCACTTGACCTCTGTGAGCTTCTGTTTGCTCATCTGGAAAATGAGAGTTTTGACGACCTGGTAACTAAAACCCCTTTGCACTATAGCATTCAGTCATTCTAACTCTGAATGTACTGATTCACATCTTCTTTTCCCTGTGTCTTATTTGCATGCAGACTACCTAAATACCCACAGATGTTTAACTTCCAGACTTTGTGTTAGTCAGCTTGGGCTGCCATCACAAAATACCATAGACTGTGGGGCTTAAACAACAGACATTTATTCTCTCACAGTTCTGAAGGCTGGCAAGTCCAGGGGCTGGCCAGCTGGATTTCTGGTGAGAGCTCTCTTTCTGGCTTGCAAATGGCCACTGTTTTGCTCTCTCCTCATAGGGTCTTTCCTTAGTGGGAGGGCATGGAGAGAGGAGGCAGGGGAGGGAAGGAGAGGGAGGAAGAGAGAGAGAGAGAGAGGTCTTCCTCTTACAATCCAACCAGTCCTATTACATTAGGACCCTACCCTTGTGATCTCATTTAACCTTAATTACCTCCCACAAACAGTCTCCAAATACAGTCACAGATCTATTTGGGGAGGACGGAGTAGCTCCCCAGGATATTTCTCTCTAGATCCTCTCTTCCAGGGGGTTTGTGCTTACTTCCTCCTTTTTAGGTGAAGCAAAAACCTAAAGTTTCAGGAGCTTCCAAAATCAATCAGGGAAATAATAAATATACTCTCAAGAAATGTGTGATAGAAATAGAAAGTGGTAGTTTGAGGAAACTTTCCCCCAATATTCGATCATGGAAACTTTGTAACATAAAACACACAGGCTTGTGGAAAAGTTGGGCGAAGTTTATAATGAGTACCCATATACCCACCACCTGTATCCACACTTGATATTTTATTCTTGTTTTGTTGCACATCTATCCATCCCCCATTCATTCATCAACTAGCTTTTATTTGTATGCTTGTCAAGGTAAATTGCCGACATTAATACTTAAGCACTGAACTAAAGTTCAGTCTTTCTTCTTTTAAGGTAAAATTTTCATGCAATGAAATGCACAAACCTCAAGTGTACCATTCTGATGAAATTCTTTGAGACCACCATTTTAAATCTTGCTATGTTCTATATGCATATTAATGGAAAAAGTTATGAGAAAAGGACACAGTTCCATTAATAAAAGCTATTTATAAGTTAACACTAGTTGTTAAAAGCACCATTATTTAAGTCACTAAAAAGGAAAGAGCTGGGAAGTGGGAGGGGAAGATAAAGAGAGATATGGAATTCTTAAAAAAAAAAACGGCAAATTTGGCAGGGGATCAGGAAGAGATAGGCATTTGGATACTTTGCACATACATACATAAATGATTTGCTTTCTACCTTTGCCATGCTTTGTACGTTCGAGGGCAGGGAGAGTAGGGGGAAACCGATGTTGTTTCTGCTTTCTACTGCCATCCCCAGCTAACTGGAGAGAATCTCACTAGGTTCCTGACACATGGTTGTTACCTTGTTAAAGGTGCATAGATGAGCGAGGGAATGAGTGAAATGAATGAATCACTATCCTTAGCAGTCAGAGATCCTTTTCTAGGGACACCTTAACTGGTGGTTATGAGATAGTTATGCTGTATCTTCTAATGGATCGTGTGCATCTCTCTCCAAAAGTGTTAGAAGATTCTAAGCAGATTAGAAAAGGGCTTTCTCATGCATAGGTATGCATACCTGGTTTAGATTTCTGTGTGTGTGTGTGTGTGTGTGTGTGTATAATAAATTATAATAAGAATAAATATATAAATATATAAATATATAAATATATAATGTTATCTATAATTATATATAATATAAATATATAATATTATATATAATTATATATAATATAAATGTATAAATATAATAATAAATATAACTAATAATATATATATTTATATATATAATATATAACATAGCTGTATATATGTATATTCAGACACATTGACATTGTCTGAGCATTGTAGGAGTATTGTCAGTGTGCCTCTTTTGCTAGTCCTGGAATTAGTTGTAGATTTTTCAGAACAGTTGGAATTTAAAGTCTATCTAAATCCACAGGAGCCTTAGTTGCTCTTAGTGGTTTATATCTCATCTCTTTGTTCTCCGCTCAGAGTTCACCACTGTCTTAATGAGTCATCCCAACATTTAGAGCATCCATGGCTATTTTTTTCCAAAGTCACTTGAAGTGAACTCCCAAGCATTTGGAAGGCATCGTTTGTGGAGGCAACAGTTGGTAAAGAAGGGCTTTTTTGGTATTGCCACAGTCCTTGGGGTGTGATATGCTATTTGTCTTTCCAAGCAGGCACTCTGGAAGGGAGAAAAAGAGGCAAACCCAGTGTATTCTCAGTGTTGAGAATTGCTTACTTTTGGTATTTGGACAGGAGCTGGCACCTCTAGAGGCGCCCTGCCTTTTCTAAGCACTGTTCCTGCCATCCACAAGGATACCAAGTCTCATCACTACCCCCATCCTATTGCTGATGTCTTGCACTGTGGTAGGAATGGGTAATAGAAATGTCTGTGAGATTTGCCCCCTTCACTCAGAGCAACTCAGAGTGACAGAAGGGAGCCAGAATCAGCATCAGGTCCACCTGGGCCAGTGTAGATTCCAAAGAAGCCGTCATCACAGAAGCCCAGCCTGGAGGAAAAAGATGAGGGTCAAAGATTGCAGCCATTGGTCTGTAGTTGTGGACCTCAGCTAAAAAGTGGCCTTGGGAATCTATGACTAGGTAACAAAGAATCCATCTTATCAGGAAGTTGGAGCAACCATCGGCAAAGGCAGGAAGTGGTTACCGTGGTGCAGTGCAAGCACACAGACAGCACTGAGGAGCTCCAGAGAAAAGGGGATAGGCAGGAATCAGTGGGTGCGGGACCGGCCATGGACAGAAATGACACCTGAAAGAATCCCAACAGTAGAGTCCCACCTAGTGGGAATGGTAGGTGGTCCAGCAACTGAACAGTCAGTGGAATGACAAAGTGGACAGGACAGGGGCTTAGCAGTCAAAGCCTCTTATCACAGATGATTTTCTTTATTCCCTGCAAGACAAAAGCATTATGAGACGCAGCCTCGTCGAGGCAGGGTGGGTGGGTGACATCATCCTTAAAAGGCTGAAGCAGATGGTTCCATGCTTAGAGTTTTTTCTTCAAAAAGTTTAATTGTTGGGGCAAGGGCAACTGTTTTGAACTTGGTTTTTAAATTTTACTTTACATTTTCCTGGGGTTTAGTTCTATTTGCTTCCAGCACGGTCCAAATACCTACTTCAAAGCAAACATTCTAACAAGAACTTGTTAAAAGGAAGGGAAACCAGCTCCTGCGGCTTCTTGTACACCAGCTATGGAGGCACTCACAGAACCACGTTTGTGCGTTGAGTGTAAATGAATCCGAAACCTACAAATTAGATTTCCCTTGAAATACACATGGGTTTAAAACCTTAACGGGAAAAGAACTTGGCAAATCAAATCTGACCATATTCAGTAAAACCTCACTAATTTGCACTAATGACCAAGAGACCCATTGAGAATTACTGAATTTTTGTGACTACGTTAGCATGGGAACAAATACCAAAACAGGGGTGAGGGGATGAGGGGGGAAGAGGAGGGGGAAATCAAAGTTCCAGCATCAAACAAACATACTTTCTGGTACAATGAAGAATGTATTTGAACGGTTACTGGAATGAAACTCAATAGCTTAATGAGTGCCTTGCTGTGGTGTGCCTGCCCACTGGGGGGTCAGCCATGTCAGACAGCCTGCCTAAGCCAGCAGCTAATGTGCACTTAGGTAAAGAGGCCTTTGCTTTATTGAAAGTGGGGGGGGGGGGTTGTGGTTTTCACAGGGGTGTGAACCAATGAGATTCTACCATGTGTCATGCACGTTTGTTATGGGCTTACACATGCAGGCTATGATTGTAAATCAGAATTGAGGGTGGGATTGCTTATTGCTGCTTAAAAAAAAAAAACAGAACTTGCTAGAAGAGACAGCATGGGGAGTTGGAATTCTGAGTTGAATCTTCCTTAGATGTTAGTGAATCATACTTGTAGTAGAAGATCTTTAAATTATTCTGAATTGAAGATTGACTCTTTAGTAGCCCTCTATTATGACGTGCATTTCATTAATAAGTTGCCATCTTCCTTTATGAGCAGCTATATGAAAAGTTCTTTGAAGATTTAGTATCTGTGGCCCAAATTTCAATCATTATAGTGCTTGTTTCTCATTTCATCGAGGAAATAGGACACTTCTTTCCAATTGTTACTAATTTTACAACTGCAGTTAAAGACCAGTGATGCTTCCTTTCACTCTCCATAATATCTAAGAATGCCTAGGGCTTGGATATTCTTTTTAACTGAGCAATAGCTCTTCACTAAACGTGCTATTCCTCTGATTTAAGAACAGCCCATAGTAATGATTTGTGTTGATACTGATTTTGGTCACTCCTTCCTGCTTGTCTTACCTAGAGCCACTGTTTTACCAGCTAAAGAATAATTTAGAGCTTCCACTCAAGCAGCCATTGAAGGCTGAGGGGAATGATAGATACAGGTAACCAGAGCTTCCTGCAGGGCATTAAGCCGAGCGAATGGTTCCAGGTCTTACGGTGCTGCCCCTGGACAAGAAAAGGAGTTGTCACCTCAGCTGGTGCAGAAAAAGACTGAACCTCATTTGACTCACACTAGAGCCTCCTGCTTTCATTTTCGTCATTTTTCATCTTTTCTCTCTTCCCAGCTCCCCAGCTGAACAATAAACCACACTTCACGTAGACCTTGTGTATCGTCTCCCCTTCAAGCCAGGGAGTGGGAAAGTAAGAAAATTTGAGGGGTTTGTTCATGAGCATCCCCATAGGACCCGTAACAAAACTTAACTCTTCCCAGGCCGCCGTGACTCTTAGGTAGACGGTCTGCTTTGCTCTCAACACACACACACACACACACACACACACACACACACACACCCCATGGCCAATGTAGCTTTCTGAATTATTTTCTTCTCCACCTCAAAACGCCTGTGGTTAATTCTCTCTTCTCAGACCTGTTTCTGAAGTACTCATGGCTTTGTCAGGCACGTGCTTGATCCCCCCTTCTCACTCCACCCTCCTCCTCCTCTCTGAGTGTGAACAGATTCCGGTCTCCCCATCTCGAGTCCTGTCCTTGACGGCTCAGCTTCCTGTTACTGTTACTGCCCTTTTGTAGCAGAACGCCTTAGAAGGTTGGAGAACATTACTACGTGGCATGTCGGATGTACTTCACGTCTTTTTTTTTTTTTTTAATTTTTTTTTTCAACGTTTGTTTATTTTTCGGACAGAGAGAGACAGAGCATGAACGGGGGAAGGGCAGAGAGAGAGGGAGACACAGAATCGGAAACAGGCTCCAGGCTCTGAGCCATCAGCCCAGAGCCTGACGCGGGGCTCGAACTCACGGACCGCGAGATCGTGACCTGGCTGAAGTTGGACGCTTAACCGACTGCGCCACCCAGGCGCCCCTTCACGTCTTTACATCTAATGCGCCTTGCCCCTGCCAGCCTCTCCTCATTCATCTCTCACTCCCCACCCTCTTGCTCATTGTGCCGCAGCCACACTGGCCCCTCTCCTGTGCCTCGAATACTCCACTTAGGCTCGTACCTCAGGGCCTTTCCACTTGGAATTGTCTCCACCTCGATTGCTGTTTTGCATATGTCTGCATGGTTTACTCCCTCATTTCCCAGAGATCTCTCTGATCCAGTGTTACCTTAGCTGATGGGCCTTCTCTGAAACCTTCCCCTCTCAGCAGCCCCCAGGGTCTTTTCCCAGCCAGTTTCCCAGAGTACTTGTCACCCCTACCATACGGTGTACTTACTTGTTTGTGTATTTCTCCCAGTGTAATATGTTGCCAGAGGGCACAGACTTTGCCTCTTTTGCTCACTGATGCTTTCCAAGCACTTCTAAGAGTGGCTAATACGTAGTGGGTACTTGACAGATAATTAGTGAATAGTTGGGTGAAAGATACCATATAGATACATATAAATACTCTGCAAATATATACAGACTCTTTCTCTGGTTACCTTTGTTATTTTGTTGGGTTTTTTTTTACTCCATGATTTTTTTCCTTTTTTTCTTCTTTGTGGGAAGTTTTTTAAAGTTTTTTTATGTGGGGGCGCCTGGGTGGCGCAGTCGGTTAAGCGTCCGACTTCAGCCAGGTCACAATCTCGCGGTCCGGGAGTTCGAGCCCCGCGTCAGGCTCTGGGCTGATGGCTCGGAGCCTGGAGCCTGTTTCCGATTCTGTGTCTCCCTCTCTCTCTGCCCCTCCCCCGTTCATGCTCTGTCTCTCTCTCTGTCCCAAAAATAAATAAACGTTGAAAAAAAAATTTTTAAGTTTTTTTATGTGTATGTATTTATTTTTGAGAGGGAGAGTGAGCACGAGCAGGAGAGAGGCAGAGAGAGAGGGAGGCAGAGAATCCAAAGCAGGCTCTGTGCTGTCCCACAGAGCCCGACGTGGGACTCAAACTCATAAACCATGAGATTATGACCCCGAACCAAAATCAAGAGTTGGACGCTTAACCGACTGAGCCACCCAGGCGCCCCTTAAAACAGTTTTTAAATGGAGCATTACTCTTCCTAGCTAAACCTTCCTGTTGCTTCATAATAAACAGATATCATATGATACAGTCAAATTCTTGTTGAGAATCATTTCTTAAATTAGCTCGGATTACGATTTGCTCAATAGGAGAATAAGGTTTCAAAGAGATAAGCTGTGCATCATCAAGGGCTTTTTGAGAATTTTTGAAATCAAATCTTTAGGTCAAGTTCAAGGTTTGCTTTTTTCTTTTCACTCTGAGTAAGTCTTTCTCGGATTTTCGGGCACTAATATTTTAACAGATATGGAAGAGGAAGAAAGGCATGGCCCACAAGACGCTTAACATCCCAATCGAAAGAAACCGTATGGAATTATGTACGTTATCCAGTTTACAGCCTAATTAGTGTAAAATTAACCGTTTACAGTTACTCGTTATATGGTTCAATTACTGTTGTAGTCCTTCACAAGATCAAATGGGAGCAAGTTGAGGTTACCTCGGCTAGTTCTGGGGTTCTGAGAAGAAGAAGGCTTCACAGAAGAAGGACTGCCTGAGCTGAATGTGGAAGGATAAGAAGAGGCTAGCCAAGCAGGGAAGGAAAAGCTGCAGAGGGGGCATGAGCTAAAGTAGAGTTGCGGGGAGAACAGCATCGCGTGGTCAGGAAATTGCTAGCAAATCAAGATTATCAAAGCATGAAGTGCGTGGCAGGGAACGCCTAGAGCACGAGGAAAGGAGAGGGGAGGGCCAAGGCGTGGAGAATGCCGTGTTTAGGAGCTTGGACTTCACTCTTTTTTTTTTTTTTCAACGTTTATTTATTTTTGGGACAGAGAGGGACAGAGCATGAACGGGGGAGGGGCAGAGAGAGAGGGAGACACAGAATCGGAAACAGGCTCCAGGCTCCGAGCCGTCAGCCCAGAGCCCGACGCGGGGCTCGAACTCACGGACCGCGAGATCGTGACCTGGCTGAAGTCGGAAGCTTAACCGACTGCGCCACCCAGGCGCCCCCTGGACTTCACTCTTTGGTGGAGTATCAGCTAAGGGCCTGTAAGCTGGGAAGTGAACCTCAGACTTAGAAGGAATAATCTAGCACTTCCAACTCTTTGGTGGCTTTGAAACCTCTCCACATACCCTGTTCTTCAAACAAAATCTGACATAGTAGCTTGGTATAAAATCAAATCAAAGCAGGGGCACGTAGGTGGCTCAGTCAGTTAACCATCCGACTTCGGCTGAGGTCATGATCTCACGGTTTGTGAGTTCGAGCCCCACGTCAGACTCTGTGCTGACAGCTCGGAGCCTGGAGCCTCCTTCGGATTCTGTGTCTTCCTCTCTCTCTGCCCCTGCCCCGCTCACGCTCGTGCTCTCTCTCTCTCTCTCTCTCTCCCTCAAAAATAAATGAACGTTAAAAATTTTTTTTGTAATCAAAGCAGAACCTCCCTGCTGAGGTTGGGGTGGAAAATTCAGAACTTCCTAGGATGGCCTCCCCCCACTGTTCTCCTGGCCCCTTTTGTCAACTCCTAGGACACCTTCACAGGACCGCCTGGGCTTTTCTGAGTACACGTTTTAAAAAAAAACAAACCTTCATAGTTTATAGACGAGGAAACTGAGAATATCTCGATGAATTAATGGCAAAGCCCAGAATAGAACCAGGTCTCTTTATTCCCAGTTCAGTGCTT
Source organism: Prionailurus viverrinus (assembly GCF_022837055.1). Taxonomy (NCBI): domain Eukaryota; kingdom Metazoa; phylum Chordata; class Mammalia; order Carnivora; family Felidae; genus Prionailurus; species Prionailurus viverrinus. The sequence continues at coordinate 42,814,203 of NC_062565.1, read as the reverse complement.
TTTTTCCCCCAGTATAACATACTATCATTGGAGACAAATTGACTGTTTCAGGCAACAGAAATTCTTCACTCCTATTACACAGGTACAATATGAAATAAAGGGGAAAAGATGCCCAAATTAGAGAAATTTTTCTACATCTAGTACATGCTTATTAATCTTTATGCAGTTTTTTTTTTAACAGATTCATTAAAATCGGATCGTAGTTCATACAGTTCCCTTTGCTTTTTCATGCTGAGAGAGTACCAGGTTATCCCTCAACTTGAATTTAGGAATTAGATACAGGGAGTTTTCTGTTAAGGCCTCTTGTTAATGGAATCCCGCCCCATCAAGTCTTGATAGAGCCTGAGTTTACTGACCTTGTCTAAATAGTAGATCATGGCTGAAGCCTGTTATAATGGCAAAACCAGTGGAATAGGAGTCGGGAGACCTGGTTCTACTCCCAGACCAGCCATTAACCGGCTGAATAACATTTGGAAAAGTCACTCAAGCTCAACTGTACAATGAGAAGTTTGAACTAAATTACCTCAAAGGCCCACTCCAGCTCCTACAGTCTGTGATTCTAATTACAGCACATGCTGTATCTTATCTTTGCGAGGGTCGGTGTTTTATAGACCGCCCTAAGTTCTCGGTTTTGGTGGTCCCGACTCAAGATAGTTGGGTATTTGAAGCAGTTGGTTGTGAGCATCTCGAAAGAGAACTTGGACGTTTGCTCGTGTACTCATCAGGGCAAAGGATGTTTGCTAATGGAAGGCAGCGTATGAATTAGTGCGTGCTAGTGAAATTTATTTGCAACTAAATTCCGCATCTGGGAATTTGGACACACTGAAATTCTGGTAGTGTGCTCCCCATGACCTTGTCAGTGGACAGTTCAGTCTTGGAGGACCTGCTTAGGGACTAAGAGGATGTTTATGAAGACTGCTGCTTATCTCCATGAAAACTGTGGTATATAAACTCTTTAAGGACCCTCAGCACCAGAGAAGCCCTTCAGAGTCCCTTCCTGAACTCCCCATTCTGTACTTGATCCCCCACACTCATTTTTCTGCAGAGGCCCTTCCTCAATGTGCTCTTTAAAGTCCTTCACATCTTGGGGCGCCTGGGTGGCGCAGTCAGTTAAGCGTCCGACTTCAGCCAGGTCACGATCTCGCCGTCTGTGAGTTCGAGCCCCGCGTCAGGCTCTGGGCTGATGGCTCGGAGCCTGGAGCCTGTTTCCGATTCTGTGTCTCCCTCTCTCTCTGCCCCTCCCCCGTTCATGCTCTGTCTCTCTCTGTCCCAAAAATAAATTAAAAACGTTGAAAAAAAAAATTTAAAGTCCTTCACATCAAGCCCCATTACTTTAAGAATAAGTGTGATATAACAAACAATGACATTATTATATTGTAAGGACAAGAAATAGGGGGTGAGTTATAAAGCAGAACATTTTTATTTACACAGCAGTGTTTTAATAACCAGTAAAATTTTGGAAGAGAACTAGAAAAATAGTTAAAAGATAAATGGACTTATGTTTCAATGTTATGATTTTTCACATACACTAAAGTTCATTTTTACTTTTTTTTTTTTTTTTTTTAAATCCTTGAATTTTGGACAGGACCCTGGGAGAGTTGTTGGCATCCTTTGGTCAACACATTTGTCAGAGTATTTTCTTTTTTCAGTGTCCTTCTATGGTTCTATTAAGCTATAACCTCATTAGCGACACATTCTGAGTGGTATAGTATGATAGCTTTACTACAAAGGGGTTCTGTATTTCAGTTGCCAGGATATAACACTCTTATGACAGGGGAGAAAAAGAAAACTTGCTGTGAAGGGGAAGCTTAGACATTATTTACTCTAAATATTGGAGCTTTCCATTTGAAAGTTTACAGAGGCTGAAGAATTGTTGAATTTGGAGATTTCGAAATAAAAATCTCCAGCGGACACTGAAAAATGTTTCCAGCTTGAAAACAAGTCCCAGTCCCTCCTGTGAGCATTTGCCTTACGTAGCTTTGGATTAGCCTATAAGTTATTCTCATCACAAATACCTTTCACAGAGTATCAGAGTAAGAGACACAGTATCACCCTCTTCTGGAATGAAACAAATAAAACATTCTGGTGCAAGGCTAGGCAACCTGAGAACAGACTGTCAGTTGTGTGCAGTTAGGTGGACTTTTTTTTTTTTTTTTTTACCTCTTTATATCAAGTATGTTTTTTAGGCTACATCAGGTTAAAGCAGTGCAGACGCTGAAAGGCCCAATCCAAATTAACCCTGGCAGTGTTCCAGAAGCGCTGGGAACTGGCAAATTTAAATCATTTTCAACTCCAAATTCTTTTTTCCTTTTACCTTTGGCTTTATGTCATCATATATGAGTTAGAACTATGGAAAAACATGTTATTACTGATTTTACCTCTTTCGGGGCCCTAGACGTGGTCTGCATAGGCAGAATGTATTACAGTCAATGTCACTGTTCACAAAAAGGTTATATATGGCAAAGAGATCATTAAGTCTTAGCCAACCATAGAAACAAGGCTCTGTTGACGCAGTTAAAAAGAATCCTATGCATAAATGCTTTCTCTGGTCCCTATCCATGCGCCTGTCACTCTTTACATGACAATATGTAGGAGGGCGGTGTTTTTTCCAGCCAAGGGTGATTGGGGTAGGCAACAAGGATAAAGACTAAGCTGTAGCCGAACTCAATATAGGAGATTGAAACATATGAAATCGCCATATTTGTAAGTCAAAAACAATTGAGTATCAACAGCTTCGTACGGTTCAACCTAATTATTTTCATCTGTTACTAATTAGCAGTGACCCTTCACTTCCCTTTAGTTCCCGGCATGTAAACAAAATCCACCTAAACCGACAGGCCATTTTTCAAAACGAAGCACATCTTTGTGCCTCGATTTCTTCATCTCTGAAATGGGGATGGTGATGGCACCTGCTATACAGGGTTTTTGTGCAGATTAAATGTGAAGGGCTCAGAACAGTCCTTAGCACATAATAAGCACTCAGTATTTAGCCATTATTAGCATTGTCATCACCATCAACGTCTCGCTGATTTGTTCAACAGACAGTTATGCACATCTGACTATATGGCAGGCTGAGTGCAAAGCTCTAGGACCAAACTTCTGAACAAGCTGTATTCTCTACCCTAAGGAGCTTACAAGCAAGTGTGCAGCAGTTGTAACGTGGTGAATAGTAAGTGCCAGTGTGAGGTCCACAGATGCTATGGACACACATAGGGGAAGCCTAACTTTATGCTAAACGATCAGGGAAGGCTTCCTGGAGGAAGCGTTATCTAAACTGAAACCTAAAGGGGTAGTGAAATTAGTCAAGTAAAAACAAGACCAGAAAGATCAGTCTCCTCAGCATGAGTATAAAGTATAGAGGCCCAAGGAAGGGAGAGTGTGAGGTGTTCTGAGACCTACAGGTAGTTAAATGGGACAGGAGCAGGGAACAAAATATGAAGCCATTACTTCCCTCCTGCTTTGCGCTCGTTTACATTCATCTGTTTGTACATTTACATTCATCTGTTGCCACCAAAGCAAAAATGGGTGTGATTTCCACCAATATGACCAAGAGAGTACTGCCAGTGGCCAATTTGGATATCGCGACAGCTGCTTACCGAGGGGTTCGAGCTATAATGTGTCTGCCCTGTACAGAAGTGGCTGCTCTAAAAAGGTTATTTCCATATAGCAAAGGCTCTAGGTAGGAAAAATGGACTCAAAATCTGGCCTCTGGAATTCAAAAAGACTTAAAGGAAATCAGTTCATAATGCCACATAATAGTTATGATATGATTGTAGAAGCTGGGATCCCTATTTACCTGAATTTATCTTAAAAATAAATCCCAGTTGGGGCGCCTGGGTGGCTCCGTCGGTTGTGCATCCGACTTCGGCTCAGATCATGATCTCGCGGTCCGTGAGTTCGAGCCCCACGTCAGGCTCTGTGCTGACAGCTCAGAGCCTGGAGCCTGTTTCAGATTCTGTGTCTCCCTCTCTCTGACCCTCCCCCGTTCATGCTCTGTCTCTCTCTGTCTCAAAAATAAATAAACGTTAAAAAAAAATAAAATAAAATAAATCCAGTTAACATTGAGCTAAACATGAACATTCAAAATTAACCTGATTGATTAGGATTATTTTTCTCCGGAGCAAGAGTAAACCAGGAAACGCAAAAGATTGGAGCGTGCACATTCTATCTGGCACATTCTATCCAGTAGGCTGCTCTCCCCAAATACAGTAAGTCTTTCCTTCATCGAACCCAAGAGCAGTCAGAGGATATGTTTTTCTTTCTGCTTTTGTCCTCACTAAAGTGGAACTTGCACGGCCTTTAGGGTACTTTATGTTTGATAAGGGATTTTAAGTGATGTCTTACTTTTGTATTGTATTTTCAGAATATCTGCAAAAAAAAAAAACAGGTTAAAAGGTAAACCTGTGAAAGAAGCAAAACATACACTATAAAATAAAAATGAAAAAAATAACGTACCAATTAATATCCCATTCAGAATCTGCGTATTTAATCAAAGGATGTATTTTCTTCGAATCCAAAAAGCCTGCTTACTGTTCGGGCTAAATGTCTTGGGTTAGTTTATGACAGAGAAAATTGATTGGATTGAAAAGTATATCTTTCTCCCATACAATAACATACCTAATTCCATACTCATAAATGCTAAAGTCCCCATGATTTCTTTACTACAGATTTTATTCCCATGTATGAGTTCCATGTTGAACTGTTAAATCAACGGAATCATCACCTTAGCCTTAAATTAGCGTGGCACATCATTAGAGAAAGCAGTGCTGTACATTTCATTGCCGTTTTTAAAAGTTATGTCATGTTGTCATGCCCTACATTTGTGTTCATATGTTACCATGTTTAATTTATAAGGAGTTTGTTTAATTTACAGCAAGCTTCTGGGCTGCTTCCTGTTGTTCATTAGCTCCCTGAAAGCCCATCTATTTGGGAGTCGCTGTGGCTCTTGCCCTTCGAATATTTGGAATACAGTAAAACTCCAGCAGTATAGGATAAAGAGGACACATGTTAGAGAATCGGAAAAATAGAAAAACAGCGCAGCATGAAATGTCAAACCACATTTTAGGGCACTTTTACTCTATTTCCATAAATACATGCGGGCATTACGTTGCAAATACTTGAAACTGTTTGTTTTCATTTTGGGGCCTGAGTTTTTAGCATTGAAGAAACCATGTCTAATGATCTTGAGTATTCTTAAAGAAAAAGAAATTATATTTTCCGTAATGGGTTGCATGTGTGAGTTCCCCGTGGCACAAGCACTGTGATTAGTGCGTCGTCTCTCACAGAAGGAACTATCTGTCTTAAAGATGCAGTGGCCACATCTGACTGCCGGAGCGGAGTGCAGAGCATGGTGATTTTGCTAAAAGATAAACACCATCTCTTTTCACTTATTCATTCCCTCTCCTTCCTGCTTCTTTGGCTCAAGCAGGAGAAGCAGAGGACAACTGAGTACAAACAGTTTTCTTCCTTCCTATCCAGCAAGCCATGGAGAAAGAGTTTGGCTTCTTGACATTAGTAACTTTGCTTCAACTCTACTTGGAACTGCTTGGGCGGCCTTTCAAAAATGACAAAGGTACAATGAAAGAGGGCTGAGCTTCCTGTTTTACTCACAAAGAAACAGATTCAGCAAAGGCTCACTCTCCTCTGGGAATGGGTATTCTTCCCTGGAGCCCCGAGATTGTACGGTATCATTTCCTTGCACAATTTTCATTGAAACTATTAAGAGACAATCAGCTTGAGTAGGCGTCGTGGCAGACATATGAAGCTTTTCGATCTTGTTACTAAATAAGACTAACGGTAGTGTGAATGCTTGGCCGCCTTTTGGATAGTCTGAAATGTCCCTGCTCAGAGGAAGTGGGGGAAACAAACCTAAAGGCTGTTCCTTGAACCAAAAGAGAAAAAAAATCGGGGCGCCTGGGTGGCTCAGTCAGTTAAGCGTCCAACTTCGGCTCAGGTCATGATCTCACAGTTCCTGGGTTCGAGCCCTGCATCAGGCTCTGTGCTGACAGCTCAGAGCCTGGAGCCTGCTGCGGGTTCTCTGTCTCTCTCTTTCTCTGCCCCTCCCCTGCTCACGCTCTGTCTGTCTCTGTCTCTCAAAGATGAATAAGCGTTAAAAATTTAAAAAAAACAAACATGTGAACACATACAGGTATGTATTCTGTATGAATGTAGCTGATATCTGCCTGTATGACACCCACATGCTCACAAAATCATGCACACACCATCTCTGTCATAGTAGCCTTTGCTGTACATGAAGTTTTGATTCCCTGCGCTGTTTAAGAAACTGAAATTGACCAGGGGTCAAATACAGCACATTTCATGTCAGTACCTGTGGCTGCACAGCAGAAGTTGTGGCAAGATATGAATAAACGTTCCACGAATGAAGATGACCATTTCATTAGGAGAGCAAAATAAGAAAAACTGTGCCTTCTGATTCTGTTTTGCATTGGTTTGCATTTGTTTCTGAGTGCACCAGAGACAGGATGTCTGCTCCCCCTTATCTGTTACAGTGTGGGCCATAAAGCCAGGGAGATGAGAAACTGCTGCCTCAGTAGAAGCATCCGCCAATCAAAACCAGCCAGCCCGAGTGATGGGGCTCAAGCCCACGAGCACCTCCTCTTCCACGAGCACCTCCTCTTCCACGGCGGAGACCTGGGCGGAGGGGGGCCGGAGTTAAGGGTGCAGGGCTACATGACCCTGTCTAGAAAGTAGAACATGTTTATATACATGTTTATATACTCCGTGTGATGGAATTTCTTTCTCTCTGGGAAGAGCCTAAGCTTTCAAATCCGAAAACATGAGCTCCTCATTTGAGTCTGACTATGCTTTGATAACCAAGGAACTGCAGGTTGCAGAACTGAATGGAAAAGAAGGGACTCTGGTTGTTTTCTTTCTAATGGGTACCCCATCAAGAACACATTTTGCACTTCCTCCGTTTTGTTGTTATCTATCAGATAAGGATATACTGTGTCTTATCTCTGGGGGTTTTCTGGAACTTCAAGGATAGAGCTAATCCTGTTTCATGAGATAGACCTTCAAGTATTTGAAGCCAGCTATCGTGTTTCCAGATTCTGTTAGAAAATCTTTAGAAGGTAAAAGAATGACCTAAGTGGTAAATAAATTTCTATTTATCTCTTAATCACATTTTAGATATATTTACAATGCTTGCATTTTTGCTTCAGTGTGCTTTTGGTCATGCGCAGGGACTGGAGCACAGCACAGAGAGAGGCTGGCAGGAGCTGACTGGAGCTGGGTCCACAGAGGCATAAGGGAAAGAAAAGACTGACGGGAAGAAGTAGCAAATGGGGACAGGGAGAGGAACCACTGCAGAGGGAGGCCATTCAGTGATGTTGACCCCACTCAGCTGTCCCACTCCAGAACCAAGTTCAACAGAGGGACAGACTGATTCGCAGTATCTACTGTTCAGTATTAATTTTTTCTGATTGACTGATTGCTTCTTTTCAGAGTAGGTAAAGGATCATTCTGCTGCTGTGACAAGAGTGTGTTACAGACCAGAACAGAAGCAAGGAGACCAGCTAGGTGATTACAAGAGTCCGCAGAGAGATGATGCTTCAGTGTATTTCACTTTGAGAAAATTGATTTCAGCCGGCTCTTGTTTGCCTGTTATCACCATTCCTGCATTCATTTTTAAATTTTTTTTAACCTTTATTCGTTTTTGAGAGACAGAGACAGCATGAGTGGGGGAGGGGGGGGAGAGAGAGAGAGAGAGAGAGAGAGAGAGAATCCAGCACAGAGCCTGGCGTGGGGCTCGAACTCACAGAGTGCAAGCTCATGACCTGAGCCCAAGTCAGACGCTTAACCGACGGAGCCACCCAGGCGCCCCCTGCGCTCATTTTTATTCCCCTGTTTAGGGGCCACCTCTGGTTTACCTTTGCTATTTGTTTTATGTGCATTTTGAAGACCCAAACCTAGTATAACTATTCATTTGTTTAAAGCCTGCAAGCCACGCCAGTGATGTCTGTGTCTTGTTAATTCCTTCGTCTCCAGCTCACAGCCCTACGTTAGCTATAGAGTAAGCCCGTAGCACATATTTATTACATGTGTACGTTTATTGAGTACATGTTTCCTGTGATCATTTTGGAGCTTCCTGAGGGTATCAGTGATTCCAAGGCCAGTATGATATACAGGTTGAGAACATGGGCTCTGGAGCAACGGCCTAGGTTCACATCACGACTGCACCGCTTAATAGTTATGTGACCCTGCACAAGTTACATAGCATTCCTAATAGCACCCACCGCATAGACTTTCATAAGAGCTGAATGTGTTAATACATGTAAAGTATTCACATTAGTGCCTGGCACACCGTCAATACAGTATGCTACCATTCATAATTACCATAAAGAAACAAAAGCTTCTATCTCTTAATCTCCAGAAGGCAGCCATTGGCTACAATACTCTGTACAGCCATGAGGACATCATTTAGAAGCGTACCGATTTAAAAGGTTCAGTTGGACCAGGTAGTGGAATGGAACCTTCTAAAGACAAAGTGTGGGGGCTCCTGGGTGGCGCAGTTGGTTAAGCGTCCGACTTCAGCTCAGGTCACGATCTTGCGGTCCGTGAGTTCGAGCTCCGCGTCGGGCTCTGGGCTGATGGCTCAGAGCCTGGAGCCTGCTTCCGATTCTGTGTCTCCTTCTCTCTCTGCCCCTCCCCCGTTCATGCTCTGTCTCTCTCTGTCTCAAAAATAAATAAACGTTAAAAAAAAATTTTTTTTTAATAAATAAATAAATAAAGACAAAGTGTGAAACCAAATTGTTGCATGGTAAGGTGATGCTCCAGTACATCTTCCTTCTGCCCTTGCTGGAAGGTGAGCTCACGAAGACAAATAATGTAAGAAGTATCATTCACTGTATGGAGATTCCCTACTAATTTTGTGGGAAAACAAGACTGTTCATGTGCTGCGATAGTCTTTTATTTAATAAAACATTAAAAGGTACAAAATGCAGAGAATTTGCCTTAGCTGTTCCACTGTGAACATAGTCTATTCTCCAAACTGAAGAATAGGCAAATAGAGCGTAAGTTCTGTAAATGTTGTCACTCCTTTCTAATGCCCGTGAATACTGTTTCTTGTATGGAGGGTTGGAAGGGGAGTAGGGAAAAGAAGCAGAGGCCTGGGAGAAGACACATCTCCTTCTCCCTTGAGTTTTCCAAAGGATGAAATCCTTCGATGGCCTACAATCAGAAGTTAAGTAAACATGTAAAATTGAAGCCTTGCTAAAATTTGCCTTCTAAACCATTTTGAGGCAGGTGACACATTATATGCTCGCAGCTCCACGGCCTAGCTTTCAGGATAGTTCATAAAGCTGAATAAGATCTGAGCCTGTCACAGCCATGCACAGTGCATAATTAGGGGAAAAATAGAAGAGTGGAATTAGTTGAAAGGTGGAAGAAAGCAAAACAGAAAAGGTGACCGTAGAAGGGAGTTTGTCTACTGTCACCAACGATGACTTTTCCTTAGGTGCCCATTTTCCTAACGCCGGCTTACATATTTTTAAGTACTTGATTCTGAGCTTCTTCCTTCGTTACTAGAATACAATTAAAAAAAAAAAAGCAAAAGTCTTTTGAGTTTCCCCAAAGCTGGAAAATAGAAGATATGGTATCATTATGGTGAATTGGTCTTCAATGTCTGAGGATGATGGAGATTTTCCATTTCCTTTGGCACCCAGATTTATGGAAATGCCTTTGGAGCCCCTCTTCTTTAAACAGGGGGTCAATCTACATCCCTTTGGAAGGTTAAGTTTCTGGAAAAGGCCTGACAAGTCAACATTATGTGAGTCAATTTAGGATTTTCCCATAGAAACCATATTAAGAAGGAGCTTGTATTCATGACCACAGGTTTGATGCCCAGCTTTTTATAGAAATAACTCCTGATACCAAGATTTCATCAATTAAATCAATAAAAAAAGGCACGCTAGTGTTTCATAACTTAAGACTTTTATGTATCTTTACTGTAAGGCCATAGTTAACCATATGAAATCTTTAAAAAAATTTCCTATCACATTTTTATTTTAAGGAACTGGAAGGTAATAATAATGTCTACATTAGCATGAAAATTTAAAAGGCCATTGGGAGAACACTTCGACAAATTTTTTCAAGGAGACATAGGACCACTCAACGATCGTGTTTGATAAAGAAATCACACGTTTTGGGACGCCTGGGTGGCTCAGTCGGTTAAGCCTCTGACTTCGGCTCAGGTCATGAGCTTGCACTCTGTGAGTTTGAGCCCCACGTCGGGCTCTGTGCTGACAGCTCAGAGCCTGGAGCCTGCTTCGGATTCTGTGTCTCTTTCTCTCTCTGCCCCTCTGCCTCTCATGCTCTCTCTCGTTCTCTCTCTCTCTCTCTCTCTCTCTCTCTCAAAAATAAACATTAAAAAATAAAAAAAAAAAAAGAAATCACACGTTTTCTCACTGCTAGTTTTTCTTCTGACCAACAGAAGTTTTAGAGAAGGAGTATTTTGGTAGATCAGTTTGAGGTTGGATTCCCTGCCTCGTAATTACCTTATAAGTAAGTCTATCTGTGCTGCTAGCCATAACTGCATTGGTTACTAACACAAGTGTGCTCCTTGCTGTGAGTCACGTCTGTGTCTTTCCAAGACTGCCTGTTTACCGTTGAAAGAGAATCTTTTGTGTGCCCACATCGTACCCATCCCAGCCAGTTTGGAAAACTCTTTTTATTCCCTTGATACTGGTGTGGCTTTATCCTACTCCTATAGTTAGGTAAATTTTATATACAAGTACTTCAAGAAATAAACCTAAAAATCCTCATGGAAAGGTATTGTTCAAAAGTATTGGAACCATTCCAGCGAGGAAAGGTGAAAGCTATTCACTTCCTGTGGTCTCTGCACGTGAAAAGTTCCTCCAGTCCTTAATGCTTGTATTTAGAATTCCATCCCATGAACTAAGTTCAGTGTCCACATACACCCATCTCTCAGTGTGGTTACAGACTGGTTATTACATCTTGAGCTCCCAGGAAAGAGAAGAGTTAGTCTGTAAGTGTGATTCCTGCATCAGCAAATCTTGAACATAATCTAAATCTGTACTTCTAGATGAGTCAGGAGCTTCTTGTGAATATAAATGTGACTGTGCAGGAGGTGGCTAAAAGCCATGGCGACTGGTGGCCTTATGGCATCTGTATGTGCTTTGTACACAAAATACAGATACATTTAGATAGATAGGCATACATATATACATGTATAAAAACTATAACAAAGTAAGCCCAACTTCCGCAGATTCTGACAAAGAGCCAAATAACTGAAAAAAAGAGAGAGTTCAGCATTTCAGTCATAAATTTCCAAGACTCATTTCTGTTTGAGAGTGTTTTTGTCTTGCTAACCACAGAGAACAGTTGGAGCAAGCGGATCATTTTATTTCGATTGCTTCTCCGGCACTGGCCCTGAGGGACAGACTTGATGATCTAATAGGCCTTTTCCATCCTTAATATCTGTAATTTTGGCTATTCTGCGGCAGCTTCTTATTGCTTTAAATAAGCCATCTTAATTCAAAAAACATACATCTGGATTTGACCTGCCTAATATATGTCAAGAAGTGTGTGTCCCTTCAAAGCCCCACCAGGGGATCGTCGAAAGACTGAGGAACCTGAAAGGACGCAAGAAAAAAGAGAGTGTGGAGACGATGAGTCAAACAATTTTTTTCGTTGTTGATTTTATTTAAGTTCTTATCTGTCCGTAACGAGATCGTCCCTTAGGCCTCTTTAAATCTTGTTTAGTTTGGTTTTGTTAAAATCTAATCTGGACATTAGTACCTTCTTTCAGAACTTTTGGAACTCGTTGAATTGGTTTCTTGGAAGTCATCCTACCATTAACTAGCATTTTTGTTTCTCAGAATTTGGTCATCATCTCTGACCAATTCTTGGCCTCATAACCACTTTGCAACTTCTGAGACTTGAATGTCTAGAGAGGAAGTGGCGTCTGTGCATTGCGCTGAATGTCAGCCAGTGGTGGTCCTCAGACCAGGTGGGTTGGGAGCATTATTACGAATACATGGTAACTGGCTTCTCCCCAGCTAAATCCATCACCGACACTATGAATTCGCTTTTCTAAATGTATAAATACGTAGCCTCCGTAGTTGTACTTCGGGTCATACATCTGGTTGATCTGCTAGAATAGCTGGCCTTTATTCTTCCTGCACCGTGATTTTCATCTAATACGTAGGTCTTATAAGCTGTTGTCAGTTAATACTTTCTCCTGTGCACATTTAGTTACTTCCTGAGATGATTCTTCCAGACAGGAAGAATAGAGGACTGTGTTTTTGTGTCTCACAGTCCATCTGTCTGCTTCTCTACTCTTCTAAGACGAATTCAGCCTCAATACTGAATTTTTCTGACCCTTTTTCTGGTCCTTACCATCATAGGCAAATCAAACCAGGAAGGAAATTGGGATTCATTTGGAGTGCTAATCTCTACAGCTATCCTCCATACAAGGGTCGTATATATTGGCACAAGAAAATAGGATTTTGCATATTTATTCATGCAACAAATAATTGTTGATCACATATTATCTTCCCGGCACCTCATTAAATCACATTAATCTGGTTGCATATGTGGTACCTACTGCTTTCAGCTATGCTTTAGCATTTATTACCGCATTTGAATTGAAATTGTCGCCAGGTAACAAAATCATCTCTCGCCTCTGTTCTCCTTCTGAGAAAGGTTGGGTGGAAAGAAGAGTGTAAGTGTGCTGGGCTGGGTGTTCAGTGTTCTGGCTTCTCATTCCTGCCTCTGTCACTGAATTCTGGGAGATTCAGACAAGTCATTTAACCTCCCTGCACCACATTTTTCTCCTCTAAAGTGGGCATGGTAATCCTACCTGCTTTCCAGAAATATGGTGAGGTTCACATGAGATAATGGTTATAGAAGCACCTTGTGAACCATAAACCACAGTGCAAACATGCTCATAAAATATATTTGTTTTTGAGCCAAAAACGACTGAAACAAAATGATGCCAACCGAAACAAAATGATGAAGATAAATCAAGGGAAGGGTCTCCAGAGCAAGCAGTTTGGGCTTCTTTAATATCTGTCAGTCTCTGATAGGAAGGGTTCATGTATAAGCCGATTGACCAGAAAACCCTGATTACAAAGGCCAGTTGAAGAGACCCACCTACAGAACATAACTGTAGTATGTTTCCTATCACAAGGGCTGAAGACAGCAGGGAATTAAAACCCTGAATGAACCTGAAAAACAAGCGAGGGTTTGATGTTTGCCCACTATACATCAGTGCTTCTCCATCCTGACGGAACACTGGGATTGATGCCGAGGCCCCCCCTTACGGAAATTAATTATCTGGGGGTGCCGTCTGGGCCTCAGGATTTTTTTAAATTTTTTCAATGTTTATGTTTGAGAGAGAGATAGAGCACGAGCAGGGGAGGGGCAGAGAGAGAGAGGGAGACACAGAATCTTAAGCGGGCTCTAGGCTCTGAGCTGTCAGCACAGAGCCCAGTGCGGGGTCGAGCTCATGAACCTCGAGATCACAACCTGAGCTCAAGTCAGACGCTTAACCGACTGAGCCACCCAAGCGCCGTGGGCCTCAGGATTTTTTAAGGTTCCCAGGTAGTTCTAATGTACAGTCAGCCAGTGATGAGAAAAATCTCTATGCTAGAAAGCTGAAAAAAAGACCTCCAAGAGTGTAGTTATAAAGGTAGAATTTATGGACACAAAGAGAGAACTGTCAATAGTTGAAGAATATATGTGTGTTGTGAATGTAAAGGAAATTGGCACCCCCAGGCCTGCAATAGTCTTACAGTAGCGTCGGCTGACATCTCACCAGGTGAAAAATAAAAGCAGAAGAGAAGACAGAGGGGGTTGCAAAAATCTTCCCGTAATTGTTAAAGTTTCCATTTGAAAATGAGTTTCCAACCAGTAATATGATAGCTATAGAGTGAGTCAAGTGGCAATGGATATCCATAAACATGAGCATTAAGTGTTATTTTCACAATTCTTGTTCCCTGTAGTAAATATTTATGTAACGGCTAATCTGAGTTGTTATAACTAATCATGTCTGGTTCCCTTTAATGTGCAGACACTTTGATTGTGACCAGACTTGTAGTCTCAGGTCATTTACAGAAATGCCAAAAAAAAAAAAAAAAAAAAAAATCTTTCCGCAAGAAAGACAGTGGCATTTTTATGCTTAGCAAAATAACTGTATCAGCAATTGGAAAAGTATATAGTACTTAGCACAGTCCCAAAATAAAACGCAAGACACAAAGTATTAGCCTTTCATTGTGGTGCTCAGGGTCCAGTTACCAGAGCATTGTCCTGATTTATGCCCAAGGGTTCAGTCTGATCCTTAATGTCAGTTACCAAGAAAAAGTCACATTTCTGTGTTTTCAAGTTCTGTTTTTAAACACAGAAAGAAAAAAAAAAAAAACAAGAAAGTCATAGAAACTGAAATGCTAAAAACTCCGTTGCCTGATGTGGAAAGTTATTCTTCACTCTTCAAAAAATATTTTCAATTGGGAAAAAGACAAAAATGTTCAGAAAGGTCAGGCCTCCCATGTTCTCTCCAAAGACCCATCTCAGTTTCCCTGCAATATACACGTCTGTCTCTTTCTTTCCCCACGTTTTCCTTTCTAAAAGCTCTCTTTGTTTCTTTTGTCATCTGCCCCACAGGGTTTGGTGAAGGGCTCTGAAGTTCCTCCCCAAGGCTTTCTGGTGTCTGTACTGCTTTTGAGCTTCTTTTCGTTATCCCCGTTGTTGACTTTTTGGAATATTTAGAAGTCTAGCTCTTGAAGAGATTAGTGAACCCAGCCACTTCTGTCCTTAACTAGACTTCCACATGAAGTTGAAGAGGAGTTTATGATTGTCGAGTGTAACGTTATAGTGCAGAAAGGGAGCAGCCTTGGAAAGCAAAGTGATTGACGGGCCCAGGGGTCAGAGATGGTCCCAAAACAGTTTTCAAAGCCTGCTACTGTATGCATTCTTATCAAAGGACAGTTCTCAGAATTAGATTTCGCGCAGTCCACAGAGCATACCATTTCACATCTTTTCACTGGTTGCTAATCGTTGTCAGTGATGGCATAAGAACGGATGGCTTAGATCACTACATCTTGAGTCCCTGGAGATGCTGTTTCATGCTTCAGGTATCTGTTTCCTTTCCTTGTGGGGCCTAGTCCAGTGCCTGGCATAGAGTGGGTACTCAATAAATGTTTGACACATTGGACGGATTTTACATATTCTTTTAACTTTGGTTTTAACAAAATCATTCTAGAGATCTAGTTTTTCTATTCAAAGGGACCTTTCTAATGAAAACAGTATGGTGCCATGTAGAAAACCAACAACTTAGAAACTAAGTGTTGTTTTTCATTTCCCAGCACTGTTCACGTCCATATACTCTTCCTGTCTGTGATGTACAAATCCTGACCATCCCCAGAACACAATTATTTTTTCTTCTGTTTTACTGAAGTATAATTTAGGTACAGTAAAATTCAGTCTTTTAAAGTAGATAGTTTGGTGTGTTTGGAGAAATGTATACGGTCCTATAACCACCATTACAATCAAGATACAGAGCACTTCCATTACTGCAAAAAAAAATAAATGTCTTCGTGCCCCCTTTACAGTCTTCTTCCCTTAACTGCAGCCCTATCAACCACTGAGCTGTGTTCTGACTTACAGTTTTGTCTTTAGAATGTCATGTAAAAAGGGGCGCCTGGGTGGCTCAGTCGGTTGAGCGTCCGACTTCGGGTTAGGTCATGATCTCGCGGTCCGGGAGTTCGAGCCCCAGTCGGGCTCTGTGCTGGCAGCTCAGAACCTGGAGCCTGCTTCAGATTCTGTGTCTCCTTCTCTCTCTGACCCTCCCCCATTCATGCTCTGTGTCTCTCTGTCTCAAAAATAAATAAACGTTAAAAAAAAAAACTTAGAGGGGCGCCTGGGTGGCGCAGTCGGTTAAGCGTCCGACTTCAGCCAGGTCACGATCTCGCGGTCCGTGAGTTCGAGCCCCGCGTCAGGCTCTGGGCTGATGGCTCGGAGCCTGGAGCCTGTTTCCGATTCTGTGTCTCCCTCTCTCTCTGCCCCTCCCCCGTTCATGCTCTGTCTCTCTCTGTCCCAAAAATAAATAAACGTTGAAAAAAAAAAAAAAATTAAAAAAAAAAAAAAAAAAAAAAACTTAGAATATCATGTAAATGGAATCATACATATGTACCCCTTTGCATCTGACTTCTTTTAGCATAATGCATTTGAAATTCATCTGTGTTGTTACATGTATCAACAGTTCATTCTTTGTGTCAATGAACATTTTGGGTTATTTCCAGTTTGGGGCAGTTATGAAGAAAGTTGAAGATACATAAACATTCACGTATTTGTCTTTATGGGGCATTTTTTCATTCATCACATATTAGTCTTTATGGGACATTTTTTCATTTATCTTGAGTTTGTAATTTTGAAAACGTCCAGCTTGTCAATTTTTTTCTTTGGGTGTAAGTATATTATGTAAGAAATCTTTGCTTCTCATAAGATCACAAAGATCTTCTCCTGTTTGTTCTTATAGAAGTTTTATAATTTGTAATGTTTGGGTCTGTGATTCATTTCTGGTTAATATTTGTATATGGCGTGAAGTAAGGATCAAGGGTTTGGGTTTTTTTCTCTCCTTTTTCTTTTTGGCACGTTTGCATCTGTTCCATTGAGCTCCATTTCTACGTGTATTTTATCACCACGCTGACTTGATTACTACTTTAGCTTTGTACTAAATTTTGAAATCAGGTAATATACATCCTCCAACTTTATTCTTTTTCACTTTTTTAGCTATTCAAGGCCCTCTGCATTTTCATTTAGAATCAGGTTGTCACTTTCTGCAGAAAAGCCTGGTGAGATTTAGAAAGGAACTGCAGCGACTCCATAGATAAGTTTATCTGAATAATATTTTCTTCTGATCCATTAACAGAGTATATGTACCCATTCATTTAGGTCTTTTAGAGTTTTTCTCATCAACATTTCGTCATTTTCATTGTACAGGTCTTGCATTTATTTTGTTAAAATTGTCTTTTCATGGGGGTGCCTGGGTGGCGCAGTCGGTTAAGCGTCCGACTTCAGCCAGGTCACGATCTCGCGGTCCGGGAGTTCGAGCCCTGCGTCAGGCTCTGGGCTGATGGCTCAGACCCTGGAGCCTGTTTCCGATTCTGCGTCTCCCTCTCTCTCTGCCCCTCCCCCGTTCATGCTCTGTCTCTGTCTGTCCCAAAAAATAAATAAACGTTGAAAAAAAAATTAAAAAAAAAAAATTGTCTTTTCATGCTTTTTCGTGCTTTTGTAACTTCTTAATTTCAGTTGCCGTTTGCTCATTGCTAGAATATATAAATAACATTGATTTTTATGTTGCCCTCATGTTCTGAAACCTTGATGAACTCATTAGTTCTAGAAACTATTTTTTGATTTCTTATTTTCTGTGTAGACAGTCATGTTGTCAGTGGATCAAGGCAGCTTTATTTTCAGCATTTCTAATTTGTATGCCTTTCATTTCTGTTTTCTTGACCTTTTTCACTGGTATTAGTGGTGGATGGAAATGGTGAGAGTGGATTTTTTGCTTTATCTGTGATCATACGGGGAAAGTGTTCAGACTTTCACAATTAAGACTGGTGTTAGCTGTGGGTTTTTCATACGTGTCCTTTATCAGAGTGAGGAACACCATTGTTTTTAGTCTGTCTTTTTCTGTGTATGTGTCTGCTTCATTTTGGAATTTCTAATGCTTTTTCATCTATACCATTAGGTATACTTATAATAATATTATAATAATATAATAAAAAGAATGTCTTTTTTTTAGCACACCAACAAACTAGACCGAAACTAGGCTTTTATCTGTCCTGAAACTAGACTTGATTTTTTAATAGTTCTAAACTTTCCAGCAACATTGGGTACTTCCTTATCTAATCCTCCTTGTCATCCAGGTGGCCAGTGTGCCCAGGTAACAATTCCCTTGACATAACAATACATTTCTTTTCAAAAGCCAGTGGACTTGAGTCTTTTCCATCCAGCAATGTCTCTTTGTTCCCACCAAAAGCAAGTGATACCACTGAATATTTGATATGATTCATCCTGATGTAAGCATTCGTTCATAGTCACTGCCAGAACCTTGTTTTGAACCTGTATGGTAGTGTGATAGACGGCCCCTCCTGTCTTACAGGAGACTGCATGAACACAGCTGACTGTCACCACACAGCAGTCATACTCCCCTTGTGTCAAAGCACAGACCATCAAACTGCTCTTATCACTGGAATTTTAAAAAATAATTTTTCTTACCCTTATATGTCATCTAAGTGTTGGTTGTGTGTGTGTGTGTGTGTGTATATATATATATATATATATACACACACACACACATAACATATATATATATATACACACAACACACACACACACACACACACACACACACACACACACACAATAGGTATATGAAAGCATTTGAATGATTTATGACCTGTAATGTCTCTCTCCCTGTCTTTCCGTTCACTCTCTTACATTGAAATAATCTCAAGGCAGTTGGGCAGCACTGACCAGCCTTGTGATCTCATGTCCTGATGATAGGTTTGTCATTAAACTGATACTATTTCTTTTTTTTTAATGTTTATTTATTATTGAGAGACAGACAGAGCATGAGCATGGCAGGGGCCGAGAGACGGGGAGACACAGAATCTGAAGCAAGCTCCAGGCTCTGAGCTGTCAGCTACAGAGCGGGACGTGGGACTCGAACTCACGAACTGAGAGATCATGACCTGAGCTGAAGTCAGTCGATTAACTGACCGAGCCACCCAGGCACTCCAAACTGATACTATTTCTATTGAGAAAGGAGAACTTGTACATTTATTTCTATACCCGAGTTACTTTAGATATGACTTTATCCATGGGCTCGCATTCTCAGCAGTTATGTTTAAATCTCCCAGTGTCTCTTGAAAGAGTTAGTATTCATGGCTACGGATAAATGAACTGTCTGTAAGACCTCAAAACTCAAGGAGTGGCAGGTCACATATAACGTGCAATGTACTTTGAGATCCTTGTAAAAGTAAAAGTGTGTATGCAGCTGTGTTTAAGTCAGGATTGCAAGTAAGTGCCCCAAATGCACACCATCTCTTCCGGATGACCTCGCGGTAGTGACAAGATCAGTGCACTTTTTCCCTTTTAGCATGTAGATGTTCACATACAGGGTGGCCCTGGTTGGTTTAAAGGACTTCGTAAGGGAAATGCGTCACTAAAATCTAACTTACTCTGAGGAAAGATATCTTAACTGCTTGAATTGTATTTAGAGATTAAAAAAGAAAACTGGAGAATTGACTAGGAGATGATTTGTGGGTTTTTTTTGCAAATATATTAGCAAAAAGCTCACACTCAGCCCTGTTCAGTGACTGGTTTGAAGATCAGATGATTGGCCTTTTTTGATTTTAAGCTATGGTTCTGTGACATGGGACTGAGCAGAGCTGTGACCATCAGTCTTGGAAAGGTTCTTTGATAGCTTTATGTGTGCATGTGTGAACATGCTCCTGTGTGCACACACACATATGCATACGCATATGCATGTGAGTAACTTCCTCCCTCTCCCTGCCCCCTGGCCCTTGAGCGAGATTCCTAGTAACAAGAACCGTAACTGTTTCACTGGCTCCTCAGAGCATGCTGTGTACCTTTCGCGCAGGATATACACAAGAAAATGTTGGAAGGGAGATAGGATGTTTTCAGTATTACGATTGTCTTACCAAGGTTTTCCTTCAAGTGTGATTTCAGTTATGTCTCCATACCCCACTGTTACAATTCACAGGCCGGCCACAATTTGGTCTCTGCTTGGCTGTCTCCCTTAACTTTATTCAGGTCTCTGAATGTCACCTTATCAAGGAGGCAGCACTCCCACCCCCTCTCTCTCCATCCCCTCACCCTGCCTTATTAGTTTTTATACCATTTCTCACCACTGCCCTATTGTGTATTTATTTATTTATTTATTTATTGACTGTCCCACCCCACTAGAACGTCAGATTTAGTGTATTCATGATGCCTCCCCAGCACTTAGAGCAGGGCACGGCACATCATAAGCATTCAATAAATACTTGCAAATGAATGAACAAACCAATAAGCCAGGGGGCCATTTTCAGACCTGTGAACCTGAGTTCCCCAAGAGCCTTATAGTTCACTGGGACATCCCCAGACCCAAAGACACGTTAAGCATGGTCTGTAGAGAGGATACCTGATGTATCTTGGTATGTTTTCAACTATATGCAGATACTGTTGTGATTAATAAAATTCACTTCAACACATCATCGAAGATTTTGACCATTACATATTTTCTCGGTCAGTGGCTACCAGAAGTACAACTCCCCCACCCATGAGTCTTCTGAAGTTTTTTTTTTTTTAATATTTTGCCATACACAGATTTTTTCACCATACTATAATTTTAATATTCCCTTATACATTATAAAGATGGGAATTACTGATCCTAAGGTTTGCTAGGCCAAAAGTAAAGTAACTTGATCTTAGTTACTTAGGTTAGCCTTAAAGCAAAGGAGAGTGGCATGAAGGCCATTATCAGCAACTTGGCTTTTAAAATAGCTCGACTTCCTCCTTCAGAGGCTGATAACTTGATTTTTTTTTTTTTATACCTCCACACAGCATTTGAGGTGAAAATGCCAGTCTTTAGGATATCACCTGAAGTTTCTCACCCCAGATTTATCATTTGGGGAAAAAAACCTTGCCTTAAAGTATATTTTGGGGCCAGCCTTTGTTTCAAGTGACTGTGGTACCCCTGTGCCCGCTGTAAAGCCCAGAAGGATAAATTTGCTGGCTTGGTAGGAGAACTGATCTCATGGGACCCTCTCAGCCCAGAAAATTAGTGATCGCAAAGGCAGCTGTTTCTACTTCCCACACCGATTTGGGCCTCTGAGAACTTGGGGCCTTAGTTTCCAGACTCTCTGGGGAGAACCTGACCTCTTCCACACCACACACATCTTTGGAGGAAAACAGCGAGAGGAGGTGGGTTACCAACTGCACTAGTTTCCAAGATTGCTGCGCCAAAGTCTCACAAATTGGGCGGCTTGGAACAGCAGAAACTTGTTATCTAACAGTACTAGAGGCTGGAAGTCGGCAGTTAAGGAGCCAGCAAGGCTGGTTCCCTCTGAGGGCTCTGAACTTTCGGTGACGACCAGGAATCCTTGGTGTTCCCTGGTTTGTAGATACATCACTCCAGTCTCTTGCTTCTGTCTTCACGTGGTGTTCTCCCTGTGCGTCTGTATCGCTTCGTCTTAAAAGAGCACCAGTCACATTGGGTCAGGGTCTATCTTAATGACCTCATCTTAACCTGAGATATCTGCAAAAACCCTACTTCCAAGTAAGATCACAGTCACTGATTACAGAAGTTAGGACTTTAACTGATCTTTTTGGAGGACACAGCTGAGCCAATAACACCATCGAATTGCCGTTATATCAAGATGGTAATTGTAAGTAAAATTAGCCCCAATGTAAAACCCATAGAAATGGCCTTGCTGATTTTATGGTGTTGAAACAAATGGCCAAAGAAAGGAAGGAACGAAAGCAGTTCAACATGGCACTCTAACGGGTAAAAAAAATGTACCGTCTCTGTTATTAATAAGGATTTTTAACATTTCTTAAAAATATAATTACAACCTAACTCTAGAACAATGAAGTGATAGAATTCCTTCCCCCACCGATTCATTCATAGTAGAGGATGCTCTTGGATATTCGCTCGTCTTACCTTTCTGCACCCAGCCCAGAGAGCTCTCAGGAGGCCCAGAGATCTAAGACTCCATATTAGAGATTTCCATAGCTGGTCACTCAGCCTGCTCCATGGACCAACTCTCCCAAGTTTCCTCTGCCTCGAATGCCAAGACCCTGCCATTCCCTGCCGTACCCTACCTGGATACCCCACCCATGCTCTGTAACAAAGCCAATGATTCCCAACTGTTTTGAAGACTCTACTTCATATAAATATAGTTTAGGGATACTTAGTCCTTCCCCATGATAGCACTTGTAGAATCCTTTATTTAAGAAAAGCCGCTCTGCATTTTATTTTACTAGTTACAAATATATTTGAAACTAATATATGTTTGAGAAATAAAAATTCTCAATTTGTGAAATAAATTATCTTGCAAATATTTTTGCAAATATGTATTCATCTCTATTGCTTTTCTTCTGTGAGGACTAACCAAACTTGAGTAGGCTTTACTCATTTACCAAATATTTATTAAGCATATAAAGGTAAGGCATATACACCCTGATAATGGCTAAAACAGAGTTTGAAAGTTATTACTTAATTAATATAATGAATTATACCAACATTTATATGGAAATATGTATGACTAGATAATTATAATCAGAGTGCTTCCCCAGTTGAAAATATGCATTTCGATGAGCATACAGTTGTTAAATTCTGTAAGCATATATTTGATTGTATGTTGTTATAATTATACCTGAATTAAGAATACATATTGGGGCACCTGGGTGGCTCAATCGGTTAGGTGACCGACTTCGGCTCAGGTCATGATCTCGCAGTTCATGGGTTTGAGCCCCGTGTCGGGCTCTGTGCTGAACACTTGCTCGGAGCCTGGAGCCTGCTTCAGATTCTGTCTCCTTCTCTCTCTGCCCCTTCCCTGCTTGTGCTCTGTCTCACTCTGTCTCTCCAAAATAAATGTAAAAAAAAATGTAAAAATGTAAAAAATGTAAATAAAATGTAAAATGTAAAAATGAAAAAATGTAAATAAATGTAAAAAAAATTTTTTTTTAATTTTTTTTAATGTTTTTATTTATTTTTGAAACAGAGCATGAGCAGAGGAGGGGCAGAGAGAGGGGGAGACGCAGAATCTGAAGCAGGTTCCAGGCTCTGAGCTGTCAGCACAGAGCCCGATGCGGGGCTCGAACCCATGGAGTGTGAGATCATGACCTGAGCTGAAGTCGGACGCCCAACCGACTGAGCCACCCAGGCGCCCCAAAAAAAATTTTTTAATACATATTGAATACAAATACAAACACGTGACGCTTATACAGGGGTTTACATTTTATTGAATACTTTCATGTGGATACCATAGCCAAAACTCAAAAATCGCTCTTCTGCAAAGTTAAATTACAACATCATGTTTTAAGGTATTAACAAGCTTACTTGACTTTCCTTCGTTAGAGTTTGACTCTTTAACATCTCCATATAATTATATTTCTGTGAAGAAATAGAAAGAAGGCAGAGTGTCCATATGTTCATTTCAGCCTGGGTGGCTAAATGGCTTATTACAGTCAATGCATGAAAATGGCCTAGATTGAATAAATTAGCGAAATCACAAAAGGAAACCACTGTAGGAAATAGTTTTACACATGTAATTGCTGAAATCCTCTAGTGAATGTGTCAATCTGTACTAACTAAATAAATTTGTTTATAGACATGTTCTGTATTAGCTTCCACTCTTTCACAGCCCTTTGCCAAACAAAATCCCACTAGAAGTAGGATGTTCACACCCGAGTAGGAGTTTCTTGGATAAATATTTTTACTATATGGAGACCAAAACCACTTCTACAAATTTCAGACTTTGATTGAAATACTATATTTCTTTAGCTTTTTTTTTCCTCCCATCTTTTCTCCTGGTAGCTACTCGTGCAGTGTATTACCTCCTCTCACCTCCCATGGCTGTGGGAAACGAGAGGCTGGCTACATGCACAGGGGGCCAGTGGACCCCGAGAGTGATGGGACCTGCCTGGTCAAGTCGCTACCTCCGCCACAGGGACCGGACAGGCAAAGAAAGGTTCATGTGCAAAATAGCTTTTTCCTTTCTTTCTCCTAAAGCCTACTTGAAGTGATTCACTGAATTAATTTCACTGTAGAAATTATACATCCTGAAGCCATACTTTATAGATCGCCTCGCTTACATTTCATTTGAGTGTTAGGTGAATAGAATACATAAAGGTAGAATTCATTCAGCCCTTCCTCCAGAAATCATGGTACGAGTTCTTGAAATATAACTGCCACATTCTTCCGTAAGGATGACTCTGATCTCAACTTTGGCCAGCTAGTCTGGCACAAGAATGTCAACTGATTTCTAATTTCTCTAGTCCAGAATTGGTGCTGAATTTTTCATAGGCCTAAAGATCTGCTTTTCAAATTTGGCTGGTGACTAATGAAAGAAAATATTTTCTTAAATTCTTTAATAGTAACAACTTCTGTTCAACATGAAATTAAGAACCTTTTTTTTATTTGAGTATGGTTGACGCACAGTGTTACATTAGTCTCGGGTATATGACGTAGGGGTTCAACAACAACATTATGTTCTCCCAAGTGTGGCTACTATCTGTCACCATGCAACACTATTACAATACCATTGACCATGTTGTCTATGCTGTACCTTTTATTCCTGTGACTTATTCATTCTTTTTAATGTGCTAAACCTAAAGCTCACTGTTTTTTGAGAGACTGTATAACCAGTAAACAGCAGATTTGGACAATAGCATGATACGGGTGATCTAGAACAATGCAGTATCCAATTTACTGTGACCCAAATAGCCTGCCTTACTCAGGCTTGATTAGAATAACAGGTGCTAGGGGCACCTGGGTGGCTCAGTCAGTTAAGCGTCTGACTTCGGCTCAGGTCATGATCTCACGGTTCGTGAGCTCGAGCCCTGCGTCGGGCTCTGTGCTGACAGCTCGGAGCCTGGAGCCTGCTTCGGATTCTGTGTCTCTCCATCTCTCAGCCCCTCCCCTGCTCATGCTCTGTGTCTCTCTGTCTCTCGGTAATAAATAAACGTTAAAAAAAATAAAAATAAAAAATAACAGGTGCTAAAATGAGCACTGTTACTTCAATATCAATAATATATCTGAGTTGGTATAGTCCCATACCTTAGGGGATTTAGTCATTTAGTGTGATAGCTGTGCTCAAATTAATCTTTCCCATTGGAGAACACACTTTGCTTATTCGTGATATTTAGGAGGTAGATTTTTGAAATCGCTAAGATAGGACAGACTGTAAATGCCTGTGGCAAATTCCGTTAATACAACTCTGTTATAGAAATATAGGTGTGTGGTATGTGCAAGGCGAAAGAACACGCCCATAGTGTCTCAAGAACAGCTAATTAGGGAAAGGCACGGAGGAAGCATGCCTGTCATTGTCTGTACACAGCAGGTCAGTTTTGAAATAGGCGTCAAGAGAAAGTATTCCAGTGTTTAAAACTACTTGATTTTTTAGAACAGTTTCAGTTTCACAGCAAAATTGAGCGGAACGTACAGATACTTCCCACATACCCCTTGCTCCACACATGCATAAGCCTCCCCCATTATCCGCATCCCCCACTAGAAGGGAGCATCTGTGACATTTCATGAGCCTCCAGTGACACATCATTTTATCACCCACCGTCCACAGTTTACATTAGGGTTCACTCTTGGTGTGGAGCATTCTAGGGGTTTGGACAAATGTATAATGACATATATCTATCACAGTACTATCCGTCATAGCAGAATACTTTCCCTACCCTAAAAATCCCGCGTTCTGCTTACTTATTCCCCTTTCACCTCTGTCACCTGACAGCCACTGATCTTTTCCGGTTTCCATAGTTTTGCCTTTTCCAAAATATCATATACCTGGAGTCATACAATGTGTAGCCTCTTTCGATTGCCTTATTTCACTCAGGAATATGTATTTAACTTTCCTCCATGTCTTTTCATGCCTTAATATCAGATTTCTCTTTAGTAGTGAATAACAAGCCATTGTCTGAAAGTACCACGACCTATTTATCCATTCACCCACTGAAGGATGTCTTAGTTGCTTCCAAGTTTTGGCGATTATGAATAAAGCTGCTATAAATATCCATGTGCAGGTTTTTGTGTAGACCTAAGTTTTCGACTCCTGTCGATAAATACCAAGTGGTGCGATTGCTGGATCATACGGTAAGAGTGTGTTTAGTTCTGTAAGAAATTGTCAAGGGGCGCCTGAGTGAGTCAGTCAGTTGAGCATCATGACTTCGGCTCAGGTCACGATCTCACGGTTTGTGAGTTCAAGCTCCCGCGTTAGGCTCTGTGCTGACAGTTCGGAACCTGGAACCTGCTTTGGATTCTGTGTCTCCCTCTCTCTCGGCCCCTCCCCACCCACTGTCTGTCTCAAAACTAAATAAACATTAATTTAAAAAAAAAAAAAAGAAGAAGAAAAAGAAATCACCAAACTGCCTTCCAAAGTGGCTGTGCCATTTTGCATTTCTACCAGTAATGACTGAGGGTTCCTGTTGCTCTACATTTTCACTAGCATGTATTGTGTTCAGGGTTTGGGATTATGGCCATTTTAATGAATGTGTGGTGGTACCTCGTTTTAATTTACATTTCCACATATGATGTGGAACATCTTTTCATATTCTTATTTGCCATCCATATATGTTCTTTGGTGATCTGCCTCGTAAGTTCATTGGCCCATTTTTAAATCAGATTGTTTTTCTTACTGTTGAATGTTAAGAGTTCTTCATATATTTTAGATAACAGTCTTAATATTTTACAAATATTTTCTCCCAGTCTGTGGCTTGTCTTCTCATTCTCTTGACAGTTTCTCCTGCAGAGAAGAACTTTTTAACTTCAGTGAAGCCCAGCTTCCTAATTTTGTCTTTCATGGTTCATGACTTTGGTATTGTATCTAAAAAACCATCACCAAACCCAAGGTTATCTAGATTTTCTCCTGTTATCGCGTTGGAGTTTTAGAGTTTTGCGTTTTTACATTTGGGTCTGTGATCCGTTTTCAGTTCGTTTTTGTGAATGGTTTCAGATCTGTGACTAGATTCATTTTTTTTTTAATTTTTTTTTTAACATTTATTTATTTTTGAGACAGAGAGAGACAGAGCATGAACGGGGGAGGGTCAGAGAGAGAGGGAGACACAGAATCCGAAACGGGCTCCAGGCTCTGAGCAGTCAGCACAGAGCCCGACGCGGGGTTCGAACCCACAGACAGTGAGATCGTGACCTGAGCCGAAGTCAGACGCTTAACCGACTGAGCCACCCAGGCGCCCCTAGATTCATTTTTTGCATGTGTATGTCTAGTTAGCCCAACACCAAGTGTTGAAAAGACTCTCTTTGTTGCATTTTATTGCCTTTGCTCCTTTGTCTAGGATCCCGTTGACTATATTTCTGTGTATCTATTTCTGGGCTCTCTATTCCATTCCACTGATCTGTCTATTCTTTTGCCAATACCACACTGTCTTGATTACTATAACTTCATAAGCCTTGCAATTGGGGAGTCAGTGATGCAATTTTATTTTTCTCCTTGGCTCTTTTGAGTCTCTTGCCACTCCATATAAACTTTAGAATCAGTTTTTGATTATCCCTAAAATAACTTGCTGGGATTTTTTATTAAAATTCCTTTGTAACTGTAGATCAAGTTAGAAAGAACTGACATCTTGACAATGTTGAGTCCACCTATCCATGAACATGGATGATCTCTCCATTTGTTTAGTTTAGTTCTT
Source organism: Prionailurus viverrinus (assembly GCF_022837055.1). Taxonomy (NCBI): domain Eukaryota; kingdom Metazoa; phylum Chordata; class Mammalia; order Carnivora; family Felidae; genus Prionailurus; species Prionailurus viverrinus. The sequence continues at coordinate 42,786,777 of NC_062565.1, read as the reverse complement.
GTTTGATTACTTTCATAGAGGTTTGTAGTTTTCCTCATATAGATCTTGTACATATTTTGTTAGCTTTATACCTAAGTGTTTCTTTTTGTGGTGCTAATGTAAATGATAGTGTGTTTTTAATTTCAAATTCCACTTATTTATTGCTGGTGTATAAGAAAATGGTTTACTTCTGTATATTAACCTTGCATCCTGGGGCACCTGGGTGGCTCAGTTAAGCGGCCCACTTCAGCTCAGGTCATGATCTCGCTGCTCATGGGTTCAAGCCCCACATCAGGCTCTGTGCTGACAGCTCAGAGCCTGGGGCCTGCTTCGAATTCTGTGTCTCCCTGTCTCTCTGCCCCTCTCCCACCCACACTCTGTGTCTCTCTGTCTCTTTCTCAAAAATAAATAAACATTAACCTTGCATCCTGCATCCCTGCTATATTCACATATTAGTTTGGGGAATGTTTTTGTTGATTCTTTTAGATTTTATTCATAGATGATCATGTCATCTGCAGACAAAAACAGTTTTATTTCTTCCTTCCCAATTTGTGTGCCTTTTATCTCCTTTTCTTGTCTTATTGAATTAGTTAGGACTGCCAGTGCGACGTTGAAAAGCAGTGGTGAGAGGAGACATTCTTGCCATTCATGCCTCCATTTCTAGTCTACTGAGAGTTTTTATCATGCGTGGGTTTTGGATTTTGTCAAATGCTTTTTCTGCACCTGCTGATATGATCATGTGACTTTTCTTTCACCTGTTTATGTGGTAGATTATGTTAATTGATTTCCAAATGTTGAATCAACCTCACGCACCTAGAATAAATTCTACTTAATCACAACATATAATTTTTTGTATACATAGCCAGATTCAATTTACTAATATTTTGTTGGGGATTCTTGCATCTCTGTTTATGAGAGATACTGATCTATAGTTTTCCTGTAATGTCTTTGTCTCATTTTGGTATTAGAGTAATGCTGACCTCATAGAATGAATTAAGACATAATTCCCTTTGCTTGTATCTTCTGAAAGAGACTGCCATGAACTGTTCTAATCTCTTCCTGAAATGTTGGGTAGAAATCACCAATGAGCCCACCTGGACATGTTGCTTTGTGTTTTAGGTTATTAACTATTGATTCAACTTCCTTAAGAGATCTAGGTTTATTCAGATTGTCTGTTTCTTGTATGGGTTTTAGGAGATTGTGCCTTTCAAGGAATTGGTCCATTTCATCTAAGTTATCAGATTTCTGAGCTTAAGTTTTTCCATAGTATTCCTTTATTACCCTTTTAATAGCCATAGGATAGTGATGTCTACTCTTTCACTGCTGATACTAGAAATTTGACCCCTCTCTCTTTTTTTCTTAGCCTGATTACATGGCTTATGGATCGTACTGATCTTTTCAAAGAACTGGCTGTGTGTGGATTTTTTTTCTATTGATTTCCTGTTTTCAATTTCATTGATTTCGGCTCTAACTTTAATTATTTCTATTCTGCTGCTCACTTTCAATTTTAATTTGCTCTCATTTTGTAGTTTCCTAATGTGGAAGCTTAGATGAATGATTTTGCATCTGTCTTATTTTCTAATATAGGCATTCAATGCTATATATACATTTCCTTCTAAACTAGTTTTGCTGCATCCCACAAATTTTGATCAGTTTGGGTTTTCATTTCTGTTCAGTTCAAAATGTTTTTAACTTCTTTTGAGATTTCTTCTGTATCCCATGTATTACTTAGAAATATGTTGTTTAATTTGCAAGTGTTTTGGAAATTTTCCAAGTATCCATTATCGATTTCTAGTCTCAATTCGTTGTGGTCTGAGAGCAGACATTGCATGACTCCTGTTCTTTTAAATTTGTTAGGGTATGTTTTATGGCCCCAAACGTGGCCTGTGTTGGTGAATGTTCCACGGAGGCATGAACAGAATTTGTAATCTCTTGTTGGAAGGAGTAATCTACAGATGTTCATTATGTCCAGTTGTTTGATGGTATTATTGAGATCCACCCTGTGCTCACTGATTTTCCGAGTGCTGGATCTGTGCATTTCTGATGGAAGGGTGTTGAGGTCTCCAACTACAGTAGTGGATTCATCTGTTTGTCCTTGCAGTTCTGTCAGTTTTTGCCTCCCGTATTCCTACTCCGTTGTTAAGTGTACATCTGTTAAGGATTGTTATAACTTTCTTGCCGTAAAGTTTGTCATGTGTGAAATTAACATAGCTACTCCTACTTTCTTGTGATTACTGTTAGCATGGTATACCTCTCTCCATCCACTTACCTTTAATCTATATGTGTCTTTATATTTTTTTACATTTATTTATTTTTGAGAAACAGAGTGAGACAAAGTGTGAGCGGGGGAGGGGCAGAGAGAGAAGGAGACACAGAATCTGAAGCAGGCTCCAGGCTCTGAGCAAGCGGTCAGCACAGAGCCTGACCCGGGGCTCGAACCCATGAACTGTGAGATCCTGACCTGAGCCGAAGTCGGACGCTCAACCAACTGAGCCACCCAGGCGCCCCAATATGTGTCTTCATATTTAAAGTGGGTCTCTTACAGACAATATATACTTGGGTCTTATTTTTTTATCTATTCTGATAATCTCTGACTTTTGATCGGTGCATTTAGACCATTGACATTCAAAGTGATTATTGATATTGTTGGATTAATACCTACCATATCTGTGGGGTGCCCAGGTGGCTCAGTCAGTTAAACGTCAACTCTTGATTTCGGGTCAGGTCGTGATCCCACGGTTCATGAGATCGAGCTTTATGTCTTAGGATTCTCTCTCTCCCTCTGTCTCACTGCTGCCTCCCTGACTTGGGCCCACTCTGTCTCCCAAACAAACTTAAGAAAAAAAATTTTTTTACCATACTTGTTACTGTTTTCTAGAGTTGCCCTCATTCTTTGTCCCCATTTTTGACTTCTAATATTTTTCTGCCCTTTGTGATATTAATTGAGCATTTTATATTATTTCACCTCTCTCCTTTCTTGGCATATAAGTTATATTCCTTTTTTTTTTAACTTGTTTTAGTTGACCTAGAATTCACAATATATAGATTTACAGCTAATCAAAATCTACCTTCCAGTAACACTACCCGTTGATAGATAGTGGAGTACCTTATAAGCACAAAATCCTCTGAATTCCTCCCTCCTGTCTCTTGTATCATTGCTGTCCTTCATTTCATCCATACTTAAGTATATACATAAGCCTGTGGATATATACAACATAATCAATTATACTGTTGCTTTATTTTGAACAAACTGTTTCCTGTTAGATCAATTAAGCATAAAAGCAAAAGTTTTTATTTTACCTTCAATTATTCCTTCTCCAGTGTTCTTCCTTTCTTAATTAGACCCAAGTTTCTGACCTATTTTCCTTTTCTCTAAAGAATTTTTTTTGGGAGGAGAGATAGAGGAGAGAGAATGCAAGCTAGGGAGGGACAGAGAGAGAGAGAGAGAGAATCTTAAGCAGGGCTCCATCCCATGACCATGAGATCATGACCTGAGCCAAAATCAACAATTGGACACTCAACTGACTGAGCCACCGAGGTGCCCCAAGATTTTTTTTAAATATTTCCTGAAAGGCAGTGCTAACAACCAAAAAAAAAAAAAAAAAAACCCTCAATTTTTGTTGTCTGACAAAGTCTATATTTCTACTTTACTTTTCAAGGATTATATCATAGGGTATAGAATTCTAGGTTTATAGTTTCATTCTCTCAATGCTTTAAATATCTTTCTCTACTTTTCTTGTTTACATGGCTGTGAAGAGAAGTCAAGTGTAGTTCTTACCTTTGCTCCTCTATAGGTAAGGTGTTTTTTTTCTCCTCTGGCATCTTTAAGTATTTTTTATTTCGTATAGTTTGTATATGATATGCCTAGGTTTTGTTTTGGTTTTTGGTTTTTTGGGAGGTTTGTTTGTGGGGGTTTTGTTTGTTTGTTTCGGAGAGGATGGGTATTATTCTGCTTGGTGTTCTCTAAGCTCCCTGGATCTGTGGTTTTGTGTCTGTCATTAGTTTGGGGAAGTTCTTAGTCATTATGTTTTCAGATATTTTTCTATTCCTTTTTCTTCTCCTTCTGGTATTCACGTTCTGCGTGTTACACTGTTTGTAGCTGTCCCACAGTTATTGGATATTCTGCTCTGTTTTTTTATAGTCTTTTTTAGTCTTTGCTCTTCAGTTTTGGAGGTTTCTAATGAGGTATCCTCATGCTCAGTTTCTTTCTTTAGCTGTATCCTTCTACTAACAAACTCATCAATGGCATTCTTTATTCCTAGTATAGTGTTTTCTATCTCTAGCATTTCTTTTTTATTCTTTCTTAGAATTTCCATCTCTTCACTTACATTGCCAATCTGTTCTTGCATATTATCTACTTTATCCATTAAAGCCTTTAGCATCTTAATCATAGTTGCTTTAAATCCCTGGTCTCTTCATTCCAGCATGCCTGTCATAAATGGGTCTGTTTCTGATACTTGTTCTGTTTTGCCTTTCAGTATGCCTTCTCATTTTGTCTTAATAGCCAGGCATGATGTAGTGGGTAAAAGGAATGTTATAAATAGGCGTTTTTTAATGTGGTGGTAAAAAGGAGGGGGGAGAGAATCATCCTCTACTAGTATGATTATGTCTCAGTCTTTTAGCAAGCACGTGCCTCTGGATTGTGAACTTCACAAGTACTTCTTAATCTTTCCCTCTCCGACCACGCCCCTGTTAGATGGACAGGATGGCCACAGTAGGCTTAAGTTGGGTATTTCCCTTTTCCCAGGTCAGTTAGACTCTGATAAAACCCCAGCAAGTTAGGACTCTGGTTAAATAGTTTCTCTTCAGGGTAGATCTTGTTGGGAAGAATAGAATGCTCTGCCATGTTTCAGAATGGTTTTTTTCCCTCTCCCTGCCCAAAACATGAGATTTTTCTGTGATATTCACTGTGAGGACCTGGTAGGGCTCCAGGAGGTAAAACTCACAAAAGTGTGGTCCCTCTTCCCTGTCTCCCATGACTGAGTTCCCTTAGAGTGTTACCTCTCAGATTTGTCCACACGTGCTTCTAGCAATTTGTCCATCACAGTTCACGTTTCTCTACCCTGGCATTGGTCCCCATGGGGGTTTCTGCTTGCAGGTGTGTGCTTCGGTAAGTTGTGATTCTCTGTATTCTCCTGTCTGTCTTTCTGATTTTAGGAGAAGTGGTTTGCCCTGTGACCATACTTCTCTTTTGGATCTGAGTTGTTGATTTTCCAGTTTGTTCAGCTTTTAGGTATTGTCAGGACAGAATGGCAACTGCCAGGCTTTTTATTGCATGCCAGACCAGAACTGCAAGTCCTCAGATTCTTCCAGTTTAATATGAAGAGTTTATATCAGGCCCTAAAGCAGTGATTCAAAAGAATTGCTTGAATGCTTATGTAACATGAGCATTTCTTACCTGAATTTTGATAAACCCTTCAGTGGTAAATAGTGTGGGTTTAATATTTATTGTGGCCAGCCTAGCTTATAGACTGGCATTTGGGAATAAGATAAGTCAAGCCCTGTCTCCTCTGGGTCTCGCCGAGAACACATCTCTGACCTGCTACCCATTCCCCTCCCCCCATCCCCAGCTCAGTTCTCAGCTGAGTATCTTTGCCTTCAGGAAGTCTCCTTGATCAGCACCACCCACATGTACTGCCTTCTCGTGTGGTCCCCCTACACCCTCTTCTCATTCTGTAACTCTCATCATTTCTACCATGTCTCAGTCAATATGTCTCCTCCATTAGACTGTTCAACGTGAAGGGGAGGAACCACATCTGTGATCACTGTCGTATCCACTGCAACTCGCACTCTGTGTTGCTGAATAAATAAATGAATGATAGTAGGTTCATACAGAAATATGCAGGAGATATAGCTCAGGGGTAGCATTTGACTGCATACAGAAATATGCCTTCGCAGGTAGCTACCACATGTGGTTGATATTATTAACAACAGTGCCCTGATTATTCTCTCATAATTATATTGCTCATTGCCTTCAAAAATTTCTTAAGAACCTTAATTATAATTTATTTACCATTCTAAATTGGTATCGTGATCATTGGTAAACAGCTATTGCTATCCTTGTTCTTATCCCTTGTGTTACATTTTCTGATTTGGCAAGGGCCGTTGAGGCAGTATTTTCTTTTTCTTTTTATCTTGCATCATTGTTGAAGACTTTGAAAGTGCAGTTAAGTAACATTGCCACATAACCAAGATTGTAAAAAAAAAAAAAAAAGTATGTTAAACTATCTACCATAAATTTGCTATTAATTATGATTTTCAGTAACAGAATATTTGGATGTAAAATGTTTAGACACAACCAAACAATTTAACAGCATTGCTCTAGATGACTTGGATCCTCTTTTTCCGGCAAACAAGGCACTTGGCTTCACCAGTGCAAAAGTTTTTACTCCTGGCAGATAACAATAAAGAGAAGCCCAGAAACACTCCCTAGGGGAACTGAGAACTAATATCAGAATAACCATTTGCTTTGCAGCGTTGTTTATGGTTGAACTATTAAGGCCACTAATTTATTTATCTTAACAACTACTGCTGATGGTTATCTTGTGAAATGGTAAGTGTGTGGTCTGAGCCTAATTTTTAGGAGCTGAGCATATCCCGGCCCTGCTCTGATGGCAAACACATGTCAGCATTTCTCATTGTTGTCCAGAGGAAGCTAAGCTGTTTGCTAGTCAAATATATTCATTCAATAGATGATTATTTATTAAGCACCTACTTATTGGCCGTGCATCGGGTTATGCCCTCGATATACAGAGATAAATAAAATAGCAAGTTCCCTGCCTTCTGGAGGCTGTGAGTCCGTCAAGAGAAATGAGAATTAAGTGTTGTTAGACCTGAGCCCATCCCCCGCCCCACCCCACCCCACCCCCGGCCAAGTGGAGATTTTGGTTACTAACTCCTGCCAGTGTGACACTGTTTACACATATACTTATGTGTGTTTGCAACTTGGAATAACTTCAGACATCTGTTTTTTTGATTGCACTATAAAATAGCTGAAGAAGAGCTTATTATTGGCATTAAATTATTATTAGCCATAGATGTGTTTATTTAGATGCATACAGTATCATAGAATAATTTATATGTAGAAATGATTTACCTTTAGTCCCCTATAAAATGACTAAAAATACCATTGGCGAAAAAACCTTTTCTCTGAAATACGATGTTGTTCGTATCAGCCACTTAATTATTTTGCTGCACAACAACAAAAATTGACACATCGCATATGTAAATCAATTAGCATGACTTGGACGTTAGAAATTACAATTTTTGATAGCTACATTATAATTTAGAGATGTTCATATTCAGAACACTGAAATAACTTAGTAATCAGAATATGACATAGACTTAGAGAAAACCATGCATAAAATGACAAGTTCCTCAAGATTTATAGACTCCCAGTTACTTGGAATAGAATGAGAGTTAAGGCTATGTCTTTTTCCCATTCTTCCAGCCAGAGAAGACCTCTTATTTAAAGGGCAGGGCTCCCTCCACTGTTCTTAAATCAAGGCTCTGCTGTCTGACGAACTGCCCTCCATGATTTTCACAGGGTATTTATAACATTGGGAAGTATACACAAAGAGGAAAATGTTTAATGAAGAGCTTTGCATGTTACGGTGCTATACATCATATGGTTCAATTTAGATGCTCTGAAATATCAGAGTCAGAATGAAATTATCAAGAGGGGAAAAGTCACATGGCATTGGTACAAACAAGATGTGCCTCTTTGTATTTATGTTTGCTAATGAAATTCAGCCATGGTTCCCACTTTGATTTTAAGAGTCCTAGACCACCATTCAGTTTTATTCATAGTAATTAAATCTCTTGCCCACACGCAGACACAAGGGCAGCAAGAAAAGGGGGCACATTTTATCTTTTAAAAAACTATTACATATTAAAACAAAACAGTATGTCTCTCAGGGCACAGTCCCCTCCTTAGTTAAGCAAGTGGAGGGCTTGGGAGAGGGCTTGCACTCTGAATCCAAAGACCCCACAGAGGGCAGGGCTGAATTTGGGCATCTGGGGGCAGTGGAATTTGAGACAACTTGATAGAGTCTCCAGTGTTGCTGCCAGAAGAAAGGTAGAAAAAGGCCAGATAGGGGCGCCTGGGTGGCGTAGTCGGTTAAGCGTCCTACTTCAGCCAGGTCACGATCTCGTGGTCCGTGAGTTCGAGCCCCGCGTCTGGCTCTGGGCTGATGGCTCAGAGCCTGTTTCCGATTCTGTGTCTCCCTCTCTCTCTGCCCTTCCCCCGTTCATGCTCTGTCTCTCTCTGTCCCAAAAATAAATAAACGTTGAAAAAAAAAATTTTTTTTTTAAGAAAAAGGCCAGATAAAAGCACAATCTGTTTTTGCTGGTAAAACTTGGCAGTAGCGGGGGGGGGGGGGGGGGGGGGGGACAGAAAGGAGGGCTCACTTAGCAGTCTTGTGAAACAACATTTATACAAGAAATTCAGAGATGTACCTACCTTCCCACCCCAACTCAACCGACTATTTTAAGTCAAACACCTAGGCTAACTTAGTAAGGACTAACAAAAGTCTGGTTGCTTCTGGTTTGCTCCACTCCCTCCCCACCTTTTCCCTCCAGCAAAGCCAAGCCAGTGGCTGTAGGACCTCTGCCCTCTGTGCCCTTTTCATCAGTGTGCTGTGGGGAAGAGAACTTGGGAAACCCCAGGACCTTGGTAACCAGGGTAGCTCCTGTAGTGCACAAATCACCTAAAATGCAAAGGGTCTCCCCTGCACTTGGTTCATTGGGAGTTGGCGGGAGCTTGGGAAAGGGCGAATGCATGCTTCACGTCTTTTTATTGTCCTTTTTACTCCTGGATGTAACTCAAATTGGCCAACTCCAAACAGATCCAGGCAGGCCGTATCATTTGCTCAGGCTTAAATCAGACACTGAGCATAGTCTTAGTAAGACTTCTATCGGAATACATAGTATGTCACCCCCTGAAGGTCCCAAAGATGCATACCTTTGCCATAGAACCTTTCAACCATGTTTACCTTACTTATTTTGTTATTTCATCCATTTATCAAAATTATTATTTTGGGCACTTAGGGAAATTAAGTGATTCTCCAAGGGAGAGCTAATCGTGTAGCAGAAGAGCCAGAAGTAGACAGTAAAGCTCATAATGGCCTGCCTTGTTCTAACTACTCAGCTGTACTGTTTTAGACATCATTAAATCCCTCCCCACCTCCCACCCCCTTCTCAGTCCCTTCACTTTTGTTCTGCTCCCAAGGGCTCTTAATCCGGAAAAACACTTCTTTCCCTACATCTGTTTTCCCCATCAGGGTCAGGGAAGCTAAACACGTAGCTCTGGGCAGAAGGAGAACCATCCATAACAAGCCCTAGACAGAGTCAGGAATCCTGGACTGACCAGTGATGAGTCTCTCTCTCTCTCTCTCTCTGTCGGCATTAGTTTTTTCATCTGTTAAATTAGGAATTGGACTAAAGGAGTTCACAAGATACTTTCCTATCCCAAAATTGTATTGTTCTTTGATTCTAGATATAAGCAAAGGGTTTTGTTCAGCTTGGTTTAGCAGGCTTTCCAAATTGCGTTTTCATTTTGGAATTAAACGTGGTGTGGCAGGCAGTCTGAAGGACTGTGCTCCTTAAAGTGGCATCCCATGGGGCGCCTGGGTGGCTCAGTCAGTTGAGCGTCCGACTTCGGCCCAGATCATGATCTCTCTATCAGTGAGTTCAAGTCCTGCATCGGGCTCTGTGCTGACGGCTCAGAACCTGGAGCCTGCTTCAGATTCTGTGTCTCCCTCTCTCTCTGCCCCTCCCCCACTTGTGCTGTCTCTTTCTGTCTCTCAAAAATAAATAATGTTAAAAAAAATTTTTTTTTCTTAAAAGTGACATCCCAGCATCTGGGAAGGTAAAAAAAAAAAAAAAAATGATGACCCTCAAGTGAGAAATTTGAGAGATACAGCAGGTAACCTGCTGTTGTCTGGGTAAAAGGCAGACAACCTTAATATCTGTTTCTTCTATATTAAATTAAATTCCAGTATGAGAATTTCTATTGAGAAATATCATTTATGGGGCCCCAGGGTGGCTCAGTCAGTTAAGCATCCAACTCTTGATTTTGGCTCAGATCACGATCTCACGGTTCATGAGATCAAGCCCTGCATCAGACTCCACGCTGAGTTTGGAGCCTGCTTGGGATTCTCTCTCTCTCAAAATAAAATAAATAAATTTGGGGGCACCTGGGTGGCTCTGTCGGTTAAGTGTCCAACTTCAGCTCAGGGCACGATCTCATGGTTCATAGGTTCGAGCCCCACGTCAGGCTCTGTGCTGACAGCTCGGAGACTGGAGCCTGCTTCGGATTCTGTGTCTCCCTCTCTCTCTGCCCCTCCCCTGCCCACACTCTGTCTTTCTCAAAAATAAACAAACATTAAAAAAAATTTAATAGATAAATAAACTTAAAAAATATGCTATTCACTGTATAATCATGACAGATTCCAAAAGGGAGCCATTTATTGACAAAACCAAGTTGGAGTTCTATTGATAATACATTCGTCTACTCTACCTATATTTCCAGCCTTCACTATGCGTCCAAGTCAACTGGATTGTGTTTCAAGCGTTCTGAAGCCTAAACGCCATTCAGACCCATTGACTTGAAGACGAAGAGTTAGAGCATCTGTTATTTTTTAAAGTGATTTGGACATACAGTGTTGTTGTTTTTTGGTTTGTTATTTTTTGTGGGGGGGGGTTTCTTGCCTTTTTTTTTTTTCTATTTTTGTTTTTTACTACATACTATTCTTAAAATTGGTTCAGAAAATAAGGACTAGTTGAGAATGCCTCCAAACTGAAGATGATTTAGATTCAAGTCCCGTCTCTGCACTGGACTGTACCAGGCTGCTCTGCTTTAAATTAGAATTAAAATTTTAATTTACCCTTTAAGTGATGTTGAACAAGAGTTGAGTTTGTTAGGACTAAGGGCATATACATGTCTATCGTAATCTGGGTGGAATAAATTATGCCAGATTTCAGAGGTTTGGGGTTCTTTCGCTTCATGTAAGCCAGCGTGATATAATGAAAAGCGACACGCCCTGGGTTTGAAACCCTGAAACTACCGTTCACTAGTCATGTCACTTTAAAAAGGAGAATAATAAATAAGACTTTTATTTTACTAGTTGTGGTAAGGCTGGATTAGATATGGGCATGAAAGTGCTTCATAAACTATAAAACCACGTATCTCAGCATTTTTAAATCTTGTCCCCTCCCTGCGTTAAGAAATATACAAAAACGCTTGCCCTTTTAAATGTTATTTGAAATTAAATATTGTGACAAAAAGCAAAAAATATAAATAAGAGGGCTGCCTTGTTTTTTCCTTCCTTCCCACCCCTAAGGATGACCTGTTAATGCATTTTACTTGACCGTTAAACCTTTACCATTGAACTAGAAGCTAAGGGACAGCAAGGACCGTTCAATTTATCTTTGTATCCTTTGTGCTACCACACACATAGTGGCTTATTAAGAACTCAATAAATATTTTGCTAAAATCAAATTAGGCAAATTGATAGGAATTCAAGCAACGGAACCAAAATCTTCTGTCACAGGCCTTTGAAGTGTGAAGTATGTGTGAGTGAATTTGGGACCCACGACAATGAAATTCTTTTTTTTTCTTTCCTGTATTGAGGAATCCCTGGCAAAAGATAATCATATATAGTTAAAGTGTACATGATAATTTGATATACATTGTGGAGTGATTACCAAGGTCAAGATGCAGTTACTAGCACACGTATCACCTCATATAATTAACCCTTTTGCCTGTGTGTGTGTGTGTGTGTGTGTGTGTGTGTGTGTGTGTGTGGTTACAATGCTGAAGATCCACTCCCAAGCAACTTTCAAGGATACAATACCGTCTTACAACTGTAGCCACCATGCTGTACATTAGATCCTGAGAACTTATTCCTCTTATTGCTGAAAGTTTGTACCCTTTGACCCACATCTCCTCATTTCCCTCTTCCCACAGTCCCTGGCAACCGCCATCCATTCTATTCTGTTCCTGCGAAATCAGCTTTTAGGGATACCGTATAGTATTTGTCTCTTTTTGTCTGGCTAATTTCACCTGGCATAATGCTCTTCAGGTTCACCCATGTTGTCAGACATGGCAAGATTTCCTTCTATTTTATGAGTGAATAATATTCTGTTGTATTTCTGTACCACGTATTCTGGATCCGTTCATCCAGCAGAGAACTTGTAGGTTGTTTCCATATCTTGGCTATTGTGAATAATGCTGCAGTGAACATAGAGGTGCCGATATCTCTTTATGGTACTGACTTCATTTCCTTTAGGATGTATACCCAACAGTGGGATTGCTGAGTCATTTGATAATTTTATTTTTAATATTTTGAACAATCGCCATACTGCTTTCCATAGGACTACCAATTTACGTTCCTACCAACAGTGTATAAGGGTTCCCCTTTCTTCATATCCTCACCGTTTGTTATCGCTTATCTTTTTGATAATAGCCATCCTGACAGTTGTGAGATGATATTCATTGTGGCTTTGGTTTGCATTTTTCTTATGATTAGTGATGTTGGGCACCTCTTGGCCATTTATCTGTTTTCATTGAAAAAAATGTCTATTCAGGGCCTTTGCCCATTTTTAATTGGATTATTTGCTTTTTTGCTATTAAATTATATGAATTATTTTTACATTTTGGGTATTAACCCTTATCAGATACATGAGTTACAAATATTTCTCCCATTCTGTAGGTTGTCCTTACAGTGATTGTTTCCTTTGCTATGTAGAAGCTCTTTCTTTTGATATAGTCCACTTATTTATTTTAGCTTTTGTTGCCTTTGCTTTTGGTGTCTTATCCAAGAAATCATTTCCAAGACCACTGTCAAGGAGCTTACTCTCTGTGTTTACTTGTAGGAGTTTTACAGTCTCAGGTCTTACATTCAAGTTTTTAATCCATGTTGAGTTGATTTTTCTGTATGATTTTGTGTCTTGTGTAAAGTAGGGGACTATTTTTATTCTTTTGCACGTGGCTATACGTTTGTTAAAAAGACTGTCCTTTCCCCTAGTATATTCCTGGCTCTTTTGTCAAAAATTAATTGACCATATACAGTTAGGTTTATTTCTGGGCTAGTTATTCTGTTCTATTGATCTGTGCCTGTTGTTGGTTTTTTTTTAAAGTTTGTTTGTTTGTTTGTTTGTTTGTTTGTTTGGAGAGCATGAGTGGGGAGGGGCAAAGAGAGAGGGAAAGAGAGAATCCCAGGAAGGCTCCACACCAGCAGTGTGGATCACAACATGGGGCTTGAACTCATGAATCATGAGATCATGACCTGAGCCAAAACCAAAAGTCGGATGCTTAACGTACTAAGCCACCCATGCACCCTGATGTGTGTGTGTTTTTATGCCAGTACCATACTGTTCTGGTTATTATATTTTTGCAGTATAGTTTGACATCAGGAAATGTGATGCATCCAGCTTTGTTCTTCTTTCTCAAGATTGATTTGGCCATTAAGGGTCTTTTGTGATTCCGTATGAACTTTATATTTTTGCTTACATAAAAATATATTTGTTCATATTTTCTGTTTCTGTAAAAAAAGTACCATTGGAATTTAGATAGCATTGAATTGAATCTGTAGATTGCTTCAGGTAGTACAGACATTTTAACAATAATTCCCCCGTCTAAAAATTCAAGGTATCTATTTGTTTGTGTCTTCTTCAGTTTCTTCACCAGTGTTTTATAGTTTTGAGGGTACAGGTCCTTCATCTCCTTGGTTAACTTTTTCCCAATTACTTTATTATATTTGATCCTATTGTAAATGTGATTGCTTTCTTAATTCCTCCTTTCAGATCATGGTTTGTGTATAGAAATAGAAACACAACTGATTTTTGCATGTTGATTGTGTATCCTACATGAATGAATTAATTTATAGTTTTATCAATTTTTTGGTGGCAATCTTTAGGGCTTTCTATGTATAAGATCATGTCTTCTGCAAATAGAGATAATTTTACTTTTGCCTTTCTGATTTGAGTGGCTTTTTTTTTTTTCATGCCTAATTGCTGTGGCTAGGACTTTCACTACTCTGTTGAATAGAAGTGGCAAGGGTAGGCGTCCCTGCCTTATTCCTGATCTTAGAGGAAAGGCTCTTCACTTTTCACCATTAAGCATGATGTTAGCTATGAATTTGTCATATATGGCCTTTATTGTGTTGAGGTACATTCTTTGTAGACCTAATTTGTTGAGGGTCTTCTCATGAAAGGATGCTGACTTTTGTCAAATGCTTCTTCTGCATCTTTTGAAACGATCACAGGATTTTTACTTTTATTAATGTGATATCTCATATTGATTGATTTGTGTATGTTGAATCATCCTTGCATCCCAGGGGTAAACTTCACTTGATCATGGTGTATACTCCTTTTAATGTGCTATTGAATTAGGTTGGTAGTATTTTGTTGAAGGTTTTTGCATCTGTGTTCACCAGGGACATGGCCTGTGATTTATAATATGAAATGTGTATTTGATCTTCATCCCTGTTTCTGGCACAGAGCTCCTAAATAAAGCCTTTGGAATTTCTCATGATGACAGCTATAAAGGTGTCCCTTGTTATGTCACTGAGATGACTTCAAGACTACACCTGAGGATGGAGGCTGGTTGCCAGTGGAGCCAGTCATGTGATTGGAGGGTTGGAACTTTCCATCCTACCCCAAAATCTCCAGGGAGGGAGGAGGGGTTGGAGATTGAGTTCAGTCACCAATGGCCATAGATTTAATCAATCATGTTTATGTAACAAAGCCCATAAAAAAAATATGGGGTTCAGAGAACTTCCATTTTAGTGAACACATAGAGATTCGGGGTGAATGGCACACTCAGAGAGGGAATGGAAGCTCCACACACTAACCTTGTACCTTGCTCGATGCATGTCTTTCATCTGACTGTTCCTGAACTATATACTTTGATAATAAACCAGAAATCTTGTAAGTAAAATGTTCTTCTGAGTTCTGTGAGCCACTCTAGCAAATTCATCGAACCCAAGGAGGGTGTCATTGAAACCTCTAGTCTATAGCGGCTCAGTCAGAAGCACAGGTGGTAACCTGGACTTGTGATTGGCGTCTACAATATGGGAGGCAAGGAGGTAGCCGTTTTGTAGGACTGAGCCCTTAACCTGTGGGATTTGATGCTCCTTCCAGCTCGATAGTGTCAGAATTAAGTTGAATTATAGGACACTGAACTAGTGTCCCAAGAATTGCTTGTTAGTGTGGGAAAAAACCCACATCAGAATTGGTGACCAAAGCCTTAGCCTGTAATTTTCTTTTCTTGTAGTGCCCTTGTTTGGCTTTGGTATCAGGATAATGCTTGCCTTGTAAAGTGGGTTTTAAAGTGGTTCCTTCTCTTCAATTTTTGAGAGTTTGAGAAGGATTGGTATTAATTCTTTTTAAATGTTTGATAGAATTGACCGGTGAAACCATCTAGTCCTGAGCTTTTCTTTGTTGGAAGACTGTGTATTACTGATTCAATCTCTTTGCTCATTATTATTTGATCCGTTCGGGTTTTCTATTCATTATTCAGTCTTGGTAAGTAGTGGGTTTCTAGGAATCTATCCATGTCTTCTCAGTTCTCTAATTTGTTTGCATATTCTTGTTCATGGTAGTCTCTGATGATCCCTTGTATTTTTGTGATATAAATTGTAATGTCTCTTTTTTATCTACATTTTCATTTATTTGAGTCATCTCTCTTTTTTTTAGTCCAGTTAAAGGTTTGTCAGTTTTCTTTATCGTTTCAGAAAACCATCTCTTAGTCTGGTTGATCTTATCTATTGTCTTTCTATTCATTTATTTTTGCTCTAATTTTTATTATTTCCTTCCTTCTGCTAACTTTGAGCTTGGTTTTTTCTTCTTTCTAGTTCCTTGAGGTATAAGATTAGGTGGTTTATTTTAAATCCTTCTTTTTTCATAATGCAGACATTTATTGCTATGAGCTTCTTTCTCAGAACTGTTTTCGCTGCATCCCATGTTTCCTTTTTGGTTTGTTGCACCATATTTCTTATTTCTCTTCTGATTTCTTTTTTGACCCACTGGTTGTTCAGAAGTGTGTTGTTTAATTTCTACAGATTTGTGAATTTTTCAGATCTCCTTCTGTTACTAATTTCTGATTTCATACCATTGTGCCCAGAAAAGGTACTCGATAAGATTTCAGTCTTCTTAAATCTTTAAAGCCTCGTTTTGTAACCTAACATATGATCTAGCCTGGAGAATGTTCCTTGTGCATTTGAGAATAATTTGTATTCTTCAGCTGTTGGATGGACTGTTCTCTGTATGTCTGTTAGGTCCATTGGTCTAAAGTATAGACCAGGTTCTTATTTCCGTATCGATATTAAATCTGGATGCTCTATCCATTCTTGAAAGTGGGATATTGAAGTTCCCTACTGTTTGGCATTGATGTGTTTTTATCTACAAATCTATTAATAATCATTTAATATATTTAGGTGCTCTGATATTGGGCACATATTTCTTTATTATTATTATATGAATTGACCCCTTTATCATTATATAAGGACTTGTTTTTATCTCCAGTTACAGCTTTTGACCTAAAATCATTTTTTTTTTCCTGATACAAGACTGGCTACTCCTGTTCCCTTTTACTTTTCATTTGCATCTCTTTCACTCTCTTTCACTTGAAGCCCATTAGTGTCTTTTTTTTTTTAATTTTTTTTTAATATTTATTTATTTTTGAGGCAGAGAGAGACAGAGCATGAACGGGGGAGGGGCAGAGAGAGAGGGAGACACAGAATCGGAAGCAGGCTCCAGGCTCTGAGCCATCAGCCCAGAGCCTGACGCGGGGCTCGAACTCACGGACCGCGAGATCGTGACCTGAGCTGAAGTCGGACGCTTAACTGACTGAGCCACCCAGGCGCCCCTATTAGTGTCTTTAAAATGAATCTCTTGTAGGCAGCATAGAGTTGGGTCTTGTCTCTTTTTTTTTTGTAAGTTTTTTAAATGTATTTATTTTGAAAGAGAGGGAGTGCAAGTGGGGAGTGGGCAGAGAGAGACATGGAGAGTGAGAGAATCCCAAACGGAGCTCCAACTCGTGAACTGTGAGATCATTACCTGAGCCAAAGGCAGACACTTAACCAACTGAGCCACCCAGGCACCCAGGTCTTTCCTTTTTTAATCCATCCAAGCACCCTGTATCTGCTTATTGGAAAATTTAAACCATTTACATTTAGAATAATTAGTAATAGGTAAGGACTTACTACTGCCATGTTGCTAAATGTTTTCTGATTGTTTTGTAGTTCCTATTTTCCTTCCTTCCTATCTTACTATCTTCCTTAGAAAACTGGTATTTTTTTTTTGTAGTGGTATGCTTTGATTTTTTTCTCTTCATTTGTACATTTTTTATAGGTTTTTCTTTGTGATTACTATGAGGCCTTCCTAGTACAGCTTGTAATAGTCCAAGTTGAAAACAACTTTCATTGCATGAAAAAAATTCTATATGTTTACTTGCCCTCCAGCTTTATGTTGTTGATGTCACAGTTTACATTTTTCGTATTGTGTACCCATTAACAAAATATTGTAGCTATAGTTATTTTTAACACTTTTGTCTTTTAATTTATATACTGGAGTCTAGTGATTTGCATACCACCATTGCAGTATTAGAGTATTTTGAATTTATAATTGCCTGTGTCAGTGAATTTAATACTTTCATGTTTTCATTAGCAACCTTTTGTTTCATCTTGAAGAACTCCTTTTAACATTTCTTATAAAGCATGTCCAGTGGTGATAAAATACCTTAGCTTTTATTTGTCTGTAAAAGTCTTTATCTGTACCCAGGAACTACTTTCCTAGGTAAAGTATTCTTGATCAGAATCTTATGTTCTTTGACCACTTTGAATATATTATCTCACTCTCTCCTGGCCTAAAAGATTTCTTCTGAGAAATCTGCTGTTAACCTTATTAGGATTCCCTTGTGTGTGATGACTCTTTTTAAACTCTTGCTGCTCTCAAAATTCTCTCTTAATCTTTGATATTCAAGAGTTCGATTATATTGTCTCAGTGAAGATCTCTTTGGGTTGAATCTCTTTGAGGATCTTTGAGTTTCATGTATCTGGATGGCTGTCTCTCCCCAGATTTTGGAAGTTATCAGCCATTATTTCTTTGTTTTCTGACCTTTTCTCTACTTTGTCTAGGACTCCCATAGCATGAATATTGTTTCACTTAATGGTGTCCCATTATTCACGTAGGTTTTCTTTGCTTTTTTTCATGTTTATTTCTTTTTTCAGCTCCAAATGGATATCAAGAGATCTGTCTTCATGTTCATGGATTCTTTCTTCTGCTTGATTGATTGAGCCTATTACTGAAGCTCTTCACTGCATTTTTTTTTCATTGCATTCACTTCATACCTCAGCTCTAAAAATTTTTTATGATTTGTCTTTGTTGAATTCATTTTGTTACTGCATTGCTTTCCTAAGTTCATTTTGTTGTCTGTATGTGTTCTCTTGAATCTCACTGCACTTCCTTAAAACAGTTGTTTTGAATTCTTCAGGTAACTCATAGATCTCCATTTCTTTGGGGTTGGTAACTTGAAAATTATCAAGCACCTTTGGTAGTGTCATGTTTCCTTGTTGCTTCACGTCTCTTGTGGCTTTGCATTAATGTTTGTTCATTTGAGAGAGGAGTCACCTCTTCCAGCCTTTCAGACTGACTTTGGTGGAGAAAGACTTTCAACTGAGAGTGGCTGTGAAGGCTCAGGCTGGGTAGGGTGCCATGTCTCTGATCCTGGAGGGGGCATAGAAGCATAATCCCTGTACATCTACATCAGCTGAGGCCAACATGGGCAAAGACTGTGGGTTCTTCTTTGACCAAGACTGCAGAAGTCCTGTAAGCAGGAGTAGTGTCTAGGGTTGTTGGGGTCCTAGGTGGCAGAGGCTGCAAGGGTCGTCCTGTTCCTCTCTTTTTCCTGTAGGAGGAAGTTCTAGCCAAAGAGAATACCTGCTGGTACCAGGTCTGGTGAACTCGCACTTAGAGAAGCAGTGAAACCAGGGTCCTGGGGCACAGGTGCACCTGCTATGATAGTAGTCCCAGCGTCTGGTGTGCACGCATATGCAGATCTCCTGAGGAATCAGGTCTGCATCTCTGGGGATCACCACAGTGATTTGGACCCCAGGATGGGGGATGCAGCAGTGGCATGGGCTGTGGGATGACAGGATGCACCAGTGTCTTGGGCCCAGGGTAAGGGGTGCAGTGACAGCATGCCCTGGGGGATGGTGGGTCAGAGCCCTGACTTTGGCAGCAGGGAGCAGAGCAGCAGCAGCTTGGCCTCTGTGATGCCAGGCCAAAGCGGTGACTCAGGACCCAAGGTGGGTGGCACAGAGCTGTAGCCGTACAGCCACTGATGGCAAGTCAGTGCCATGACTTAGGAGCCAGAGGGTAGGACAGAAAACAGCAGCTACAGCATCACAGCCTAATGATAGCAGGTCAGAGCCACAACTTAGGACTCCGGGAGTCAGTCATAGAATAGCAGCAACTCAGGCCTAGTGATGGTTGTCAAAGCCATGACTTTGAACCCTGAAGGCAGGGCACAGAAAGCAATGGCATTTCCGGTTTCATAGATGGCAAGGTGCCGTGGCTTCCCAATCCCAGACAGTGGGGCACAACTGGGGCCCCTGGGGGCAGGTCTCACCACAACGGTAGCTCCAGACCTGGTGAGGAGACACAGCAGTGCGGAGCCCAGGCAACCCTTTAGTGGGGTTCAGTGTTGGTGAAGACCGTGGGAGCACTTAGTAGCAATGTCTACGAATGTCCACGGCAATGAGGAGGATTAGTAGGATTCTCCTGCTCCTTTTCCTGTCAGGTGTAATCCCTCCAAAAGCGTTCCTCTTTGCACTGAGCTGCTCTGGACTGGGAGGTGGGGTGATGTAGGTAAAATGCTTCTTATGCTTTTCTGTAGAGCTTTGCTCAGTCGTTGAGCCCCACAGGATTTCTGCTGCTTCTTTGTTGTAATCTAGAGCTTTCCCAGAGCTGTTTTGTCTATTTATAGTTGTTTATTTATTTTTTTGTGTGGGGAGACAAGCTTTGGGACCTCCTTGGTAGCCATCTTGCTGATGTCAGTCCCTACAATGAACTGTTTTATTTTAGTTAAAGTTTGAGAAAGTGGGGTGCCTGGATGGCTCAGTTGGTTAAGTGGCCAACTTTGGCTCAGGCCATGATCTTGCTGTTCATGAGTTCAGACCCTGCATTGGGCTCTGTGTTGACAACCCGGAGCATAGGAGCCTGCTTCGGCTCCCTCTCTCTCTGCCCCTCCCCCACTCGCACTCTGTCTCTCTTTCTCTGTCTCTCTCTCTCAAAAATAAATAAACATTAAAAAAATTGTTTTAAACAAATAAGTAAAGTTTGAGAGAGCGGAAAAGAATCAGGAAAGCTAGTAGTGAATAAGTGTAAATCTACATTGGTGGAAGGGGTGGTTTTATCTACAGTTAAAGCTTTACTAATTAAGTTAATGGTGCAAATAACACACAGGCAGTTATATTCAACTAGGAGCCACAGGTATGTTTTGTAGCATGTTTATCTTTTGTTTAAAATAAATAATAATCATTTGCTTTTTAATGTTAGTTTGTATTCCTTAAAATGTATGACTTATGACAGCCCATAAAAAGGCAGAAATCAACCAGCCTAGGATTTCAATTTGTTTCTCGAGCTTGTCTGTATGCAGATTTAAAAAAATCACATTTTAAGAACGAAAACTTACAAATTCATTTCCCCATCAACACCCAGTGCAGTAGGGAGAATGTGTCAGCCCACCCAGTTAGATTGAGGTTCTGTCAGTAGGCCATAATTTGAAGCTGAACGAATATATGAGTGTCAAAACTTGGGAGCTAATGTAATCCTCAATTTAAGGGAGGCGGGGGGAAAGCCTGTGAACTACAATTGGTCCTTTAAAATGAAAAACGAAATATCTTCTCTGTTAACTTTAGAGATGCCAGGATGTCTAGCATCTGAACGTCTAGCATGTGAATTTCAACAAATTCACATAGGAGCGACTAATAGTTGAGAACAGAGCTTTTTTCAATCAGAAATAAAGCTGCAGTGATATATAGGATGCAGAAACGGGGCTGTCGGGACGAAGTCCGATTCGTTTATACATTTTTAATAGCGGGGGAGGTGGTCCCAGCTATTTCCAGTCAAGGTCTGGGTTTTTACTGAGATACAGAACCAGGGTATCACTCATAGGATCTGACAGTAGAGAATAAGTAGAGTGCTTCATGAGAAATGTGGCCTCTGGAAGGCCCTCACCCCAAGCAGTGTTTAAATTTAGTTTCAACGTCCACAACACAAACAGAGAAATTCACAGTTGACACAAAGATGAGTTGTCTTCGCCCATCTTCCTTTAAAGTTGCTCGCCCTGGAAAGGTTGCCAACTTGGGGATGTTCCCATAATCACCCTCCACAGATAACATACATCCTTTGTCCATCAGAAGGAAAAGGTGTGACTCTGGGTAGAGGGCCCTAGGGGATGGGTTTGCTGAACTTGCTCTTTGCTGATCACACACGTTTGTTTGCCCCTTCTCTATTGTAGAATTAGAATAGGAAGAACTTAGTCCGGAAATCTGGGACAGCTCTAAACTTTGGCTTTCTTATTAAACTTAGCTGCTCGAAGTCTCTGTGATTAAAAGTCTCTCGTCTTGTAATCATTTGCAAACAATAGTGATGAATCATCTGTGACGGTGAATTGATTTTTGGAAAGTAATCCTTTCAGTATGAGAGAGAACCATTTCCTGTTGGCCACCCTGGAAAGATTAAACTTGGTAATGTCTCAGGTGTGCACGGCCAAAACTCAGCCTGCTCCTGGGCCAAAACCTCTTTTTCAGGCAAGCCTCTCTTTAGCCATTTACCTTTACGAGGAATCCAGCTTTACTCCCAGGTCCATTTATCTCCATGTAAACCATCCCTGTGCTTTAAATATTATGTTATGTTGAAGGTTGTCACTGTGGTTGTAAAATTTAAAATATCAAGGTCAAGAACCTGAAAGTACTACTTTGGCATAAGCCTCTGGTAAGGCAACTGTGGTGGTAGGGGCTGTTTCAAGGCCTGAGGCTCCCCTGTCTGTGGTTGTGGGAAGACACTCTATCCGTCCCTGCAAGTTATTTGTGGCTCTCTGAGGAACTCATTTAACACTGTTCTCCGGTGCACAGACTGAGGAGGTAAAGTTGGAATTTTCTAGTCTTTGTCAGAACGTGTGCTTCAATCCAAAAGCGTCCAAGGGCACGGCAAGCCTGATGGTAAGTCAGGAACAAGCTCACAGAGAAAGCCCTGAGGAATGAAAGATAGAATGTGCCACTGTTTTCTCATCCTTGAAATGCTGATCTGGAGTGAGCTGTGGAGCCGCACAGCCAACCTATGAAATTTCAGCCAGCATTCCAAAGCCCGACGACCGTAGTAAATCCCGTATAAGCTGAATATTCGGAGGAAAGATGTTGAAGTTAATTGAATTTCATGATTAACAGAAAGTCACGCAGAAAACTAGCTTGGTTTCACCTCACATCGGTGGAAGTCTTGCTAAAAGGCTTGGTTCCACTTTTTTTCCTTTGGGTATAATTATAAATGTAATTTAACCATTTTTAGAATTAAACTCTCCAGCATCTCCATAACATTATTTTAGTCACAAAAACTTATTCTACATTTCCTATAACGTGGCTGTTGAAGGCAAAACAAAATCCCCGATACGAGATGTTGTCATTTTTCTGTTTTTCGGGACACAGGTTGTAGGAAAAAAATCCATCTCATTGAGGGTTATGAATTCTCTGAGTATGGCTGTTCCTAGTTTAAATAATGAAAAACATGGTGGTGAAAGGGATAATTTTATTCCTAAGTCCTGGATTTTAGTTCTGTTTCATTCTGGGTTTCATTATGAGACTCAAGACAAGTCACAGAGGCCCTGTGTAGTCCAACTCTTTAGCTCTGAACTGTAGAATATATCTCGCAGGAAGAAAAATCATTCAGTTTTACTTGATTTACTGGAATATATTATATTATTGCCTTTGGTATCCATTTTCCCATTTTCTTTTATGGGGATATTTTATCCCATTATGAATATCCATACGTACATCTATATATACTTTATATATATTTTATATATAAAATTATGTAGGAGGGGTGCCTGGGTGGCTCAGCCAGTTAAGTGTCTGACTTCAGCTCAGGTCGTGATCTCACGGTCCGTGGGTTCGAGCCCCATGTCGGGCTCTGTGCTGACAGCTCAGAGCCTGGAGCCTGTTTCAGATTCTGTGTCTCCCTCTCTGCCCCTCCCCTATTCATGCTCTGCCTCTGTCTCTGTCTCAAGAATAAACATTAAAAAAAATTTTTTTTTTTAATAAAATTATGTAGGATTCGAGTTTTCTATAATGTCTCTAATGTACAGAACTCTTTAGAGATCACCATATTTCAGCAGGGAGGAAAGGCTTCTATTAGTGTCTGTTTCTAAGCTTTTCACTAAGACTATAAATTAGGCCTGGGAAGGCTATAATGAGTCAGTAATTTATAGACTATTAAGAGAGTTAATTAGAAGTGATTCTTGAGCATGTCCAATAGAGAACACATGTTTATAAAGGACAAACAGACTCAACACAACATGTCTTTGACCTAACCAAACCCAATCAATTAACAAAATGGGATGTCTTACTTTGCGTATCTCCCACTCCCCGAAAATAGAATCCCTAACCACTTGTTAACCACACTGACTTTTTAATAGACCGAGTGGTGACTCTAGCCACCAGAAATGTTGCCACCAGAAATGTTCAGATTAAGCACCCTGTTCGATGGAAGCCAGCAGAGTCTACAAAACAGGAAGAAAGCTCTGCGTGTCGCGCTTTTGCCTCCTTTCCCGGTTTGACTTGATGTGATAATTCATTGCAGATTTCTTTCTCTTTGACAGAGTGCCTACCGCAGGAATGGGATGGCTTTTCTGGCCTGCTGACGGGACTTGTGACTATAACAACAGGAAAGGCATGTTATATTAAGGTGATTTCTGTTCCCCTCTTTGGACAAAATAAAATACAAGTTTACCTTCTCTGTATCCTCAGGAGTGGGTTGGTTTGTTGTGACTATCAACTGGCTGACTCCGGCTCTTTTCCAGCCCCCTCAGTGCTCAGTCTTGTTTACTGGCTGGGCCGTTTAGCTAATTAATGGCAGGATGTTTGGGATAGTGTGTAGGTGGACAAGAATGCAGATCACACAATTTTGAAATCTTAATTTGGGATGGATTTACTGCCCTCAGCTCACATATCTTAAAGGCAGTGTCTTGTTTTCCCTCCAGTGTTTAGTCTGTGTTTTATGTGATGCATTTTGTAATCCAGGTTTGGGACAGAGGAGACAAAAGGACAGTCAGTTTTCCCTCACACTGTCCCACAACTTTACTTTGTGACATTTGCTGAGTATATATATCTTAGGTGTGTTTTCGAGACAAATACTCATTTTATAAACTCACGCTAATCAAAGACCTAATTGATCTGATGAACTATTCTCGTCTTCCCGTCCCTTCCCCCCGCTTCTCGAGAATGTGTTATTTTCACACCTTCTTCCCGACTTCCTGCAGATCTGCCATCGTGCCTGTTTTTCCTCGTGTCGGCCCTCTCCTCCTGTCCTCTTGTCCCTCCAGTCCCCAGGCCCACCACACATACACGCTGTACCCATTTAGAAGCTAAGTAATCAGGGGCCCCCCGGGGGGGGGGGGGCTGAGTTGGTTGAGCGTCCGACTTGGGCTTAGGTGGTGATCTCACGGTTTGTGAGTTCGAGCCCCACATCAGGCTTTGCACTGACAGCGTGGAGCCTGATTCAGATCCTCTGCCTCCTTCTCTCTCTGCCCCTCCCCTGCTCGTGTTCTTTCTCCCTCAAAAATAAATAAATAAACATAAAAAAAAAGATGAAAGAAGCAAAGTAATGAGAATCCCTTGAAGGGGAGCTGAGTGATGTGCTTTCTCCCTTGAGAGCAGTCCCACAGCTAAACTGGAATCTGGGACTGGGTCATTTCTTGCTGGCAACAGCCGAGCTCCCCTTCTGGCATCTATACTTTCTCCATCAGATGACAAACCCTAACTTTGGAGAACGAATCAAAATATAGCAGATGTAATTGTGCAGTTCCTGATTAAACTTGAATTTTAAAAAAGGAAGCTATTTCTTTAATTCTGTAGGACTTCCAGTTTTATTTTTATCATGGTTTTTACACACACTGAGACATCCTTTGTAAAGCATTAATAAAAACAGAAATAAGAAACATGAAAGATTTTCCTCCTGTGACCAAATCATTGTGAGGCTCTGTTAATATGATTGTGCCATATTACTCACATTTGTTAACTATCATTTACCTGTTCTGTGTTAGTCCTTCTGGAAAAAATCTTCATGTCAAGAAGAAAAAAAACGTAGATATATAATATCAAAAAATTGCCAAGGGGTTTTGATGTTCCATCTGTGCTTGTTGAAATGTATGATTAAACTTTTCTTTTTATCATCATTCTTATTTTTCTTGGCATCCCTAATCATAGAAAATTATAAGCTTGCAGTAAACATCCTAACTTTTAAAACGACAGCATTTATTGTATTTGGTTTCGATCTGCCAGGCTTATGGATGTATAAAATTTTCAGGGGCTAATTTTTCACATCAAAATTCCTTCTTTCCCACATTATACATTTTAAAGTATGCACGAGGCAGAAAATACAGAGTTTAGGTTTTTTCCCTTCATTTTATTCTACCTGATCTCCTTATAGTCCCAGAGAAGGAAGACTCAACGTACATTTCTCTCGGAAATATGACAGGTCTCTGTTTTTGTTGGTCTGGCGTATGTTTGTCTATCTTGAACAGTCTGACAGGTAATTATTTATAAAATCTGGTTTTGCCCAGTAAGTCCATATAATAACCTTTCACTTTTCATCATAAGCCAGTGAGCTGAATTTAGAATAAAACAAGGTCATTTATGTCTGTCCCAAACCAGCCTAGATGTCCCCATAATTGCTCAATATTAATATTTTTAATTCTTTTTTTTTTTCTACACTTAGGTTCTTTCTCTGACTCTTTCAGCAACAGGGAATTTGAAGTAGAATAAAATTTTCTTAAGCAGCGAATAGAGAAAAAAATTTATAGGAGGAAAATCTCAGAAAATGTGACATCAATAAATTGTTCTCCCAAGATTAAAATATTAGGTAAAATCATAAAATGTTAAAGCAGAAGATGGTCTTCAGGATCGTTGAAAACAGCCACTCATTTTCCAGATGAAAATATGTAGCGTGGAGAGGGAAGTGGACTTTCCCAAGGTCACTCAGTGATAGCAGTGACAGACCAGAGACCAGAGATCCGTGGTCCCTAATTCTCAGGTTGCAATTTCACTCCCCTCTACTGGATTTGCATTAGATACTACCAGCATACATGGGGATTTTATGGCATGTTTATCTTAGATAATTACCTAAGTTTATTTTTTAAATGACACTAATTTGGACACATTCTAAAGCGTAAGTGTTGTATTAAAATCTTCTTCAAAGGGACTGTGGTATAATTAAATAATCTGTTATATGTCAGTTATACATCAATTTAAAAAAAAGTGGGGGAGGTCTGCAAGCAGGGGCGGGGGAATTAACATGCTCGGAGCACCTACTTTGTGTCGGGAACCTTACCTCTGGTATTTCATTTATCTTCACAGTGACTTCATGAGGCTCACGTTGGGCTCGATTCTAAATCAAATGTGAATACACAAGATAATTTGTTTTGTAGCCTTGTGTTTTGGAGATCAAATTGGAAAAAAATAAATAAAGCCAACATTAAGTAAAAATAGCCTCTCTTAGGGGAAATTGACACTGCCTCATAGATTCAAGGGTAAAGGAAATAGAAATATTTCTCCTTTCACCTAAATTTGGATGTGACTTTCCGAACATGCCGTTTTGAGACTATGTCATCAACCTTCCTGCCTTCACATATTGCAATAATTAAGATTCAAAAATAATGTTCCAGTTTTAGAACCGAGGGTTTTTATTTAAAAACCATCAGAAGCACAAGTATTTTTTAAATGGTGTCTATACTCCTGTACCTGGGGCGAATTCTTCATTTATTACTGTTTGTCCTTTGTTTCTATAAAATAATAAACAACCCACATTTAATGCTTTTACCACGTAGAAGACAAATAAGCGTAAGTGGTGATCCTTGGCCTGAAAGAAAACAAGTTTACTTGTCTAGAAATTATGAGGTTTAATTTTATGAAAAAATTTTATATCGTTCCCAAATCAGGTATTTCTTTCCAGTTCATCTAACCCCTTGTGTAAAACCGAATCACTACAGAGAAAGTACTCCCTCATCTGCCCTCCTGGAATTTAGATAGAACCTTCCCAGGTTGCATTTAAAATTCTGCCTTCAACCATGTATACATCTCATAAAATCTTTTACGGTTTCCTGTATGCTCTGGCTGAACATTTCATAGAACATAAACACTTCTGCAAATAATAGAAGAGCATCAAGTTGAATATGTCATGGCTGTAGCTCCCACACAAAGCTGATTCTCCAGCAGTGCATTATTTCTTATTTTGATCTTCTTATTTGAAACCCAAGATGAAACTTGCTGTGCTCTTAGAGTACAGGGAGGGGGGTGGAGGTAGGCAGGGGACTCCAGAAGTTTTAGTGGAGTTGTGTTCATTAAAGCAAAGGCTTTCTGCAGAGGGCATCAAGCCAAACTTCAACAACAAAACCATGCCTGCAGGGATTGGATGTAAATGTGATGGTTAAATAAGGGCCAGATGCCTTTAAAAACTCAGATATTAAAAAGGTCATATCTCTTCAAGTCAGCCTCTCATGTTGTGAGTGATACCGTAGCACTTTCAAAAAGCGAAAACAAAGAAAGAGACTTGCATCTGTTTTCTGGAACAAAATATCAAATATTCAAGCCATCGTAAGTCATGGGAGTTTGGGCAACTGAAGCATATTTAAAAACAATCCATTCCTAGAAAGTCACAAAAAACCCGCGTACAACATTTCACCGTTGGAAACCACTAGAATTCTGTAGAGAGCGTTACACTCACGTTCCTTCTGCTCCTCACCACCCAGTATTCACCATTCCCACTTTTCCCCCCAAAGGAAAATAAAAATAGAAAAAAATATAGGAAGAATCAAGATGACTACTTAACTTAATTTTACTTAAACCAGGTAACACTTTGCTTGCTATCAAAAATGTCGCTCTGTCGTGTGGGCATTTTAATAAGGTTGACATAATCATTATAGCACACCGCGTGCCCTCCTGTGTACCGGCACGCGGTGTGAGTTATCCCGTTAAATACAGCCCCTCTGTGAGGGAAGCTGAAAATGAGGAGGTTCATTGCCTTACGCAGGGGTTCCCAAGGTGGGGCGGGCCTTTGCACCCCACGCTTTCACCCCAAAGCTCGTGCCCCTCAGCACTGTTACAAAGCCTGGAATGTGCTTGAGTGAAGAGTTCTAATCATGTGTCAAAAAAGAGGTGCTGCTCTGAACCTAGAAGCGCTTCTCAGTAACAAAAGCTTGATTACAAGAAACGTTCTTTTTAACTTAATATTCCTCCTCTAAGGCCAAGTATTAGGTATATAATAGAATATCACGTAATGGCTAATAGGCTGTAATTACACTGAATGACATCAAGTCCTCTGTAAGGTCTCAAACCCTAAGATAAATACATATGATCAAGGCACATACTAAGAATCCCTATAGAAATTATGAGAAAAACTTCCTCCAAGATCCAAGATCCATGTTTACAAAGCCTCTCCTTTATGAAGACCACATTTCTCCAGAAGGCTCTAATTACCTAGGCTACTATTTTATGCTTTCATAAAAGGTATGTATATCGTTCTAAAATAATCCCCATAGGGGAACCTGGGTTGCTCAGTCGGTTAAGCGTCTGACTCTTGACCTGCTCAGGTCACGATCTCACAGTTGGTAAGTTCAAGCCCCACGTCGGGCTCTGAGCTGACAGTGTGGAGCCTGCTTGGGATTCTCTCTCCCTCTGTCTGCCCCTCCCCTGCTGGCTCTCTAGCTCTCTCTCTCCCCCTCTCTCTCATAAATAAACTTAAAAAAATTAAATTAAATTAAATTAATAAAATAAATAAAATTAAGATAAAATAAAATAAAATAAAATAAAATAAAATAAAATAAAATAAAATAAAATAAAATAAAATAAAATAAAATAATTCCCATCTTGTTTACATATGTTTGCAGTGGCAGATGCCTATGGCCATCCCTCGGAACTTTATACAAATGCCCTTTTTAGGTTTTTGCTCATGAATTATGATGTAGTCATTGTTTCTCCTGGCCCAGGATTTCTGTGCATGCCCTTAGGGGGGGAATAGTGGACAGGGACAAAGATTAAAGTTGAAAGAAAGTTGCCGACCGTGATTTGAATTAGAAGTGATGCTTTTTTCCTCTCTCATCAGTAGTTAGCGGCTTCTTTAATTCAACCCTAGGTCTGCTCGGCCTCAGCTGGAGTCACTTGCTGACTTAGGTCCTCTATGATTCCCCCTAGCGGGGCACCAGCCTGGGGCCCCGCCTACCTGAAGCTTTGTCTTCTGAATGGCTTTGATTTACTTCTTCCGAAGCTAGTGTGAGGCTGGTGCGCTGGCTTGTCACGCTTTCAAAGGTTTGGCCTGTGCGGAGACAGGGAGCCCAGACGGACTTAGGCAGTTTGTCACCTACACAGCAGCATAGGCAAGTTCAGCATGGTGTCCATTTGCCATGTTCCGGAGGCACCGGATGACAGCAGACAGGAGCGGTGGGTGACTCACCATGGAGGAGCCACCTCCAAACTACAACCAAGCAGTTTTTTGGCTTGCCTCCGTACCCGAAAGGAGGTTGGGGTGGAAAGTCCCATATGCCTCCTCAGAACCAGAGAGGCGGATGAGAAACTCTGCGATAGCTCGTGCCAAGACCAGCCATCTTGCCACATCCCTGGGATGGTCGCAGACTGCGATGGCACCTTGCCTTCATGACCTGTGTGGAGACTGCAAGGTCACCAGGGTGTTTTCCCCCAAGGAATGTAGAACGTCATGTGGTTCTGTTCACAGTATGAAAAATAAACCTGACTGCTCTTTCCTGGGTGTTCGTGGAAAACCTAGCTCCCTAGCTCTTTCCCAGAAAGGTTCCTGCCTGCCTCGGTGTCTGGTACCCTCTGCTTCCTCCGAGCTCAGTGTTCTTTATACTCCTATTTTGTGCCCCTGGTTATCTCTCTGTGTGCCTCATAGCCTCCACCAGATTAAGATTTTCTTGAGGGCAAGTCTTGAATTTGTACCTCCTTGTAATCACCACATGCACTTATTAGCTATTCAATAAACATGTGCTGGTTGATTAGTAGGAAAGAAATTAGTCATTTAAACATAAGCACAGAGGGGCACCCGGGTGGCTCAGTCGGTTGAGTGCCCAACTCTTGGTTTCTGCTCAGATCATGATCTCACAGTTTGTGGGTTCAAGCCCCGCATCGGGCTCCACACTGACAACATGAAACCTGCTTGGGATTCTCTCTCTCTCTCTCTCCCTGCCTGCCCCGCCTCAAATAAATAAATACATTTTTTTAACTTAAAAAATAAACATATGCACAGAATTTTTTTGGCTGAGTCTTTTGTTTAACCTTTTATTGATGCTTATTTGGCTGCAAATCTCATGAACTATAAATGATCATAGCATTTTTCTTATGGACAAATACAGTGTCTTGGAGAAACCAGAGCACTCCATGCATCAGGTTTATTGTGGCCTTTATGAGTGGGTTTGAGCCCCACGTCAGACTCTGTACTGACAGCTTGGAACCTGGAGCCTACTTCGGATTCTGTGTCTCCCTCTTTCTCTCTGCCCCTCCCGTGTTCTCTCTCTCTCTCTCCCTCTCAAAAGGAACATTAAAAACATTTTTTAAGCAAATATGAATATCTGTTTATCTTGAAAAGAGTGAGAGTTTTGTGAACTGGAAACAACAGTGTATCACCTAAGAGTATTATATGGCTTACAATTAACGTGTCTGGGTTCTGGGGCGCCTGGGTGGCTCAGTCAGTTGAGCATCTGACTTCGGCTCAGGTCATGATCTCGCGGCTCATGAGTTTGAGCCCTGCATCAGGCTCTGTGCTGATAGCTCAGAGCCTGGAGCCTGCTTCGGGTTCTGTGTCTGCCTCTCTCTCTGTCCCTCCCCTCAAAAATAAATAAACATTAAAATGTCTGGGTTCTTCGTCTCCGTTATTCATTTGTTCATTCATTCACTCAAAAAAAATTTTTTTAGCACCCTTGAAAGCCAAATCATCAACATGGAGTCTACAATTCCCAAACAGTGAGGGGCCTGTGGGAAACTGGAATTCCTGAAAGGAGCTTATGAGGCCACCTACATTAAATTATCTGTAGGTAAGAAGACATGTTTGGCCCATACAGGTGCCACTCCGTTTTACACATATATATATGTGCCAGTGTGATTTATAAAATTCATTTAAAAGTGATCCTGAAATGCTGGTAGATTCTTGACATATTTTTTTTTTTAACATTTATTGATTTTTGAGACTGAGACAGAGCGCGAGCAGGGGAGGGGCAAAGAGAGAGGGAGACACAGAATCTGAAACAGGCTCCAGGCTCTGAGCCATCAGCCCAGAGCTCAACGCGGGGCTTGAACTCACGGACCGCAAGATCATGACCTGAGCAGAAGTCGGACGCTTAACCGACTGAGCCACCCAAGTGCCCCATTGACATGACATATTGTTTTCCATTCAAGAGTTAACAAAAATACAAGTTATAGAGTGAATTTCTTTATGTTAAAAAAGTGATTCTCAAGCTCAAAAAAAAAAAAAAAAAAAAAGACAACTCTCGCTCTCTGTGCTTCCACCGTAACTTTGGTTGGGCTCCTCTGTCCTGTGGTGAGTAGCTTGTGCCTTCTGAAGATTTCGAGCTGCTTTAACTCAGATTTCAGTATTTTTTTCTGACATAAAGTATCACCTGAACTTTTTTTTGTATGTCTTATTTTGGGAAAAATTTATGATCTTTTTTAACATTAGGAAGTTTTGCTTTTCCTGACATTTTATTGCTCTGCGTATTTGAAGCGTTTCAATCCCAGACAATAAATATTACGTGGTTATTGTTTTCATATGGATAGGCTATTTCCTCCTGGCTTTTCTGACCCCTTTTCCCAGCTAATAATACTCAAAAATTTATTAATAGTACACTATGCCATTCAGCTTTTTCAGAATCATGGATAATGAACATTCAAAGAGGGACAGGCCTCAAAGAGGAGGGGTCATAGTACTTAAAGTAAATTGAGGCATGTAGTTTTCTTTTAGTTGGATTTCAAATGTTTCCTGTTCAGGTGAAATGAAGACTATATTCATTCTGTAAAGCATTTTTATAAATTATCATAACCAGTTACTGCATTAAATGGTATCTTTTTCTATCATTATTATGGAAGCTAAACAGAGCTCAACAGAGTAGGTGGATGTTAGCCAAGTACAGCATGAGTGCTAGGTGTTTGAAAGCACCCACTTTTAAAGCTATCCTCAATGTTCCCTCACCTTCTTCGCTTCTTTTCTCAAATATCACTTTCGGGGGGGCGCCTGGGTGCCTCAGTCAGTTAAGCTTCTGACTCCTGATTTCGGCTCGGGTCATGATCTCAGGGTTGTGAGATCAAGCCCTGCATCAGGCTCTGTGCTGAGAATGGGATCTGCTTAGGATTCTTTCTCTCCCTTTCTGTCTGTTCCTCCCCACTTGCAGGCTTGCTCTCTCTCATAAAAATAAAAAATAATAATAATAATAACACTTTTGCAATAAGGCCTTCTCTGACTACCTTTTAAATATTGAAACCCCAGCCTCTGCCCTAGCACCCTATATCCCCCTTCCCTGCTTTCTTTTGTCATTCTAACACTTGCGTCCCATTTCATATACTCACTTTGTCTCATTTATTGTCTCCTCCCTCTAGAATGCAGATTGTCCTCTGCTGTATCCCTGGCACTTAGACCAGGCCCTGATGCATAATGCATGCTCCGTCAGTGGTTTACTAAATGAATGAATGATTGATCAGTCTTTAATTCTGCAAATTCTTGCAACGCCATTCCCACGTGATCGCACCCTGGTTCTTCTCCAGGCTTGCACTGTTTCTTTCTCATTTCTGGCCTGCCTTGTCCTTTACTCAGCGTCCCCCTGACTTTCCAAAGTCCTGAGCTTCATTTATGTTCCTCAACACAAGTTTTACAAGTGCTTTTACAGGGGCTCCTGGGTGGCTCAGTCAGTTAAGCATCCAACTTCAGCTCAGGTCATGATCTCATGGTCTGTGGGTTTAGGCCCCATATCAGGCTCTGTGCTGACAGCTCAGAACCTGGAGCCTGCTTTGGATCGCGTGTCTCCCTCTCTCTCTGCCTCTCCCCCACTTGCACTCTGTCTCTCAAATAAACATTTTTTAAAAAATTTAAAGTGTTTTTACATATTAGTACTCCCCAATCACAGAGCATTTTCAACAGAATAAGAAATTTGGCCACCACAAGCAAGAATGAATTACAACGTTTGGTTAGGTTTTCATGATGTCTTCTAAAACTTTTCATGAATGTCTTCTAAAATTTTTTGATATATTTCTTTGATATATTTCACCGCGTATTCAAATTTTCCTTTTCCCACAACTCCAGGTTCGCAAATTTTTGTAGTGTATTATTACCCCACATATTACTGTAGTTTTTTTAAACAGGGCACATAGAATATATTTCTTTTTCTTAAAAGCAAATTAGTTGAATGCAGTATCGTTTACATACAGCAATAACCCCTTTTTAGATAGACAGTACAACTCAGTGACTTTTGACAAACACAGCTGTGTAACCACCACCACAATCAAGATACGTTAATGCCAAAAAACTGTCTCATGTTCCTTTGTAATCAATCCCTATCCATCACTCCTGGCAACCACTGATCTGATTTCTGTCTCTATATTTTTAAATTTTCTAGAATAGTATATAAAATTGTATAGGGGCGCCTGGGTGGCGCAGTCGGTTAAGCATCCGACTTCAGCCAGGTCACGATCTCGCGGTCCGTGAGTTCGAGCCCCGCGTCGGGCTCTGGGCTGATTGCTCGGAGCCTGGAGCCTGTTTCCGATTCTGTGTCTCCCTCTCTCTCTGCCCCTCGCCCGTTCATGCTCTGTCTCTCTCTGTCCCAAAAATAAATAAACGTTGAAAAAAAAATTTTTTTTTAAATAAAATTGTATAATGCTAAATGAATTTAAATGGCTTTTGTGCCTGACTTCTTTCATTTAGCATAACGCTTTTTAGACTCATCCGTGTTGTGTTTATCTGTTTATTTCCTTTTATCGCTGAGTAATACTCCATTTGTTTGGTTCCACGAGTTTTTTTAACCATGTACTGAGTGAACATTTTGATTGTTTCCAATTTCTAACTATTAAGAATGAATCCACTATGAACATGGATGGACAGACATTTTTGGGGATTTGTGTGTTCATTTATATTGGGTAAACACCTAGGAGTGGGATTACTGGGTCATATGGTAAGTAAATATTTAATATTGTAAGAAAATATTTAATTTTCTAAGAAAGTGTTTTCCAAAGCAGCTGAACCATTGGGCCCTCCGACCAGAAATGTGAGATTGCTAGTTGCTCTGTATCTTTGCCAGCATTTGAAATGATCCATTTTGTTGTTTGTTTGTTTTGTTTTAATTTGCAGCCATTCTGATAGGTAGACATTGATATCTCACTGCTTTTACTTTGCTTTTCTGTGATGACAAATGATATTCATGTGCTCATCTGCCATCTGTATCTTTTCAAATCTTTTGTCCATTTAAAAAATGTTGGTTGTTTTGTCTTATTAAAATAGAAGTTAATTTTATGGCCTAAATACAGAAATGTATTTTCCGCATATTTTCTCTAAGTCTGGGGCTTGACTTTTCTTAAAGTATCTTTGGAAGAGCTGGAATTTTTAATTTTGAAGAAGTCCATTTTATTGGTTTTTATTCTTTTATGGCTCATACTCTTTGTCTTATCTAATAAATTTTTATCTAACCCAAGCTTACAAAGGTTTTCTTCTACGTTTTCTTCTTCATATTTTAAATTTTAACTTTTATGTTTAGGTCTTTGATTCATTTTGAGTTTATTTTTATATATGATGCAAAGTAAGGGTTGAGGTTCTTTTTTTTTTTCTTTCTTTCTGCATATGGATGTGTGATTGTTCCAACACTATTTGTTAAGATTATCCTTTCTTCATTGATTTATCTTGACATATTTATCTCAAATCAATTGACCATATATTATAGACCATGGGTCTATATTGGGATTCTATTTTGTTCCATTGATCTATATGCTTATCCTTATGCCAGTACCTGACTGTCTTAATTACTCAGGCATGAAATCAGGTCTTAAGAATCCTTAAGCTTTTTCTTTTTCAATTTTTTTTTTACTCTGGCTCCTTTGCTTTTCAATATTTCTCCAAAACATGTTCTGGGATTTTGACTGGAACTGCTTTGAACCTATAGCTCAATTTGTGGAAAATTGACGATGGTGTTAAGCCTTCTAACTGATGAATATGGTATAGCTTTTCATTTTCTTAGGTCTTTTCTAGTTTCCCTCATCAGTGTTTAATAATTTTCAGAATATAAATCTAGTACATATTTTGTTAGATTTATCCGTGGATATTTTATGTTTGATGCTGTAAGATTTTTTTTTTTAATTTTTATTTTCTGGTTCATTGCTAATATCTAGCAATAAAATCAATTTTTGTATATGCATGTTTTAACCTGCAGGTTTGTTGATCTCACTTATTAGCTATAATAGGTTGTTGTTTTATTTTGTGTCTTTTTGGAATTTTCTACATAATCATGTTATTTACAAATAAAGACAGTTTATTTCTTTCTAATCCATATTCTTTTTATTTCTTCTTATCTTATTGCAGTCAGTAGTATCTCAGTACAATGTTGTATAGGAGTGATAAAAACAGACATCCTTGCCTTTTTCCGAATTTAATAGGGGAAATATTCAGTTTTTTACCATTACATATGATGTTAACCTCTTTGGAAAAATCTTTGGCAATATTTCCTTTCCTTTTTCCTGGTTTTATGGGGAACTCTTAGTTTGCTGAGTATGTTAATAATGAATAGATGTTAAATTTTATCATTATTTTTCTGCATCCTTGGAGATCATATAGTTCTTCTTTTTATGATGGTACATTACGTGGATTGATTTTTTAATGTTTCGTTACTAGGATAAAAGCCACTTGGTCATGATGTATTAATCTCATATCTCACTGGACTTGATTTGGTAGTATTTTATATGTTAAATATTTTTGTATCTGTGTTCATGAATGATATTGGTCTGGAATTTTCTTGTAATGTCTTTTTTTATTTTCTGGAATAGTTTCTATAGAATTATTATTATTGTTGTTGTTGTTGTTATTGTTATTGTTATTATTATTTTAAGATTAGAGGAACTCACCAGTGAGGCTACTGGAGACTGAAGTTTTCAGTGTAGGAAAGTCTTTAGCTATGGGTAACCTTAGATGTAAAGCTCTTTGAGTTTCTGTTTCTTCTTGAGAGAACTTTGGTAGTTTACTTCTTTCAAGATCATTTGTCCTTCATCTAAGTTAACATATTTTGTTTTAATATGAAATTTATTGTCAGCTTGGTTTCCATACAACAACCAGTGCTCATCCCAACAGGTGCCCTCCTCAATGTCCATCACCCACCCACCTCTCCCTCCCACCCCCCATCAACCCTCAGTTTATTCTCAGTTTTTAAGAGTCTCTTATGGTTTGGCTCGCTCCCTCTCTAACTTTTTTTTTTCCCTTCCCCTCCCCCATGGTCTTCTGTTAAGTTTCTCAGGATCCACATATTTATTGGCAGAAAGGTATGTATGAAATTCCCTTATTATTCTTTACATATCTGTAGCCTATATGGTGATGCCTCTCTTTTTAATTCCTGATACTGATAATTTGTTTTTGTTTTTGTTTTTTCCTCAATATGTCTGAATAGAGTTTATCAATTGTACTTATTTTTCGAAAAAGCAGCCTTCAGAGGGTAGCTCAGTCGGTTAAGCGTCTGATTCTTGGTTTTAGCTCAGGTCATGACCTCCTGGTTCATGAGTTTGAGGCCCTGCATCAGGCTATCTGCTGTCAGCACAGGGCCTGTTTCAGATTGTCTGAGCCTCTCGCTCTCTCTGTCTGCCCCTCCCCCACTTGTGCTCTCTCTGCGTATATCTCAAAATAAATAAATAAACTTTAAAAAAAGCAGCCTTTGGTGTCATTGATTTTTCTCTTTTTCTTTTATTTTTATTTATTTACTTGTTTTGCTGTTTTCGGTGTCATTTTGCTTTTATCTTCGTTATTTTTTTCTTTCTGCTACTTTGGGTTTAATTCATTCTTCTTCTTCCTTTTTTTTTTTTTTTTTTGATTTGAGATCTTTCTTTTCTATCAGCATTTGATGCCATCTCCTTCCCCCTAAACACCGCTTTAGCTATGTCTCAAAAGCTTTGATGTGTTGTTTTCATTTTCATTCAATTCAGAATATTTCCTAATTTCCTGTCTGATTTTGTCTTTGACCCATGGCCTCTTTAGAAATGTGTTCATTAGTTTCCAAATATTTGAGAATATTTTAGGTATCTTTCTGTTACTAAATTTTAGTTTAATTTAATTTAATTTTTTTAAATTTTTTTTTAACGTTTATTTATTTTTGAGACAGAGAGAGGCAGAGCATGAACGGGGAAAGGTCAGAGAGGGAGACACAGAATCTGAAACAGGCTCCAGGCTCTGAGCTGTCAGCACAGAGCCCGACGCGGGGCTCGAACTCACGGACTGCGAGATCGTGACCTGAGCCAAAGTCAGACGCTCAACCGACTGAGCCACCCAGGCGCCCCTTTAGTTTAATTTTATAATGGAGAAGATACTTTATATGATTACAGTTCTTTTAGTTTTGTCAAGGTTTGTTTTATGCCCCCGAATATGTACATTTGCACTTGAAAAACGTGTATTCTGCGGTTGTTGGGTGTGGTGTTCTATAAATGTCAATCAGGTCAAGTTGATGGATAGTGTTCATTTTTTCTATACACTTGCTGGCTTTTTACTTTTTAAATAATTAATTACTCAGAGAGGAATGTTGAGGTTGTCAACTGAAATTGTGGCTTTGTCTGTTTCTCTTTTAAGTCTTGTTAGATTTTGTTTAGTGTATGTTGAAGTTCTATTCTTAGTTGCATACACAGTTTAGAATGACATGTTGTCTTGATTAATTGTCCCCTTTAGCATTATATAATGTCCTCTTTTCCTCAGCAATGTTTCTTCTTCCAAAGTTTACTTGGTCTGATATTATTAAATTTACTTCTCTTTTTTCATTGTTTATATGGTATATATGTTAATATCCTCTTACTTTTAATGTAGCTATTTCTTTATATTTAAAATGTCTTCTCATTGACAGCCTATAATTAGGTCTTGGTTTTTCACTCAGTTTTATAATCCCAGCCTTTTTGTTGAGGTGTTTAGACTATTTTCATTTAATTATTGATATGCTTGCATTTAAATTCACAATCTTGTCCTCATCATAACTGTTTAACTTACTAATTTGTGTTCTTTGATTGTAACTTATTTTTATCACTGTAACTCCTTAACATGTTCTTCATAATTCTCTTTAATTACCTAAAATATATACACTTATTGCAAACAAACAAAAACCTAAAAGACTCAGAAAACCACAAAAAATACAATTAGAATTATCCACAGCCCTTTGATACTGAGATTAAACATTGTTAACATTTTAATACACCTACGCACAAAATGCATTCACATAGTACATACTTCTTTGTAGTCTATTATAACACCTTCTATGCCATTTTTTTAACTGCAAAATATTTCATACTATGGCTGATTTACTATTACCTTAATTATATCCTATTATTGGGCATTGTGATTTTCCCAAAGTTTCATCATTAATAAATGTACATTATTTTATGTACATATCATATTATTTCCTTTGTCTTTTGGCTTCTGTCATTTTGGTTGTCATCATTATTGGTGTCCCCTGTGAAAGTAATGTGTCTACTTTTCTCTGGCTGTTTTGAGATTTTATTTTATTTTCAGCACTTGCATTATGACATGCTTGCATGTAGTTTCCTTTGTATCTTTTTTTTGAGTTTGCACAATGTCTTGAATCTGTGGCTTGACATCTTTCATCAATTTTTTAACATTCTCAACTACTTTTCTTCAAATATTTTTTCTTGTCTTCTAGGACTTTAATTACATGTATGTCAGACTTTTTCACCATATGCAATATGTCTCCTTGGTCCTTTTTTGTACTTCCCATCTCTTTATCTCTGTTTCAATCTGGTGTTTACTGACCCATCTTGTCTTTATTAATCTTCTCTTTTGCTGCATCTGACATTCTATTAAACAAAGACTCTTAAATACAGAGAACAAAGTGGTGGTTGCAAGAGGGGAAGTGGGTGGGGAAATGAGTAAAATAGATAAAGGGGATTAAGAAGTACAGACTCCCAGGAGTGTCTGGGTGACTCAGTCCGTTAACTGTCCCAACTCTGGATTTCAACTCAGGTCATGATCTTACAGTTCATGAGATTGAGCTGAAAGCACAGAGCCTACTTGGGATTCTCGCTCTCCCTCTCTCTGTCTCTCTCTCTCCAAATAAAAAAATAAACAACAAAAAAGTACAGACTTCTAGTTATAAAATAAATAAGTCATGAAGATGATAAGCCCATGTATTGAATTTTTAATTTCAGTTCTTTTTTATTTTTCACCTACATAATCACCATTTAATTCTTTAAAAAAAAAAAAAAGTTCTAGTTGAAGTCCCTTTCCTTACACCAGTGTCTGGGTAGCTTATGTATCTATTTCTGTTGTCTGGATTTTTTTTCTCTTGGTTTTCAGTCATTTGGTTCTGTATCCTGCTATGCCTAGGAGTTTCATTATTGAGTGGCAGACATTGTATATGAAAAAACATGGAAGCTCTGGATGATGATTTCTTCCAGAGAGGATTTCATTTCTGATAGGCAGTTGGGGGTATAGTCAAATCAAGGTTGATCTATTTCTGCTTTGCTCTTATCCATAGAAAGTATCTCTAGGGCCTCGGCTGAAAGCCTGTGGTGTTTACCAGACCCCTTCAACTTTGGTGAGCTCTGAAATCCAGCCTCCAACTCCCGATGACCCATGAAGTGGATGAAATTTCTGCTCACCTCCTTAGCCTTCCAGTTCCCACTTTCACCCACACATGTGCAACTTTGGGGATGACATGTATTTCAAGGGGAAACTGCATGCATCATTATAGGTTTAGTTCTCTGCAGTTTCCTCCTGTCTGGGATCTCAGTCCCTCAGCTATTGGCAGCCCTATGCTCCAACCTGTGGCTCAGTAAGACTGTCTCAGGCCCTAGACCTCTGCTTCCTGCACGGCTTTTCTTCCTCACACATTTAATTGGGAAATCTCCTGAGGGGGGAAAAAAGTGAATTTTCCTCTTTTTCAGTTTCACATCCTTTCAAATCCTGACTTCTTTGGACTTTTTCTGATGCCTCAAATAAAGTGTGGCCTCCCAAAAATATCCAGATCCAAATCCCCAGAACCTGTGAGTGCATTACATTACATAACAAGGCAATTAAAGTTGCAGATGGAATTAAGGTTTAGGTGTCTAATCAACAGACTTTATCGTAGGGAAATTATCTTAGATGATCTAGGTAGGCCCACCTTAAACACATGAGCTTTTAAAAACAGAAGAGGGAAGCAGAAAAATAGGTAAGAAATGCAGCCTGACCAAGACTTGACATTGCTGGCTTTGGAGACAAAATACGGGTTCCACGTACAAAGGAATGTGGTAGCCTTGGAAATTCCCCATTGTTTATCGCCAGCAAGAAAACTGGGATCTCAGTCCTACAACCAAGGAATTGAAATACTCCTGACAATCTGAATGAGCAGGAAACGGGTTCTTTCTTACAACCTCCAAAAAGAGCGCAGCCTGCTAACACCCTGCCTTTAATCCATGAGACCCATACCAGACTTCTGACCTGTAGATCTGTAAGATAATACATTTGTGTTGTTTAAGCCATGAAATTTGTGGTAATTTGTAATGGCAGCATATAAGACTATTACATGATTTTTTGAAACTATTTTGTCCAGCTTTTGTCATTGTTCTCAGGTCAAGCATTAGTCTCCCATAGCTTGATGTATCGGAACTCGGTCACAGAGTCAGAACCACTGTGCATTGTGGTATAAAGATTTTATTATAGGAATCAGATGTTACATGGTTGTGGGAGGAGTTGGGAAAGGAAAAGCCTAGGAAGGAAGTTGGAGGATCAGAGAAAAAGTCACTAACCCATCAATTGGAGAAGCAAAAGGCAACCACCTACCAAAAGTGGCTGCAAAGTGATGGCTCATGGGAAGGTCTGTAGGAAGCCATGCTTCTGTATAACTACCACCTCTGTGGGTTCACCACCAAGTGTCTGGTAGTAAGTTTGAAGCCACTGTTGATAAATAGGGTCTTCAGTCTGGAAGAAGAGCTGCATGTAAGATGGAGGAAGGTAAGAACATGCTACGGCTGTCAGCACTTCTGTGTCTATAACTGCACCCAACCACAAGGAACTTCAAAGGTTAAAAACTGCTTCACTTCCATGTTCCTAATCTTGCATACATTTCTTTTTTGGCCAACTCTAACTCCGAACCATATAGGGAAGGGGATTCTGGAAAAGTAGTTTCAATTTCACCAAAGTGACACAGTACCGGTGACCACAATCTACTCTTTGTCAACTTGGCACCCATACAGATCTCTTTTCACCGTATTTTAAAATCATCCAGATCAAATCAATAGCAAAATGCCTCTACCTAACATGACACATGCCAGCTTCGTGGCCTTCCTCCCCAGAATCCATAACCTCAATCTAATCATGAGAAAAGCATCAAGCAAATCTCAGTTGGAGGACAGTCTACAACATGCCCGACCAGTCCCTCTCAAAACGGTCAAGGCCATCAAAAACGAGGAAAGCCTGAGGAACTATCATAGCCAAGAGGAATCTAAGGAGACATAACATATATGCAATATGTTCTGGAGGCAATTCTAGCACAGAAAAGGATCTTAAGTAAAAAACAAAGGAAATTTGAATAGAGAATGGGCTTTGGTGAATAGTAATGTATCAAAACTGGCTCGTTAATTGTGGTAAATATACCATACCAATGTAAAATATTAATAATAGGAGAAACTCCGTGGGGAGTACAGCATTCTTCAGAGATACCTGGGGTTCTGTCCCAGACCACCACAATAAAGCCAGTCAAATGAATTTTTTGGTTTCCCAAAAAGCTATGTTTATACTATTCTTTAGCCTATTAAGTGTGCAATAATATTATGTCTAAAAAACAACATACTTACATTAATTGAAAAATACTTTACTGCTAAATAATTCTATCATCTAGCTTTCAGCAAGTAGTTATCTTTTTACTAGTAGAGGATTTTGACTCCATGTTGATGGCTGATGCTGATCTGGGTGGTGGTGGTTGAGAGTTGGGGCGCCTGTAGCAGTTTCTTAAAAGAAGACAGCAGTGGGGGCACCTGGGTGGCTCAGCCAGTTCAACATCTGACTTCGGCTCAGGTCATGATCTCACGGTTCATGGGTTTGAGCCCCGCATTGGGCTTTTTGTGGTCGGTGCGGAGCCCGCTTCTGATCCTCTGTCCTCCTCTCTCTCTTTCTGCCCCTCCTCCACTCATGCTCTCTTTCTCAAAGGTAAATAAACATTAAAAAAAAAAAAAAGCAGTGAAGTTTGCTGCATCGATGGATTTTTCCTTTCACAAACAATTTCTATGTAGTACGCGACGCTATTTGATGGCATTTTACTTACAGTAGAACTTCTTTCAAAATTGGAGTCAATCCCTTCAACACCTGGCACTGCTTTATCAACTAAGTTTATGGAATATTCTAATTCCGTGGTCATTTCAACAGTCTCCACGGCATCTTCATCAGGAGTAGATTCTGTCTCAGGAAACCACTTTTTTTGTTCATCCATAAGAAGCCACTCCTCAGCCATTCAAGTTTGATCATGGGCTTGCGGCAATTCGGCCCCCTCTTCAGACTCCATTTCTGATTCTAGTTCTCTTGCTATTTCCACCACATCTGCAGCTACTTCCTCCTCTGACGTCTGGATCCCCTCAAAATAGTAATCCCTGAGGGTTGGAATCAGCTTTTTCCAAACACCTATTTATGTTGAAAATCTGACCTCTTATCACGAATCACAAGGGTTCTTAATGGCATCTTGGAAAGTGAATGATTTTGAGAATGGTTTCCATTGACTTTGCCCAGATCCACAGAGATCTGTCTGTGGCAGATCTAGCCTTATGAAGTGTGTCTCTTAAATAACAAGATTTGAAATTAATTACTCCTTGATCCATAGGCTATAGAATGGGTATTGTGTTGGGAGGCATGAAAGCAACAGTAATCTCGTACCTCTCCCTCAAAACTCTTGGGTGTATTGTCGATGAGCAGTACTATTTGAAAGGAATCTTTTTTTCTGAGAAGCAGTTCACAGCAGTGGGCTTAAAATATTCGGTAAACCATGTTGTAAACAGATGTGCCGTCATCCAGACTTTCTGCCATGTATAGAACATAGGCAGAGTAGATTTAGCATAATTCTGAAGGGCCCTAGAATTTTCAGAATGGTAAATGAGCACCGGCCCCAACTTAAAGTCACCAACTGCATTAACCCCTAACAAGAGAGTCAGCCTGCCCTCGGAGGCTCGGAAGCCAGGCACTGACTCCTCCTCTCCAGCTACGAAGGTCCTGATGGCATCTTCTTGCAATATAAGGCTGTTTGGTCTACAGTGAGAAACCTGGTGTTTAGTGCGGCCACCTTCATTAATTCTCTTATCTAGATCTTATGAATAACTTGCTGCAGCTTCCACGTCACTTGCTGCTTCCCCTTGCGACTCTCGTGTCATGGAGATGACTTCTTTCCTTAGACCTCATGAGCCGACCTCTGCTAGCTGCAGACTTTTCTCCTGCAGCTTCCTCACCTCTCTCAGCCCTCACAGAATTGAAAGGAGGTAGGGCCTTGCTCTGGATTACGCTTTGACTTAAGGGAATGTTGTGGCTGGATTGATCTATCCAGACCACTCAAGCTTTCTCCATATCCGCGATAAGGCGGTTTCACTCTCTTACCATATTGTGTTCACTGGGTAGCAGTTAATTTTCCTCATAGTTTTCCTTTGCATTCACCACTTGGCTAACTGGTTGGCATATGAAGCCTAGCTTTCCACCAATCAGAGCTCTCAGCATGCCTTCCT
Source organism: Prionailurus viverrinus (assembly GCF_022837055.1). Lineage (NCBI taxonomy): Eukaryota > Metazoa > Chordata > Mammalia > Carnivora > Felidae > Prionailurus > Prionailurus viverrinus. The sequence continues at coordinate 42,742,609 of NC_062565.1, read as the reverse complement.
CCCTAAGTTTAATCATTGCCAACTTTTGACTTAAAGTTGACCATGCAACTTTTCCTTTCACGTGAACACCTGGGGGCCATTGTAGGAGTAGTCACTGGCCTAATTTCAATACCACTGTGTCTCAGGGAAGAGGAAGGCCCAAGGAGAGGGAGGGAGAGGGAGGTGCAGCTGCTTGGGGGAGTAATCAGAACACACACAACATTTATGGCTAAAGTTGCCATCTTCTATGGGTGAGGTTCATGATGTCCCCAAACAACTACAATCGTAACATCAAATATTATCACAGGTTGCCATGCTCGGATAATAATAATGAAAAAGTTTGAAATATTGAGAAAACTACCAAAACATGACACGGAGACATGAAGGAAGCAAATGCTGTTGGAAAAGTAGGGCCGATAGACTTGCTCGGTGAAAGGTTGCCACAAACCCGCAAGTTGTTAAAAACCGCAATGTATGCAAAGCGCAATGAAGCAAAGTGCCATCAAATGAGGTATGCCTGTATATGGGAGCTTTGTATTATCTTTGCCGTTTCTCTATAAGTGTAAAACTCTTCTAAAATAAAAACTCGACTTAAAAGTTAGGATATAAAGATTTATTCGTTTTGAGGCGATGTGCTTTCCTCTGAATTAGAATTCCCCTTTGATATCCTGTCACTGAGATACAGAGATCTATGGCTAACTACTATTAATACCTCTTACGTTAGCTATCTAGACTGGGAATGTGGGTGGAGGGAGTGGGATAAAGAAAGAGAATTCTTTAACGCCTGAACAAATATGCTGGATTCCTACTAATGCGAGGAAGCCTCCTAACCGCCACCGCGTCATTTCTGTAACTGGCCAGCGGTCACAGCTAGTATTTCTTACTTCCTTCTTCCACTAGCCAGCCTCTGTTCCCCTTGCTCTCATCAGCAAACCCCTCAGCTGGTATGATCCCTTGCCTGATGGGGTGACCCTGCCTATTTCTGTTTCAGTGCTCCTCTGCTGTGTGACAAACAATGCCAAAACTCGGTTGGCTTAAAACAGCAGTGACTTATAATTTCTCGTGATTGTGGGGGTCAAGCGTTTGTGCAAGCTTTAACTACGTAATTCTCCACATGGCGTCATCTGGTAATTACCCAGCTGCATGCAGAGGACAGTGGAGCCGGACCTCAAGGATCAAAAAGGCTGTGCTCATAGATTTGGAGATTTTGAGCCTCGGTGATCTCTCCTTTCCCTGGTGACCAGCTTTGGCTTCCTCGCAGCATGGTAGTCTCAGGGTAGAACTCAAAGGACAACTGGCATTTAAGACAGATGAAACAGAAACTGCCAGACCTCTTAAGGTATGGCTCAGAAATCCCACAACGTCACTTCTGCTAGATTTGTGGTCAAAGCTAGCCACAAGGCCAAGTCCAGAATAAAGGGGAAGGGAAATAGAGTCTACCTCATGCCAAGAGGAACAGCAAAGAATTTGTGCCTGTCTGTAGTCCACTAAAATGGTTGTGGAAATTTCCTTTGAGGTAAATTCCTAGAATTGGAGCTTCTGCATCGAGGGAATTCATTTTAAACACTTGAAACCTGTCCAAATGGCCCACCATTCCGTTTTGCCAGTTTGCATTCTCGTTAGCCGTGTTTGCAGATCAACTTCTCTGGGCCTTCACCAACACTGGGTATCGTTACCCTTTTTAATCTTTTCCAGTTGAAAGAAGGGGAAAAGCCTGATCGTTGTAGTTTTGTTTTTTTGCATTTGTGAATACCATTGAGGTCGAACACTTTTCATGTGTTTATTGGCCATGTCTAGATGTTCTTTTTTGAATTGCCTAATCTTGTACTCTGCCCATTCTTTTCTTCGGCTATTCTTGGTTTGAGTGTTGATGTTGGTCTGAAATCTGGGTTATTAAAGTTTAACCGACCTCAGGAAACCCTACTGGGTTTTTAAATATTATGAATTACTCTTGCCCAAAATAATCTATCTTCATTTCCATTCGTTTATTCTTTATTTCCCTGGATCATCACCTTTTTTCAGTCCTTTCTTTTCTTAGATTAAAAATATTAGAACTACAGATCCCCTCATTGTTCAGTTGAGGCTACGAACACCAGAAGAAGAAAGGGTCTTGTCCGGAGATTCTGAACGTGGGGGAGTCTATTCAGTTTGGACGTGTAGGACCAGTCCTTCAGGCTTCCAGCCAGAATGACGCCCAAAGTGCACTTAGCCCCCTTACCACAAGATGTGCCTCCTCCAGTCTGGCACTAAGAAATTCAGTCTATCTATAACTTTTGCCTCGTGAGCGACTGGGATCCTAAATTCTCCCTGCCTCTAACTGGCGATGTGGCCTTTGATAAATTACATTAACTTCGGGCCTTGGACTCTCGAATGAAGCGGGAGCATTGAACTTCTGCTTGGTGACTCTGAGGCACACTTTTCACTATTGAAGTCTGTTGTGTCAGAGGGGCATTTGTAGAGAATGCGCTAAGGGGAAGCAGTATAGATGGAAGTCACCTTTAAGACATTTACTTCAGCCTAAAAGGTTATTTTTGAAGGGAACTTAATCAAAGCTCTTTAAAAATAGTTTTTAATTACAGGTTTGAATCTTTGTGTTATTTGTAATACCTTTTTTAGAAGCATGAAAATAGCATTTCTCTCTGTACCAACTTTGTGCTTTCCCATTTGGTAAACACTGATTTTATTTCTCTCTGGGCCTGTAGGAGTAAACCAAGCCAACTCAGCACTTCCTGTTTACCTCCCGGTTGTACGTATCGTAGATGGCGACAAACCTGATCCCCAAAATAAGCTTCCTTGGTTGACTTCTGCATTTTCCGGTTAGGCAACCGGCCTGTCAATGCTTGAACGATGAGTTTGGCTATTGAAGCCTTGTTCTGCCATTACCCCTTCAAATTGTGGGTGTAAAGGAAAGTCAATGTAATAGTAGGGATAATCTAATAGGAGGATTTATATTTAAAAGGGGGCATCACTTGAGAATTATCAAAGCATTTTCAACTTTTAAGCTTGGAATGTGTGCCGTGAGTGAACACAAAGATAGTAAATAGGCAGATTTCTTCCGGAAAGTCTCAGCGCTCTAAATATCTACTTTTTAAGGAAGAAAATTTGAGTTTTATGTGTATTGAGTGACTAACGTGTAAGGTCAGAAACATTTTATGTTTCCATCCTAGTTTATTCTGCTTAGCGTAAATCAGCAGAGTCCACCATAATTTACCATCTACTCAAGGTTTTTCAGTTGTATTACACTCGTGTCAGGCACACCTTCATGCAAGTCCCTCCGGGTCAATGGTTTAGAAATTCTGCCTCTTCCATCCCCTTCTCCTCTCAACACCTATGGAGATAGATGCTAATTGGAACTGAAGCAGCCGACCCAACTATAGGGTTAGACCACAAGATTAATGAGATAGAAGTTTTTTTTTTTAATTTTTTTTTTAACATTTATTTATTTTTGAGACAGAGAGAGACAGAGCATGAACAGGGGAGGGGCAGAGAGAGAGGGAGACACAGAATCGGAAACAGGCTCCAGGCTCTGGGCCATCAGCCCAGAGCCCGACTCGGAACTCGAACTCACGGACCACAAGATCGTGACCTGAGCTGAAGTCGGACGCTCAACTGACTCAGCCACCCAGGCGCCCCAATGAGATAGAAGTTTAAGGAAAAAGTAACATTTCTCAGAGTGTAGATGCCAAGTTAAAGCCAACAACCCTCCTGGATCAGCCAGATCCCAAGCTGTGTGTTCCCTTGACTTCACTTAAAGAGGAAACCTTGTACATCCAGCCACCGTTGCCACCCTCTGGCTCAGTGTGGCTGGCTCTGCCTCCATCCTGGAGGCCTCAGCTCAGCAGTCACCATCGTGGACAACAAGACCACAGACTCAAGGTTTAGAGAGAGCCCCCGCACACTCTTTGCTGGGGTGACATGCAAAAAGGAATGGTGGGACACCGACATGCTGTAGGTGGCTACCCATGCTCATGGCAGCCTTTAGAGGTGTGTGATTTACATCCATAAAAGAGGGCATTCAGAGTCAGTGGATATTTAAAGTCAGATACTGGCAAGAATATTCTACATTACTGATGAGTGATTGAACCACGGGCTAGTAGACATCCCAAGGTATCAGAGGCTTAGAGCACAGTATCTGCCAAGAAGAAGAAAAGCCTAAGTATCTTATCAGTTTGCTGAGACTGTAATGGGCATACTGTGTGACATACCTGTATTACTGGAGATGAGGGGCTGGTTTCCTCTTAGATTTTCCACCTCTTTCAGGATCCAGACGCAGCCTTCACCTGTGGCACATGCTCTTTATAAGCATCCTAAGTTCTTCCATCACTGACTAGTCACGCTGGAAATAAATGTTATACATCTAAAAAGTGATGTTCTTTCACATCTAGTACCCAGATCTTAGTTTCTAAATATTCTCCACTGACATTCAGGCTCCTTGGAGAAATAGATGATTCCAGGACTGGGGCAGGGAAAGATGCCTGGGGAAATGAGCCCGGAACATCTTAATTCAACAGAAAATAAGAAATTGCTCATGAACCGGGGGAACATGTCAAAAATGGGAGGTGGAAGAGGCTCCTTGTTGCCAAATCTGGGACAATTTGATTGTCCAAATAAACGATGATAGTAATGGGTTATCACCCATGGAATAAAATAAATATCGTTGAGTCCATACAATATAAATAAGGAAAAAAAAATACAGAAGAAAGTGAACATTCTTTTGCTGTAGAATGCAAATTTTAGATGGAATCATGGCATTAAAAGATCATCAACAGGTCGGGGCGCCTGGGTGGCTCCGTCCGTTAAGCGCCGACTTTGGCTCAGGTCACCATCAGGTCTTAATTTACAGTTCCTGAGTTAGAGCCCGGCATCAGGCTCTGTGCTGACATCTCAGAGCCTGGAGCCTGCTTCAGATTCTGTGTCTCCCTCTCTCTCTGCTCCTTCCCCACTTGTGCTCTGTCTCTGTCTCTCAAAAATAAATAAATATTTTAAAAAAATTAAAAAAAAAACAAAATGTTCATCAACAGGGAGAAAGGCTGATAAGGAATGGATATTTACATAGTCTCAAATTACCCCCACAAATGACTCCTCAATTACAAAAGAAAGGTAGTAACATGGAAAAAACCCCGATGCCCTTACGATTATTCATTGTAAATATTATTTGTTAATTAAAATATGGTTTTTTTGTTTTGGTTCACAGATGGTTAAGTGCTTCTTTTGCTTAAATTCTGGCCTCAGGCCATGTCATTAAATAAGAAACACAGACGGAAATTCATTTATACCAGTTTAAAGGGGATATTCAATGATGACAAACCTTTGCTAAAATATACTTTGAGTAAATGCCTAATTCAGTTCTTTTTGCTTAGCCTCAATCGGGAAATCGTTCTCCCCACCAAAAGCCAGAACGGGCTAGCCCTGCGGCACAGCAGAGGCGTACAGGGCGGAGCCCTGAGCCCCTTGGCTCAGAGGGAGATGGGGAGCTACCTTGCTGTGGGGACAGAGAAAGGTCCATTCCAGGATGGCGCCTGAACTCCATCTGGTCCCTTCCCTGGTGAGGATTCTGGCCCTCTTTATTTTCCCTTTTTGTTGCCTGAGACCAGGAACACTATTTTCAGTTACTGTGACAGTTGGGTATCTGAACAGGCAGGATGCTGGTGTCCAGAGAGGGCACCCGGGGTAAACAGGGCGCCTAGATAATGCTGGCTCAGCTGGGCTCCTGGCCACCTGGTTATGTGATGGGCTGCACCAGCATTCCAGGGAGACGGGACCGGCACCTCGAAGGCTACATTCAGACGTTAAAATACACACCCACAAAACAGCCAGCCCAGACCCCTAATCTTACTTTATGACCAAACTATAATTACATTACAGCAATTACTTGAATATTACATTTTTATTACTGTTATGTCATTATGTCTACTCGGGGAAAAAAAAAAATCTGCCTACTTTAACCAATAAAATTCTTAATGACTCATTGAAGCTGTGTCTACATGAAACCCCTGACTTCCACATTTTGGGCAAAATAATTTTTCGGGCCTGGGGGAAGAAGAGGGTTAACCTTCATCTATATGATTGACCAATAATCAAGAAAACTCCCATTTGTAGATGTGCTCCTAGAGATTAAAAGGTCCTCGCCAAGGCTAGTCAGAAAGTTAAGAGCTGTATTTCTAAAGCCATCCCTCCCTTTATCATCTATTGATCCATTGTATCTACCAACAAAAAGTAGAGCTGGGATCTCAGGAAACATCCGTGTCGCAAATGCACGGAGGCACATTTTATATACTTCCAAAATGTTCAGTAGGCCCAACTGTGGAAGGATTCTTTAGAGGCAAAACTAGGCCAGTTTCGCAGCCCTTTCTCTCTGGGAGCCAGTGATTTGTGTAGAACTCACCAAGGACACTCCCCAAGTAAAGCGACTCATGTGTGGTACGTTTTTTAATCATTCTAATCCTATTTTACTTCATTCCCTCTTTTCAGGTAGCATCTCATTTTCTGTATGCCTTATCTTGCTTAGGGTTTCAGGCTGTCCAATTCACTACATTTTCTCAGCAGGGGGAACCTCTGACCCTGACCGCTTGCAACGTAACCCAAACTGTGTCCTTTCCTAAGCAGTGCAGGCCCAGACAAGCATGGGACGCTGTCTGTCTCGGAAATAATTCTATACTTTGAGAGCCAGAACGTAGGCCCTTGAATTTGGAGAATTTATCATATGCGCTGACTAAGTCAAAATACCCAGATTTAACTACCTTTGAATTTTTTTTTTCACATGTATTTTACCCCCAGATACTCTACGTATGGAACGAACACTTCCCTCCAAGACAATGAAGTAGCTGACAGGTTTTGCTTTCCCCTCGGCAAATCAAGCCCAAGGTTTGTTCTTTGCTTCATTTTTCTTAATCCTTTTGGCAAATACATGTCCCGCATATATTACTGTGTAATTCAGTGCCTAATTCTAAAGTTATGTTCATCTGTGGACATATACGCTGTTAAACATTCATGACTGCCCACCAATGTGAAAAGTATTACCAGACCTATTTTTAACATGGCTTTGGCAAGGCTGTTGCTGTGGGGGAAAAAAAAAAAAATCCTATAGAATCTTAATGAGAAAGCTGAATGATTCTTTGAAATGTGGTTGTGATTCCCTAACTTACTAAGTGGTGATGTCACCGGTGTTGAGAAGCAAGAAACGGTAGAATCCCTCCTTTGCCAGCATGCCCTAGAGATACGCCAGAAGGGGAATGAAACTTCTCTCGAATGCTGTTTGCACTGAACTGTGCCTTCTCCTCCACCTCCGAGGGAGCCACATAGGTCCCTGCGCAGGACATGTCTCACACACTTGGTTTGTCATCTCTGAGAGCCTACGTCATGGAAGGTGCACGGTTTGCCTGTGTTTTTTAATAGAACTTGATCTGCCCACTGGCCCTTTTTCTTTTCGTTACCCACATTTGTCTTAGAGAAATAACCGCCTTCTTCCCTGCTGGAGAAAGACAGGAGTTTCCTCCAGCTCACCTGCGTCCCTTAGGTCACGTAATTAGCATGAGGAAAGAAATCCAAAGAAGTCTGGCAGGACAGGAGAATGAGTCTTTGAAGGAGCCCTTTTCTCCTGTTCTCACCCCCTACCTCCCAGCTCTCTCTTAAGTGGGCACAGGCCCCAGTGGAGCAAGGTATCAGTGAGGCTGTTTGCTTCTGGCCAGCAAGTGGGTTGGATGGGATTGTACCGACTATTCCCTGCACAGGACACAAGGCCAGGGGGACACACGGGGGTGCTTACTTCCGGTTCGGGCCTCACCGGCCGAGCCTTGGGTCCTGACATGGGAGCTCTGTCAGCCAAGAGCAAGGTCCACTCAGAGGGAACATTGCTCCTAATTTCTCTACCTAGAGGAGGCACTTTTTTTGTAATTCTTCTGTCCTGACAGGACACATTTTTCTGGCTTGGATAAAGTTACTGGGTATGCTCACAGGAGCCCTGGGACTGATCCTAGAGGAATGAGGACACAGCATACCGAAGGGGCAGAGTTTGGCAGCCTAAATGTTGGCTAGCTCGGCAGTGAATATTAGTGGTGTCATTACTTCTATGGAAAAAGTACTACAGAATAAGTAATTTTGTCCTAGACAGCAAGTCTGGAACCTTTCAAAGTTCCAGGATCAGCCATAGCTTCAAGAGGACGCTATTTCCATTTTTATTCAGCCTCAAGCCTACAGAACCAGTATCTACAGACAGAACCATGGTCTGTTCAAATTAGAGGCCAGTTTGGTTCTGCATCAGGGGAAATGGAATTTAAGGGGTGGCCTAGCTGTTCTCCATAAATCTTCCATAAAATCATGGGATCACTGACAGTGCAGAAAGAAGCCTTGGGCCCTGTAAGGTCCAGTCACCACTTTCCAAGATGGGTCTATGAACTTGAGGCACTGGCCCTCATTGCCCTCAGCCCCAGAAGCCTGCTTCTCCCTCCACACCCATTTTTCCCTCATTCTGGTGTTCTAGATCTTGGGAGATGGGGAAGATTCTGATTCTTGGGCGTGGACCCACTGGTGTTCCACTTCCTTCCACAAGTCCTTTGGGAAAGGCTTCTCTGCCATCAATGACCCAGTGATGTCCACCGATCACACAGAAGGATGTGATGGCTCAAATCCTCGCCACTAGCCATCCATGATTGCCAGAGGCTTCCAAAGGAACTGGCCCACTGTCTGACCCATCCCAACCAAGCCAGCGTGACACCCATTCTCACCAATGCTCTGCTTTTTGCCTCAGCTTCCCAAGGGTCCTTTCCGGTCCATGGAGATGATACAAGGGCCCGTCCTGTCGATCCCCATCACCTCTCTTGTTTCCTGCCCCTTCACCCTCTGACTGAGATCCAGCTTCAGCTTGGTGGAAGAGGTCCCCCAGAACCAGCCTTCTCAGTGTTTTCTCTGCAGAGACTCCTGCTAGGCCCCACTCAGCTCAGACTTGTGCACAGATACCCCGGCCCAGAGCCCTATTTACCACACGCCCTTGGGTGGTGATTTGGACTCGTGCCCGTCTTCTGTGGAGACAGCCCTACCCTCCTTTTAGTTATGCTAACTCCAGCACCATGCATTTATCAATTCCTCTTGGCCCATCAGCCCCCACTGAAGTTCCAGATGCCTTGTGGCAAAGGCTACACTAGAGACGACACATGGCATTTGAACCCACCCTTGGAATCCTTCGTCTTTGAAAGAAGGATGTTAATTTGGCAGATTAATTTGGTAACTCTATAAATCAAGATCAGGGATTCTGACTTCAAACTATTATATTTATGATGCTGCTTATTCGTTTAACGGATTCCACAGAAAGAATTCACTTGTTGCAATAATGTTTTTATAAACCTCAAATAAATATTGGCTTTCCTTTTAGAGACAGCCTCTCACACACTAATATATTATTCTTATAATATTACAGACTCACCTAAGGCCTGAACAAGACACCATTTGATGTGACCTTCCATCCTCCTGGCCAAGAGTGTGGCCTGGGGAAGGGCCTCCATATTGTGGCCTCCGTATTGCTCCTCTCAGTGACCAGTTCCGTGTGCCTCAACCACTGACTGAGATATCAAGCTTGGCCTTGATGATCAGTTCTAACTGATTAATTTTTGGCTAGGTTGTCTACAGGCTCTGTATCAGTTAGCTATTATCACATAACAAATACTCCCCAACTCAGCGTAAACCAGTAAGCACTTCTTGTTAATGAGTTCAGAGGTTGCCTAATCTCAGCAGGCTTCATTCATCGTGTATCAGAGGTCTGCTGTGGGTTGGTAAGCAGCCGTGTTATTCTCTGGACGCTTGGGGGTCGAGTGACAGTATCTGGTTTGGGATGGCCATGGCTGAGACAGCGGAACTCTTCTCCAGGTGGTCTCACCCTCCAACCCTAGGTTGATCATACACAGTTGGCAGGATTCCATGAGAGAGAGGAAGCACACCAGATCTCTTGAGTCCGAGGCTCCAAACTGGTTTAGTATCACTTCTGCCATTGTCTCTTGGCCAAAACAAATCACAAGACCCACCCAGATTCAAGGGATGCGAAAACAGATACCGCCTCTTTAACTGCAAAGTGACATTGCAAAGGGTGTGGACAGGGAAGAGTGACAACATATGGGTATTTTTGCAGTCAGTCTACCAAGGCTTTGTTAATAGCTTTTATTTTCTTAATTTTAAATGGGTGTGGCGACTGACTAAATGTCTTCATTATTTTAAATCTCCTTCAGTTGTTTTGTTTTGTTTTGTTTTGTTTTGTTTTTACATAATGTGCCGGCTAAGGACACTAGAAGCTCTAACAGGTGAAACTGCTTGCCAGGAGCTAGTAAGTGACAGCAAAGGACTAGAATCCAGGTCTTCTGATGGCAAGTTCAGAGCCATTTCCAATATTCCACTCAGATGACCTCCTTTGGCCTAATGGTATGCATTTATAAAAATCGTTTCCTCGACAGGAGAGAGTGATGTGTGGCCATGAGGTGGGGGGAGGGACGGGGAGTGTTTCCAATGGAAGCCTGACCCCATGCTCTTGGTCTCTGTATTTTCTTAGCGCAGCGTTGGAACCCCTGAGCCAAATAATCCCAGAGAGACGCTGTACTCCACACACCCTTGGTCACTTCATTCCACACCGATTCCATGACTCTTGCTCATTTTAATTCTCTTATTTTGTGCTAAATCTGGGTCTCCCAGCTAGCCCTCCCTTAGCTCTTTTGTCTGTGTCCACTGTCACACTTCAACTGCTGGCTTCATACCCCAACCTCAGACCTGCCGCTTGCACCCTGAGCCTGTTCCCCCCCGCCCCTTCTCTTGATGTCTGCTTGACATCTTTGGGTTGTGGGGTTTTTTTTCCCCAGGGCTATGGCCCTCATCCAGTTTGTATGGGATCAGCTGGTGACCTCATGCACCCCTTGGCTGGGCTGCAAACCATTTTTTAAAAATATTTATTTATTTTTGAGAGACAGAGAGACAGAGTGCAAGCAGGGGTGGGGCAGAGAGAGGGGGAAACAGAAACCGAAGCAGGCGCCAAGGTGTCAGCACAGAGCCCAACGCGGGGCTCGAACTCACAAACGGTGAGATCATGACCTGAGCCGAAGTCAGACGCTTAACCGACTGAGCCACCCAGGCGCCCCTCCAGTGGTTGCATTTAAATGGTGTGCAAGCCCAGGGGCGCCCAAATGATTAGCCTATATTGTAGTCACTAGAGAAATGAAACAGACCTTTAAAATATCAGGGCACCTGGGTGGCTCAGTTAAACGTCCCAACTTCAGCTCAGGTCAGATCTCACGGTTCGTGACTTGGAACCCCTCGTTGACAGCCCAGGGCCTGGAGCCTGCTTCAGATTCTGTGATTCCCTCTCCCTGCCCCTCCCCTGCTCACACTCTGTCCCCCCCCCCCCGAAAATAAATAAAACATTAAAAATAAATACATAAATAAATAAAAATGCAACCACTGGCCTTGGAGTTTTAATAAGAAACTTGACCTGGAGCTCCTGGTTCTGTAGCAACTTGGTGGCTGCTTAGAACCTGCTAGAGTGGCGTCCCCCCCTGGTGCCACAGATGGATTGTAAAAGGTTGGGGTTCTGAGGGTTTGGGCACAGGCTGCTGCGTACCAGCTCCTGGGCACAGAGAGGACAGCCTTTCCCAAGCCAGCCTCCTTTTTTTCCCTCTCTGGTGTGTGTTTGTTCTCCTGACATCTGTTTCACTAAGGACCATATGCCCAAGACGCAACCAGGGAGGCCGGGTCTGGGGTGCAGAGAAGAGGGTGTGGGGCGCGCAGAGGTTGCCCCGGACCCTGTTCTTCACCCCACGCAGACCCTACGCACTGCCCAACTCTGCTCTGAAGACTTGAATGGGTGGCCGCGGACAGACAGAGGCTGACTCAGAAACTCCCACTCTGCGCTTGTTTTGCGAGAAAGCGCATCTTGAGGAGCAGAACTTTTATCTTTCAGCAGTGTCTTTGGGACTTGCTCTGTCTTCTGCTTTTACCAGCTAAGCCAAAGGGAGTCCTCTTATAAAAGGAGAAATGAATCTCCAAGATTCATTCAAGAATGATGACGCTTGGCAGGTCTGAAAGAAGGGCTCTCAGCTTCTCACTCACCCCTCCCAGATTTTCTGATGGCTAAGTAATGGTGCGGGCAGGATGAGGGAGCGAGAACCACGTATTTATTCGCAGTGTCCGTGGGGGGTTATAAAAAAACAAACAAACAAAAACATACAAAAAAGCTTGACACTCGATAAATAAACCATTTACAGTAACCTAAGACGAAGCATTCCTGTGAGCTTCTGAGCCCCTTCTGTTTGTTGCTGTTCTCCAATTAGCCGAGAATGCCCGCAGATTGTGCTAACGCAGCACTACACCCCTGTGCCAAACACCTTCTCAGGTTTTTCCCCTCTGCATTTTGCTAATCCCTGGATGAAACATAATCGCAGAGAAATGTTCAAGGTTGGATACAACAGGGAGGAACTCAGCGTTGGCTCCCACCCAGTGGAAATAACATGCCATCGGACTCGACAAGGCAGGAATAAGGATGTTAAACAAACACACTCTCTCCAGCCTCCTTAGCAACCGCTTGTTGCTTTCCGCAGGAGCCCTAGATTTCCTCAAGTTGTGCATTCTGCTCCAAGGTTTCATCACCTGAAATATGTTTTATAAAAGGTAAATTGGCAGGGAAGCCAGCGAGCAAAAAGTCCCACCAGGAAAAGAATGGAAAGAGAATTAAGTCATTGATTCTCCTCTAGGGCAAAATAAAAGTAATAAAAACATTTATATATAATAAATACATAATTATGTTTAATAATTAAACTCCAGCAACTTGAAGTCATAATTCTTTTCCACTTTTTCTCAAACCAGAGGAAAAATGTCTCCCTATTGTGGTTTCAAGGTAAGATTTCTGAATTAGAAGCTCCAGGTTTCAACTGATTCCTATCTGTATTCTGATGAAAGGAAATCAGAGGAGATGGAACTTTCCATAGTGAAGAGAGAGAGAGAGTCATCCAAAAGTACTTATGATATTACACGTGCTAGTATCTAAAATATGCACACATATACAAACGTCTATATCTCGCTCAATCCTTACAACAAATAAAATCCTTAGTTTACAGATGAGAATCTGAGATGCGGAGGAGTTTGAGGACTCACGGATCAAATCAAGGAGAGAAATGGAGATCCTCGTGTGATTCTGGACAGAAAATGGGGCTCAGAGCAGTTAGGGAGGCAAAGCCAGAGGTTAAAAAATACCAGCAGCAAATCTCTCTACTCTCAGATTGGCCGAAGTTCTAGACCTTTTCCTGAGGGGCTTAGAAATGCTTAGTGGTGACCTTGGGTCTCCATCAGTTACAGTGAAGGTGTACCTTGTGATATAGGATTGCCCGAGGTCCTGTCATAAATCCGTGCGGAAACTAAACCTAGAGCAGGTCTCCCCGCTGCTGCTGGTCCAGCTCTCGTGAAATCAGATGTGATGGAACCAAGGAGGCGCCATCAACATTTTTACCTGGCTCCGGGATGGAGAAGATAAAACAGTGGCCTCCGTTATTACACCTCCCAGAGTGGATCTATGTGGCCTCTAGGCGATTTGTTCTGGGCCTCTTCCCTTCCCTCTGAAACCATGAACTGCTCTCTGGCCCCCAGGCCGTCAAGTCAAATATGGCCCCTGGCCCCAGCACCTGCTCCTATGAATGGAGCTGTGACTGTGGTCTCACATCCACAGCCGTGAATGTGCACAAACACGGCACCAATCCATCTTCCTGCAGATCATCCAAGACCCTCTGAAGCAGCCTTTAGTCTTCTGGGCATCGAGCCCTTGACATGCCAAGCGCAGTGCCACACAGCAGGACAGGGAGGATGCAACTTCTGCAGGGTTTCCCAGTCAAGCGTAGTGAAGCTCGACTTTGTTAGATGTCCAATCCAACCATGGGATTCTCTCGCCCCTAGTGTCTAACAGAGTTTGCCAAACTTGCCTGGACGTGGAGGCAATATGAATTACTAAGAATCTCCCGGGCTTTGCGTTCTGGTTCTGGTCCCGGTCAGCTGTCTGCTCTTGAGCATGGCATTGACCTCTCTGAGCTTCAGGCTCCCCACTCATAAAATGGAGGTGAGGAGTCCCACCCAGCAGGGTTTGAGGCAGTGCTGAGAATGCAGCCAGCTGAAGAGTGTGCAGTCAGCGAGTGGCCCCCTTACAACAGCACCTCTGATTGTCAACGGAGAGAGAGAGCATTCTCTCTCTCTTGTTGATTCAGGGGATTTCTTTTTCCTACCACAGTAAGGAAGCACCAAAAGCCAAGCGTTCCATCCACTCCCTGTCTTTGGGTTCTTTTTTGTATTTCATCTGATGATTTCTTCCAGAAAAGTATTTTGCCTGTCTCCTGGGTGAACGTCTTCCTGGCCAACTTTTTTGAAAACCTTTGGCAGAGGGGAGCACACCTCTGCTAAAATGCCATCAGAGCAGAAGTGATCAGAGCCCAGACTATCAGCCCATCTTACAAATGAGGAGACTGAGGTTCATAGAGATTGCATGCCTTATCTCAGGCACGTTAAACCAGTAAATAATGAAGCCAGATCTCTAAAATAGGTCTCCGAGTCCACATCACGGATCCTTCCACCAGGGAACCTCTTCTGGGAGAAGTCCTTTTTCTTGTTCTATACCGAAGGCGGGGGGAGGGTTTTGACTATGGCCTAAGGGGATGGGAATTGGGTTGCAGGGTGGCCCCATGCCTGCCTTGCCACCAGCATCTGCCAAAGGGCTCTCGCTGTAGCTTCCTCTCCAGGAACACAGGGAGTTAGGGCCCCCATTTCTGAACTTGCCAATGGAATTAATCCAAATCTAGATTTGTTGCAAGTCCATGATCTTATCCACCAGCCTAACCTCACTCAAGTCTCCACTTGCTACTCCATGTGAAGGCTTGCATGGGTGATGATCCAGCTTGGGCCTTAATCTCATCTGTTCACTGGGGATAATAATGCCTACTTCTCACTGTTGCAATGACGTATTCTCATACACCGGCGATTTCCACGTCACGACGTCCTGTGTAGGTATGTTATATGCCAGGGATTATTCCTCGTACTGGGATCAGCAGTGAACGAGACAGAAGCGGACCTTCCTCTTATGGAACTTACCTGCTAACGGGGGAAGTTCAATAATAAACTGACGACCGAGATAAATTCCCAGCAGTAATAACTGCTATAGGGATATATGATTAAACATATAAATTAAAATTAAGAATTAGTCAAACTGAAAGAAATAATTTTAATTTTACACAAATTTGGGGATACAGCCACACAGAGAAAATAATCACTTACAGGTCATTTTTAAAACACAGTGTTTTGGGGGCGCCTGGGTGGCGCAGTCGGTTGAGCGTCTGACTTCAGCCAGGTCACGATCTCGCGGTCCGTGGGTTCGAGCCCCGCGTCAGGCTCTGGGCTGATGGCTCGGAGCCTGGAGCCTGTTTCTGATTCTGTGTCTCCCTCTCTCTCTGCCCCTCCCCCGTTCATGCTCTGTCTCTCTCTGTCCCAAAAATAAATAAACGTTGAAAAAAAAAAAAAATTTAAAACACAGTGTTTTGATTATGTGTTTCTAGTAAGATACCTTTCCAGGACAACAAGAACCATAAATCTTAAACACCATTTTTAATTCACATTGGAAAATTAATATGAGTTCATAATTCTCTTTGTTCTTAAGAAGTGACATGTTTCTTAGTTCTGTTCATTGAAAAGGTTTAGTAGCAACAGGCACCCTGTTTCGTGGTCCCTACGTGTGATTTCATATCAAAAGGGACCAATGATTTGTGAAGACATGGCTGATTCCAGGTCTAGGGTAAGAGAGATACATGATGAGCCTTGGATGTCTTGTACCAGAAAGCAAGAAAACTACCAAAGACTCGTTGTAATGAATCTACTCAATAGAACGTAGGACTTAGGAGGCTCCTTTTGGCCTAAGGATGATCTGAACATCAACATGTATGAGCTTAAAACAATTCTAAAATAAAAATTCACATATTACTTGGGTGCCTGGGTGGCTCAGTCGATTAAGCGTCCGACTTTGGCTCAAGTCATGATCTCACGGTTCATGGGTTCGAGCCCCGCGTCAGGCTCTGTGCTGACAGCTCAGAGCCTGGAGCCTGCTTCAGATTCTGTGTCTCCCTCTCTCTCTGCCCCTCCCTGGCTCACATTGTCTCTCTCTCTTTCTCTCTCTCTCTCAAAAATAAACAAACATTAAAAAAAAGTTCACATATCACTGTTTTGTAGATTGCTGACCATCAACTCATTTTGTGAAAATTGCTTTGAAAATGGGGAGGACGCGAGCATTTGGCCCATCTCTGCTGTGTGAACAGTATTTTGGAGTATCCAAATTGTTGTTAGGGAAAATTTTTTCTTTGAAGAAGAATTCCAGAGAATAAATGCAAGAAAGAATTACAGAAGTATAAAAATCACCATTTTGCAACTCCTAATGAAATAGTGTATGTAGCAACAATTATCAAAAATTGCCAAAATCACTGAGAAAAAGACTGCAGGGGAACTTCACAGTAGAAGAGGGCCAGGATGGGAACATGTGAACTTCCATCATAACCTCACTCCTCGCTGGGAGAGGGAGGGGTGAACACTGTGTGTTTCATGCTGTGACGTACCCCTACAAACTGTTGCCAAACAAACTTGAATCTGATCCTAACTGAGCCTGTATCTCTATCAGTGTGCAAGAAATCCAGGGGACAGAGGAAGAAATCAAACAATACCACGAGGAAGCAATCAGCCAAATAAAAAATGTGGGATCTTCTCCAGGTCAAATAGCTTGATTTCTCCAGCGAGTCAATGGCATTTAAAAGATAGGGAGTGGTGGATAGGAGAGTTTTTAAAGAATAATACTTGAGGAGTATAACAACTAGATGCAATATATATATATACATACACACACACACACATATATATACATATACATACATATGTATATGTATATATATATATATATATATATATATACATACCACATCTTCTTCATCTATTAATAGACACTTGGGCTGCTTCCATAATTTGGCTATCATAAATAATGCCGCAGTAAACATAGGGGTGCATGTATCCCTTTGAATTCCTGTTTTTGCATTTTTTGGGCGCCCAGTAGTACGATGACTGTATCATAGGGTTGTTCTGTTTTTAGAACTGTTTTCCATAGTGGCTGCACCAGCTTGAATTCCCACCAAGAGTGCACGAGGGTTCCTTTTTCTCCATGTCCTCACCAACACTTGTTTCTTGTGTTTCTGATTTTAACCATTTGACAGGTGTGAGATGTTATCTCATTGTGGTTTTGACTGGCATTTCCCTAATGATGAGTGATGATGAGCATCTTTTCATGTGTCTGTTGGCCAGCTGGATGTCTTCTTAGAAGAAATGTCTGTTCATGCCTTCTGCCCATTTTTAATTGGATTGTTTGACTTTTCGATGCTGAGTTGTATAAGTTCATTATATATTTTGGATACTAACCCTTTATCAGATATATCCTTTGCACATATCTTCTCCCATTCCATAGACTGCTTTTCAGTTTGGTTGATCATTTCCTTCAAGTTTTTTATTCAAGTTCCTCAAGTTTTTTATTTTGATGTAATCCCCATAGTTTATTTTTGCTTTTGTTTCCCTTGCTCAGGAAACATAACTAGTAAGAATTTGCCATGGCTGATGTCAAACATATTGCTGTCTGTGCTCTCTTCTGGGATTTTTATGGTTTCAGGTCTCACACTTAGGTCTTTAATCCATTTTGAGTTTATTTTTGTGTATGGTGAGAGAAAGTGGTCCAGTTTCATTCTTTTGCATGTAGCTGTCCAGTTTTCCCAACACCATTTGTTGAAGAGACTGTGATTTTCCCATTGGATACTCTTTCATGCTTTGTCAAAGATGAATTGAACATATAATCATGGGTTTGGTTCTGGGCTTTCTATTCCATTCTATTGACTTATGTATCTGTTTTTGTGCCAGTCCCATGCTGTTTTGATTACTATAGCTTTGTACTATAACTTGACGTCTGAAATTGTGATATCTCCAGCTTTGTTTTTCTTTTTCCAAATTGCTTTGGCTCTTCAGGGTTCCATATTGCTTTTGTAGTTCCACATAAATTTTAGGATCATTTGTTCTAGTTCTGTGAAAAATGCTGTTGATATTTTGGTAGGGATTGTATTAAATCTGTAGATTGCTTTCAGTAAGTATAGACATTTTAACAGTGTTTGTTCTTCAACTCCATAAACATGGAATGTCTTTCCATTTCTTTGTGTTGTCTTCAATTTCTTACATCAGTGTTTTATAGTTTTCAGAATACAGGCCTTTCGCAGGTTTATACCTAGACATCTTATTATTTTTGGTGCAAGAGTAAATGGGATTGTTTTCTTAATTTTTCTTTCTGCTGCTTCATTATCAGTGGATAGAAATGCAGCAGATTTCTGTGTATTGATTTTGGATCCTCCAATTTTACTGAATTCATTTATCAGCTCTCATAGTTTATTTGGTGGAGTCTTTAGGGTTTTCTATATATAGTATCATGTCATCTGCAAATAGCGAAAGTTTCACTTTTTCCTTACCAATTTGGGTACTTTTATTTCTTTTTGTGTCTATTTCTGTGGCTAGGACTTCCAGTACTAAGTTGAATAAAAGTGGTGAGAGTGGACGGACATTCCTGTCATGTCCCTGACCTTAGAGGGGAAGCTCTGTTTTTCCCCATTGTGTATGATGTTCACTGTGGATTTTTCACAGATGGCCTTTATGATGTTGAGGTGTATTCCCCCTAAACCTACTTTGTTGAGGTATTTAGGGTGAAATTAAATGATATCCCTGTGTGATAGGCAAAATAATGGCTCCTAAAGATGTCTACATTCTTATCCCTGGAGCCTGTGAATACATTATGTGGCAAAGAGAACCTTGCAGATGTGGTTAAATGAGGGTCCTCAGCTGAAGGGTTAGCGTGGATTATCTAGGTGAGCCAGTCTAATCACATTAGTGATAGAGGAAGGAGGCCAGACCCCAAAGAATGTGGGCAGCCTCTTAAAGCTGGAAAAGGCAAGGAAACGGATTCTCCCCTAGAGCCTCCAGAAAGGAGTCCAGCCCTGTAGACACCACCTAAAAAAATAATCAATTTAGTCTTAAGTCACTAGTTTTGGTAATTTGTTACAGCAATGATAGAAAACTAATACATATGGTATCTGTTTTAAAATGCTTCTGAAAAAAAAGAATGGTGGAGAACAGATGAAAGGTTGGAAAAATACCAATAACTATTGAAACTGGGAGATGAGTACTTGTGAGATTCATTACAGTACTCTGTCAGCTTTATGTTTGAAATTTTCCACAATAAAAGGGTCTTTAAAAATAACTGGGGAGTGGGGAGCCGGCAGGGGGAGAAACAGAGGGTTTGAAGGACAGGATGGGAGGTTGTTTTATGGAAGAGCGTGAGACTAGAGGTCTTAGACCAGAGGCCACCAAGAGTGACACATTACATGCATTACTGGAGCAGGCTGGCTCCAGTCAACAATCAGATGCTGAATTATCTTTGTGGTGACAGAGCTAGAAGTAAAGGACCGTCTCTTGAAAAACAAAAAACCATCCGCTTGCTGAACATTTCTTGAACATCCACATGGCCTCAATCATTGGACCTAGACCCATGCTCTAAGGGCTTGACATTTATGAAAGAAACAGAAACAAACACTGGAAAGATGGCAGAATTCAAGGCCTGTTCACTGAAGTTTTGGTGAAATTCCACTCCTTTGGTGGCAAGAGTGACTGTGAGGTCTGACTTCTCCCTGAGCGTGAGGGTAACTTGTGTCCATCCAGCATTTTCCTCACCCCACCCCCATGAAAAGTACTTGTGTGGTCAACAGCCTCATTGAGCTCCCAAATGAGCTTCCTGGACCCATCCCACTGCCTCAGGTGGGAAAAAAAGAAACATCCTCTCAAACTGGCTCATGGAAAGGGGCTTTGGTGTAAAGAGTCAGGGTAGTAAAGGGGGAAGATTTAATAAAGGACAACTGGAACCTAGCTAGCTATAGGAAACACAGCCACTTCTCTCTCTGCCAGTCCTGCCCACCATCATGCTCTTCCTTACATGGTGGGATAACATCTTGAACAATTTGCTGTCCTTGGACCTGACCTTATTCAGTCAGTGACATCCATTGTCTCAGGAAATATTGGGCTATTAATCTGAAAGGAAGGGGAACAGAGTGCTGGGTTCTAAAAAACAGATTATGGAAACACAAAAGGCAAAATCCTGAAGAACTCTAATGCCATAATCCATAGACTGATGGCCTTGATGATTAGGAGAGGAAAGATACTGTCAGATCCCAAATATTAACTATCCCACAGTCTGGGAAATGGATGGGACAAAGGGGACGTGACAAAGGGAAATTGGCAAGGTCCAGGGTGACAAGAATTAAGTAGACTCACTATCTACAGACTGCCCAGTCAGCACCCACAGACTCCCGGGTCACCCTCCATGGCCCTACCCTGAAGCCCAGTGGGGAGTCTCATTGTGAGCCAACAAGTATCCTCCATTGGTAGCAGTCTGCACATGGCCTGGTGATTGTTCTGGCATCAGTACTGCCCCAAGACACTGCTCAGCCCCATCCTAAATGCACCTATGGTAATGGCACAAGCTCCCCAACTAGCAGTGACATACTGAAGGGGGTAATGGAACGCCTTCCTTTGCATGGGACGGAATGGCCTAGGGTTTCTCCCTAACCAAGGAGAATGGTGAAACATTGCCCTCTTACACTTAGCACAAAAACACCTACTCCAGACCCAGAGGCACTGGTCAATCAACTGGAGTCACCGCACTTTGAGTCCCCGGTCCAGGGACAGACAATCCATTCGGCTCAACTCTTGGGTGAAGAGTCTTCTCTTGTGCACCCTCGTCTGCGGCCTGGGGGCTAGAATCACATGGCTTGCAGCCTCCTCCCTGAAGGTTATGGGCACATGTGCTCTGATTCCTCCCCACTCAAACCCATGTTTCTCCAAGCGGAGGCCACGAGTGACCCCACACTGCCAAACCCGGTCACCACTTCTCTCCTTTCTTCCTTAGCCTTGAGCTGCATTTGACACAACCACTCTGTGCCTTCTCATACTCTTTTCTGGACATCAGCCACCGTCCTTGCCTGGTTTCTCCCTCTCTGTTACTATTTCTTCCTGGTCTCATTGCTGGCGTTTCCTCCTCTGATCACACAGAATGTTGAGATGCCCAAAGCTTGCTCCTAGGTCTCTTTCGCGCACGGTCTCTCCCTGGAAGGTCATGTCCAGTCATGATTTTGAACGCCCACTCTTTGCCAGGGACTCCCATGGTCATATCCCTGGTCCTGAGTCCTCCAGTGAGCCTCACACTGGGATATCCAGCTGCTTATAAGACATCTTCATGTGGATATCTAATTCAAGCTCCACAGTAAATGAATGAACCCACACGCTTATATGTAGCTGGGGACAGTCCTTCTGTTCCAAAAGAAAGTGTGCCTTACAAGTAGAAGACAAGAGTGGGTAGAGCACAGAGAAAATCCTTAGTCCCGGCTGGGTGTTTATAAAAGAAAAAGCAGGTTTGAGGATCGGGGACAGATGACAGAGTAACAGTACCTTCTAGTCTACAGCATTCTCTCAGACGTGGTCTTATTTGGTTGGCACAAACCCCCTCTTTAGGGAGAGCCAGGGTAATCCCTCATATTTCTCATTTTTTCACCAATGAGGACATCAGGAGGGGTGAAGTGATCTCCCAAGGTCTCACAACCAGGTAATAGGCTTTGGGTCTGGAGCCCGGATCTCCGGACTCCCAGTTCAGTGCCACCTTCATGACCACGTATTACACGCCGTCTCAGGGAAAGCTGAGCAGTAAACCACCTGCGTGGCAACAGTTCTTCCTCCACATGTGGCAGTAACCCAGTTTGAGGACTGGGACAGGCTAAGCGAATGCCAGCCGTCCCCCCTGCCGCAGGACACCCTGTGTATTGACTTTCCTTCCCTCCATCCCCCTGGATCTCATGGCGTAATTACCCCCCCAAGCTTCCTATCAGATCTTTGAGCCACAAAAGAGACATTAGAAGGTCTGGCCCAAACCTCTTGTTCCACAAATGAGGAAATGGAGACCCAAAGAGGGGCCCGTAGTCACATGGTGAATTAGTGACACAGCTGGGGTACAGCCAGGCCCCCTGCAAACAGAAAAGTAGAGTGGATAATATACTCGTGCCCCAACACTGTTGAATTTTTACATTTTGCAAAACTTGGCTGGTTTTCATTTCTAAGTGAAACAGTATGACCAGTTGGAGGTCCCCGCCCCAATTCCATTCCCCTCCCTCCCTCCCCAGGGGGTATGCGCATCTTGAAGGTGGTATTTACCAATCCCCCCCGTTGTGTCTCTACTTTGAGGGCACATGTATGTGTCTATAAACAGTACACAGAATCACTTTGTATGGTTTTAAACTTGATATCAACAGCGTTACGCGATACGAGTTCTTCTGCAACTTGCTATTATGTTCCTGAGACTTAACCGTGATGGTAAATGCGGGGCTGGTGCATTCATTATAGCCACTCAGGTACCATAATTGATTTATCTTTTCATTGATGAGCGTTTAAGCTCTTTGCTTAAATGCTTTTTTCTTTTTCCACGGTTACAAATAATGCCGCCATAAGCATTCTGGGGACACAACCTTTCCACTCTCCTGCCGACAGACTCCTTCCCCCAGTGTTGTTGCTATCTCTGCCAGTGCTGCGGAATCTCCTAGACACGTGGCCCAGAGTTCCTCTAGAGACTTCCCTGGAGAGGGGTCGCCGGGCCGCCTGACAGGCACAGCTTCAGCCTTACTGGCTATTGCCAATTTGCTCTCCAGAAGTGTTTGCACCAAATTACACCCCCACCCAGTTCAGTAATCTTTCCATTATGCCAAGCTGCTGCCTTATTCTGCTTTCAATTCCTTATAATTTATGAAAGGAAAATATAAAAGAGGTGCTATTACCTTATTAAAAAATCCAGCTTCCTCTCCCTGCAGAAAGGAGAGGAGAAAAGAAGGGCATATTGGATTAGGGCCTGGCATGCATTCATCAACTTTATAGTAGTGCCGGCTTGGAATTCGGGTCTCCTGAGGGGGGAGAGTGGGGCCACTGGAAACAAGAGACACTTTCACCACGGCCTTCTCCAGGAACGCAGATATAATTTACTCTAAGGTACAAAAACGTTTGCACTTACAGCCTCCCTGGTTCCAATCAGGACATGAAGGGAAAGTGCCAAGACACCAGAGAATAAGCCAGTTCTCATAAACTTTCCAGCCAAACTCTGCAAACTCTGGAAGGAGGACTCAAGACTGGTAATGAACTTGAGCACTCAGGCCAGGTCGGCTCGGAGCTCTGTTGAGCAGCGACTGGCAGTTCCCCCTCCTCCCCCCACGCCCAGGCCCACACCCTCCTCCCCTGGGGCTTTCTTTAAGGGGAACACGTTGCCCCACAGGCCTGTGGGATTCCCGGCTTCCATTCCCCTCCGAATCCTTCTCCTCCCTGGTCCAGTCTCCCCTCTCCTTCGCCTCCTTCACTGTGCTCAGCACTGTGTGTGACATGGTACTTAGGACTTAGTCGGCCCACCCGGATCCAGACTTGTGAGCGAATCTGTTATTCCATGCCTGTGGTCTCCTGAAAAATGGGGATTATGTCTTCCTTACCCTGGTGCCCGGTCCAGGGTGAGCCCACTGGTTCCCTCTAGACGGGAAAAAGAAAAAGCAAAGCAAACAACAGTTAATCAGACCCATCTTTGTGCTCCTCTGTTCCTTTCCATCTGTGTGTGTGTGTGTGTGTGTGTGTGTTGTTGTCACTCGTATCACTCCATTTTGTGATCATGCGCCATGGTCATTGCAGCAAGCAAGAAAAGATGATGGAGTTTTCTTGGCTCTCTTCCCTACCAGGTCGTGAGTTCCCTGAGAGCAGGGTCCGTGCCCGGGGCGGGTGTTCAGTGGGGACCGGATGGTACGAGGTAGGTGTGCACTGGACTGAAATGTAAGTTTCGGGCTCCAGTTGGGCCCCCGGTCCTTGTGTCTAATGGGCTGCAGGTATCTCTTGAGAAACGGGGGTAGAAGGCAGAAACGGGAGCCTCGCCAGGGCCCTGAATGAAGCCCAAGACAAGAGAATGCCTGAGGGGAGGAAGAGAGAGACCATTTTAATTGGAAAGCTTTTTTTATTTTCCTTTTCTTCTTGTGTTTAAGTCCCAGTCTTGGATCCTAGAAATTACAGGCTCCTTCAGCATCGCCCCTGCGGTTGGAAAAAATGCTCACTTCACTTTTAAAACAAACAATGGAAAGTTCCTTTTAAAGGAAAAATCTTATTAGCCCAAGTCCAAGAAAATCTGCCCAGAGTTTCAGTCAGCTCCTTGGGGACGGCCCCGGAGGGCAGAGGTGGCCCCCCCAGGAGGCAGCCCCGAGGGAGAGCCTGTCTGACCACCCTCCCCTACCCCACAGGCTTCCCTTCTCAGAAGAAGCACCCACCCCTCCCTGTGGGGCCAGGCGCGCAGAAGACTTCACAGTGAACACACACAGGAGGAAGCCGCTCAGACATGAAAGGGAGGAGAATATCCTTTACCCAAATAAACAGCCAGAGGAAGATGCAGAAGGAAACGAATCCCATCAGACAAAGCCACAAATTAAGATCACAAGAGACTGGGGCTGGGAGTCAGGCTCTGCCTTTAAAATGTCTTCCAGGAAGCTGGCCCCGGGGCAACCCTGTCATCTCAGCAGTCCCTCAGCCCTGCAGGGCCGGAGGGTGGGCACCTGGGCGCGTGATGAGTCAGCGCTGACATTGGAACGCAGGAGGGGGCCTGAGGGGTGTGGGGATGGGGGCGAGATAGACCGTGGTTCAGGGTCACCGATGTGTAAGGAGGACCACGAGGGGAGGGGGTGGAGCCCTTCACAAAACCCTGGGTGGCACCAGGCAAGGGAAAGGCGGCCTCAAGCTGGGGCTGCCTCTTTGTCCCTGACACGGCCCTCCCCACCCACAAGCAAAGCTTCGGACCCTTCACAGAGACTCACATGTGGCTACACCCCAGGATTCAAACATTGCAAATTGGCTCTGCTCAGGCTCTTCCTCCCTTTGCCCGTCCCGTGGCCTAGCAGTCTGGACGGTGGTGTGGCCCATCTCGGGGTGAGACCATCTCCTGTGAGACACCAACCCCGCTTGCCTCCTGACAACAGTATGAAAGCATCCTGACGCCACCTGAAGGCTCAGTTGGTCCCGTTTAAAGGTCCCAGGGCTGGGATGTGAGGCGACAGGACCTGCTGGAGAGACGCAAACTGGTATAGCTGTACTTGTACAGACATCTGGGGGCATTTAAGAAAACCAAGTGTGTGTTTCCCCAAGGTCTAGCAATAATTTTAAAGTTTGGTAAGGGCGGTGTGTACAAGGAGGGTCGTGTGGCCTTACTCTGGTGCTGGAGAGTTATGGAGAATCCTAAATGTTTATCCCTAGGGGAACGGACAGGTGAAATGAGGTGGCTGCATCCCATGGGCACGAGGCAGAAGTTGGGGGTTGCAGCAAAGAGAAATTAGAGGGGCCTTACGGCCTTCTCTGTTTACATCCGAAAATAAGAAAGCATCACAATTAGGGAGATAGCCATGGAACTTAAGAAATTAGAAAAAGAGGGACACCTGGGTGGCTTAGTCCGTCAAGCATCTGACTCCAGCTCAGGTCACGGCCTCATGGTTCTTGAGTTCGAGCCCCGCGTCAGCCTCTCTGCCGTCAGCACAGAACCTACTTCAGATCTTCTGTCCCCCTCTCTCTCTGCCTCTCCTCAGCTTGTTGTCTCTCTCAAAATAAATAAAGAAACTTTTAAAAAAATTCTTAAAGAAATTAGAAGGGGCGCCTGGGTGGCGCAGTCGGTTAAGCGTCCGACTTCAGCCAGGTCACGATCTTGCGGTCCGTGAGTTCGAGCCCCGCGTCGGGCTCTGGGCTGATGGCTCAGAGCCTGGAGCCTGTTTCCGATTCTGTGTCTCCCTCTCTCTCTCTGCCCCTCCCCCATTCATGCTCTGTCTCTCTCTGTCCCAAAAATAAATAAACGTTGAAAAAAAAAATAAATAAATAAAAAAAAATAAATAAAAAAAAAAAAAAGAAATTAGAAAAAGAACATAATAACCCAAAGAAAGTAGAAGGAAATAATAAAACTTAAGGCAGGAATTCACGGAACGGAAAATAATAGATTCAGCAAAGTCAAAAGTTGGTTCTTTGAAAAGACAAACCTTTTTTTTTTTTTTTTAATTTTTTTAATGTTTATTTATTTTTGAGAGAGACTGAGAGACAGCACGAGCAGGGGAGGGGCAGAGAGAGAGGGAGACACAGAATCCGAAGAAGGCTCCAGGCTCCGAGCTGTCAGCACAGAGCCCTACGCGGGGCTCCAACTCACAAAAAGTGAGATCATTACTTGAGCTGAAGTTAGACACTTAACCAACTGAGCCACTCAAGTGCCCCGGAAAAGACAAACCTCTTGCAAGAAAGAAAGAGACGCACTGAAGCATACAATTTTAGGAATGAAAAATGGAACATGTCTACATACAGTGTAGAGAGTAAGCAGAAAATAAGAGGATAGTCTAAAGTCTGGAATCTCATCGTATCAATCAGATCTAGGTGCAAAAAAGGTTCCTCAAGTATAGCTCCTTGGGTAGACTGCTTGAATGCAGTTCCTTTCAATGTTAAGACCTTCAAACGAGACAGACCAGTTATCCCCTGCCAACATCCAATGTTGGAACATGGACAGGATAACTGCTGTAGTCATAGTCACTCCTTTTCACAAAGGGGGAAATGGGAGATACAGAGGAGTCACTGGCCCATGGGATTTCTGAAATCCAGTGGGAAACATGGTTCCATGATAAGGACTCAGTCCGATTTCTGCCAGGGAAGAATTCTCCATGGCTCTTACCTACCTACTGGGCTCTTAGTGCTACCCTTCGGGGCTCTTGGTTTCATCTCCTGAATCATCCTTTACTTTTTTTTCTCAGCCTGCTTCCTGCCAGCCAAGTTTTGGAGGTCTAACCTTCTATTTATTTTGTATTGTCGCTCAGCCTTTTAGAATACTGTGGAGATTTTTTTTGTGTGGATATAATTATCCTTAACATCTTTTGGTTATCCTATGAATGCGATTGGGGTTTTCTCCAAAATACCAAGGCCACGCACACAAATCTTTGAGATAAGCCCCTCTCTAACCTTGGGCTTCTCCTGCAATGGCTACACTTACCTATACGCTGCTCAGAAGCCCTACTGTTTGTAAAGCTCTGTGGGACGCATCCTTAGACACTTTAGAGGAATTTTGTCTAGCTGAATGGAACCCTAAGGCACCCCCCTCCCACCTTTGATCTTTCTGAGGCCTTAACAGAGGATCTTGACAGCCACCATCAGCTTTATTTTTGGATCTTTCTTTCCTGGCAGTGCCCGCGATTTGAACTTTGGTTGATTTGAAGACATTTTTTAATTTTATCATCATTTGGCATCTGAAGTTGCTGGGAAACTTCTCAGTCAGCAAAATCTCGCTTCCCTTTTGCTTAGCGGTCTCTTCTTTCCCTTATCTCGGTCCCGTTGCATTTTTAGTTCGGGCAGCAAGACCTTCGGCACCTCGGCTGCAAATACCCATAGCGACCGTTTTCTATTTCGGTGAACTATAGGGGACACTGTTGCCAACCCTGCTGCCGCCGTGTGTCAGGGATTCTCCTCCATCCAGTTGCCAACAACATGCTCCTCAGCCCAGACCAGCAGCCTCCTCAACCCCCAGACTGTTCGAGGTGCCTCAGGCTTTCACCGACACTCTGGTCCACGTCCTTCAAGCTTCTGCTCACTTCCCGGTTCCAAGGCCAGATTTGTAGGCATGTGTTGTGGAAGTTCCCCTCTTCCAGACGCCAAAATCTATGTTAATGATTGATCGTGGGGTAACAAATCTCCTCCAACATTTATTATCGTGCCGTTTCTGGGGTTCAGGAATTCAAAAGCAGTTTAGCTGAGAGGTTCTGGCGCAGGGCCTCTTCTGCAGTTGTCAGGACACGGGCAGGGGCCGATGTCCTTAAAAGGCTCCACTGGGAGCAGGAGGCCTGTTTCCAAGATGGCTCCCTTACACGGAGGTTGGCAGGAGGCCTCTGTTCCCCACCACGTGGCCCTCTCCACTGGCCATGTGCCATCACAAGATGGCAGTTGAGCAAGTGATACGAGAGAGTCCAAGTTTTCACAAGGATCATTCTGGTTGCAGTGTGGGGAACAGACTGCAGGAAGCCACGGGTGGAAGTGGGACACCTGGACGGAGCAGTCGGGTTAGCATCCTACTCTTGGACTTCTGCTCAGGTCATGATCTCACGGTTCGTGCATTCGAGTCCCACATCGGGCTCTCCACTGACAGCACGGAGCCTGCTTGGGATTCTCTCTCTCCTCTCTCTGCCCCTCCCCCACTCGCTCATGTGCGCTCCCACTCTGTCTCTCTCAAAATAAATAAACCTAAAAAAAAAAAAAAAAGCAGCTAATAATGAGGCGAGCAAGAGACAATGTGGCTTACAGCAGCAAGGAAGCAATGGAGATGGCAAGAAATGCTCAGATCCTGCATACATTTTGATATTTTGCTGGCAGAGCCAAGAAGACTTGCCGATAGACTGGATACGGAGCCTGAGAGAAGGATCAAGAGGACCATCAGGGTTTTGATCTAAGCAAACTGGAGAGGTGGAATCGTCACTCAGGTGACCACCTTCCATACGATTCAGGAATCTTTATTATCCATATTTTACAAGTGAGCGGAGTGAGATTTTGAGCATTTAAGTAACTCGCGGGAGAATTTCCCAGATAATAAGTGACGCAGCTGGTTCTTAACTATGGTACACTGTTGTCCACTGAGCCAGGAATATTACTGGCTAGAATCGCTTGCCAGCAGACTACACGAAAAGCAACTGGCAGATCCTGTGTTGCTTCAGACGGCTGGCTTAGTAGTGGGGCAGGCGTCTAGAGGGGGCTTCACCCCGACATTAACACGCATGAGGCTCTGGAGCTCACTGCCTGTGCCCCTGCTATCCTGGGACCCTGGCCAGGATCTGGTTCTGGATGTGAGTCATGTCGGTGTGGAAGCTTCCAACCACCACTGAACACTCCAAGGTGAAGGCAAAGGTCAGGGGAAGAAACCTGTCCCCCGAGTGCCATCAGGCTGCCTGCTTTCCAGCTGGTGGATGTTAACACCACTTTAGGAATTCACCCCCAGCGCCAGCTCTGTAGTGCAGACCTGGATGATGCCAAGGGCAGGGGCTGGAAACATCCAGCCAGTACCCAAGGGACAGTCCTTTCTGTAGCTGTCCACAGCTGGACTGCAAGCCAGGCAGAGTTCAGCATTTCCTATAGAAATGCCTGGATTCCTTTAGAGACAACTTGGCTTTTCTCCTTCTTCTCTGACTCCATTTCTACCCTCACCTCCTAAGCTATATTCCAGTACCCAAAGGAAAGGAGGAAAATTTTGAGTGGCTCTCCTGGGGATGAAGGGGCCCTACTTCCCAACTGGTTCCCATTCGTTCTATCCTTGCTTGAGAATCCTTTTACAGTTTGGGGAAGTGAAAATGTTTTCCTTTTTCTCTCTCTTTTCCTCTTCCTTTCCTACAGGAAAGCGTGTAATGGATGCTTTCTATACCCGGTGAAACTTGTGGATAAATCCCAAAAGAAACAGTGAATGTGTTTCATCTTGTATTAAAGGGGGGGGGGGGGGGGGGAACAACCCTCTGAGATGAAAAAGAAAAAAAGTTCAATAGTTTCATTTGGAGCCTAATTAGGGAGAGTTTCCTTGGGATGAATGTGGAGTCAGGGAGCCTCGGAGCCTCCTGCTGACCGGGGAAGGGGTCTGGGGTCAGCAGACCTTTTCACCTTTTCATTATAAATAAAAAATGCAGACAGCCAAAGGGAGCTTCAAAGTGGGGACCACAGGTCTGGGGGACACTGAGGGACACTGTCCAGCCTTACTCAGAATGGGAAAAAACGCAAATTAGAACAAGTCTCCACGTTTCACCTGTCAAATCAGTGCGGATGTTTTGAAATGATAAACCCAACGTCGGTGAGGATGTAGTAAGTCAGTTGTCCCTATGGCAGGTGGGAAGTTAAATCATCACAAATTCTTGGTGGGCAGTTTGACAGTTTGTATCAAAAGCATTTAAGGGGCGCCTGGGTGGCTCAGTCAGTTAAGCGTCCAACTCTTGATTTCAGGTCAGGTCATGACCTCACAGTTTGTGGGATCGAGCCCATGTCTGGCTTTGCACTTATAGCACGGAGCCTGCCTGGGATTCTCTCTCCCTCTGTCTCCCAAAATAAACAAAAAACTTAAAAAAAAAAAAAAAGCATTTGAAACAGCCCTGCCATTCGAGCTTGCGATTCCTCAGCTACAGGTTTACCGTCATGTAACAGTCTGCATGCGCACAGGGCTTTGGCTGAAAGAATGCTTGCAGCAGATTTGCTTATTTGAGAAAAAAGTTGGAACCAAGCACAGGAAGCTGGTTAACAAACTCTGCATCCAAATGCTGACATTAAAACGTGTGTGGTAGCAAAATACTCACTGATATAGGAAAACAGGCATCTTGTATTGTCAAATGAGAAGGTAAGTTATGACAAAGGGAATATACCGGATCACAGCCTACCAAAATGACTAAGAACTCAAACTCTGTATTCACATAACCTGGACAACCTTACGCCCTCAAAGCCTCAGCTCACCCACCGACGACATGGGGACCAAAGGCCCTTGCTACATGGGGGTGCCTGGATGGCTCAGACGTTTAAGTGTCTGGCTCTTGATTTCGGCTCAGGTCCTGAGCTCACGGTTTGTGAGATCGAGACCTGGGACGTGCTCTGTGCTGATAGTGCTGAGCTTACCTGGGATTCTCTCTCTTCCTCTCTCTCTCAAAATAAATAAATAAACTTAAAAAAAAAAAAAAGGCCCTTACTCCTTTTAGGTGGTCAGAAGAGTGCCCTCCAGAAGGCTTCAGGCCAGCCTGCCCCTAGCTGTAGCCTTGTCAGCACTGGGTTGGGGTTTCATGTCCCCTTGGTTCCTATTCTGATTCACAGCATCCAGGCCTAGTCCCTTCTACCACAGCATTGGTTGGGGCAGTGCAGGAACTCTTCCCTCCAGAGTACCCGCGGGCAGGTGCTGTGACTGTCACGGCAGAGGTGGAGATGAGTCAGAAGGATCCACACTGGGACCACCATGTTCCGTCGCCCCAGTGAGCTCACCTGCCTGTAACGCCACTCTCCTTCGTCCTCTGTCCCCACTGCCCTGATCCTCCTCAGCCTTCCAGGCCCAGCTCAAGCCTTGCCTCCTTCAGGAGGTCTCCTTGGGTTGCCTTGGGGCTCCACGGTCTCTGCCTCCACTGTGTCCTGCTGAGCTGGCTAAGCACAAGTGCACCCTTATCTTGGGACACTCCTCAACTGCTCAGCCTTCACCCCAGTAAATAAACTTGGCTCCAGACTTACTACACCTGTGCCCGGCAACAAGTCACCTGCTCTGTTTCTCCTCCATAACATGGGGATAATCACGCTGAGTTGCCAGTTGTTGGAGGCATTAGAAATAAAACCTGCAAAGTAGGTGCCACTCAATGGCAGTCACTCAGTGGGTTCATGAACATGAGTTCATGTTCACAGAGCTATTATGCTTCCAAGCCAAATGCCTCTGTTCTCGTGCAATCCGCTGTGCCCCGTCTGTGGGAGAGTGGGCAGGTTGTGAATGGAGGCCTGAGGACCTCTGCCTTGTAAGCACGTGGTCTTTGGTGCAAGGACGTCTGGGATACTCGAGGATTTTCTGCTTCCTTCCTGGTTCTCAGCTGAGAGTAGTTGAGGGGGTTCCCAATTTGTTGTATGATTTAACCATTTTATGCAGGTTTCTGTTCCCCTTTGGAAAGTGTGCTTCACATCCAATGCCACTCGCCCTGAATTTGAGTAAAACTCTCCAGTACTTTCCAGGTTTGAAAAAACTGCTCTATGACAGAATTTCCCACCTCGGATGAGTCAGTTGAGGAAGTGGCATTGGCAGAGACCGCCTGTATTTCAGGCACAAATAAGGATCTGGCGTGTGTCCCCAGAAGGGCTCACCGTGGAGACTACAGATGTGAGAACACCATCCAAGCCACAGTCCAAGGTGGCCAGAGGTGGCTCACAAGGTCAGGGCCTGAGTGACACAAGGAATATAGGCTTGAGCTAAGAGAACGTGCTGAGAGGGTCCCTGGAGATCTAATGATCTCCCAGGCTGGGTTTCACCATGTCTGAAATTACCCCACCGGAGCTTTATTCCACTGGGCTTCTCTTTCTCTCTCTCTCTCTCTCTCTCTCTCTCTCCCTCTCTCTTTGAACATGAGCAGTCTCTGGGTAGAGGAATCATCCAGCGAAGTGTGCTTACTTGGGCTAAGATGTTGCTGAGAAAGGCCAACAACAGCTCAACTGAAAAATGGCCAAAGGGTATGAACAGTGAGCTCACAGGAAAAGCATATACATAAATGGCACCTACACATACATAGAAATGGTCAATCTCACTCATAATAAAAGAAATGCACAGGGCACTGGGTGACTCAATGGGTTAAGTAAGCATCCAACACGATTTCGGCTCAGGTCATGATCTCACAGTTCGTGAGATCAAGCCCCACCCGCATCGGGCTCTGCGCTGATGGCAAGAAGGCGGCTTAGGATTTGTGCTCTCCCTCTCTCTCCGCCCCACTCCCACTTGCTCGTGCCTTCTCTCTCCCTCTCTCTCTCTCTCTCTCAAATGAATAAACTTTAACACGTTAAAACTCCATTGAGATGCCATTTCTCACCCATCAGGATGGCAAAAATGCAAATGTTTGCCAACAAAGGTATGCCAGTTATCAAGTAATTGGTTCTCAGCTCCAGACTCACCCTTCTCTCTTCTGCACTGTGACCCTGGGGCTGGGACCCTGGAGGTACTCCTCTGCCCAGCCAGTGGCTCCCTCTGAGACTCTGCCGTTAGAGGGGTGCAAGAAGGAGACTGCAAGCTTGGAGGAAGAAGAAACTCACTCCTTCCTATTTTGCTTCCTGTCGGCTTCCTGCTTGCTTACTGTTCTTGAGAGGATCTCCCTGGCCCTTGACTGATAAAATTAGTGAAGTCGGTAAAAGCACAAAAAATTACGGTTCTCCCTTACGTAGAACAATTTAACAATACCTAACTAAATCACCAATTCAGTTACCCTTTGGCCCAGTAAACAGCCCGTCTTCATTCTGAATTGGCACATATTCAAGATCTGGATCGTGTTTTGCGACACTGTTTGACATAGCAAAAAGTGTCCATTTGTTTTGTGGGGGATGGCTAAAGAAACCTGCACATGCAAACAATGGACACTCTGCAGCAGTTAAGAAAAAGAGAGAGAGAGAGAGAGAGAGAAACAACATTGCTAAGTTAAAAAAGCAAAGTGCATAATGATGACTGCAGTGCTCCCCTTGTGTGCAACTAACAAGGTAAGATTAGAAAACGTGTATATCTGCTTCTAGCTGCAGGCAGGAAGCCTGCCAGGTTACCTGGAAAACTAGTAGGGAGCAGCTAGTTAGATGATCACGTCTGGGAGACAATTTTCTGCACAGAGGCCTGACAGCTGCAGATTATCCTTCCAAGGGTGTTCTGTAGAAACACCCTTAGAAGATAGAGATAGTGTGTCCCTCCAGAGCGGAAAACAAGTTTGTTTGCTACCTGGTACAATTAAGAAAATGTGTCCCTCCAGGGGCAAACTGGGGCAGGTTTGCTCGCAGCCCAGTATAAAAGATTGGGGGTTGCTAAGCTCGGGGTTCCTCCGAGGGGAGGCAAACCCGCCTGGGCCACTCCCCAGGGTCCCCATGGAAGTCTGAGGACATGAAGAACCCATGTGAACATCAAGCTCATGCTGCCTGCTGCTCCTTGAATAACAAAGTCCTTTGTCTCTTGCCTGATTGTCGCCTGTCTTCGGCCAGTATCCATGCAATAGGGGCAGACTTCTGTTAGCTTGCAAGTAAGGTAAAATCTTAAACCCTTTACATTTCTTGATGGGGAAGACATATGTGGAGATGCAGTCGGGTGAGACTTCTCTTTTTTTAATTTATTTTTAATTTTTTTCATGTTTCTTTATATTTGAGAGAGAGACACAGAGTGTGAACAGGGGAGGGGCAGAAAGAGAGGGAGACGCAGAATCCGAAGCAGGTTCCAGACTCTGAGCCATCAGCACAGAGCCCGATGCGGGGCTGAAACTCACCAGCCGTGAGATCATGGCCTGAGCTGAAGTCAGACGCTCAACCGACTGAGCCACCCAAGCGCCCCAGGATGAGGCTTCTTATTGTTTATTTTTTCGTATTATTATGTTCTGAACCGTGTGATTATTTTACCTACTCAATCATACATAATATTTCCTTGAAGTAAAAATGTTACTCTTGTATGTGAGTCACAAAACTTTAGAGCCCTGGACCTGGCAAGGGCATTGGAGGGCACCAGTTGTGACCCTGTATGCTTACAGAGTAGATCAAGACAGGCAATGATCTACCCAGCTAGTTACTGGTGGATCCTGGATGAGGTCAGCTGTCCTGGCCTCCAGCCTGGTGTTCTTTCCAGTATCCAGGCTGGGTCAGGGGAGACCATGAGACGTAAGTGAGATAAGGATGTCGAAAATAGAGATGAAGACCATGATTTTGACTTCACAATTTAGAAGAAAGTATCCCATCAGGGTCCCTAGGAGCTCTCAAAATTTTGCTGTTGTAACATCTACTGCATTGCTCTTCTAGGAAACTGCCTCAATTATGTTCAGAAGCAAATGAAACATTTAAAAAGGCATTGCTGACATGCTGGTCCCACCTAAAAGACTTGCCCATCCTGTTATAAGCAACTATGGAGAGAAGAGCAAATTCAAGACTTCCTGGATTTGCCCCAAATTTTTAATAGGTCAGTGGCCACATGAAATGGAAAAGAGAAATATGGGTTACAGGGGTGTGGGTGGTGGGGGCTCTTGCAGGAAGATGTTCAGAGGCCAAAACTGAGGTCCATCTGTTCAAGAATTATATCTGGGCCTTTCAAAAGCTGGGTGACTATAGAATGTGCCTAATAAAGGCTCATCAGAGAGAAGTATTGTTATCACTCAGGTAAATTTTTAGAATCAGCAATATCAGGCTCAGTATCTGAGAGCCTGAGAAAGACCATACCCTGTCCCTATTGCTGTGAGCTTGATATGGCATGGAGAAAGGGCACAGGGTGGTTCCTGGAAGGTGTCTCTTCAATCAGACCAACTGCACCTGATCCCATCCATCCATTCGTTCTTCTATCCACGTATCCATCCATCCATCTATCCATCATCTATCTATCTATCTATCTATCCAGCCTCTAACCGACCCTTCAAACCTGGACCTTTGAGCTTGGGTGGAGAGAAGACATGCAGAGACTACTAGAAAATAGTCAGAAAAGTGCCGAAGAGTGCTAACATCTAACACAGGTATGCATGAGGTGGAAGGATAAAGGAAAATGTTGTTTGACTATCGCCCTGTCTCTTTCACCAAATGGTGAATTCCTTAAAGGCAGCAAACTCAGCTTTATTAAAACTTCTGTATCCTCGGGGCTCAGGATGGCACATAGTAAGTAAACATTTGCTCAATAAACAAGTAACTGTACGTGTTAGAGAGCGTCCATCAGAATGAATTGGATTATGCCGTGATAACCAATCAAACCAAACCTTCAGTGGCTTAGAATAAACAAGAAAAGCTGGATTTCTTGCTCATGAAACATGTCTTTTAGGTGGCCCGTGGAGCTCTACATTGTCACGACTCCGGACCCAGGCTGAAAGAGCAGCCATCATGTGGAACAGTGCCTGTCGCCATGGCAGAGGGACGGATGGAGAATGGCACACTGCACGCTGTCCGGAAGTACCCCACATGACCTCTATTCACGTTTCGTTGACCAAAGCAAGCGTACCAGGCTGCACTACAGGAGGAAGACGACAATCACCCATGTGCTCAGGAGATCAGGAAATATTTGTCGTTGAATAGTGCTAATGTCTACCAGAGAGAGGAGCCCTGCTGCTCACAAAATATTCGGGTCACTGTCCCCATCCCAGGAAAACTCCAGTCCTCTCC
Organism: Prionailurus viverrinus; assembly: GCF_022837055.1. NCBI lineage: Eukaryota > Metazoa > Chordata > Mammalia > Carnivora > Felidae > Prionailurus > Prionailurus viverrinus. The sequence continues at coordinate 42,706,606 of NC_062565.1, read as the reverse complement.
TCTCTGAGGGAGACAATCAGAAGGGAGGTCCAGCATCGCTAGGTAACGCTCGAGAGTCTCATCACCAGGTCTATTTGTGGCTTTTCCTAATTTGGGCTGAGCCACACCCTCAAAATACAAGGGGGCACAGGGGCAGAATGGCACTCTGATTCTGAACGGGGAACAAAGGGAGACATGAGCAGACAGGAAGTCCCACCTCGAGGGGACGCATCCTCAGACGGGTCTGTTTCCTGTTTAGGCCCTGATCTCATTCTCCGGGAGGAGCTCCATTGCCTGCGGCTCTCTGTGACTCTGGATCGTCCTCTGGAATATTCTTGGTCTTTCATTATCCTCTTTGACCAAGTCAGAGGTGAGCCGTGGAGACTGTGTCCCCCTTGGGATTGTGTGGCTTTCTCAGAGCCTTCACTACGTGCTACGGTGGCAGCCAACATGGAGGAGGGAGAGATCAGGCATGGAGATCACGTGCCGACCCTTAATACTTCCACCCAGAAGCGACCTGTGCCTCTTTGGTCAAGCTGTTTTGGGCCAGAACGTGTCACGTGGTCATACCTCGCTCCAAGGGGGCAGGAAAATGTAATCCTCCCATGTCCCTTGAAGGAGAATTGGAAATCCCATTGAGTGACATTTGTGTCGAATGAGTTTCATCTGGCTCTGGAGGTCAGGCCAGCCCTCCAAAAAAAATGGCATTTGGTTAACTTAAAGAAGGTGCAGAGAAGGGCAGCTTTGACCAGGAGGAGGTCGGAGAAGAGGAAAGGAAGCCTGAACATGAGGCCTATTCCCTCAGGCCACAGGACAGAAAGCTGAGATCTAGAGAGAGTGGGCCAGGATGCACTCTCACCCCCAAGTCTAGTATGGAAGGTTCTGCTGGGTAAGTCTGCAGAGTTGAGTTCTGGAAAACAAAAGGAAGGCCGTTTCCTCTGTGGGAAAGTGTGGCCCATGTTCTTCCAGCTGAGGAACTCAAGGAGGACCCACACCACTTCCTAAGAAGTGACACGATGGAGGCCCTGGAGTCAGGAACCCAGAGGTGTTCAGAAATGTCCTAACCTCTTAACGGTGATGTCACCACATGTCCCAGCCATGTTCCCCCTCACCCTGCCCCTGGCGCTGGAAATCAGAAGGGACCTGGAAAGATCTGGATGGCAATTCTTATGGGCCTACTGCATGGGAGTTAACTGGAAATAAATGGAATGTATAAACACTCAATTACAAGGACGCCTGGGTGGCTCAGTTGGTTAAGCGACCGACTATGGCTCAGGTCATGATCTCACGGTTCGTGAGTTCGAGCTCCAAGTCGGGTTCTGTGCTGACAGCTCAGAGCCTGGAGCCTGCTTTGGATTCTGTGGCTCCCTCTCTCTCTGCCCCTCCCCTGCTCATGCTCTGTCTCTCTCTGTCTCAAAAATAAAGACATTTAAAAAATTTATAAAAACTCAATTAGACTGTTCCTAAAGAAATCAAAGAGTGTCTAAAGAAATACAGTTTATTACTTCTGAGGACAGAAGGTAACCTGACACAGGCCATTGGCAAGGAGAATGCCTTAGTGCTTCCTTTGGTACAACAATGAAGAATGTAGAGGAATTAGCACATCAATTGGTTACATGTAAACGACTTGTCTAAAGGACTTAAAAGCTATCTGTTAACTCTTAAGTGGCTTGAACAGCACCCTCCCCTCCTTACTTCGTGGTGCAGTCAGTGAAACAGGCAAGTTCAGGGCTGGCCCCTGGCCCACCCATAGCTACCGCCAGTCCCCTTCCTGTGGGTTCTCACCAGCGGTGGCGCTACCCTGCTAACAAGCATCATCCCCTTTAGGCTGGCTTTTGCCCCTGGCCCAGAAAGGTCTTAAATCGTAGACTATTTCTGTCATCGGCAGCGAACACAGAAGTCTGAGGCTCCTGGTCTTGATTTTCAGAAAATGTAAAGTGTCATGTGCGTCGGGAGGAAGCTCTTCCCATGAGGAAAGATGGCAGGGAATGGAAGCCTGTCTGGAGTGAGCCAGCACCATTTCCAAGTGAAAATGTTGAGGATGGAGGCTGGGGTCCCCTGGGGGTACATTTTTGCAGCCTAAGATGCCCGTCTAAGCCCCGGATTCAAGGAGCTGTGCTCCCAGGGGTCCCAGGGAAAGCCTTCTCATGACAACACAAACTTGCGGTAACTCCCCTTGTCAAGTGATTTACATGGAGACTCGTGCAGAAGTCTGCACTGAGACATTAGTGTGTGCTGTGTTTGTCCCTCTCTGTGGCAAGTCGGAAGCCTCCTGTGCTCTGTACCTCTGTGGGGGCTCACGGTTCAGGCTGGGAGTAAAGGCTGCTTGTGACCAATCCATCTTCTGGGCCTTCGCCTTCCCGAAGCTGGAGAAGCCTCGGGAGATCATGCCGTGGGAGGGAGGGCCCGGAGACAGAGGGAGGCAGGACCTCATACAGAGGAGCCTGTGGAGTCCCCGAGTCGGTAGGGCCTGCAGCGCCTCCCTGCCCAACCCCCACCCCCCACCCCCCGCCACCACCCAGGGAAGGGACAAGACCTCCCAGAGAAATGGCCACCAAGGCACCTGAGTGATGTGCAGTGGGAAGAGGGTGACCCACTATCCCAGTTTGCCGGAAACTGAATGGGCTCCCGGGACAAAGGATTTTCGGTGCTAAGCCTGGGAAAGCCTTGGGTAAACCAGGACAAGCCGGTCGCCTAGGTGGGCAGAGGTCCTGGCCGACCCCAGTGTGGGAGCCTCCTGCTCTGAGCCACCATCAAGAGGAGCTGAGGGTGAACCCACCCCTGTTTTCTGCCCCATAAACTCCCTGCTTCTTGTGCCATCCCCGAAGAGGGGCCCCACAAGTGGCTATGGCAGCTCAGGGCCAGACTTAATTTAAATGAAAGCAAAGAATGTGGTTTGATGTTTCTTCTAGGCCAAGAGCTGTCTGCTTCTCTCTTTCTATCTCTGTGTCGAGCTTTCCTTCCCTCTCTCTTGCCCCCACGCTAGACCGCGTGAGATCTCCTGGTGGCTCAGTGGCCACCAGGAGCACCAAGAAAAGGCCTAAGCATCTGGCTTCCCTCTTAGCCACAAGCCTAGAACCTGGATTTTTGTATTAATGAGGCGCTGTCGGGGGGCGCCTGAGCAGTTCAGTCAGCTAAGCAACTGACTCTTGATTTCGGCTCAGGTCGCGATCTCCCGGTCGTGGGATCGAGCCCCACGTCAAGCTCTGCACTGAATGTGGAGCCTGCTTGGGATTCTTTCTCTCTCTCTTTCTCTCTCTCTCTCTCTGCCCCTCCCCCACTTTCTCTTTGTCAAAATAAATAAATAAATATATAAATAAATCAATAAAATATATAAGTAAAGAACATATAAATAAAGCAATAAAGAGGTGCTGCACTCCCTCAATGTTGAGGGGAGCTCCCACACAGCAGTTTGTGGGTGAGGTGGCTCAGCTCCCTCTCGGAAGCTGGCTTCACTCCCCTCCCCCCACCTCCCGAGGACCCTGCCCCACAAAACACTTGGACAGGAGGGAATTCCTCGGCAGCTCTCGCTCCCTCAGACGACGGGCCCATCCGCAGAGCGTGCCAGTACTCAGAGAAATGAGCAGAAATCGCTTCAGTGTGCGCTGTTTGTTTTCTGAGGCCTGGTCTGGCCGTCACAGGCTGCGGTGGGGGCACAGGGCCGTCAGAAGCCATTAAGGCACCAGCCAGGCATCCCCACGCTCTGAGGACGCAGCCTGCCGAACTGTCCCTTGCAGAAATCACCAGAACCCCACGGCCGGGCACAGGCCGGGGGAGGGAGGGAGACCACGGTGGAGGGGTGCCTCTGCCTCGTCATAGGTCCAGAAGCAGCAGTGCCTGGAGCCCCAAGGAAACAGAGGAACACCTGATAGGCTCAAATCCCCCTCCCGAGGTGTGTCTCGTGCCCACCCCAAGACTTCTGGGAACTCTTGGAGATCCACATTGATTCTGGCCTCCGCTGACTCTGATTCTGGGCGTCTGCTAAGCTGTTCTCCTCTCTATATTTTGTCACTCTTCTTACGATGTCTCCCCAGCACTGACCCAGAAGTGGGTCTTCTCCCTGACTCCCCAGGCCTCTGCACACAATCCAGCACAGAAGTTGGGCATAGAGATTTTCCTGAAGATTCAGAGGCAATAGCAAGAAGCTTCCATCTCACTCCACGCAGCTGAGAAAAGGAACACAAACAGTAGACTTTGAAGTTCTTAAGAAGTCCCTGAGTTACTTCCTCCCCCTCTGCTTCAGATCCACATGGCTCAGCCCTCTCTCTGCTAATCCCCCTGCCCTACCCCCGCCACCAACTCCTGGTCCCTTCTTAGGCATACTGGATGGTTCTCTGGTCCGCCTCCTCCTCCAGCCTCCTTGGAAGGCCCCCTCCCCCTCCAAGTGGCCTTTCTGCATTTTCCTAAAACAACGTTGCTCCTTTCCTAAGCGAGACTTACAAGGTTGTGGTGAGACAGTACTTTTCTTCCTCTGAAAGTACCATTCTCCAGGGATGAGAACAGTTGAGCTCATGTCTGAGCTAACTAACCTAGTCAAGGTCCCACAGTGGGTAAGAAGCAGAGCTGGGATCACACTCGGATCTGCCTTCGTAGTTTCATTTCCTCCTGGGTTGGCCCCAGGCTGGGCTGAGGTCTTGGTCTGCAAGAGAGGTCTGTAGGTGGGGGGAACAGGTGGTTCCGGGAGACGGTCTGCATGGGAGGGGATCTGGAAGGGGTATCTCTTACTGGTCGTAATTCCAGAAACAACGGTGCCTGGAGCCCCCAAGAAAAGAGGCAATCCTGAAATCCGGAGAACTATGTTAGGCAGCTGGGCCAAGACCACCAGACCAGGCTGTGGGGTGAGGGGCTGGCACAGAAGGCAGGGCCTTGGCCCCCAAGTAACAGGATTCATGGTGGAGGGAGACAGGAAAGCAAAAAGCAGGCAGGCCCCCAGAGAACTGGGGGAGGCTCTAAAACAGAGCTACCGATCCCCAGGCACTGGGAGCTGTGCTAAATCATTTCTAATCCCCACAGCAAGTCTGACAGTTGTTATCGCCCAAACTCACAGATAAGGAACCAAGATTCGCCACGACTGAATGACTTGCTCAGTGTCCCAGGCTAGTAAACAGCCAGCTAAGACTCAAATTGGGCATGGCTACCTCCAAGTTCTATGATTTTTCCTCTTCTCCACATAGCCTGAGCCAAACAGAGATGAGGGCCCCTGGGCTCTGCCCTGGGCACTTGCTGGGTCCTTGGGCAGGCAGAACCCGAGTTATGTCTTGACTGCTGACTCCCAGCCTGGGGTTGGCACCTTCAGCTGATCAATGTCCAGTGCCTGCCAGGTTGGCTCTGGGAAAATATTCAGCTACTGGGGGTTATTGGTAAATTGGATCTTCTGTTCACACACTGGGGACTCTCCCTGCTCTGGAATACTCCCCCGCCCCGATTTCAACATGGCAAGTCCCATGTCATCTTTGGGACCAGTCCAAGTGGCTTTTCTACCTTGGAGAGACTTCCTTGACCTCCCAATCCAAAGAAGCCCCCCAGACATTCTCCATCATATTTTCTTCTAGGCACTCTGTTCGTATCTTCATTTATTATTTATCATCTGTCCCTTGCCCAGCATGAGAGAGTGGGCCATGTCTGTCCTGTTCTTCCCAAATCCCCAGCATCCAGATCAGTGCTCACACACAGCAGGTGCTCACCAAACATTTGGTGAAGGACCCAACGAAGGGAGCAGACCCTCACCACCAGCAAAGTATCCCTCCCTCCGTAGCCACAACCACCTCAACAACTACTCTTTTGCCCCATTTCCCTGTGAAAAACGGTTGCAGGAGAAATCACATGTCAGTGGGATGTCACCCAACAGGAGTCATAGCCAGAGCCGGCAACCCTACCTGGGGGGCCTCCGCACAGGCTGATCAAGCTTGGACCCCGGCCCTGTGAAGCCCTTCCCGCTGACTCTGTTGAGAATTCCTCCCAGTCCTGCCACCTCCTCTTCTGCTCACCCACCTTCGAGGTTTCAGGGAAACAAAAAGACTCTGCCCCGTAACAACACCCGGGAGGTCGTTCCACGTGGCCCAACCTCGCTGTGAACCAAGGAGCACAAAGCCCAGCCTCAGAGCCACTGCCCGGAGGCCCGAGGACAGGGCTCAGACCCAGATGTCGACCCCGAGGCTCCTGATCCCGCGGACAACACACTTGCCATGGCTGGACCGCAGTTAAATTCATCCTCTATCAGGTAGATCCAGCAACTCGTTCCCTTGAACTGGAGGCACGTTGTGCCTCTTGGATGCAAAGTGTCACCATTGGAGAGAGATTCGTGGCCATCTTGCTCACCCATTAAGGTCAGATTGCTTTGTCTGGGAGATTTTTATGTGGGTGTGAGGTTTAGGGCTTGAAACAAAAACAACTCGTTTCATAGAGCTATTATGGGATTTTCTCTGCAGAAGCAGACGGCCTCTGCACAGCCCCGAACTGTTTTGACAGCTCAGGCAAATCCTCAGGAAAACCTGAGGCCAGAGCATGCCAAGCAGATGCTTATCGCTCCCCACACCCGCCTCGGTCGTCCTGGGAGCTTCCCCTGCCGGCTCCTCAGCAGGCCCAGCCGCCACCCTGCCCTCGGGGACCTGCCACACGTGGCCCGGTTATGAATCAAGCTTGTCCTCCCGTTCGATGCGGGAAAATGGGATGATGAATTCATTTCCATCACCACACTGCCCATAAGTCACGGCTTGAAGGGCCTTTTTTTTTCTTTTGGAGTTTCCAATGACAAAGATTTCATTATCCGAAGCAATAATTTTTAACCAGAGCAATGCAAGATTTCACTCTACCTGAATTAGGCCCATATGTGAGAGGGAAGCCCGGAGAACGTCAGTGTCTGGAAGGGTGGGGTGGGGGGCGGTTAGCCTCCTTCTGAGTTCTTCCCCCCTCCCCCCATTCTTTTCCTTTTTCTCTCCATGTGGGTACTTTCTTTGTTCTCAGTCTCCCTCCTTCTGAGCCAGCCCATCTCCTGTGCTCTGCCTTCATGGTCTTCTCCCCTGGGGTCTTAGTGACAGCTGCCATGCAGGGGTTGACATTCTCTGTCCCTTTTGTCTGACTGTTCTCCCCTCCCCTGCTCCATATCCCCTTTGCCCCAACATTGGAGCCAAAGAGGGGCTAACCTGCCTGTCTTACCCCTTCTCCTGAGCAGAGGAAAGGATCCTGCTTGGGGGGGGTGGGTGGAGGTGTGGGGCGGGTAGAGGTGACTCTGGCAGTGGGTGTGGAGGGAGGGTGATCAAGAGTGATTCGCAAAAGGCTGGAAGTGATGCTAGGGGGTTATGGAAATGATGTTCAACATCTGAGCTTAGAAGCCCACCCCAAAGATCCAGGCCTCACAACAACCCCCAGTTGGCCACAAAGGATTCTCAGCTGCCATTATCACACATTGTGACCCACCCCGCCCCCATGACCCTTGCACCCCTGCCCCCAGGACTGCAGGCATGGCGTGCCTGGGGACCAAAGGAGAGAAGAAGAGCTAGAAGGGGCAGCACCTGCCCTGGGCAGCCTCTAGCGCCCCCCCCCACCCCCATTAGAGCGGGTCCCTGTGGCCCCCATCCCTGGCCCCACCACAAGCCAATCCCCAATTTCCTGCCTCAACAGCCCTCCCAACCACTTCATGTCCTGAATCTGGGGTTCTGGGTGAACAGCTGCAGGCATGGATGGCATCTGTGTGTGTTGGGACGCTGGGAAAAATTTGTAGGCAGTGGAAAAAGGTTTGACTCAAAAATGTTTACTTTTTTAATTTAAAAAAAAGTTTAATTTTTTAATTAAAAAATTTTTAAAAAAAGTTTGAAGGTAAAATTCACATAGCACAAAGTTAGCCTTTTGAAAGTCTACAGTTCAGTGTCATTTGGTCCGTTCACAATGTTGTGCATCTACTGCTTCCATCCAGTCCCCAAACACTTCCATGAGCCCCCCAAAAACCCTGTACCCGTGAAGCAGGCATTTTCTAGTCCCTCTTACTCCCTCCACGCCCCCCCCTCCCCCCCGCTCCGCAATCACTTGTCTGTTTCCGGCTCTATGGATGTATCTATTCTAGACATTTCACATAAATGTCATACAACATGTGGCCCTCAGTGACTGGCGTCTTTCACCCAGCATAATGTTTTCGAGGTTCATCCATGCGGTAGCCTCTATCAACGTTTCGTTCCTTTTTATGACTGAACAATATTCCAGGTACGGAGAGACCACATGTGTTTATCTGCTCACCTGCCGATGGACACCTTGGCTGTCATAAATAACGCTGCTGGGAACATGTGTATACGAGCACTTTGGTGAGTCCCTGCTTTCAATTCTTGTGCATCCAGGAGTGGAATTAGCGGGTCATATAATAATTGTGTGTTTACCTTTCTGAGGACCCACAGAGCTGTTTTCCACAGGGGCTGTGTCCTTTACATTCCTACCACTTGACAGGTTCTGAGAGTCCTCAGACACAACTTAGGATTCGTCTGGGGGTTTTGTGTGATGTGAGGGAGGCCAAGACGGGGCCCCTACCTAATGTTCTGGGGCAACCAAGTTCCCCAGCCCCTCAGTCCAGAACAGCGTGAGCTCAGACAAGTCCTTAAGAGGCTGAGGTGTGAAGGTAGCAGGCCAGGAAGGAAGGACTAGGAAGGGGGAGGTCATGACAAAGGTTCTGGGCTGCAGAGTTTTGAGACATGACAGAGCCACAGTAAAAATCAAGGCCAAAGAGCCCAGGACTGGGCAGGCTTCCCCACTCGGGCCCCTCTTCCAGACAGCAGTTTGGGGAGTCGGACGCCTCTGCAGATCCCATTACTGGAGACTGGGCTGCAACATGACATGATGAAAATGTAAAACATGAGGGAACATGCTGTAAATCACTTATTGGCAGCCGGTCGCCTCCCAGCCACACCCCATCCAAGCACGATGCTGTAGCCACTTAGGGTTTCCTCCCGGCCTGGACCAGGCTTTCCCCTTGGGTGCCAAGATCCTGACCTGAGAACTGAAACCATGTGAGGAAAACACCTCAGGGCCTGACTCATGCTGTCCTCCAGCCGGGAGCCTTACTGGAGTCTCCCACTGGCGTGGAGCCCACAGCCCCAGGCCTTAAGAAACCCCCTGCCCTCCAAGCCTGCATTCCCGGTTTGTGCAACGATGACTCCTTGGTTTGACTAGCCTCCCAGGCTCTCCAGTGTATTCCAGATGTACCTTTGAGTCACAGAATTTCCCGCAGTCCTGGCTCTCTTCAGTTGGTCCCAGGGAGGAAACTGGGAAACGAAGAAAGAAGTGACCCCCTTTCGGGCCAGGTGGGATGCAGGACACCTGGGAACATGTAGGCGTACTTGGCATTCCCTCAAGTGTGCAAGGCAATGCTATGACTCCCTGGAGGAAGCACCCAGAAAAAACTCACACTAAGAAAGAAAGCAAAATGATGGGCTGGCTGGCTGCTTGCTATCTCGGGATGCCCTTAAACGATTTGTTTTGAGCAGGATTGTATCTCCACACCCTCGTGCAGTTTCATATGTATTCTCTGAAGTGGAAGTTAATGTATCCAGCTTTTCTGCAACCGGGTGGGCTTTCTCGGTCCTTGTTTGAGGCTGTCCCCTGCAGCCCAGCTTGGCTTGGTCACCAAAGCAAGCCCTGGGCGAGGAGCTGGGCAGGTAGAGGGAGCCCATGGTTGCTGGGTAGCTGAGCTTTGGTTAGCAGGAAGGCCAGTGGTGGAGGAGTTAAGAAACCCTGTGTTTCCTCCAACGAGCCCTTCCCATCTCTGGGCCTCAGTTTCCTCCTCTCTACAATTAGGACATCAGGTCAGGTAATGCCTGAGTCTCTCCAGCTCTGATGTTCGAGGCTGTGGGTCTTTCTGGAACAGCTGCATGTTCATGAAGCTCCGGGCAGGCCAGTCACAGTAGAGCTGAGAAGAAGCACAAGCAAATCCCCTTCGCGTCCCCTGGAGAGCGGTGACGGGACAGTGGTCCACGCACAACCGAGCGCGCGGCTCATTTCCCCATCTCGTCTCTCTTCTTCGTTCCCAGGACCCATGCAGGTGGGAGAATCGAACTTCCTGCCACCTGAATATCATTCAGCAACACAGGGATCCAGAGATGTCAAAAGACTATTGTTATAATGAACCACAAGATCAATATACCCAACCGCTCGATCCCTGTTTACCAAACAGATCAGCCACAGCAGCTTTGTGGGGCAGGAAACCAGTGCGGAAATCAGCTGTCTCTCCTCACTGTGCAAGTTTAGCCCAGAATGCTTCTTTGGTCTTACTGCATACAGCAGTTCACAATTCTTAATCAGAGTCCTTTCGTGATTGGCCCATAGGGCCAGGCACACAGTGGGTGCCTAATAAGTGTGTGTGTGGATTCATTTCCAAAGAGCTGTCCAGGAAAGGAAGACCAGTATTTCAGTTACTTATGGCTGCAGAACAAACCACACACAACTTAGTGGCTTAAAACAACAACGTCTTCTTCCTCATGAATCTGTGAGCTGACCGGGCCCAGCTGGGAGATCGGCTGGTCTCACTCATTCACCTAGGAATTTGGGGCTAGAATGCCCGAGATGGCTTCTTACCCTCCAGAGCCTCTCTCTCAATAGCCTCACATTATTCACTGGTCTAGCCTAGACTTCCTTACAGCATGGTGGCTGGGCTCCAAGAGACCCCATCCTGAGAAGACAAACCTGATGTGCAAACACTTATGAAGTCTCTGCTTGCATCACACTTGCTAACGTCCCATTGGCCAAAGCAAGCCACCTAGCCAACCCCAGAATCGATGTGGGAGGAGCTCATCAAAGCGTGAATTCTGGGAGACACGGTCCATTGGAAGCCACCAAGCCAATAATCTACCACAGTGGTGAATCCTCATGGTGGGCACAGAGCCATGACGCTCTAAGCCACCCCCCATTCTCCCGGGATGCTGGAAGACAGGGCAGGTCTCTCAGCAAACAGGGAACACTTCCCCTAGGAAGACAAAAGTGGGGGGAAAGTTCCTCGAGTCCCATCATGGTCATGGTCAACTCTCACAAAAGCATGTGAAGATGTCTTTTCAGATCCTGGAGGATAAGTGAGGCCTGTCATTCGTGTGTGTGCATTCATTCATTCATTCAACACAGTGCCTGAGCATTGCCATTACAGGACACGCAGGGGATCCAGGTACATCAAGGCAACGCCTGCCATATCCTTGTGGGCCATGGAGACAACCTTTGCTTCACTGGGGAGTGATAGTGTCACACAGTGGTTAAGAGCATGGACCCTGATGCCAGACGGCTTGGCTTCAGGTCCCATCTCTGCCACACGCCAGCTCTGTGAGCCTGGACGACCTGCCAGACCTTCCTGAGCCACTGTTCCCTCACCTGAATTCTCTTGGGAGTTCAACTCTTTAATCCCTTTACTCAGAACAGTGCCTGCTGTGAATTAAGTACAGGCAAGCATGTGCTAATATTACATATGAGGAATCCTTATGGTACGAACTCTTTTTTTTTTTTTTCAAAACATAAAAATCATATATACTCCATGTAAAAAGACACAAAGAAACCTTGCAATATCTGAGAGAGAACTCACCCCCCGCCCCGTCCCACCATCCAAAGGAAAGCCTACTAACACTAACCACAGGGCACGGGCGCTGAAATACGTATACACGTCCATTCTTTTCTTTCTTTTCTTTACAAAAAAAAAAAAAAAACATTGTCTTGAGTTAGTTATACTGCTCATAGCCTGTCACTTAAAACTTAACAATATGTCAGAATTGTTGGTCATAAATATTATTCTACAGTTTGATCTAATTGGCTGCATGTATTTCATTGCTTGACCCCTCCTCGTGAGACATTTAAATGATTTGAGATTTGTCACAAATAAAAACAATGCTGTGACGAATATCCTCATCCGTGTCCCTGATTCTGTCCTCAGGATCAGTTCCTAAAAGAGGAACCTGGACCCAAGAAGCATGCTCGGCTTTAAGGTTGTCTGATTCAGATATTGCTGGACTGGTCTGGAAAGAACGAGTCTTTCTAGAAGGCACAACTGCAGAGGGACATGTGCATCCTTCTTGGCCATGGGGATAGCCTTTTTCTCACTGGAGAGCAATAGTATCAACCTCAAGGGCAATGACGCTCTGAGCAGTGACTACCAGCTGTGGTGTGACCTTTGCTCAGCAGCAAGAGAGGCCGGAACCACCTTCAGCGCCCTAGGAGCTCCCGCCTGCCCCCAGGGGCACCTGGCCCTCCGGCCCATGACCCCTCTCTACACATCAGATTTCCCTGGCTTTAATCTCTACCCTCCGGCCCATGACCCCAAATGCACACGCCCTGCTCTGATGCCCATCTCTCGCCTGGCTGTCCCTTGGAGTCCTCAACTCACTTGACCTACACCTATCCTTGTCTTTCCCATAACCGGCTCCTGCAAGCTGTTTGAGCAAGTGCACAGCTCCAGGGGTCAGGCCTCCTGGGTCTGGTTCCCGGCTCGGCCATTTTCCAGCCAGGTGACCGTGGGGAAGTGGCTTACAGTTCTCCTCACCTGCAGAATAGGGATTCAGTGGGGTGACTTCAGATCCCGGGCCAGAGTAAATGCCTCATAAATGGTAGCCAGGGCAGCGTTTATTATTATTTTTATTGTTACTACAAAGGGCTCCAACTGAAAACCTTCTAGTCACTCTCCCTCCTCCTAGGGTCTCTGCTCCTCCACAAACCCAGGAAGTAAACCTCAGAAGTGGCCCCCAAAGCCCTTCCTGCTGCCTGCTTTGTGCACACACTGAGGCCGGCTCCCTGTTTCCCCAACACCTCTGCCAGCGCACAGCAGATGCCTGAGAGCCATTTGAGTGAAAAGTACCCCGGTCCCCAGCTCTAATGAGCTGTGTGACCCGGCATCACTTCCTCCACTTTCTCTCTCTGGACCCTGCTTCTTCATCTGTCAAGTGACCTCCAAGGGCCCTCCAGCAGCAGGGAAACGCCTGTCCCGGGGAACGGGAGGCTGGCCTGATCCTGAGCAGGATGACAGCTGCAGGGGTGACTCCTCTTTTTATCTCCTAAACCATCAAAGCCTCCCCGAGATTTCTGGACTTCTGTCCCTTGGCTGGCTCAGAAATTTATTAGCTCTACCAATATTTTCCTTCGTAGTTCTGTAAAGCAAGCTCAAACTCTGTGAGCCCTGCCTATGCAAAGACCTTAAACCACATGTTTATTTTCCTAAGCTATAAAAAGTTTATAGGGGGAGCTGGACTTCTTGTCCAACACCACGCTCAGGATTGCTACTGCATTCCATGGGAAGACAGAGGACTCTGTGTCAGTCCCGGGGCGGTGGGGGAAGGCAGGCGGGAAGTAGGTGGAGTAAGGCTGCCCAGCCCCCAGAGGAAAGGGCACAGGGCATAGGACAGGACAAGGGAGTTGCAAACTCATGGGGTACAGGGGGCGGTGGAGAGGAAGGACAGGGGCGAGGATAGAGTGTGGCTACAACGAGCTGCAAAGCAACCGGGTCAAAATGCCAAAGGCGTGGGTCATCCCGGTGTTCTGCCCTTCCGGTCTGTCTTTTGTCAAGGCAGCTTTGAGGACACTCAGCCAGCAGAAACACTGGGGCTGACCCTGCCTAAAGCCCACCTTCTGACAGTCCCTTTATCCTGGAATGTGGAGCCATAGACCCTTGAGTCTGGAATAAACTAGCAGGAGTAGCCATCTTCACTTTCACAGGTTCGAGGTTCATGCTGACGTCAGGGTATCTATTTACTCATTTCCAGCTGGCTCCGTGCTCGGCGACAATCAGATGCCCACGGTGCCATTCAGAACTCCACCGCCGGGGCATGCTCTGATATGCTGTGTGTTTGTTTGCCAGTTTGGTGGGTCCCAGAAGCCTGGGATACAGCCGATACAGACTGAGCCTTTGAGAGTAGAGTGTTTCTACTTGGAATGCAGGTCCAAGTTTTCCCACTGAGCTAGTGCCCAGAGCTATAAGTGGACATATTAAGTGGCTCTTGGACCCCAGCACCTGCAACGCCTCATGCCAAGACCCATAACGCTCTCTGAGTCCGGGTCCTTCGTCCTCCTGGCCCATCTGCTCTCCCCCACCCTGGGCCCTCATAGGGGTCGCATCATAAAAGGAAGAAAGCAGGCAGAGGTGTGTGAAAGCCCCGAGTCCTCACCCCGGCCACACGGATTGGAGCGCTGGACAGAGGCGGAGGTGGGACTGGGTGACCTTCAAGGTCTCTTCCAACCTGAAATACTGTGATTCTTAAGAAGGAACCTGCCATTTTCTCAGAGCAGGATTCTCAGCCTTCCCAAATGCAACGCTTCTTCTCTATTTATTACATAATGCTCCTTTGCCATCCCGAAATGAAAGGAAAAGGTATGCAATTTTTCAAGGTCAACAGCATAACTCCAATGCAAAAGAAAGCAATTGAAGATAAATGACTGTGTATTTGCCATGTGCAGGCATGACCATCCTGGAGGCCCTCATGAAGCCCAGCTATACCCGTGACTGGACCCCTGTGCCAGCCACAACCAGTGACACAGATGGATGCAGGTGCGTGGTGCTGGGATTCCAAAGCCACCAGAAGCATTTCTACTGGCAACACATTTTAACTAAATCATGAACATTGCTGAAGTGTCATCTTCATTTACACTTTGGTTGCATTCTTGGGAAATTTTAATGTACTACAAAACCATGCAAAAATAAATTTCCTGGGTTCTGGTAAAAGTAGGCTTTTCACCTCCAGAATGACTGCACAGGTTGGACATTTGACAATCGGGCAGGCTGCGGGACAATTCATTTTATAAGACGGGCTCCTACAGGGGGCGCCTGGGTGGCTCAGTCGGTTAAGTGTCTGACTTCAGCTCAGGTCACGATCTCACAGTCCGTGAGTTCGAGCCCCGCGCCGGGTTCTGTGCTGCAGCTCAGAGCCTGGAGCCTGTTTCAGATTCTGTGTCTCCCTCTCTCTGCCCCTCCCCGACTCATGCTTTATCTCTCTCTCTCTCAAAAGTAAATAAAAACATTAAAAAAAAAAAAGAGTCTTCCTACAATCTCCTGCAGAATGACAAACTGTCAGGCATCTTTTGGCTCCCTTTCCAAATGCCACTTGTAGTCGTCCACACACACCCCGTCCCCCCCCCCCCCGCCCCGCCACCACCCTGTTCCAGATGGCTGAAATGGAGTCTCCTCTCTGTTATGGGAGGCAGGGAGTGGGGATGCTGGGCGTCACAGAGTCAAGGAGATCCCTGCAGGATCTGCTGGGACATTGCTCTGGTTTGCTGAAGCAGACATGGCAGTACCTGGGTTGGGCCACCAAGGACTTCCTTGGACCGTGCCCCTGACCCTCAGCCTTGTCTCTCGCATGGTCCTTGGCCTCCACACCAGCCCCAGCATTTCAGGTCTCATCGAGTTTTAGACCCGTTTATCAACCAGAGATGCTTTCAGAAGAACGTGCACACCCTCCCTTTTGGACCAGACACTGTCCATGCGTGATGTTCACAGTCATTGCTCTTTTACTGCCTACCCCAACCTAACCACAGGGACTCTTACAATCAGGAACCTGAACAGGAAAAAAAAAAAATCCTGTGAGCCGGGTAAGTTGCTTCACCTTTCTGTGCCTCAGTTTCTACATAGGTAAATGGGCATAATATTTACAGGGTAAGATTAGCCTCATACGTTTGCTGCGAGACTTCAATTCAATAATACTGATGACAGGGCTTTTCAAACTTGAAAGCACAAATGGAGGGCATTATTCTCTTATTTTGCACTATTAAGAACACTAGTTCACCGAGCCTGTCTGAAAAACACCCAACATGTGTTGACCACGGCCCATCCTTTGGCCTCAGTGGAAGAGGAGTCTCAGCCTCCTACAGCCTGGACTGGCTCACTGCGTGTTGTGGGACTGCCAACAGACGGCCCGAAGCAGTCAACGAAGCCACTGTGGGGACCTGGCTGCTCTGGACCATGACAGGGTTCCCAGACGATGGCATGGTGGCAATGGCAACCAAACACCAAACGATGACAATGGCTTTTACAGGGCTTTGCGGGGCACACAGACTTTGATTGTATTCTCTCGTTCAATTCTCACTACACCCAGGCAGATATAAAATCGACCCGTTTTCCTGGGCAGGAAACTGAGGAGTTCAATGGTCTATGACACCCCAAGAAGGGGCAAAGCCAGGAGAGAACCCAAGCCTTGACTCCCAGTCCAGGGCTCTCTCTCTCCCCTGAAGCACAATGCTTTGTCTGGCAGAATTCTAGATGACCGCCATGGCCGAGGGAAGCTTCTGACAGCAAAGTGGGAATCCCAGCAGATGCTGCAGGCATCTATTCCCAGTTGCTCAAGATTGCTCAGCCCTTTCCAGAGGGTAGGACCGAGCTTGGGACATTCATTCCAGGGCGCAGCTACTGGACGAGTCTGTCCCAAACCATGGGAGATATCTAGAGCTGAGAGTGTGACGGGGAAATAGTGAGAAAGGAGAGGGTGTGAGCTGGGACTACATAATGCAGGCCTGTGGCGAAAAACAGAGAAGACTTAGCCCTTCGACTTGCTCTACTGTCCTCCAGTGCTCCTACCCAGACCAGTTTCCAGGCCTGACCTGGTCACTGCCCCAGGCACCCAGCTGGCTCAAGACTGGCTCAGGTTGCTGGTTTCCTTTCCTGGATCCTGACCTGCCTCCAGAGATACGGCCTAATGGTCCAAGTCCTCCTACCCCTCCCCTCCCCAGGGCTGCCACCTGCAGACCAGCGCCGCTGGACAGGCCTCCAGGAACGCCTGGGGTGTGCTGGAGTGCCTGCCCCCTGCGTGCCTTGTGCGTGCGCCGAGCATGCGTCATGCACCACGGGTGGAAACAGGCAACACCGTGCTTATGCGTTGCTCCAGATTTTTTGTTTTTGTTTGTTTGTTTGTTTGGCAGCCGTGTCTTTGGCCTTGGCTTGCGGTGCATGGGCTGGGTACCAGGCCGCAGATGTGGGGCGCAGAGCTCTAGGCGGCGAGCGGATGGAAGCCACGGGACTGCAGGCCTCTCCAGGGTGGCGACGGGGTGGTCAGGCCTCAGCTCCGCGGGCTCTGCCTGGCTATTCTCAGCCGTCCCAGATCGCTGGGCAACGCGGAAGCATTTGAGGCAGCTGGAAAGGACCGAAGACCCCCGGAAGCCGACTGAGAAAGCAGAGAGGGCGATTCCAGCTGGTTTGCCTAAGCCTCTCTCTTGGATGTGTCCCTCGGACTGGGCTGAGGTTAAGATGAACCTTGGGGCCCAGGCCACAAAATCCTAAGGGAGAGGGTCCGCAGACCAAAAAGGAGTTGGATGGCTTTCTTTGAAACTCCATTGTATTGAGCCCCTTGTAGGGACCGTGTGTCTTATATACTGGGTGAGGTTGATATTGCTGTCTGTGTTTTACAGATGGGGAAATGCAGACCAGGGCTGGGGGTGAGGGGTGCATCTTGTGCCCGGAGACCCGCAGCTAATAACTGGCAGAACTCGGATTTGAACCCAAGTTTACCTCCTGTGAAAACGTTTGCTCTTTCAACCACTCTGTGCATCATCCCCAATTTAAAGGGACTTGAGCCAAATAGGGACCTGAGGCCCTCCTCCTCTGCAATAGTCCGCTGGCATGTTCAGGCTATGGCGGGGCCACTTTTGGCCAGCATGTTGCAAATTTTCAAGGGACGTCTCTGTCCCTAACATGGGGAAGGAGGGGCGCCTGGGTGGCGCAGTCGGTTAAGCGTCCGACTTCAGCCAGGTCACGATCTCGCGGTCCGTGAGTTCGAGCCCCGCGTCGGGCTCTGGGCTGATGGCTCAGAGCCTGGAGCCTGTTTCCGATTCTGTGTCTCCCTCTCTCTCTGCCCCTCCCCCGTTCATGCTCTGTCTCTCTCTGTCCCAAAAATAAATAAAAAAATTAAAAATAAATAAATAAATAAATAAATAAAAGGAATGGAGGGGGCGCCTGGGTGGCTCAGTCGGTTAAGCGTCCGACTTCGGCTCAGGTCATGATCTCGCGGTCCGTGAGTTTGAGCCCCACGGCGGGCTCTGTGCTGACCGCTCAGAGCGTGGAGCTTGTTTCCGATTCTGTGTCTCCCTCTTTCTCTGACCCTCCCCTGTTCATGCTCTCTCTCTGTCTCAAAAATAAATAAACGTTAAAAAAAATGTTTTAAATAAAATAAAATAAAATAAAATAAAAGGATGGAGGGGTGGGTGAAACAGGTGAAGGTGGTCCAAAGGTACAGCCTCCAATTGGAAAATAAGTAAGCCATGGGACCATAAGGCACAGCATGGTTACTATAGTTAGTAATACTGTGTCGCACGTTGAAAGCTGCTGAAAGAGATCTTCAAAGTTCTTACCATCAGGAAAACGGTTTTGTCAAGTACGTGTGGTAAGAGATGTTAGCTAGACTCACTGTGGCGATCATTTTGCCATGTGTACAAACAGGGAATTATGTTATACACCTGGAGCCAATATGTCAAATGTCAATTATATCTCAGTTAAAAGGGGAGGCTAAATTTCAGTTTGAGGTGAATAAAAATAAAAAGGTACTTTTTTTCCTCACCCAAACTCCTGAACAGCGTGAAATACCACCCCCGGCTGAGAAAACCCATGCTAGAGAGACATTGAAGCTAAAAGACAAGGCCTGACGGATTTGTGGGCCCACCTTCCAACCATCTTGGTGATATGGCGGAGTGACCTGGTGGGTAAACTTTTCTCTCCTTCACCCCAAGTCCAGCCTTGGTCACTGGATGAACTCAAGCTGTGATGAGAGTCCCTGAACAGGGTTTGCAAACCCACTGTGTTCACACACTCTGTCTTCTGCAGTCCCTCATTGCCTTCCCCACATCTCTGAGCCTTGACCTCCAAATGCTCTAAAGAGCATCACCCTCTGGGTCACATGGTCCGCCCCCCACCCCGGGACTCCCTTGTTGCAGAGGAGGTGAGGGGTCCCTCTGTCCGGAGGGCTGACTGTTGGTATCATTCCACTAAGGTAACACCAGGAAGGGCCTTTCAAAGCCCAGAAGTCAACCACCCAGCCCTCCCAGCCACATCTTGAAGCATTTTTACTATCAAGAAGGATCTGCATGCAAATTTCAGAATCTGTCTGCCGGCTCTCTTTGCAAAAAGTGTTGGAACCGTGGCATGAAAGGAAATCCAGAGAGACAGGGTAATGGGTGTGGACGACTGCTAATGGGACCCTCAAGTCCCTGGGCTGTCAGCCCTGTCTCCCTTAAGCACACGTTTGGAGTTCAAGTTCAGCGAGGTGGAGGTGTGTTCTGATTTGTTGATTTGGGGGCGGGGGGGGGGGGCGGAAACCCAAAGCACTCATCTTTTGGAGCCTTTGTGTAAACAAAAGAAATCAATATTTTAACCATTCATATATTCAGTGAAGGCAAGAGCATATTTTCAGACACGAGGTTGTGGGAATGCTATGAACAATTTTTCTCATATGCTAAAAGTTATTTCTTTGTGTTCTGCTATACACAATATGTATTTGGAAAGAAAGACTGACCCTGCTTGTGAACGGGCGTGGAGGGGTATTTCTTTACAACTTCTGTTACTATTTTTTTCCAACAATTTTTCCTTCTCAAAATCTCAAGATGGCAAATTAAGCTGGGACTTAAAATAGTAATACACCTGGGATATCAGTGTTTACAGTTTGGGAGTCAAGATACAGCCCCTCCCTCAGTGTTGTCTCTAAGGGTGATGTTCCAGGCTCCAGCCTCCCTCCTTTCCTTCACCTTCCCTCCCCTATGTGTCAAGGAAACTCCAATATGTCAGTTTGGCTGTTCTCAGTGGAAACTAGCTATGTAGAGAATTAGAGAGTCCCTCCTTTAATGAGTGTCCTGAACTCTGATCACCGCCGTTGTATTGGTTTTGTTTCAGGAGGCTGTGGTATTGTCGTGTTACTGGATTATAGTCTGAGTTTTAGATCCATTC
The DNA here is from genome assembly GCF_022837055.1 of Prionailurus viverrinus. Taxonomy (NCBI): domain Eukaryota; kingdom Metazoa; phylum Chordata; class Mammalia; order Carnivora; family Felidae; genus Prionailurus; species Prionailurus viverrinus. Next base: position 42,686,766 of record NC_062565.1, on the reverse strand, counting down.
TGACTAATGTCTACAACTTGAAATCTCTGGGAAGAGAGTATGAGGTTTTCGTCTATTTTCTCCCACAAGGCTTCCGAATTCCTTATGAAAAATTGCTCATGTCTTCCCGGTAAGTTCCAAGTCACTCATATGGAAACATCTAGACTAATCAGCGTGCTGCAGATGGTATATCAGTTATCTTTTGCTACATTAACAGGCCACCCCATAACTTAGTGGGTTAAAACAAGAACCATATAGGGGCGCCTGGGTGGCGCAGTCAGTTAAGCGTCCGACTTCAGCCAGGTCACGATCTCGCGGTCTGTGAGTTCGAGCCCTGTGTCGGGCTCTGGGCTGATGGCTCAGAGCCTGGAGCCTGTTTCCGATTCTGTGTGAATGCTTGGCCGCCTTTTGGATAGTCTGAAATGTCCCTGCTCAGAGGAAGTGGGGGAAACAAACCTACAGGCTGTTCCTTGAACCAAAAGAGAAAAAAAATAGGGGCGCCTGGGTGGCTCGGTCGGTTAAGCGTCCGACTTCGGCTCAGGTCATGGTCTCGCGGTCCGTGAGTTCGAGCCCCACGTCAGGCTCTGTGCTGTCAGCTCAGAGCCTGGAGGCTGTTTCTGATTCTGTGTCTCCCTCTCTCTCTCTGCCCCTCCCCCGTCCATGCTCTGTCTCTCTCTGTCCCAAAAATAAATAAACGTTGAAAAAAAAAATTTAAAAACAAAAAACAAAAAACAAGAACCATATATTTGATTCTACAGTCTGGAGGCTGCATGGAGGCTGGATAGCCCTTCAGCTGCTATTGCTGGAAGAGCCCAGAGCTGATGGAACATTTCTGTCTGGAGGGGAGTCTGACTTACATGGGACAGCTGATGAGTTTCAGGTTAGCAGAAGCTGCAAACCGTCTTAAAGCCTGAGCTCGGGGGGCGCCTGGGTGGCGCAGTCGGTTAAGTGTCCGACCTCAGCCAGGTCACGATCTTGCGGTCGGTGAGTTCGAGCCCCGCGTCGGGCTCTGGGCTGATGGCTCAGAGCCTGGAGCCTGTTTCCGATTCTGTGTCTCCCTCTCTCTGCCCCACCCCCGTTCATGCTCTGTCTCTCTCTGTCCCAAAAATAAATAAAAAACGTTGAAAAAAAATTAAAAAAAAAAAAAAAAGCCTGAGCTCGGAAGTTCTACAGCGTCACTCCCACAAAGTCAGCCCCGATTCAAGGGGTGGAGGAATAGGATCTACCTCTCAATGCCCATAAGGGATGGGAAAAATTGTTGTTTGCGGGCAATCCACCACAGTTAAAATACATCTTATCCCTGGAACTTTCCAGAAATGACCATTGCAACCCAAGGTGGCAGGTTCCATGATGACTTGAGAGGAGGCAGCAAGGAGTTGCTCCCAGGGGGTTATGAGGACAGGACACAGTGGCAATTGTGCGGCAAAGTGAAGAGTGGAAGAGGACACCACTGTTGCTCTGAAAGGTGGGACCTCTGGAGCCCCTCTCCCGTAAGCCAGCTCAGGGACTGGCTTTAGAGAGCCTCAGCAAAACTAGAACTGAAAACGAGAAAAAGCCCTCAAAGACCGTGGAAACCGTTTCATGCAGTGTGAATTATTGTCAACACTCTAAGTAGTTAATAGAAACACGATTTTGGTTAGTAGGTAATTCAGCCTGATCAAAGGCAGGAGTGGGGCCACGGACCCTCCATCCCCTTCCAAGTAAGGACTGCAGTGAAATGGGAAACACCAGCAAGCAGATTATGTGGCAAACTGATTTTCGGCAAATCAGTCCGTTATCTGCAGAGCCCTTACAGTTCACAGTGTGCTTTCTCGTTACTTATTTAATGTGGCTGATTTAACTCCATTTCATAAACTGATAGCTTGAGTTCTAACTTCGTGATATTTTCATTTACCCACAGCCACTATTTATCTTAATCAAGACAAGCAGAGGAGGCCTCAGTTGGAATTTGGACTCGTTGGGGTGCATTTGGGAAGCTTGTGGGCAAGGTCACCAGGAGCATATGCGACCAAAGGAGCCAGGAACACCTAGAAGAATTCAATAGACAGTGCAGTCACATGGGACCAGCTTGGCCCAGTTTAAAAAAAAAAAATACATAAAAACACCTATCTGGGTCAAAGGGAAGCTATGGTTCTGAAGAGGGTCATATGTGGAATTTAAGAAACACAACAGATGGGGAAGGGAAGGAAAAATAAGATAAAAACAAGGAGGCAAACAGTAAGAGACTCCTAAATACAGAGAACGAACTGAGGGTTGCTGGAGGGGAGGTGGGTGGGGGGATGGGCTGAATGCGTGATAGGCCTTAAGGAGGGCACTTGTTGGGGTGAGCCCTGGGTGTCATAGGTAAGTGATGAATCACTAAATTCTACTCGCGAAATCTTGTTTATGCTATAGGTTAACCAACTTGGATTTAAATTTTTTTAAATGTCTATGAAAGGAAAAGAGGGTTTGAGCTTGAAATCTGTGACTCTGATTTGAGTCACCTCTGAAATGCACAAGGATTCGTATGTGGGGCCTAAGAAGTTAGAAGGCTGAGGCCAAATAGAAGATATCTGGCTGACAAAATCTGGAAGCAGCACAGCAGTGGGGGCCTTTGACCGCCCTAAATGAGAGAGCAGTTGCCCCACAGACCCTGGGCTGCATCTGTGGGGATGACCTGGGGGGACCAAGATCCTCCCTGAACAGGCAGAAGCAAGAGCCACAGAGGTGTGGGTTCTTGCTGTTAACGGGCCACCCTCTGTACTTGTAGCTTGGGGAAACTGGGATTCCAAGGGAAAATACTTAGCACTGAAAAAGCTGTGTAAATAAAACCACAGCGCATTCATTGACTAATTGTGGTTCTATGTTACGGACCTGAGTCTCTGTTCAGTTTTTGAGATACCCAAAGGAAAATGAGAAAATACACTATTCACTTGAGTGATGGATTACCACGGACTTACCAGGGAACTACGGGATCCCCATTCAGAGATGTACATACCTTCTTGAAGATAAGGAAATTCTGGAGGCTAACGCAGAACACCATGTCAGGCGTCTCGCCGATATGTCTTGTGCCCTCATGTGCTGTGAGGTGACTTGGAAATTCACTTAACCTCTATGGTTCAGAGCAGTTGGGAAAGAGAGCTAAAAGAATTTTGTTCAGGGATGTCTGGGTGGCTCAGCCAATCAAACATTCGATTCTTGATTTCGGCTCAGGTCATGATCTCAAGGGTAGCGAGACTGAGCCCCAAGTCAGGCTCTGTGCTAACGGTGTGGAGCCTGCTTGAGATTTTCTCTCTCTCTCTCTCTCTCTCTCTCTCTGTCCCTCCTCCACTCATACGTGTGCATGCATGCTCTCTCGCTCACTCTCTCTCTCTCTCTCAAATATTGAAAACAATAGAAGAAATTTTTCATTGGATGGCTTCAACATTTTCTACGTATTCAGTGATCCTCAAGTGGCGTGAGGCCGGAAGTTAAAATTCATTAGTGGACATGAACTTAGAGCAAACATCTGCTGAACTTTCAGGTTAAGGCCTGGTTCTGCTGCAGGCTCTTCCAAGTGCCTGTGGGTTTTTTTGGGGGGGAAAGCTCTTATAAGGCTTATTAAACAAAAACAAAGCGGTCTCTGCCAGGGTCCCGCAATGTGAGGTCCATCGTTCTGAGACCTCTAAACCCGGCAGGTTTCAAGATGCTCAGAAGCCACTCTTTTCAAGGAACTTTTTGATGCAGAGCCTAAGGCAGCAGCTTGTGGGATGTGCAGATGCGCTGGTCTCTAGGGCATTGTTCTTCTCCTTTGTGCATGCCCCGGTGAGCAACAGAGAGAGAATCGAAATTCCACGGTCAGGCTTTGAACTGAGCCAAACTGTGCACCCAAATCAGCCCAAGCTGCTCTCTTCAACTACAAGCCAAACCAAACCCAAATGCTAGCTAGTTTTCAAAGTTTGTCGCTAACCAAAACAAAGATCTTCCCAAAGCCTAGCAAAAGCCCTAGCTGGGAAAAAAGTCACTGGACCTGTATACTTTTTTTTTTTTTTTCATGAAAATAAAACCCTGAAATGGAATCAAAATAAAGCATAAAAGTGCTCTCCAAATTGGACAGTTACTTTGCTTGGTTCAGGTGTCTGGTAAATATAAGGTCGCTGTAGCATTCAGCCAGGCAAAGTCTGTTTCTTATAATAATAGCTATCTTCCAGACATGTGACTTATGCCGGAATTCATTCGGTCCTCCTGATACCTATGAGACAGATTCCACTTTTGCCCCCATCTCACAGAGAAGGAAACGAGGGCACAGGGAGGTGAGGAATTTGCCCTTGACCAGCTGACCCACCGGAACTGGGATGCGACTGCTTCCCTGTACCTCCCCTTGTGCCAGAGGCAGACTTTGAAACTATACAGGAGGGGCCATCACAGAGCAGGAGGCTCCTTAGCAGAAACATCGGCACCGAGGAGGCTTTCATCATGTGTGCGATATGAAATGATATTTTTATTACCCAGTCATTGATGTGGGTTTTTAATTAGGCAGCTAGGAAATGGCTCCTTGTAATTTTATAGCACATATTTAAACAGATTTGGAACCTTGCAAGACCCCCCCTAGGCTCCCATGAGCAAGGTCATAGGCCCTACTCTGGAGCTCTCGGAAATTCAGGATGTGCTTCTCCCTCCTCTGCTCTCCCCTGCTCCCTCTGCCTGCTGTCTCTGACTATCCATGCCTCCCCATACTCTGCCCTCCGGTAAGGAAGCTTAAGGAAGACTATTGTTTGGTTACCCTTGCCTTTGCCTTGGGCAATGCCATTCAGAACTACTTGGCTTCATCTAACTGCCTGTGGGTCCTACTTGGGCCTCTCCCAGGGGACAGCTTTGGCCAGGTGGAGCCTTTGATAGTATCTATCCCTGAGGAATTCAAAGCATGTCCCCAGCCCCGTCAACTCCAGGGCCATACCCCGAGGGGGGGGGGCGTCAATAACTGCTGTGCCTTATTCACCTTGGAGAAGGAGAGGGGATTCTTTGCTGAGGCAGGTGGATAAGGATTCTTTGGTGAGTAGAACTGTTCTGTGCACACATGAGCCCAGGACCTTCAGAAATACCTAGGTGAGGGGGATGAGGTGCTGTACTCATATTATTAGGGACTTGGGATGATCGGGACTACTAAGGATTATTAATATCCAATGATGAATATTAATGTGGGTGGGGCTGTATTTGCACCCTGTATTTATGGTGTGGACTAAACTGTTGTAACAAATAGACCCAATACTGGTTTATCTTTTGCTCACGTTAAATAAATAGTTCTGGATAGCTGTTCCAAAAGGCACAGTGATTCTATTCCATGTCATTCAAGGACCCAGGCTCCTTCTATCTCATGGCTCTATCATCCTCTAGAGCACTGTTCAGTTGGTGGAAGGAGAAAACTATGGTGGATCATACATGGGAGACTTTATGACCAGGCCTGGAAGTAGGATGCCTCACTTCCTCTCACATTCCATTGGCTAAAACTCAACCACGTGACACATCTTCCCAGCAAGGGAAACCAGGAAATGGATTTAGTTGTGTGCTTCACAAAAATGGAGAAAGAATTTTGCTGAGCAGTTATCACACTTAAGATTGGTGAGAACTGTTAGAGGGGCTCCTGGGTGGCTCAGTCAGTTAAGTGTCTGACTTTGGCTCAGGGCGTGATCTCATGGTTCATGAGTTCAAGCCTTGTGTTGGGCTCTGTGCTGACAGCTCAGAGCCTGGAGCCTGCTTCAGATTCTGTGCCTCCCTCTTTCTCTTCGCCTCCCCTGCCCCTCAAAAATAAATACATATTAAAAAAATTTTTTTAATTAAAAAAAAGAACTGTTGCAACCATTTGAAGTTACTTTTTGAAGTTACTTTATGAAGAATGTAAGGGTAAAAAAAAGGAAATCAAGAGAGAAAGATTTAAAAATTATTACTGACCACAATGAACTAAATAAATGTGAAGTTGTTATAGGTTAAAATAACTAGCCCGTCTTAAAGAATCCATCTAATCTATCCTAAGAAAGTCGTCCTAAATGTTTTGTACAAAAATTGTTAATTACGGCTTTATGTGTAATAATTGACTATTAAAGATAAATTCCCACTCCTAGGGGAAAGAGAAACAATCTTGGGTATATCCATTCCTTTAACAACAATATTCTCAGTAAGTAGGTGGCAACCTGAAAATGCTTAGATTAAATGGAAAATGCAGGACAGAAAATTGTATAAACAGTATGATGACTGCTGTGTAACACTAAAACAACAACAACAAAAACCTACACAGACAAAAGGTCAGAATAAATGCATCAAAATAGCCATAGTTGTCTTTAGATTAGGGAGGTCCGGGAGATTTGTTCTTCCTAGATCCTAATTTTCTGTAATATTTAAACATTTCTAAGAAAGGGGCACCTGAGTGGCTTAGGTGGTTTAGTGCCCCCCTTTGGCTCAGGTCATGATCTCATGGTTTGTGAGCTCAAGCCCTGCATTGGGCTCTCTGCTGTCAGCACAGAGCCTGATTTGGATCCTCTGTCCCTCTAGCTCTGCCTCTCCCCTGCTCGTACTCTCTCTCTCTCAAAAATAAACATTAAAAAAAAATTCCAAGAGAGCATGCATTGTTTTGTAATGGGGATAGGTTGTAGAAGAGAGAATCAAATGCCCTAAGAGCCCCAACCCTCGTCTATCCTAAGTCAGACCTTCCTCTTGTGTTCTTTTTGTCCCCTGCATACCCCAGAGGACTGATCTAGATTAGACATCACTGTCCTGTCACCCTGGTGCAAAGTAATGCTCATGCTCACCAGTTTACTTGCCGCCGACCCAGTAGGTATCCCAGGATCCTCATCTTCCTGTCAGGAAAGAAGGGAGAGGCCCTTGCTCACAGGACCACCATGGCTGGGTCTCCTGGGCTAGGAGAGCCCAGAGTTATAGTTGGTTTTTTTCCTTGTAAGGATTTGTTCATGAGCTCCAGCTCTGCTCCTATCAGCCCCCCGTCACTAGCAAAGTCCTTGCCAGGGTCAGGTGAATGCATGTGATGTGTGTTTCTATATGTGTGCACACATGCCTGTGTTCATCCTTGCGCTGACAAGGGTCGAAGACTGAACATAAGATGTATAGCCAGAAAACTATTTTCTACTCTAATTGATGGACGACTTACATTAAAGTCTTGGGGTGTGGGATCATTATTATTATCTATGGACAAATGGGAGAAGACATTTAAGGTGAGATTCAAAGCAGCAGGAGAAGGAACCAGTGATGTGTGTCTGTGAAGGGCTTGAGATGGGTGCAGGTGCCTGGGAGGAGGGGGGGCATAGCTGGACTTCAGGGAAGATGAAGTGGAGTGCAGAAGGGAAAGTGAGAAGGAGTTGAAGGAAGCAAGAGTTGGCTCATGCAGGGTCTTAAAGGTCACAGTGAGAAGTTCGGATTTAATTTTAACTACAGTGGGAGGCCACAAAGTCGTTTTATGCAGAGAAATGCACAAAATGCCTCATGATATGAATTCCATTTTGAGAAGAAAAGCAGTCCCTGGGGGAGCTGTGTGAAGGATGGATTGGTGGAAAGACAGGAAGAACAGTGAGTGGAGATGGTGGAGACCATCTGGTGGAAACCATCTTGGATGGTGGAGACCAATTTGAATGGTGGAGACCATCTCAGATGGTGGAGACCTTCTGGTGGAGACCACCAGAAGATGCTGATGGCCCAGAGGGGGACAATGTCAGTATATGGATTCAAGAATGATTTGGGCCTGGAACTGAAATTTCCAGGGCTTCCTCTTGGGCCAGGTCTGAAGAACGAGCAAGGAGGAACGACCAAGGAGGAACCTGAAATTTCCAGCTTGAGTAGATGCCACTGCCCCTGGCTGAACTAAGAATATCGAGATGGAAACAGAAAGAGTTCCACTTCAGATGTATTAACTTTGATCAAATAATGAATACTTTTGAATCTCTGAGAAGGACCACAGTTGGATCTGTGACTGAGTATCTGAAATTTTCGGTAGAACATTACATTCGGGACAGACTGATCCCCAATTACTTTTAGTGTCATTTTTCAAAACACCACGTCCTAAACTGGAAAGCAGGTTCCTCCTTTGAACAATGAAGATAGCTACGTGGTAGTGGTATTCACAGACTGGGATCAGTTATGGAAACACTAACAACACCACAGGGCAGACTAAAGAAGCAGCAACTTCACCTGAGAATCCTGCAAAGCCCCCCTGCCGATGTACGACTAGCGTGGCCATGTGTGTAGGAACGGTGAGGACTGGCCCCGGGGGCCACTGCTGGGACCAGTCATTGTCTCCAGCTCCGTTCCCACTTTCGAGCTCAGCAAAACCCCAAATGCACTTGGGCCCCCAAACTCCCTTTCTTCTGCATGGAAGTCCCTATATATTTCGAGGAAATCTGTAACCGATTTGTGAACAATCTGCCTACCCTGGAGCAACTTTGTCACAAAATATAGTATTTTCACATTCTTGTGGAAACCACTGATGTGTGTGCCCCTGCCTCACCACCCCCCCTCCCCAGCACACTCCCACCCCACCAATCAGGGCCTCTTTCCACACATGTAACTGTTGCAGAATGGATGCCAAACCCAGCAACTGGTTATCTCCAAAATAATTTCCATCTTCCATGGGGCCATGTGCTTCAGGGGAGTAGTTAGGGGAAGGTATACCATAAATTAGAAGAGCTTATTTTCAGAAGCACGTTTTAGAAACTTGATAGCAGCTCTGCGTTCTTGATAACTGTGATCCTTGGAGGGCCTCACACACGTCTCTGTTGATGCTGGACTGGATGCTCCCAGATTAGCTAGTTGGATCAGTCGAGGGGCTCAAGCCTCTTCCCTTGTATTCTGGGATCCTGGAAACCCCAAATGCTCCCCCGCACCCCTTCCCTCTGGGTTGAAATTCTGTGTGTTGCAGATAAATTTTAGCCATCTGTTTCTGATTCATTTACCCCAACTCATCATGATATTTGTTTTGCAAGAGATATTCAACAGCTAAAAAGTTATTTTCAGATTTTTCATCGAGAACGGCATACATCTTCGCATGTACAAATAGAATCTCTGCTCTTGTTAAAAACAAATACCGGAGTCCCTACAATAGAGAAACCAAGATGGTGAGAACAGAGGCCCAGAATCTGCCTAAGCGAACGGCCCCCGTACTTGCTGAATTCTCGTTGTCGGGGAAGGAGGACCCACTCCTTCGGCATTCTGGGCTTCACTCCTGGGCTGAAGGTGAGGGAGAGGGGAAGGAGACAGAAGACACCTTCCAAGTGATCATCCTAGAGTCACGTGCCAAAGGAAGCAGACAGGCCGCAGAAGCGCTGCAGTGGCAACAGGGAGTGAGGGAGCTCCTAGCAGATGAGACAGTGATGCCAGCGGAGGGCAGTCCGTGGAGTCCCCACCCCACCCCCCAACGGGAACAAAGCTGCTGTGAGATGGCTTCTCTGATTACGGCAGACGCCCTGCCTCATTCCAGAAAGGCTTTGAGACTACTTACAATAAGTGGCCCAGATGCCCCCATACTGGCAGTGCATTGGAAGGGCAAACTCTCCTAAGAGGAGGACATCTTTGCCCAGCCAGGCCTTCTCCCTGGTGGTGGGGCCTCAAGAGGAACGAGATGCACAGGTCCCTCAGGCCAGACGCAGGCGCTGGCTCCGGTGGCTTGTCATTTCCATGGTGGTAATGAGGTCTCTGTGACCGTGATGTTCTGTTGCCCGTCTGCATCTGGCTGCAGCCACAGCCAGGGGGACGAGGGTCCAGCTCCCGTCACCACCAGCGTGTCTGGCAGACCCGGACTGAGGCACAGGGAAACACTGAACCAGGGGCAGAGGAGGCAGGCACCATCTGGGACCAATTAGAGGCTGACTTTTATCCCGAGGCCTCTATAAACCATCCATCAGGGAGGCAAAAAGAAAAAAGCACAACCTTCTTTCCCTTTTTATTTATTTATTCTCTTCTTTGTTTATAGTGACAGTGGTCAGTTTCCCTGAAAGGAAATCACTGAAAATTACAGGGTGTTTGGTTGGGCTTTTTAAAAATTAATTTCCTCTATTTTTGTATGAATTTGATTTGCTCTCATTCCCTTCCACTAACTCATGCTTAGTGAAAAATCTCTTTTGATTTGTTCTTAATGTGGAAAATGTTGGCAGTTCCACATGGCAATTGGAAATAATCTGTGGAGCACAAACCAGGTAGAGCTTTCCCAGAGTGAGGAGATGGTCTCTCAGAGGGGAGGCCGTGGACGGAGCCCCTCACCCGGCCTTGGCCCCAGCTCCAGGAAGCCTCTCCTCCAGCTCCTCCTGAAGCCCAGCCCCACCCCCCCCCCACCCTTACCAGTCAACACCTTGCCCCCGGAAGCTTGCTCTGTTTCTCCCCCTCGTGGCTCCCTCCTCTGTGTGGTCAAATCATCCTTTCAAAGAACATCCCCCATTAAAGACCAGTTCTCTTGCAAGGTGTCTCCTCTTGCCCCCCAACTGGAAATTCACTCTTCTGAAATGACCTCAAGATGCTGCCTCCTGAGATGGGATGGATGCTACAGGCTCAACGTAAGAGATCTTCAGGGTTCAAAACACGTCCTGCGTCCTACCTCCTCACAAAAACCAAGCTCTCGGCCGTTGGGCCTGAAAAAGAGGCAGTGGCTTCCAAGGCAAATGCCAGGAGCCGGGCAAGATCGCCTGAGGGAGATTCAGAAAACCTGCTTCTGGACCCCGTTCCGCCATATACTGGCTGGGTGACCTTGGACAGGTTACTGTACCTCCCAACACTTCAGTTTCCTTAAGGAACATTATCATCGTTGTGACTATTGTACCCTGTCCTGTGCCAACTTGGTGCTAAGCTCTTGACTCACTTTGCCTTACTTCATCCTCACAACAAGCCCAGAGGGTAGGCATTTTTTTGGTCCCTGTTTTACAGATGAGGAAACTGAGGCACTGGGAGATTAGATTGTTTTTTTGTTTTTTTGGTTTTTTTTGAGAATTGAAACCTGGGATTCAAACCCAGATCGCCTGATTTGGAAGCACGTGCTCATGACCAGCCTGGTTTGATTCTGCCCGTCTCCCAATAAAAAGGGCTATTAGTTCCGGGCATGTGTACCTTTCTATGTGTTTTCTGCCGCTTATATCCTTCATCCCTCACAAAGCCCTTTGAGACAGTCTAGCAGGAAGGGGGGGAGGACCAGGACTTGAGTGTGGTCAGGGAGCCCGAGGTGTGCACGCCAACACTGGGCAGAGCGGGGAGGTGGCGATGAAAAAATGTTTCACTCGGATTGTTATTTGGAAACCAAGAGTGGTCATCCCCGGAGCAGCACCCAAGGAGCCGGGGGTTCAATTCCGGAGGCATCAGAGGGCCTCGTCCAAGGCTCTTCTGCAGAGGATAATTTAAACAAGCTGTGTCTTTGGCACCCATGCCTCAAAGCCAATCTGAGCAGTGCCTTCGTGACTGCCTGGCTCATTTCCTCAGGCTTCTTCTTCGGTGGTAGTTAAGCTCCTATAGAAATGAGCCGTGGGGCCCTACGGGCTGAGGGGAGATCCACACAGGTGCTTCCAGACCCCGGGAGATGCCCTTGGTGGTGGGCACGCCCCCTCTCTGGGGGGCAGCCTGCTCCAGGACTCCAGCCAAGCCAGTGGCCTCATTGCTGGGCTGGCTGCTGCCCGTCACAGGGCACACCACCTGCCCACTGAATTTTAGATTCATCTGGACACCCGCCCCCCCGCCCTTGTTACTCACACAGAGCACTCCAGTGTGGTATGGGCGCTTCTCTCCAGCTTTTCTGCCATTTCACTGTGGTGGCTCAACCCACGCGGGTTCCTCAAGTCAAACATGGTCAGGTACAGGGATGTGATACAGATACCCCAGAAAAACCTGGGACCTGGAACAAGACCGCCTCCTAGGCTGGAACAGTGCAGGTTCACCCACCGGTGGGTGCTGGAGTCTGTGAATATGATGATATTTGGGCACAGGTAGACGGGTGCACAGTGCCCATCACTACAGAGGAGGGAGGCACACAGGCCTTAGCCAGAGTGCCAGGCCCAGTCCACTTGCTGTGTGGCCTCAGGCAAGTTACTGAGCCTCTCTAGGCCTTGGTTTCCTACCTGTAACATGGGACTAATAAGAACGAACTTCCGGGGCGCCTGGGTGGCTCAGTCGGTTAAGCGTCCGACTTCGGCTCAAGTCCCGATCTCACAGTCGGTGAGTTCGAACCCCGCGTCAGGCTCTGTGCTGACAGCTCGGAGCCTGGAGCCTGCTTCGGCTTCTGTGTCTCCCTCTCTCTCTGCCCCTCCCCTGATCATGCTCTGTCTCTCTCTGTTTCTCAATAATAAATAAACGTTAAAAAATAAAAAAATTAAAAAAAGAACAAACTTCTGTTCCACCAACACTTACATTGTGGTTACTTTGTGCTAGGCACCATTCTACGTGCTGTACGTGCAGTAGCTCATTCAGCCACCTTTCAGCATGATGAGGTAGGTGCTGTTATTATCCCCACTTATAGCTGAGAACACTAAGGTCCAAGAAGTCACTGGCCCAAAGACGTAGGCTGGCTCACAGATGCTCAGCAAGTGGCAGTTCCTGCCACGGGAAGATAGTGTTTGGACACGGCAGGACATGGCAGGCAGCGGGTGGCAGAGTAGGGGCAGGGGCAGGTCTTGCTCCCGGAGCGGAGCAGGAGGCAGGGACGAGCTCAAAGTTCTGGGACTGGAGAAGGTCTAAGAAAGAGCAAGGCCGGGCCAGCGCTGGGGACGCAGGTGGGCAGGGGGTGTGAGAGACACAGGCCTAGCTCAGGGGGGTAGACAGAGGCTAGAGCTGATCTGGCAGCCAGGGCTCAGGGGAAGAGGGCTGTGGAGGTGGGAGCAGGCCAGGCAGAGGGTGGAGATCAGCTCTATTTGTTCTGTGACTCTTTCCAATTGCTGAGCAACACCAAACAAAGGTTGGGTCAGCAAATCTCCAGCAAGGAAAAAGGTCCATTTCCTCCTGGTTTCTCCCATTTACTTAGAACTAAAAAAGGAAAGTCTTTATTTTGAAAATGTACTACTTGTCCTCCACACTGACATGCAGACTGCAGCAAGAACCCTTCTTCCTCTCCTCCTTTCTGGGGGACAAGGCTTTGGTTTTCCTTTCTACAATTATTTCTGCCCTTTAAAAAGGTTAATCAGTATCCCTTTTCCCTGTCCTGACAAGACAAGGACCTTGAAAGGCTTAACTCTGTTTAACCCCCTTATCTTCTGTGTCATTATCTTCTGGGATGTTTTTTGTTTTTAATTCCCCCTACTTTGAACCAGTTATCATTTTAAAAATCAATCTTTTTTCCTTCCTTCCTTCCTTCCTTCCTTCCTTCCTTCCCTCCCTCCCTCCCTCCATTCTTTCTTTCTTTCTTTCTTTCTTTCTTTCACGTTTATTTATGTTTGAGACAGACAGAGGGAGGGAGGGAGGGAGGGGCAGAGATAGGGAGACAGAGGATCCCAAGCAGGCTCTGTGCTGTGAGTGTAGAGCCCGAGGCAGGGCTCCAACTCACAAACCAACCATAAGATCATGACCTGAGCCGAAATCAAGTGTTGATCACTTAACCAACTGAGCCACCCAGGTGCCCCCAAATCAATCATTATTTAGAATTAATCAATATTTACCAGTTTCCTTGTGTACCATTTTTTCCCTGCATCTCCTTTCCTTATAGACTCGATTTCCTGTTTCCCGGAGTCTGTCCTTTAGATCTTTGGGTTGCTGTGAGTTGTAAATTCTCTTAGTCTCTGCATTACTGGAAAAATCTATATTACTTCCTTAAGTGATAATTTATGCATAGAATTTTAGGCGGAGTTATTTCCCTTCAATGTGTTTAGGATATTATTGCATGTTTTCTGGCCTTCCTTGTTGCTGATGAGAAGTCTACTATCTCTCTGTTAGTCCCTTAAAGGTGACTTACCTTTCCTTTCTAGTTGCTTTTGTTATATTGTCTTTATCTTGGTGTCCTGGGGAATGAATTTATTTTTATCTAGCTTACTTGAATATGCATGTCTTTAATAAATTCTAGAAATAATTTCGCAATTATCTCCAAATATTTTCCCCCATTCTCTGAGTTGACTTTCTCTGCAGCCCCTATGTGTGGCATCTATCTATCTTCCAAGACCCTTCACCTCTTTTCCATATCTTCCATCTCCTTGTGTCACTGTACTCCAATCTGAGTAATTTCCTCAACCTGTTTCCCAGTTCACCAATTCTTTCTTCAGCTATATCTAATCTGCTGTCTAACCAGCCCATTGAGTTTTTTTTTTTTTTTTTTTTCAAAAAAAATTCTTTTTCAACGTTCTTTATTTTTATTTTATTTTCGGGACAGAGAGAGACAGAGCATGAACGGGGGAGGGGCAGAGAGAGAGGGAGACACAGAATCGGAAACAGGCTCCAGGCTCCGAGCCATCAGCCCAGAGTCTGACGCGGGGCCCGAACTCACGGACCGCGAGACCATGACCTGGCTGAAGTCGGATGCTTAACCGACCACGCCACCCAGGCGCCCCCCCATTGAGTTTTTTGGATTTTTTTTTGGTTCTTCTTTTTTATTTTTAATGGCTGTATTTTTTTATTTCTAGAAGTTCTACTTGGATCAATACTGAGGGTAACTTTTTCTTAACTACTGTTTTATATCTTTGATATGTTGCCAACAGGTGATAATAGATGATGATGGTCATAGAGGACGCAGGCAGGGAGTTTGTTCTTGAGTTTAAGAAGTTACTTCATTGACTTTCTTACTTCAAGTGGTGTGACCTTAGAGTTTCAAATAAAAGTATGCCCATGCTGGACTCACTGTCCATAACCATACCTTTCTAGTATGACTCCCATAGTACAAAGTCCAGGACACTAAAAACTACACTTCCAAGACTCCCTTTCAGCCAGAATTTTAGAAGACAGTTAAGTTCCACCAGTTAGGTGCAGAAATGAGACAGAAGCCTCTTTCCAGATGTTTTTGGCTGTTTTCTGCTGGGAAGCAAGGTTATGAAGACACAGGGTCCAATTCCACTTCCATGATTTTGGAAAAGCAGTTCAATAACTGTACCAGCTGAATATAGGTTTCCAGTGTCCAATGATCACATTCCTGGGTGTTTATGAGCAATATTGGTGATGATGACTGCTTCCTGGTCTGGTTTCCTGATTCCTGGGTCAGTTACTGAGGTGGTTCCTGATCTCCTGATCTACCTTCTCCCATCTTCCTGATTGGCAGGTCATTTCAACAGTGTTCTGGGAGAACTTTCTGGTGGTCAAGCTGACAGCCTCCCCCTCTAACCCTTACAAAGATTTCCTACGCAACGATTTCATAGTATTAAACCCCATTCTACCTAAAAATACAGAGTGCTTTCTGTTTCCTTGCACTGAACACTGCATACCATACTATAATGTCCAAAGTAAGTCTCTTTACAAGCATAGTTAAGCTCAAATACCTTTTATTATATAGCATTGGAAAGAGCAAATGCTTTAGAGACAGCCAGCCATATCTGGATTGAACCCTTCTCTAGTTTCTGCCTTTATGGCTCAGGGAAAGTAAGTGGACCTGTCTGTGCTTCAGGTTTTTTCTTCTGTAAAGTTACAATATCTCATTCATAGGGTTGTTAGAGAATGAAATGAATTTGTGTATGGGTCATTCACAGAATGATGTACAGAAAAGGGACTTAATGAGAGGTAGGAAGAAACGTTGAGATGATATTTCTCCAGGGCAAAAATGTAAGATCAGGAAAACTTTAAGAATATAAATTTCCATCAATCCTAACCTAATATCTCTCATTTTTGTTCTTTTATCTCTTTTTAGTTTTATAGAGGTCTTTCAAGTGAGGCCTTCTACTTCTTTCTCCAAATGACCTGGCTGGTGTCAAAAACCTCCCAAATGACCATGTTTTGCTATAAATGTTATGCTTAACAAAGCATAGTTTTCCAACTACCGACTCTCAAACTACCTTAGGCCTCAGTTCTCTCTAAAACATAATGGAAACAGGCAAAATGCTGGAGACGTAGTTGATCGTAGCCAGAATCCCTCAGATCTAACGTGCCAAATCCTGCATAGACTCGCCAAAATCTCTTTAGGAGAATAAATCACTTCGAATTTGCATTTGTACAATTTCAGAATAAATGCCAAGCATAGTACTTTCTTTTATATGCAATGAATTTCTCTTCCTCTTATACCTTTATATGGACCACAGATGCAGAGCACCACGCTCAACTCACAGCACTTGGTCACTGGTCAGTCGGCAAGGTGTAGCCCTCGTTCTGTGGATTCCCCATTTCCTGCCCCCAATCGTCTGTCCCCAACTCCAACCACTCTAATGTGTTTCATGTATATCCTTGAATTTGTATACTTCTGTCTAAGTACTAATATGGCATTTAAGGGTGCAAATATTTACTTTGTATAAATGAGACGATCCTGTGAACCTCGTTCTGTTTCTTATCCCACCCCCTCCCCCCATCAAACACCATGTTCTTAGGATATATCCACATGGTGCCATGCTTCTCAGCTATACAGTACTCCTTAGAGAGCATACACTCCATTGTCTACACGGGGGTTTCCTCTACCCCCCACTTCCACAAACAATCTGTGGTGAGCAGGATCCTACATATTCCCTGATGGACCTAGGGGATGAATTCACTGGGCTACATGTGCAGGAGGGAGACTGCTGAGACATGGGGCGTAAACACACTTCATTGAGTATCACCAGGTAGCTCTTCAACATGAGTGCACCTTTTTGCACCTCCACCAGGGGTACACGAACTTCCTGTTTCCCCAGAGCCATGCAACTTTGGCATTATCTAACTTTTCAATGTCGATATCTCAGCGTGTGTGAAGTGATACATTATTGTTGATTTGCTTTGAATTTCTCTGGTTTCTGTTGAGTTTGAGCATCTTTCCACACGGACAGATAGCTTCATCTTCCATGTGGGTCTCCCTTTTCTGTAAATTTCCCATTCACATCATTTGCCCGTTTTTTTTCTATTTGGGTTTCCTTTATAAAATCTATTAAGGTATATTACCATTGGGTAAGACAGATCATCCCCTTTTGCTCATGTTTGGTTGACATAATTATTTTTGGACCTCTATGTTGCCACAAGAATTTTAAAATAAATATATTGAGTTTCTTAAAATATTCAATGGAGTTTCATATTAGGATTGTATTGAATTCATAGATCATTTAGGGAAGATATTTCAAACTAATGTTATGCAATGCCATCTAAATATTTCGAATGTCTTTCCCAGTTATTTAGATTTTCTTTGGAATCTCTTAGAAGAACTTTAATTTTCTCCCATGGTATATTCTTCAAATTAGATTCTGGATACTTCAATTTTTCTGTTATTAACAATAATATTTTATTTTCTATTATATTCTTAGTTGACTATTGCCAGTCTAGAAAGAATGCTATTAGTTGATATTTTTGTAAGTTAAACTTGTATCTAGCAACCTTGCTAAACATCCTTATCAGTTCTATGAGTTTGCTGATTATTTTGTGTTTTTTTTTTTCTTCTAATTTACGGGTAAGGACAGCTATTTCTTCTCTGCTAATCTTCATGCCTTTTCTCGTTGTTGTCTCATTCCATTGTGGATTTTCAGCAGGGAGGGGAAGGTATTTATAGGTTTTACCAGAACCAATACTTTGCTGAGCTTAGCAGCAATAGTGAGATCCTTGTTTTGTTCCAATATTAAAAGGGATCTGTAAAGTTTAAACATGACGTTTACTATAGATTTTTGATGTATCTGACCTTTATTGGGTTGAGAAAGTACCCACCTATTTCTAGTTTGTAAAGAGGTTGTCTTAGTCCTTTCCACTGCTCTAACAAATTACCATTGACTGACTGGGTGGCTTATAAGCAACAGAAAATTATTTCTCATAGTTCTGGAGAGTGGAAGTCCAACATCAGGACCCCGGCATGGTCAGGTTCTGGTGAGAGCCTTCTTCCAGATTCCAGACTGCCAACTTCTCACTCTGTCCTCTAGTGGTGAAAGGGGCAAGGGATGCTTCCAGAACCTTTCTATATAGGCATTAATCCCACTAATGAGGATGGAGCCCTGTGGTCTAATCACCTCCCAAAGTCTCTGCCTCCTCATACCATCCCCTTGGGGGTTAGGATTTCAACATATGAATTTGGGGTTTGGGGGGTGGACTCAAAATTCATCCTGTAGCAGAGATTTTGTTTTCTGATCACACGTAAGTGTTGAAATTTAGAAAGTGCTTCTTTTGCAACTACGATGAGGTGATAATGTGATTCTTTTTGTCCTTTATCCATGAATATGAGGAATTATACTGATGGAGTTTTCTGGTTTTGAACCATCCTTTTCTTCATGATCAACTTCTATGTAATTGGGATTATGTGATGTCATTTTTAAAGTAAGATGTTGAGGGGCGCCTGGGTGGCTCAGTCGGTGAAGCGTCCGACTTCAACTCAGGTCACGATCTCGCGGTCCGTGAGTTCGAGCCCCGCCTCGGGCTCTGGGCTGACGGCTCAGAGCCTGGAGCCTGCTTCCCATTCTGTGTCTCCCTCTCTCTCTGCCCCTCCCCTGTTCATGCTCTGTCTCTCTCTGTCTCAAAAATAAATAAATGTTAAAAAAAAATTTTTTTAAATAAAGTAAGATGTTGAGCTGGGTTGGCTCATACCTGGAATTTTAAAAATTTATTTTATTTATTTATTTCATTTTTTTAATATGAAATTTATAGTTGAGATACCACCTCACACCTGTCAGAATGGCTAACATTAACAATGCAGGCAACAACAGATGTTGGCGAGGATGCGGAGAAAGAGGATCTCTTTTGCATTGTTGGTGGGAATGCAAGCTGGTGCGGCCACTCTGGAAAACAATATGGAGGTTCCTCCAAAAACTAAAAATACAACTACCCTATGACCCAGCAATTGCACTACTAGGCATTTATCCACGGAATACAGGTGTGCTGTTTCAAAGGGACACATGCACCATCATGTTTATAGCAACACTATCAACAATAGCCAAAGTATGGAAAGAGCCCAAATGTCTATTGATGGATGGATGAATAAAGAAGATGTGGTATATATATATATATATATATATATATATATATATACAATGGAGTATTACTCGGCGATCAAAAAGAATGAAATCTTGCCATGTGCAACTACGTGGATGGAACTGGAGGGTATTACGCTGAGTGAAATTAGTCAGACAAAGACAAAAGTCATGTGACTTCACTCATATGGGGACCTTAAGAGACAAACCAGAGGAACATAAGGGAAGGGAAACAAAAAGAATATAAAAACAGGGAGGGGAGCAAAACAGAAGAGACTCATAAATGTGGAGAACAAACTGAAGGTTACTGGAGGGGTTGTGGGAGGGGGGGATGAGCTAAATGGATAAGGGGCACTAAGGAATCTATTCCTGAAATCATTGTTGCACTAGATGTTAACTAATTTGGATGTAAATGTTAAAAAATTAAAAATAAAATAAAAAATAATAATAAAATAAAATAGGACCGGAGTCAAACCTATAATTTTCATCACATAGAATTATTCTACATTTGTCTGAACATTAATAATTATTATAATTACTTCTTGAGAAATGTTATTAATAATCATAACCATCATAACCATCAAATAATTTAAAAAATATGAAATTTATCGTCAAGTTGGTTTCCATACAACACCCAGTGCTCATCCCAACAGGTGTCCTCCTCAATACCCCTCACCCACTCTCCCCTCCCTCCCACCCCCCCCATCAACCCTCAGTTTATTCTCAGTTTTTAAGTGACTCTTATGGTTTGGCTCCCTCCCTGTCTAACTTTTTTTTCCCCCCTTTCCTTCCCCCATGGTCTTCTGTAAATTTAACTTCCATGCTGAACATATTCTTTGAGCATCTGTACTGGAAACAGAGTTCAAGTCACAAAACCGTACATCACAGTTCTTGCTCAACTTTAAGAAATCATCGATGAGGACCTGGCAGAGAACTAAGACTAGTAAAGGACATCAGGTTTATAGTAAAACAAAGACATTTACTGTATTAATTGGGCTTAAATGTTCTCTTTGAGACAGAGAAGCTGCTATGGTCTGAATGTTTATGCCCACCTGTACCCCAAATTCATATGTTGAAGTCTTAACCCTCAAGAGAATGGTATTAGGGGGGGTGTGGATTTGGGGGTGATGAGGTTCTGAGGGTGGAGCCCTCCTAAATGACATCAGTGCCCTTATAAAAGAGGCCCAAGAGAACTCGCGTACTCCTCTCATTCACAGGTTATAGCAAAAAGAAGGCCATTTGTGTATGACCCAGGAGGTGGAGCCTCACCAGCCAACAAATCTGCTAGTGCCTTGGTCTTGGAATTCCCGCCTCCAGGACTGTGAGAAATCAGTGTTGTTTGTAAGGCGCCCGGTCTGTGGTATTTTTGTTATAGCAGACTGATAGGACTGAGACAAAAGTTGACGACAGGAGAAGAGAGAAAAATCGTTGAAGTCAGCAAATTTTCTTTTTTCCAACCATGACTCTCAATAAGCGGTCTTGCCGTATTCTATCAGTTTTCATTTCTTTTCATTCCGTGTTTCTTTTATTTCTATTTTTATTTTTTTATCTTCCTCACCTCAAAGACCTGGCAAAATTGCCAAAAAGTTCCAACTTTTCCCACGTATTCTAGAAGGCAGGTTTCTGTGTGCAGAGGGGTAAACTCTTCATTCCCAGCGTCTCCAGGTCAGGGAGAGAGGATGGAACGAGCAAAGCAGGAACCTGTCCTTTTTTTTCTCACGAAGGCAACACTTTTCCCTGGAGGAGGGAAGACCTCTCTGGCCCTTGCTGGCTTCTCTGAGCCGCATATCCTCGGGGTGGATGGTGGAGACACACAAGCTGAATTAGGTGAGCGTGTTATCTTGCACATCCACTCTACCTATAATCTCGGGGCACCTGGGTGACCCAGTCGTTTAGGCGTCCAACTTCGGCTCATGATCTCGCGGTTCCTGAGTTCGAGCCCTGCGCTGGGCTCAGAGCCTGGAGCCTGCCTCGGATTCTGTGTCTCCCTCTCTCTCTGCCCCCACCCTGCTCACACTCTGTCTCTCTCTCTCTCTCTCAACATTAAAAAAAAGACCTTTCTAATCTCTTGATGGAAAATAACAGGTATCTTTCTCCTGAATTTCTCTGATCCCCTCCAAGTCTCCAGCTTTCTCAGGACTATGTCCCACTAACCCTGTGCAGACCACTTCTCAGAAATGAAGAAGCACTTAGGAAGCTGGGGGCGGTCAGGGCATGAAAATCAACTCTCAGTGCATCTCCTCCTGGACAGGGTATCTGCAGAATCTCCCTCAGTGGAAGGAGCCTCGCGTTGTCATGTTGGTAACAGGTCCATCAAGCAGTGTTAAGGGGCCACTTACAAAGTGTCAGGCACTGTGCTGAGAGTGTTAAGCCATGATCGCATTGAATTAATTGACCAATCTGATAGGCGGGGCTGATCATCCCCCTTTACAGATAGCAGAGCTACAGCTCATCAAGGTTACATAATCCCCTCAAGGCCATACTGCCATGTGAGGGGAAGTGGGGGAGGATTGAAACCTGGCCTCAAGCCGGTTTTAGTGCCACTCTTAAGCTATTTAAGCAACATGACGGAGCTGTGCGGACATCTCAGAAGAGAGAGCACCAGAAAGGAAGTCTGGACACCCATCCCATCCCTGCCTCCCTGGCTTGTGGGACTCTCTGAACTGCAGTTTCTTCCTCTATTCAGCAAGCAGGCCAAGTAGGTGACTTTTAAAGGCCCTTCTAGCCGTGCTTTTCGGGCCAAGAAAACATCACATGCGTTTTCACACGAAATTCCCCCAAATTCCTCACACCCAGAGTCAAGTGGCCTACATGGAAGAGCCTCCAATTAACAGCTCTGTGGGCCCTGGGTGTGGGTGAGCCACTTTCCAGGGCAAAGAGGCCAAAACCCTCCCCACAAGCAAAGACCACCAACGTGTTCTCCAAACCTGTGTTCTGAGTGGCTGGCCTCTCAGCCACTGATGGAAATCTGCAATTAGCTGTTTTAATCCCTAAAATAGCTCCGCTACCGTTGTAGACCGTCGCAGAGGAGAAGAAAAAAACCAAACAACAAAAAGCCCAGGGGCCACCACAGTAAGGTCAGGGAGGAGTTAGCGACTCAGGTCTCCCAGCGCCAACCTTCTACTTGAGTTGTGTGTGGTTGCCGATAATGTTCTGATTTCCAGAGAGCTGACAGCTGGGACGAACGGCTGCTTAACCTGATTAGATATGCCTCAGCCACAGACTCTGGGGCCACGGACAACTGCTCATTTGAAATGCATGCCACTGAAAGAATAAAGGGCGGCCTCAAACAGACAACACATTCTTGGATGCAAACCTTATGGTTTCTACACAGCCAAAAAAAAAAAAAAAAAAGTTTATAACCGCCTGGGGTTCCTTTTCACAGAATATTCTTTGTCGAAGAGTGTTTAGAACAACTTGTAACTTTAGCACTTTACTGTAATTGCATTGTCCTTGTCATTTAGGACCAAGTGGTATGTGAGGAACCCAGGGCTCGGGGCGGGGGAGAGGGGGGCACTCCAGAGCTACTGAGTCCCTCTGTTCAGTCCACTCTGTGTTCCCTCCCATCCTGGGGGTGGCTCCCCACCTTTTCCGTCAGGATCCCCGGGCAGCCAAGAAGCTCTGTTACTGTTTTGCTGCTGCTTGTTAGGACCACAGAGCATTTATTTTACCAGCAGCTGGAGTCACGGCCTGGAGGACGTCTCCCTGGTGGTGCACGGGCCTTCTGTTCTAGATGCG
This sequence comes from Prionailurus viverrinus, assembly GCF_022837055.1. NCBI lineage: Eukaryota > Metazoa > Chordata > Mammalia > Carnivora > Felidae > Prionailurus > Prionailurus viverrinus. Next base: position 42,664,090 of record NC_062565.1, on the reverse strand, counting down.
GTTCTTAGTAGCACAGTGCCTCACAGGACGTCTCTGGGAACAGACCCAATGGTCTGGCGCAGCCCCGTGGGAGGATGATGGGAGGGGTCCGAAGGGCTTCTTTGAGTATCTTTATGGTGCACCTAAATGTCTGTACAAAATATTATGGTGTGAGCGCACACTGTTGGCCTGGTATTGAGAGCAACTCGTCCTTAGGGTTCCCTCCTGGAGGCACAGGCTTTTCCTCTCTGCCCATCTCTCAGGCAAGCACGGTGGCCCATGGTCCACGTGGAAAATGGAGGCACACGTCAAACTCATAGGAACAACGGGGGATCCGTTCTTCGCCAGCCACACATCAGAGCCAAGCACACGTACTGTGGCGCATCAGTTAGCCTTCTACACTCGGACACTTCGTTCAAAAAGTAAAACCTACTCAATGGCTGACTATAAACCGTGAATACGAAACCTTCCTGTTTGCTTCTCTCCAAATGATAGACTTTTGCAAACCTCTTTTCATAGGCCTCCCTGCTTTCCCTCTCACCAGAGTGGTGACGAGCACGGAGGGGAGAATCTAACTTGGAGGTATGGAGTATGGAACATCTCATTTGGTTGTATGGAATACAGGAGAATCTAATGTGGGTTTGAATCCCTGCTCAGTCTGAGTCTCCCTTTCCTTGTCAGTTCTCCTGATTTTTTCCGGGTGAAAACATTGGGGGATAACATGAGTATCTCCTCACAGGATTGTGATGAGATTCCATGTGTGTAAAGCACTTAGCAGAGACCTGACTCACGTTATAGGCTGAGTGAATCTGAACTATCATTATTATCAATAACCCATCCTCTACCCACTCATCAACTTTGACTTTGCTCGAGCCCCTCTTTGATCACTTTCCTGGTTTAAGTTTCCCACATGGAGGCATTATTCTTCCCTGTACTGTAGCTGTTTGGGGACTTGCCTCATTCCCTTATTAGATAGTCATAAGCCCTTGATGGCAGGAATTGGGTCTGATTCATCTGCACTCCATGCAGAGCTTCTCACATAGAATGTGCTAGTTATGTGCCAACTCCTACTCAAAAACCCTCCAAGATGCTCCAGAGATTCAGGCTCCTATCTTGATGTGAGAGGGTCTTCACTTAGAGCCCCAACTGTGCCTTGAATTCCTACCACCTCCCACATCTGCTCATGCTGCTGATGTCGCTTAGAACCCCCCTTCCCACCTCTACCTCTTGAACTCTTTCTTCATCCCTCAAAGCCCAGCTTAAATCACACACTCTCAGCGACATATCCCAGAAGATAACAGTCAGATGGGCTTCTTCCTGACTCTCATCTCCTGCAAAATTTGACTTTCAGTTCAGGAGTCAGCAAATTTTTTCTGTAAAGGATCAGATGGTAAATATCTTTGGATTTGTAGGCCATATGATCTTTGTCGTAATTATACAACTCTGCACTCTGCAAAAGCAGGCATAAATAATACGTTAGTAAATGGTATGGCCATGTTTCAATAAAACTTTATAAAAATAGGTAACAGGCCAGATTTGGGCTGCAGGCTGTAATTTTCCAACCTCTCTTCTAGGTTCCTATAGTGTTCATCACAGGCTGCCTTTATATTATGGTTTTTTGAGGTCAAATCTCTCAACTTCTAGAATAAAAATTCCTTAAGGGCAGGGACAGAATTTTTTCTCTTGCCCTCACTCATAACAGGCACATAGAAATTACTTATTAGATATCTGAAGAAAGACCAGAAGAATAGGGTGGGTGAGAAGGCTTGATGGGTCTGGGAGACAGATACCCAGAAGACAGGGACACACTGAGGAACTGAAGATATGGAGACAGTCAGAAAGATAGAGAGATACAGAGGTGAAAGTAAAGACAGACGAGGCTAGAAACAAGCAAAAGAGCTCACAGCAGAATCTTCCCAGCGCAAAGGTGTAAGAACAGTGTTATGGGCTGAATTGTGCACCCCCCCCCCATTCCTATGTTGAAGCCTTAACTCCTAGCACCTCAGAATGTGACTGTATTTGGAGACAGGGCCTTTAGAGAAGTCATTAAGCTAAAATGAGGCTGACAGGGCCTCAGTCCAATCTGACTGGTGTCATTATAAGAAGAGGAGATTTAGACACACAAAGAAACACCAGGATGTGTATGCCCAGAAAGGTGACCATGTGTAGACACAGAAGGTGGCCATCCCCGAGCCAAGGAGAGACGCCTCAGGAGAAACCAGACCTGCCAAAACCTTGATCTTGGACTTACGGCCTCCAGAACTGTGAGGAAATAAATTTCTGTTGTTTCAGCCACCCAGTCAGTCGTATTTTGTTAGGACAGCCCTAGCAACTTACAGAGGGAAAAGCCAATTAGAAAAACAGAAGGAAGGCCCCAGTAAATGTTAATGATTTCAAATATTTTGCCTGTTATTCCTCAACAACTTTAGCTTTTTGAAGACATTAAGGTTTTAGTCTGTTGGGAGGTGAGCATAGTGGGGAGTTAAGTACGGATTCAGTTTCCAAGTCCCGGGTTTCAAGTTTGTAGCTCCAGGCTTACATTTCTAACACTGTCAAATCCTGATGATTCTGACAAGCTCTGCCCTGGCCAGTCGCCCCACAGTGTTCCAGAAACATTTCTTGCATGTCCACTCAAAGTTAATCACCTAAATACCTGCCATTTCTCATGGACTTTTGAAGGGTTTTGTTTGCTTTGTAGAGTTGAAGGAAAGTATTTGATTTTTCTCCCCTTGTAAAAACTCCAGTTGGAAGAAATACTTTTATTTTCCCCTCTAGGTTTATTTTGTTTAGCAAAAGCCATTAGAACTAGCTTTAGTTCTACATTTTTCTCGTCTGCTTGCAAAGTATGTCGACATGGTGCTTGAATTTCAATGGGTTGGATTGTTTTGAATGACTTCTGGTGTTTTTGTTTCCAGTTCCCCCAGTACTGGTTGTTAACCAGGTGACCAGGTGAATGAGTTAATTAGTAATAGGTATTTTCACTAAGTATAAGTTTAAGTGTGCATATTGAAGTTGAAAACCTAGTGTTCCCACAGATACAAGACAGCTTGTTTACCAAGAGACTCAACGGCTATTTCCTCTGTGCAACAGTCGACTCCAGGACCTCATAAGGCAAAGTCTTTGGGTTACACGCTGCGGCCTCCATACCTGGAGAGCATGTCTTCTGCTAGGGCAATAGCCAAAACCACCTGGAAGGGTCTAACAGAGTTACACTTCCCTAGATCCCATCGTCTTCTTTTTTTAATGTTTTTATTTATTTTGAGAGAGAGAGAGAGAGAGAAAGTAAGGGAGGGGCAGAGAGACAGAGAGAAAGAGAGAGAGAATCCTAAGCAGGCTCCGCGCACCAATGCAGAGCCCCACGAGAGGCCCAATCCCCGTGAACCGTGAGATCATGACCTGAGCAGAAAGCAAAAGTCGGACACTTAGCCAACTGAGCCACCCAGGCGCCCCAGAGATCCCATCTTCTGGCGAACTGTATACTAGGAAGTTTTCACTTGACTAGCATAATTTTGAGGTGCTCATTCAGATTTCTGGACTTGACTGCATTTTCTAAACAGGCCTCTGGTGCTGCTCTTATCGTTCCCGTTATCTACACTGATAAAGAAACTGAGGACCAAAGAGGTTTCTGAAAGCTGCCGTGTAAGTCAGTCCTCTTTTGTGACTGCCTCGCCAATCAGGAATTTGCTGGTAGAGTCACTGGGGACCTGTGTTCTTTCATTTCTTCATGTTTCCTCTTCATACCTTGTAATATTAGAAACGGCACTATGCGTTATGACTCTCAACAGTACTTGTAATTTAACAAGATGTTTACTAAAATTAGCGAATTCCTCAGCGAAGGGATCTCAGGGATCGGTGACAGAAAGGCAGTGCGGGAGAATTTTCTTTGACCTCAGACTTTCCTGAAGGCACTCCTAAAATCACACTCCAGTGCTGGCACCTAGTCCTGCCCCTGCACATAAACCTGTTCTTCTGTCAGACAAACATGCCCTGAGGCGCACTCGCTTCCCCAATAAAATTCTGAGGTGGAAGCGGAGGGAGCGCTCCCCAGGGGAAGGCCCTCCTCCTCCCCAAATAGAGATGCTCTCCAGGGCCACACTGGGAAACTCTGGCATGGCGGCCCTAGCGGGGTCACGCGACGTGCCCCAGCTACTGTGGGGGGCTGTCTCCTGGAGGTGGTGTGCAGGAGACAGCAATTAGGACCGATCCCTAAGAGGAGGGTAAGTTTTGAGGGACAAGAGTCGGGACTGGGAGAGGGATGAACTCCCTAACCACCAGGAGACTCTCCCCCCTTTTGCCAGTTTTGGGGTCCCCGGCGTTTCAATTTTGTTGGAGAAACCAAGCATTTATACACACACACACACACACACACACCATCAAATTCAGAGAACAGCCTCTGACTTCTTGCCGGGAAAAGAGACTTCTGCCTCAAGCATTCATCCTGAATTGGCACTGTTCCCTTATCAACTTGGAAAGCTGCCCTATCCTGACAAGGTCCCTCCACCGACGGAGCTCCGGTGCCCTGGCCCAGCTTGCAGCCCCCCACCCCCAGCAGCCTTCACACCTGCAGCTCCCTGATTTAATGAGGGCTGTCAGGGATTATCAAGTCGTGAACTCGCTTGCATCCGCCAGACTCTCATGAATGAGGCATTTTGTTCAGCTACCTCTCGCTTCGTGTTTCTTGGAGCCAACACAAAGGGAAAAGGCAGTGAGTGAGCAGCTTATTTGGGGCCAGGGTCTAATATTTGAACATTGCGGGATGAAACCGTAGGCCTATCAAGTCTGCTGTTCTGTAACTTTCTTTTCTCTCACTCTCCCCACCCCTGCCCCGCCTCAGCTCACCCCACCGCCCTCCTCAGCCTGGCCTTCTCAGCCCTGCGGTGCCCTTGCCGGTGGGCTGGTAACTCTGCAGCTGGTGAGTCACAGCACCGTAACCGAGAGGGAAAATAGACAGGGCTGCAAATCCCCTGTTGAACGGTCGCCGGAAGCTGGAGCTGCGAAGGAGGGGCTGGTGGCCAACATTTGAGCTCCCTGAGCTGGGCAGATTTAGCGTGCGACCCACACTGAATCCTTCTTGATCCGACTTAATTTTCTGAGGGAAATCCGATGGGAAAAGGGCTGGTAATTTAGTATTTTGAGGCCTAAAAAACTGGTCAGTAGTGGAAGGAGAAAATGGTAGCTTGGACATTCAAGTGATTCCTGTTGACCTTTTGAGCACGAGGAGTTAGAACTTTTCAGGGTGAAGTCCTCCTTCCAGGAGAGGGCTGAGAGGACCTTTGGCCTGCAGACAGGAATCTCTTCATTACAGCAATGATAATTTCCATGATTAGCAACAGTTGTAAGAAATTATTCTTTGCCCATTTTCTAGCTATCGCCCCAGAGAAACCCAAAGCCCTTTGGTTCTGTCGCCGGAGAAGAGAACGCTGTGATTGTTTTTATTGCCTTCAACAGCCTCCCCACTGAACACGCCTGGAGTGGAGCTCCACACTTCACTGGGTTTTTTCACACAGATTCTAGGCAGAAGAAAAGCCTATCTTGACATGAAATTTTTCTTCCCAGTATTGACATTATTTCTCTATCTACACCATGAGGAAGTAATTCCTTCTTTTTAAAAAAATTTTTTTAACGTTTATTTATTTTTGAGAGAGAGACAGAGACAGAGCGTGAGCAAGGAGGGGCAGAGCGAGAGGGAGACACAGAATCTGAAGCAGGCTCCAGGCTCCGAGCTGTCAGCCCAGAGCCCGACGCGGGGCTCAGACTCACAGACTGCGAGATCATGACCTGAGCCAAAGTCGGATGCTCATCTGACTGAGCCACCCAGGTGCCCCGGAAGTATTTCCTTCTTAAAATACAACCAGCTTCTGAGCCTCTGAAAGAAGGCTGTAGACTGAGAGACAAGTGGAAGACAGCAAACTAAGGGTAAGTCTGCCGGGAGGGTCACAGGTGAGAGGTTCAGAGGAGGAGGAGAGACACCATTGTTGAGTTGGTGACCATTAAAACAGTGTAAGAGCAAGACAGCTTTCAACAAGGTAGCTCTTTGGGCCCGTAATGAGCTATTCTGGACTAGGTCCACCACAAACCACAAGATCATTCAACTTAGAGGCCCTTTGAAGGATTAAAGCCTGAACCCTGAACCTCGGTGCCCTCCTCCAACAGGCCGGAGGCTGTTGGCCACGACCATGCATCACATCACGTCTGAACCTTGGATAGTCGGAAGGAGCTGCCTCCTCATTTCCCAGTGGGAGCCTGGGCATTTGACTCTAGTTGGGGCCCGTGTGTCCGGGGTACGGATGAGTGTGGCCGTGCACAGCTGCGCGCTGTGGCTTCGACTTCTTGTGATTGTTGTGGACGGAGTTGAGTTTACTGTGGTGTCCTGCAACCGGGATTGGTTGGCAGTTCCGGAAATCTGAGGGTAAAAATAGCTTCAGAGCCGCCAACCACTGGCCCCTGGCCGGTGCCACCACGGTGGAGAGGAATGGCGAGCTGGAAAGTGCTGAGTTTCGTGATCTTTTCTTCCTTCCGGTGGTGGGAGGTTCTCAGAATAAGCTCTGGGCTTTGGATTTCCCCCAAAGGGTTTCTCGGTGCTTCCCGGGCCTGCTGAGTCAGTGTAGTGGGCTTGGGTGAGTTTTTCAAGGAGAGCTGTTGGTTTTTGAGACGGGGGTATGCCATGGAGCTGACTCGGGCTCAGCAGCCAGGGGAGGCAACAATCGGGGGCACCCAGTGTTTGTCGTCTGCCTCCTATGGCTCCAACATCCTGTCAGCAAGGGTCGCGGCCTGCCAACCACCTTCCAAGGTAGACCCCTCAGGCCCAAAGCCTCGTGCCCCATTGTTCTTGCCTCTTGCCAGTTCTGCCTCTGAACGTTGCCATTTCTTGACTGACATCTTCTCCCAGGTTCTTCCTCCCCTGTCTCTCCAAGAAATCTGCTTTAAATGCCAAGTCCATGGTCCAGGTCCCATCCCTCTGGTACCATCCCATGGGCTCTCCATTTGGTCTCGGCCCTGAATCGCACTCTACCATACCCTCCACATTTTTCTGGACAATGTTCATTGCAAAAACACTCTGAGACCCCCTGAGAAATGGAAAACATAATCTGTCTACACACGGCCCCCTGGACCAAGAAGCTGGCTTAACTGAGACTGAGAGAAACATGCATGTGAACTAACGGTACAACTAAATTCTAGAATGTCTCTAGAAAGGAGGAAATACTATTTTAAAGCTCATACAGTAGTTTCAATTAGGCTTATCAAAATTGAGGTGGTATCATCCCTTTGATGTCCTTTAAGCTTGATGGGAATAACCCAACATGAAATGAATCTTTACAATGGAAGGTATTTCTGAAGAGAAATGGGTTTTTCAATATTTGATTGAGTCTTAAGCTTTCTTGGGCTTTTGCCAAACCCAATTCCTCCCTCTCATCATTGTGTTCATGCAGAACTTTTTTTTTTAGTTTTATTGTTTCTTTTTTATCTTTAAATGTTATTGTTTGTTTTATTGTTTGTTTTTATTGTTTGTTTTTTATCTGTTTGTTGTGTAAGCACTTAGTTGCTTGCTTCTAGGCTGGCCTGTGAGCTCCCTTTGAAAGGGAAAGATTCATTCAGTCCTGTATCTCCAGCACCTGTATGAATTGGACAGGATTACAAACCCTGTTTACATTAGTATCTATTAACTGCTTGGCAAGTTCTTTCTTCCGAGATAGGACTAAGACAGCTCTTGCCCAATTTCAAATTCTACCTCAGTGAAGCTCCCTCATCTTTCTGGGAATATGTGGCTGGACGCCTCCAATCAGAACTTTATTTCTTCCACGAGTGTTCCAGGGACGGGGGAGGAAACTCCAGCCTGCAGGCTGGCCCCATTGCCTCGAGTGTGATGCCCATGTGGCCAGAAGCAGGTGTCTGGCCTGCTGTGTGCACTCAAATCCATGGCCCCCATTTTGTGCGCTCAGCCCAAGTCGGCCACAACAGAAGACAAGGTGACGTTGGAAGGGCCTGTTTGGTATCCGTGGCAGGGATGGTGTTTCATGGGCTTTGGCACCAGACTCAACTGGCACAATCCTGGCTCCAGCACTTTCTAAGTGTGTGGCCTCAGTCAATTCCATTACTCTCACTGAGACTCCGTCTCTCTGTAAAATGAAGAAAACAATGCCTCACCTTCAAGAATGCTGAAAGGACAGGAAACGAGTGTGCAAAATGGTTTTTGCGGGGCTCGTCGGTTGGAAGAAAACCTTTTAAAGATGCGCTTCCCTCACCGTGGGTGAGATCAACACACTGTGTTTACCCAGGTCAACACTCTGAGTTTCAGAGGCAGAGGCCAGGTCTAGTTTGAAGCGGGGGGTCTTGGCCCAAGAAGAAGCCCGACCGTAACGGTAGTAGCAGTAAATACAAGTGCACACGCACTTTGAACCCAGCGCTACGCAAAGCATTTTATATGGAACCTGTCATGTAGTCTGCACAACTCCCCCTTTTTTTTTTTAGCTTGATTGAAGAATCATGGACAAATAACATTGTCACATACTTATGTGTGCACATACCTGCACACATACTTGAGGTACGTGTGCAGGGTGGAAGGATTCCTCCCATCTAGTCAGTTAGCACACCCATCGCCTTACATATTTATATAGATGTATATCTACACATATTTTGTGAGAACGTTTAGATCCCACCCTTTTAGCCAATTTCAATTACATAATATAGTGTTATCAGCTACAGTCATCATGTTCCTCATCAGATCCTCAGACCTTATTCGCCTTACAGCTGGAAGTCAGTACACATTAACAACCTTTCTTTATTTGCCTCTGCCCCTGGTGGCCATTTTTTTACTCTCTCTTTCTGTGAGTTTGACCTTTTTTTTTTTTTTTTTTTAAATATTCCACATGTAAGGGGTACCGTGCAGACGCAGCAGTGGCCTCTCTCCGTCTGCTTTATCTCACCTAGCACGATGCCCTCCACGTCCATCATGTTGTCACAAATGGCAGGACTCACAACTCCCATGGGACAGGTTAAAAAAGGAAAGCTTGGAGAAGCTCAGTAACATGTCCAAGTTCATCCAGCTAGCGGAAGCCAGGTCAGCTCCAGATAAGAGCCAGGCACAGCCCCGAGGGTGGGCTGCTGCAACTTTCAGCCTCACTGCCTCAGCAGGAACCTTGGCCTCTTGAGGCCACCCCTTCCCTGGGGCTCCGGTGAGGAGACAGAGGCCTATGGAGGTGAAAGGAAGCTCTTGTCCCTTCCTGTGACTGGTTAGGGCAGAGCTGGGGCCAACCCAGCCCTTCCAAGTGGGGACCCACCGACCGGGAAGGAGCCAGCCACTTCCCCAGATCCTCGGCATCCTCTTCCTGACTCATGCCTCCCAAACTTGCCAGGCGGGGAAAGGAGGAGGAAAACTGACAAAACCAGTGATAGAAAAAAAACCCAGATTGGAACATTTAGCTTCATTCAGGACCAACTCGAAACCGCACCTCGGCCTGCCAAGCCCTAATCGTCATCCCATGGCAGAGTCCCCTTCTTAGTCACTGTCTGCCCCTCCAGAGGGGCTTGTAAGACAATTACAAGAATTCGGTGATAATCTCTCCCTATTTACATCTTTCAGTTTTTATTTCCCGGGTTTTCCAGAATTTGCTCTCATTAAACATCCGAGCCCAAAGCCGGCCGAAAAGGCTCTGCAGCATATGTTGCTGTCTTTCCCTCTGCCTGATTCTATTACTCGGGTCAAAGTCCCACTGCAGTCCTGGGGCTTTGCGTCAGCTTCAGAAAGATCAAAAGAGGGAACGACTGGGCCCTTGGAAGTGAACAGCCACGAGCCACTGGGAGCGAGATGAGCTGCTGGCCCTGTGGCGTCTTGTGTACTTGGAGATGGAAGGCCTGGCCGAGAAGGGGCTGCTTGCTGGACAGTGGGACCTACGCCCCGTAGGGTGTCAGCCAGCAATGTCTGTACCCTTAAGGCCTGGAGAAAAGGCCAAGTCTGGTGTGAGAATCACAATCCACCCCAGCACACAGGAAGGAAGTTAGAGCGTGCTTTCCAGACGGGAGCCTCATTTAAATTCTCAGCCCCAGCCCTCTCCAGCACACACGCACGCACATGCACACACACGCTCTGCAGAGAGGGGAAAGGTTGGACGTTCTCCGTCAGGCAGGAGCCCTGAGAAGATAAGGACTTAAAGCCGCTGCTTCTTTGAAAGGCTGTTCCTCCCCTTCTGGGGTCAAAATTTGGTTTGGACAGAGGGGGAGCGTCAGAACTATGGGTTACGGAAGACGGCTTTGGTGTCTCGCCTCAACATCCCTGAGAACCTCTCCCTCTTCTGCTGGTGTCTCACTACATTGGTTCCTTCCACATGTGTCCCTGAGAGGGTGAACCCGGGGGGGGAGAGAATGCTAACGTTTCCTCTTGGATTGCACACACAACGCACTGACCTTGGCCCTTTTACAGTTTTAGCAAAATATACTCTTCGCAAAAAAAATGATTGCAATTGAGGAGTAAATCCCAGACTGGTGTAGTAGTAGTTAGGAGGTAGGCTGTATAAGCTGATGGAATGGAGACCCCAATCCGGCTGAAGGATATTTCTCGGTCACGTGACAGTCTGGAGGTGCGTGTCCCCTCCGATCAGCAGGGAGGTTCTGCTCCGTTCTGTCACTTGGCACCTGGGCTCTTTCCATCTTGTTTCTTTGTTGGCCTCTAGAGAGTTGCCCTCATCCACGTGGTTAGAGCTGCGTCATTACCATATCGGCATCCCTCCTCACAGGAAGCAAGGTAGAGGAGAAACGGAGGGTAATTTATTTTCATGTGTTTTCTGTAAGCGATGCAGCAGTTACAGACCTCGGATCTGCTTACGTTCCACTAGTGAGAATTTAATTACGTGGCCGTACCTAGCTGCTAGGGAGGCTGAGCAATGTGGTCATTAGCAAGGTGAATGTCTGCCACCACTGAAATTAAGATTTTTGTATGAAAATGTAAATATGGGCTCTCCATTTAGAGCACTGCAAAAGGAGAATTGATTCTTCAAAGAAGATTCTGAGACACTCCTAGATCCGTATCTATCTACCTATCCATCCATCCATTCATCCATCCATCCATCCATCCAACCATCCATCTTCACTGAGAATATAATAGAAGGTTTGGCAGGAAGATACACTCAGGATTAAAACATCAAGTAAACCTGACAATTTGTTCATTTATTCAGCAAACACTTACCAAGTTCTTATTATGAGTCAAGTGTTGTGCTGGGCACTGAGACATACAGATGTGGAAATCATGTTCCATGACACTGACTAACCTTGCCTGTGGTTTCTAAATTTGCTGATGCATCCTAACTCCCAGAGAGAGAGAGGCAAGTGAGCTTGTTTTTGTTTTTTGGTTTTTGTTTAATGTTTTATTTATTTTTGAGAGAGAGAGAGACAGACAGAGCATGAGCAGGAAGAGGTAGACACAGAATCTGAAGCAGGATCCAGGCTCTGAGCTGTCAGCACAGAGCCCGAGCCCGACGCGGGGCTCGAACCCACAAACCGTGAGATCATGACCTGGGCCGAAGTTGGATGCTTAACCGACTGAGCCACCCAGGTGCCCCAATGTGAGGTTGTTTTAAACAGACCTCAAATGATTCTTCCCAGCGATCTCTGTTTCATTTGAGGGTTTCCAAGATTGCAAGCTTATTAAAAACCATTACCATTTGTGGCTGTTTATCTTCTTAATGACCTGCAATGACCACAAATGCAGAAATAAATTGAATGCAGATATTAATGTGATTATAACTGTCACCCCTAAATCTGAATTTTCAATTTTGAGGTCCATCCAAATAGCATCACTGTGCTCATTTATTGGCTCTATAAAAGACAATGTTTTCAAATTGAATTTTAAAAAATATCCCTTTAAAGGGTGCCTGGGTGGCTCAGCCAGTTGAGCATCCAACTTCGGCTCAGGTCATGATCTCACAATCCGTGGGTTCGAGCCCCATGTTGGGCCTTGTGCTGACAGCTCGGAGACTGGAGCCTGCTTCCCATTCTGTGTCTCCCTCTCTCTGCCCCTCCCCACTCATGCTCTTGCTCTCTCTCTCTCTCTCTCTCTCTGTCATAAATAAACATTAAAAAAAAAAAAAGTACCCCTTTGGGTGATTTCATTTTGTTTTGACAAAATCACTGAACAGATTTGAAGACCACTGGTATCATGTTTCTCTAGATTCTCCCTATGCAGAGGCTCTGTGGCTCCCCGATTCTCTGAGATGCCTTGTGGGGTTGGGATATTATGTGGGACCACTGAGGGCCAAAACAGCACGAAACAGTGGGGAGAGATCTAAGAGATGGGCTCAGCTTGGCAGTTTGTCGAGAGCCCCTGTCGAGAACTGCCGGGCCTGGGAGTGGCTGAATCAGGTTTCCCTCCCTGGGTCTTTGGTGTGAGAAGCACACTGGGTAGGAGTCAGAAGTCTGTTGGGGCTTGGAAAACCCCAGGGCCGGGGCCCCACACCTCCCACAGCTGCCCGATTTATTGTTGAGGGAAAATTTTTTTCGTCTCAAATATGTGCTTGCAACCCCACAGCTGCCTTACACGTGGACTGTGGCGATGGCCTGGGCAGCCCGGCACTGCTCCCCAGGCGCCCCCAGGATGACTCCCGGAGAATCTGGCCTCAAGCAGCCAACTAACGCTTTGTCAACAGATCATCACTCTCCAAAGCATCTAGGGCTGGAGTGGGTTTTGCCGCTTTTCAGAGTCATTAGTGTCTGTTCATACTATTCCACCTTCAAATCCCGGAGGGATGTGACAGATTCCCTAACACAGACTCTGGGTTCGCAGGGTGGACCAGGGCATGCCCAAGGTCACACAGCGAGTTGGTAGCTATGTCCAAATTCCAAACCTAAATTCCAACAATCCCGTCGCCTGTTCTTTCCAATGCGACCATAATCTCATTTAGCACAAACGTACATGTGGCTGAATGAGCAATCACAGTGATAGCCCCTATCGCCAAATTTCTGTTCATCCTCCGTATCATTTTCATCGTCCCTATACGAGGCCCTAGTCCCTGCCAGCAACCTTACAGAGTAGACGGATCAGGAATGAACCACGTGACTTTGGAGGAGGCAGGGTTGGGCATTAAGAGCGTAAACAGCCTTAGCACCGGCACACATGTGGTTCGTGACATATCTGTGATTTGAACCAGATCTCTTGGCCCCATCCAGCATGCTCCCCACTCCACTGCTCAGCTTCCCTATTGGCAAGGTGCCACCCCTTATGTCTTGCTTTGCTCATTTGCTTACAAAAGAGAGAAAAGAATAAAACAAAATGACACAGTGATGACAGTGTCGCTAAGACATCTACAGCCATAAGGCTTATAACCAGAGCTGAAGGTCACAGCAAGATTCCCCCGGTGCAAGGCACCTGGACCATTCCCCTGTCCCAGCTTACCACCAGACAACAGGTGACGTCTCTCACCCCATCTTTGTGGAGTGCTCGCTCTGTGCTAGGTGCTACCGGGCCTTTGGGGACGCACCAAGCAAGGCCTCCGCCTTCGAGGAAGGGAGGGAGAACTAAGAAAGAAAAGGTGAGTACCTGCCTACCGTGCTCAGCACCTTACAGGTACTGTCTCATTTAACTCTGGCAATTGCATTCTAAGGCATGTCTCATTGTCCCCCTCTCACAACATCTGAGGCTCGGGAAGGTCAAGCGACACCAGAGGTCATACAACTAGTAAGTGGCCAAACTGGAATTTGGACCTAAGTCTTTCTGAGTTCTTGCGCTTTCCGGGTTTAGCGCTGGGTCCGGTATGAGTAAATGGAACGGGCAGAGTGAATGCAGACCATGAATCGGTGCTTCGTGGTGCAGTGGGTGGAAATTGTGGTCCCCACTAAGATGGCAGCTGACACTGTGGAAAAGGATAGAAGGGCCTTGGGGAGAACACACACATGACTTCTCACAGCCACCAAGAGGAAGGCCAGCCTTCCTGGCTGGGGAGGACACAGCTAGAGAAGGTGCTTCTGTTTCTCTGCTCCACGCTTGTGCTCTACGCCCGCTAGACGAGGCACCCACATTCACTTTCATGGTCATCACCCAGGAGTGGAAGTGGCCGCCTGCCTTGTCCACCTCCCAACTCCCTTCCCCTGAGCAAGCAGAGTCCTGGTGTGGCCAGCAGAGTCAGGCCCAGGAACCCGTCCCTTGCGCCACCCTGTTCTTGCTGCCCATACCTGTCTTTCCTTCCAGAGATGAGGTAAGAATTAGCAACCTGCGAAGCGAAGCCCAAGTGGCCCTGGCCCCACCTTCGAGGCGGTCTGATGCTCGGGGCTGGGTGCCGACAGCTGGCTTAGCAGAGACACATCTCCAAACCGCGGGCTTCAGCTGCCATGGTGTGAACTGTCTCTGAGCCTCCTCTTGGGGCAGCCACAGCCTGACACTGTGGTTCCTAAATGGCTGACAGATTCTTCTGTGCACTTTGGAGAGTCACAGGAGGATTATAACTGTCTGCCCCATCCTATTACCCCCTCCAGCTGCCGCTGCCCCTGGAGAATCCCTTTCCAGTATGTAAGGACGTCATCATTACAGCCACATTAAAAAAAAATTGTGACATTTTCCAAACTGGAGCGTGACTGGTGTGTGTGTGTGTGTGTGTGACTCCAAGCCAAGAATATATCAAATATATTCCTCCTGCCTCCCGGATTGGGTTTTCGGGGAGAAAAGGGTTGAGGCAATGAATGAAATCTCCTTAGAGTCCTGTCCACTTCTTGGGCCTGGCTGGGGGGCACTTTTTTTTCTCTTGAAATTGCCTGTCCCTGATCCCCCACCACGAAAGGAATCCATGGTCCGAGAGACCATCAGGAAAGGCACATCTGGAGACCAGCCTTACAGGCACATCACGGCGTCATGGCCCAAAGGCTAGCACAGCTGGGACAAGCTGGCAAGGGTGTGCCCACCTCCCCTCCTGTCCCGCAGGGCCCAGAATCCACCCTTCCTGCCCTGGTGCCTTCCCCCCTGCCCCCTCCTCCCACGCTGGACATGTGTCAGAAGCTCCCATGTGTCAGAAGCCCTCTCTTGCTCAGGAACTTCATGAGACCTGGCAGCTCTCGCTGAGCCTTGTGAGATCACTGCAGACCAGCCTCTAGCGTGCACCGTCTCCAGGGAGGCTTGTGCAGATCTGTGTCCGTGTTGGTCTCGCTCCAAGATTGTGGGGTCCCCCGGTGAGTCTGGCGGGGCCGCCAACAAGAGCTCTGAAGCTGGAGGAAAACCGCTGTCTCAAGAGAGCAGGCCACATCTCCACAGCTGGATGACGCCCTCCCTCCAGCCCTGCACACCCCACATCACAGGAGACAGAACTCCTCCGGAAGCGCCTGCACCCTCCCAGACTTGCAGCCTGGGTCTCTCGGGATGGCGGAGCAGATTCATACCGTGGAGCAGCTTGCTTTCCTGGAGGCCTGGGGAGCAGGCTGTACGTGCTGAGGCATGGACCCCATTCCCATCCTCTGGCCTAGGCCCAGGGAAGCTGGCAAAAAAAAAAAAAAAAAAAAAAAAAAAAAAAATCACAGGGCCTATTCCTTTGGCTATTTTCTAAGTTTTGTGAACAACTGTGGTTATGATTCAACCTCAAACAATGACCAAAAGAAATCGGAGTAGTGCTTGGTTAAAAAAAATAATGATAATAATGAAGTTGGGATCGTGTAATTTGAATTCAAGTCATTATTCACATTGGGGCGTCCTCTCTTATGCTAGGTGTCATGGCCGCCATTAAAAACATGCAACCACTCATTGCCTATTACAAATTAAAAGACATTTATATACTCTACATCTCCATTATGGAAGGAGTCACACAAAATCATTTATTGGACTGTCCTATTTCATTACTTGGCCTCACTTTAGTAATTCTGTTTACCTTTAACCCAAATGTCATCCAGTCACTACTAAAGGATTCAATAAACCAAAAGAACATAAACATTTATGGCATCTTTTTTCACTTTAGTGTTGTCAAACGGTAACCACTTTGTTTTGTTGTTGTTTGTTTGTTTGTTTGTTTCGCTGATTGATCGGGGTTTTCTTCTCTTGGAGTAGATTGCGCTTTTTTGTTCTTTCCAACGGTGCACGGATCAGTCAAGGACGCAGCAGGGAACAGATGGCACATTCAGTGGGGGTAATTTGAGGAGAGGAGGGACGGCCAGGGCCAGTGCAGCACCCACACTGCTGGGAGCAGTAGGGAGTCCTCACTCAGCCCAGGCTTAGAAGGAGCGAACTGTTAGCAGGTCTGGGGAGACAACCGTGGGAAGGCAGCCCGGCGGGCCCTGGGTCAGGATGCAGCTGGGCAGTAACTCGCTGCAGGGAGTTATAGCCTCGCCATAATCACTTTGACCTCAGAGTCCTTCCTTTCTGGGACCTCTTGCTGATCCTTCCATCTGCCAAAACCACTTGGCAGGCTGAGTACACGGGAGCCCTTTGATGAGCCCACACAGGCCAGCCTGGACAAGACAGAAAGCAGAGCAGAGAAGAAGAGAGAGGGTCCGCAGGGGCAAACAGGAGCATCGTATTTGTCTCCGTAAATCTGCCATGTTTAGTTTTATGTGCCGTCCCCCAAATTAACTCTCATAGAATCGTTTTCTTCTTACAAGAAAAAAAATTGATATTTTTGTTAAGATATTGTTTTTTAAAGCCGAAGATCTAAAAAAAAAGTTGTTTTCAGGGGCGCCTGAGTGGCTCAGTCGGCTGCGTGTCCAACTTCGGCTCAGGTCATGATGTCACTGCTCGCGAGTTCGAGCCCTGCGTCGGGCTCTGTGCTGACAGCTCGGAACCTGGAGCCTGCTTCGGATTCTGTGTCTCCCTTTCTTTCTCCCCGCTCTCCTGCTCACGATCTCTCTCTCTCTCTCTCTCCCTCTCTCAAAAACAAATAAACATAAGAAAGTATTTAAAAAATAAATTTAAAAAAGCTATTTTCAAAATGTTCAATTATTAATATTCATCATTTCTGTTAAAACAAACATCCAAACCTCGACACAATTTCCGACCTACTTTTGAAGCTCTTAAACTGCAGGCTGCCTCTTGAGGTCCCAATATGCTTCCAGTTTTTATTATTTAAAGTTTAATCTCGGGAACCTGGGTGACTCAGTCAGTTGAGCATTCGACTCCAACTCAGGTCATGATCTTTCAGTTCTTGAGTTCGAGCCCCACGTCGGGCCCTGGGCTGACAGTTCAGAGCCTGGAGCCTGCTTTGGATTCTGTGTCTCCCTCTCTCCCTGCCCCTCCCTGGCTCACACTCTGTCTCTCTCTCTCTCTCTCTCTCTCTCTCTCAAAAATAAATAAACATTAAAAAAAAAGTTTAAATTTTAATCTCTTCAAATGTATTATTTAATCTCTAAGAATGTTTTATTTGAAGGATAGTGCTAAATCAAAAATCTATGCAAGGAAGAATTAAAGTGACTTACTTTGTTTACATTCTCCATTGCATCTTTCAAACACAGCTGAACACAGTGACTTAGACTATATCAAATTAAAACATCTGGAAAATGTTCTAAAATTTTGGTTGAAATCTCAGCTATCATCCATAGCATTATCCTGGTACTCTGTATACAATCCAGTGAGATTGTCCTGTAAATGTTTCTCATTGAAAACTTATTTTTCTTTTCTTTTTTTTTTAATGTTTATTTGTTTTTGAGAGAGAGAATGTGCACCAACAGGGGAGGGGTAGAGAGAGAGGGAGACACAAAACCCGAAGCAGGTTCCAGCCTCTGAGCTGTCAGCACAGAGCCTGACGCAGGGCTTGAACTCCCGAACCTCAAGATCATGACCTGAGCTGAAGTCAGACACTTAACCAACTAACCTACCCAGGCGCCCCAAAACTTATTTTTCTTAAGTATTGATGATAAACTAAAATATATTGCATCAAATGTTACTATTTCTGGTTCCATAAAATAAACAAAATCTATTAAACTATCTTCAAAGTCTTAAATTTTACATGGAAGTAAATTGTTCACAGCACTTCAATGTGAAACAGTTGAAGCTTGTTATTAATGGTTCACATTTTATTGTCTTGATGTATAAATTTCCCTCAAAACAATTTTCACGTTGTAGTAGATAAATGTTTTCTAACAAGCAGGCCCATAAACCTAGACTATACTAATATGCCCATATTGAAACTGTTGTTTTTTGACGTCTGTTGAATATTTCATCTCTGAAAATACTCAGTTATTTTTTAACCAATTGATATTGTTACAAAAATCGAATGGTACTTTCTAAACGTTTTTTATTTCTTTATTGACATTAATAAACTATATTTTCAAAAATGTTGATGACTTCGGGGCGCCTGGGTGGCTCAGTCGGTTAAGCGTCCGACTTCAGCTCAGGTCACAATCTCGCAGTTCATGAGTTTGAGCCCGTGTCGGGCTCTGTGCTGACAGCTCAGAGCCTGGAGCCTGCTTCGGATTCTGTGTCTCCCTCTCTCTCTGCCCCTCCCCTGTTTATGCTCTGTCTCTCTCTGTCTCAAAAATAAATAAACGTTAAAAAAAAAAAATGTTGATGACTTCAAATGCTGGTCTTTGTGCAAAGTTAACTCATGATAGATAATCTTTGGCTCACTGATGATTGCAAAACTTACTTTCCTTGGGCCATAAGCTTCATCACTGAAACAGGTTTGACGTTCTGACAGCACGGTTAAGTACTTAACACCTCGATGTTTAATTACAGTTTTTGAACACTGTTAGCATCCCACACTTCCATGACTAGTGAAATCATCTAGTCATGTTGTTGTTGAACTTAATTAATTTGTAAATCGCCTTTCGTTCCAGAAATACAGATGTTTTGGTTTGTTTTGTACCAATACTTCTTCAGTATCATAAGACATTCTGTTTGGGTTTGTTGCCTTTGGTGTTGGAAGACGTTCCAGACTACAGTTGATGATTAATATCATATCTTCTTTTTCCTGCAGAGTCAGAAGATTAACATTCATGATATTTTTAAAAGGAACTTTAAGAAACTTATCTCAACGTTGATTTTTTTTCATTCTGAGTGTTCAGGGCTTTGTTTTTAGGTGAACACGTACCGTTAGCGGAACAAGTGAAATGGTAAGACTGATTCAAAGAAAACTGGGGTGAGCAAACGATATTGATTAAATAAATAGCAAACTATTTACATGACTGCTAAGTTAGATACCTAACTGGTTTATATCCCACAGAGCAGTAACACTGTAACGTTTGGAGTTATCTTTTCTACTAGACAAATACAGTTGACTCTCGAACAACATGGGTTTGAACTGCACAGGTCCACTGATATGTGGATTATTATTATTATTTTTCAATAAATACAGGACAGTACTATAAAAGTATTTTCCCTATGATTTTCTCAATAATATTATCTTTTCTCTGGCTGACTTTATCGTAAGACTAGAGTATATGATATAACATGCAAAATATGTGTTAATCAACTGTTTATATCATCGGTAAGGCTTCTGGTCAACCGTAGGCTATTAGTTAGGTGTTGAGGGAGTCAAAAGTTATATGTGGATTTTCAACTATGCAGCACAGGGAAGGGGTGGTCAGCACCCCAAACTCCCTTGCTGTTCAAAGGTTAGCTGTAGTTGTATCTCCTCTGAACAACGTTCATTTACATCGTTACTCTGTTTCCTGCAACTTAACACCTATCTTCATGGATCTATGAAACGTCTTAAATTAATAGTAAGTAATCTTTCTCCTGCTGTCTTGCTCTGTAATAAAATTATGGATTTTAAATAAATAAATTTATTTTTCTGAAATAAACCTTGGCTGTGGTTGTAACCTGCTATTAGGTTTTGTTGGTTCTTCTAACAAATCTGCAAACTTGAAGATGGTCTCGACCCCTGAAACAACTCTTTTAAAAACCTCAGCCTTTTGAAAGTAAGAAAGGTTTGGAGTTTTCTATGTGAAAAAAATAACCCAAAGCATGAAAAACAATAGCACAAAGCACAGAAACACATTCTGAAACAGAATATCTGCTATCTAGGTAAAGAAAAATCTTTGCTACCACTTGTTAAGGGCACACTGAATAATTTGTCACTTCAGTAGAGAGAAACAAAACTCTGACTTTTCCATTGATATAGTATTTGTCAGCACATGCTTAATACGTTTCTTTTTTAAAAATCTTATTAATGAAGCCATAGCACCTTACCCAGCGTTGGCAAAATTTTGCATTTTACATTTCACTGCCTTTTTTGAGGCTCATTTATTTGTAAGCATTATAATTCAAGGCAAATAACATTCTCTGTTCACCAACTTCTACTATTTCCTCTAGTCCTAGAGGTTTGGGCCCTCACCATCTTCTTTCAAAATCTGAAGCAATCCAACTCTTTATTTTAGGGCAGAATTACCTTTTTTCCCCCTTAATAAGCAAAAACACCACCCACTAACTTTTCGTAAACCGATGTCCTTCTTTGTCACTGTTACTCCTGGCCTGGTCTCAGTCACAACTTTTTCCAAAGTAGGCCAGATGTAAGACCTGAAAAGGAAGGGGCCTATTGGTGTGACTTTGTGACCCTCATTTACATATAACATCATGAGTGCCCAGGAGGCTTTATAGAGATGAAAGCGACAATTTATATTTTAGAACTGAGTTTCTTTGATTGAGACATCTAGATAAATTCCATACATGCTTTCATGATGGAAGGTTTGTCTAAGATGTTTAAATCTTACTGAAATCTCATGGATGCAGGCATGCCTGGACCTGTTTGGGAGCTAGTGAAGCAGCTGGAGAGGGCTATATTCTCAGGAGAGAGAGGCCAAGGAGCCTCTGGAAGGAATCCTCCAAACAGAAGATGTCTGCAACCGGCTTTTTATCTTAACACACCTGAAGTAACGTGGCTCAGTATGACAGTGATTCCCAAAGAGGTGAGGTCGGTGGGCACCTATACTGAATTAGTTACGACTGCCCTTGGCTAAAAATAACATAAATCATGACTAGCCAGTACTCAACATAAATGAAGGAGAATGTTTTCCCTTACAAAGCCAGAAGTCCCCAAGAGGCAGTTCCTACCGTTAGTTCAAGGGTTTAAGAATTCCGAGGCCATCAGCATCACCTTGATTCCAGGACCAGACAGAGACGCCATTGAAAAGGAGAATCACAGGTCAGTGATGAACGTGGATGCAAAAATTCTCAACAAGAGTCTAGCAAGTTGAATCTAACAGTACCTTAAAAGAATTATTCACCGTGGCCAAGTGGGACAAATTCCTGGGCTGCAGGGGTGGTTCAATAGTCCCACATCAATCAGCATGATACACGATATTAATAAAAGAAAGGGTAAGAATCATATGATCCTCTCAGTAGATGCAGACAAAGCATTGACAAAATACAGCATCGTTTCTCGATAAAAACCCTCCAGGAAGTGGGTATAGATGGAACACACCTCAATATCATAAAAGCCATATATGAAAGACCCACAGCTACTATCAGCATCAGCGGGCAAAAACTGAGAGCTTTTCCTCTATAGTCAGGAACAAGACAGGGATGTCCACTCTCACCCATACTATTTAACATAGGACCGGAAGTCTTAGCCTCAGTAATCAGACAACAAAAAGAAATAAAAGGCATCCAACTTGGCAAGGAAGACGTCAAATTTTCACTATTTGCAGATGACATGATACTCTATGTAGAAAACCCAAAAGATTCCACCAAAAAAAAAAAAAAAAAAAGCTAGAACTAATACATGAATTCAGCAAAGTCACAGGATATAAAAATCAATGTACAGAAACCTGTGGCATTTCTATACGCCAGTAATGAAGCCGCAGAAAGAGAAATCAAGGAATCGATCCCATTTACAATTGCACCAAAAACCATAAGATACTTAGGAATAAACCTAACCAAAGGAGGAGAAGATCTGTACTGTGAAAACTATGAAACGCTTATGAAAGAAATTAAAGAGGATACAAACAAATGGGAAAAGGTTTCATGTTCATGGATTGGAAAAACAAACATTGTTAAAATGTCTATACTACTCAAAACAATCTACACATTTAATGGAATCCTTACCAAAATACCACCAGCATTTTTCATGGAACTAGCACAAACAACCTTAAAATTTGTATGGAACCACAAAAGACCGCAAATAGCCAAAGCAATCCTGAAAAAGAAAAGCAAAGCTGGAGGCATCTTAATTTTGGACTTCAAACTACGTTACAAAGCTGTAGTCATCAAGACAGTATGGTCCTGGCACAAAAAAACAGACACATAGAGCAATGGAACAGAATAGAAAAACCAGAAACGGACCCACAACTAAATGGTCAACTAGTCTTCAACAAAGCAGGAAAAAAAGACAATGTCTTCAACAAAAGATGTTGGGAAAACTGGACAGCAACATGCTGGAAGAATGAAACTGGACCACTTTATTACATCGTACACAAAAATAAATTCAAAATGGATGAAAGACCTATATGTGAGACAGGAAACCATCACAATCTTAGAGGAGAACACAGGCAGCAACCTCTTTGACCTTAGCCGGAGCAAATTCTTACTAGACACATTGCCAAAGGCAAGGGAAACAAAAGCCAACATAGACTATTGGAACTTCATCAAGATAAAAAGCTTCTGCACAGCAAAGGAAACAATCAACAAAACTAAAAGGCAGCCTATGGAATGAGACAAGATATTTGCAGTGACATATCTGATGAAGGGTTAGCATCCAAAATCTATAAAAAAAACTCAGCAAACTCAACACCCCCAAATAACAAACACCCAGTTAAGACATGGGCAGAAGACATGAATAGACATTTTCCAAAGAAGACATCCAGATGGCTAACAGACATATGAACAGATGCATGAAAAGATTACCCATCATCAGGGAAATACAAATCAAAACCACAATGAGACACCACCTCACACCTGTCAGAATGGTCAAAATTAACAACACAGGAAACAACAGATGTTGGCGAGGATGCAGAGAAAGAGGAACGCTTTTGCACTCCTGGTGGGAATGCAAAGTGGAACAGCCACTCTGGAAAACAGCATGGAGGTTCCTCAAAAAGTTAAAAGTAGAACTTTCCTATGACCCAGTAATTATACTACTAGGTATTTACTCAAAGGTACAAGAAGACAGATTCGAGGGAGTACATGCACCCTGATGTTTATATCAGCATTATCTACAATAGCCAAACAATGGAGAAAGACCAAATATCCATCAACTGATGAACGGATGAAGAAAATGCGGTATATATACACAATGGAGTATTACTCAGCAATCAAAAAGAATGAAATCTTGCCATTTGCAACTACATGAATGGAACTAGAGGGTATTATGCTAAGCGAAATTAGTCAGAGAAAGACAAAATATCATATGACCTCACTCATATGAGGACTTTAAGATACCAAACAGATGAGCATAAGGGAAGGAAGCAAAAATAACATAAAAACACAGACTCTTAAATATGGAGAACAAACAGAGGGTTGCTGGAGGGGTTGTGGGAGGGGGGATGGGCTAAATGGGTAAGGGGCACTAAGGAATCTACTCCTGAAACGATTGTTTCATTATATGCTAACTAACTTGGATGTGAATTAAAAAATAAATAAATTATTAAAATATAAAAAAAAAGATGTGATACACACACACACACACACACACACACACACAATGGAATATTACTCAGCCATCAAAAAGAATGAAATCTTGCCATTTGCGACGACATGGATGGAACTAGAGGGTATTATGCTAAATGAAGTAAGTCAGAAAAAGATAAATACCGTATGATTTCACTCATATGTGGAATTTAAGAAATGAAACAGATGAACATATGAGAAGGGAAATAAAAGAAAGAGAGAGAGGCGGGAAAGCAAACCATATGACACTCTTAATGATAGAGAACAATCTGAAGGTTGATGGAGGGAAGTGGGTGGGGGATGGGCTAAATGGGTGATGGGCATTAAGGAGGGCATTTGTTGGGATGAGCACAGGGTGCTGTATGTAAGTGATAAATCACTAAATTCTACACCTGAAACCAATAATACACTCTATGTTAACTAACTGGAATTTAAATAAAACTTTGAAAAAAAACGAAAAAGAATTTCAAGCCCAAGGTCTCTGCAATTTCCCTGGCCTTTCCCTCATGGTTACAATATGGCTGCTGGATTTCCAGCCACTATGTCCAAATCCTAACCAGAAAGTAGAAAACAGGACGAAAGAAAAAGGAAGAAGGGGCGATCCTGGTATCTGAAAAAGCAAAAATGTTTCCACCAAGTCTCCGGTAGACTTTTGCTGTGGTTTATCAGTCACGGTGACAACAGCTGGACATTTTAGCTGGGCAAATACACGGCTGCCCTACTAAAACCAGGATTCTATGGTTTAGAAGAATGGTTCTAATTCTATGGTTCTAAAGAAGAAAGGAAGAAGGATACTGAATGTGTGCATCCGTCAGAAAAACAGAACCCAATTTATGTAGTTCAAGTAGAAAGGGAGTTGGAAGAGGGAATTGAGTCTTCCTGGAGGAGGAACATGGCCTGTGCTTCCCTTCTGCCCCTCAGTTCTCAGGGGAGTGCCCCTCACTGGGGGTCTAAACCACAAGCCTGATGGCAATGGATTCTGGGAAATGTAGTTCCTGGACTTTCCCCTGGCGTTGACAGAGGAGATGGGGCCCTGAATGCGGTGAGTACTACCACCAGTTCGGAAAGAAGGGGGGTTAGGACAGAAAGATAATTGCGTCACGGAGTCAAGGCGGATCGCCTTGGAGCTGTCAAAGGGGTGAAGGATATTTCGCTTGCTCCGGGCCATCAGCGCTCAGAGACAAGGCTGGGAGTGTGCCGGAAGCTGAAGCAATCTGGGAGTGACAGGCCAGCGTCAGGGGGAGAAGCCTTAGTGAAAGAGCCACTGAGTCACCACAGTCTCTGTCTGGAGCGGCAGCCTTGGAGCCAGACGCCGACACAGCCAAGACGCAAGAAGATGTCACAGAGGGTCCAGGGTGACTGTGACCGAAGAGCTGGGTTGCCGCAGCTCTGAGCTACAGGAATACCGTTTTGTTACTATTACTGTGGCCTTACCGGCCACCCCTCCCCCAAGACAAGGATCAAACCTCAGCATCCAAGAACCCTGACAGCATGAAAGTTATGACTTGAAGAGCGATGAGCTGCTCCAGGCAGAAAACCAGGTCCCGTTGACAGAAAGGATTGAATGAGTTCTGCCTCTTTCCTCCTGGTGTGGCCCGAGAGCCGCCGAACTTCGCCGTTGCTTTCTATGTTTTGAAAATGTGAACATGTTTCAAGGGGATTTGAGAAACACTTGGTCGGTGGTTGCAGGGATTTCCGCAGAAGGGCTCCGAGGAGCCAAAAGCATCACGGGCCTCTGTCCTTGCCCTCAGAACGTTGGAATGGTCGTTACACGAACTACAGTCGACCTCGGTGGCTGGGGAGGTTTTGCAGAGCGTAAGCAGCTCTTTTTAGGCAAGATGGAGTAAGTAAGACCAGGGGAGCCAAACCCTAAAGTGGATGTGAACTTGTCTGAGGAGCCAAGTGGAGATTTTTAGCACAAGGGTGATGTCACAACTGACCGGAGTTCACCTCAGTTAACATGGTCATTGGGTCACAGTTCTGAGGTATGGCTGGAGTACAGCCTCGAAGCCGGAGAGAAGGAAGGAGCGAGGGAGGGCCGCACAGAGGGAGGGAAGGAACAACAAGAAAGCGAAGGCGGTGTAGGAAGTGACACGTAGGAGTCCGGGCAGAGCCTGGGATGGGTGCCCTGGCTTCTATCCCTGGAGCCAGCTGTTTAGGGGCGTAGAGGGGTGACAGCTGTCCCGTGGAAAGGGAAGCCAACATCCACAGGGAATCCTGAGGCTGGGGATGGCAGTCCCTGGCTTCTGGCTAAGGAGCTCCTGGCGGCCATCTCCTCAGGGCCGACAGAGCTGCACTCAACCACCAAGGATGTTGCCATGGAGTTTGTGAGGAAAGGGTCTACCTCTGCTGATGGCTCTCCTTTCCCTTCCGGGGAAACAAGGAGGTGTTGGGGACCCCGAACGGATCCAGGTCTGCTGGCCCAAACTGGCTCTCCCAGTCTAGATATTGGCTGATACACACCTGCAGTGAAGCAAAAAAATAAAAGGAGAGGGGAGTCCCTTCAACACTATATGGCTCTGAGTACGTCTATGGGGTGGGGGGTGAGCCCCAGTAGGAGGAAGGAGCCAGAGGTCTGAGGGGGACCCACCACCCAGTGTCTTCATGAGCCCCCTCAGCAGATGGCGCTTGGATTCCACTTGAGTAAATTCCGAGTTGTCCAGGGTTGACCTTCAGCAAACCACAGGGTGACCCTGCAACCACAGGGCCGGGATTAGAGAGCAGGGACAAGCCGGGTCAGAGAACTTGCAGACTTAAAAGAACAGACTGTCACAGTGGTGGGCTGCACAAGGAGTGAGGCCCGGCAGGCGGTGGGGCACAGTGACCCTCACCATGCGTGTGAAACTACACAACTGACCCCTGACTGCTATTGTGGATCCACCACAATTGTCTCTCTATTCAACAAATATTACAAGCAAATACGTGCCGAGCCTGGTCTAGATGCTGGGGAAACGGCAATGAGCAAAACAGATGAAGTCCAAGAACAAACAATGTAGGACCCCTTGGGTTCAAGGAAACAGATCCCTTCTGACCCATCTGTCAGAGCCAGAGTCACAGCCAGTCCGCCACGCTGTGTGCCCCCGGGGGGCGGCGTGCGGCTCCCGTGTGCTTTCTGATTTAAATGTCATTTAAATGGCACACCCTGCCCTAGAGGTGCGTTTGTTGTTCTCAGTCTGGAGATGAAAAAAGCAAGGCTCAGGGAGGTCAGGATAATTCTGCCCCAGGTCACACAGCTGGTCATTGGAGGGGCAGGGAAGCCCGTGCTTGACCTTAGTTTAGCAACCCTGCCCCCAGCATCCTGCCTCACTCTGGACAGGAAGGTAAAAAGCAGGCTCACACAACTACCCTCCCACTTCTTTTCTAGAACTCATTGTTCCGTCTTTACAGTCAATGAATGAATGATCAGTTGAATTGAATTGAATGAACCCTTTGGGTCATTTCTCCAAGTGCCCAGGCTCAGCTTATAGCCTTTCTCGGGAGTTACAAATAATAATAATGGTAATATTGAGACATAGCCTCTGACCTTGAGGAGTTTATTCTCTACTGGGGAGTCTGATGGCACATCTGTGAATTAACCTGAGGCTGGTTACAAAACAACCAACCAACCCCACAGATGGAAAATGGGAAGGACATCTGCTCTGGGACACCACATAATAGGACATCAAGGTGGACTTGGGGCAATCAGGGAAGGTTTCCTGGAGGAGGTGGATTTTAAGGGGAAATTTGAAGGATACAATACACCCAGTTGTCGGAGAGGTGAGAAGCCTGTATTCTGAGATGTGAACTAGTAACAAAAGAAGGAAGGATCTGGGGAGCAGGGGTGTGGGTCGGGTGGGGAAGGAATTCGATTTGCTTTCACTTCGAGCAGATGGTCTAAAGAAGAGAGTGACCTGGGATGTGCTTGGAGAGACTGCGATTGCACTTGGAGGAGAGCTGTGCGCTCTGGGGAGAGACCTGGAGGGTGCCCTGTGGGTTAAAGACTCTCCCATGACACTTGTCACCATCGTCATGCCGATCAACATTAAATGCTGGCTCACTCTTTCTCATCAGACCACAGTGCCCCTGAGCCCCACAGCCTTAAACGTGGGGCAGTTCAAAACTGTCCAGTGATGCATCTGAGAGGTGAGAATTTGTACCTTGTCTGCACAAGCGTGCAGACAGACCCCGGCGAAGAAATGACTTTAGATAGTGACGGTGGGCACCTGATCTTTGCACCTTCTCAGAAGTCACCCTTCTTCGCAGTGGCCTACTGGCACGTGTTCCTGGCTCTCCAGGGAAAGAAGCTCTAATCTAGAAGTTGCCAATTTCTACAGTGTCAATATGCCCGCTATGGTTTGTTTCAAGCCGCCGACGCGAAACCACTGAAAGCAGAGCTGGAACAAGATGTGCACGCGGATCGAACTGGGGCAGCACATCACTGCCTGTGGCTCTCCCATTTGCCTGGCTCCCTCCTACCTCTGTTTCAACTCTGGCCTGTCTCCACCACCCCCTCGCACCCCTCCCCAGACCACTCAGAGCCCACAGCGACTCTGTAATTGTCCTACTTAGCATCTATCACAAAGTGCACTGATACAGTTATTGGTGGGATTTTGTTACTGTTTGCCTCTGCACTAGATTATACTTCCTGAAGACAGGGTGGTGTCTGTTCCAAGGGCAGTGCCACTGTGTAATTGTTCAATGAAGGCACAAATGAATGAAGAAATGGAGGAACCACAAACATTCTTTTTATATTTAACAGGGTCACCCTGACTCCCACCTCTGGGACTGCTGATCCATTATATAACATCATCAGACTTTCAGGGGTGCCAAATAGAGTTGTGCGCAGACAGGGATCATGGAAATAGCAATGTGAGAGGGAAGGGATAGGAGAGGCTGATGAGAACAGATAGGAAAGAGAACACTGATGCTCCTTGGCAAATAGATTGGGCTTATCCAAAGTTTGGCTCTGAACTTCTTTACATAGGAACAAAGAACCCAAAGAAACGCTAAGGTGTGTACTATAGCAATCCATCTCGGGTGTTTGGGCTTGATAGGAAATCTGAGACTGCCTTAAATCTGAAACAGAAGCCATGTGAAAAAAAAGTCCTCGTAATGCTATTGTATGAAAATGTGATGTCTGGAGCTATGGTTGCCATCTTGTGACAATGTGGAAGCCCGGTGCAGGTTAAGGATTGCGGAGTGCGATGCTGGGAAAAACCTTGGTCTCAATGACATCACTGGACCACTACACCCTGGGACTGCCTATCTGGGCTTCTTGTTCTATAAGATAGTTAAGTGTTTTTATGGTTAAAGCTTTTAAAAATTCAGATGAACTATAATGGATAGCCAAGATCATTCCTGACTGATACAACCTATTAAGTGGAACCAAATGCCTCCATCGCCTAGGAGAGGCTTCCTCTTGATGCCTGGTTTGCATCACAGGCCACTCTGGATAGGAAGGGGCTGGAATTGGATGGAGCCTTCACCTCTGCGCAGGGGAATGGAGGAAAGAGGGGAAGGTTGGGGGAGGTTGGGCACAAGGCAGTTCCAACAGCTCACAGGTGACTGCAGGCATCTGTCTTACCCCTTCTCCCTGAAACAGTGAGTCAAGTGTGGTGCAAACCAGGGGTGCTGGACTGAGTGAGGAAATGGACAGGAAAGAAGAGAAGGGAACAGGGATCTTAGCATCAGGCCCTGGTGTGTGAGCCCCTATCTCTTGCAGGGATGAGATGGCATCCGGCCCCCACTTAGGACACACAGGCTGGAGGGGACAAAACAGCTCCAGTGAGACACTAGCCAAGAAAAGGTGCCTGTGAACAGGGTGGCTGGAGCCCCTGACGGCCACGTGAGTCACCTGGAGACCCCGTGGCCTTCCAGAGGGAATGGAGGACGTTCCCTCAGTTCTCTGGGGTGGGGGCCCGAACCCTTTCTTCTGACTCCTGCTGTGCCCCTGCTCACAGTGTGTTGTCTGTCTCCACTCCCACATTGTGAGTCGGCCCTTCGAGAGCAAAGGCACACCCGCAGTTACTGCCTGAATGAAGGAACACTACTTTGCTGCCATTTGGGGTGACATTACACCACTAGACTGGTGTCACGTGGGATGGTAACCATGGCAACTATCCGGCTTGTGTTCTATTCCAGGAATCGTGCCGCGTAGCCACCCAGTGGGTGCACGTAAGTGCATGTGCCCCGTGTGTGTATGTGCACAAAGTGTATGTATGTTTACATGTTTGCGTGTGCATACGTGCGTGTGCGCGCGTGTGTGTGTGTGTGTGTGTGTGTGTGTGTGTGTGTAGGGTAGGGAATGATGCTGTAATCCATTACCACCTCTTCTCTGTCCTTTATCTTTAGGGATTTTTTTTTTTTTTAGCTAGTACATGGAATTTGGAATTCCAACTGTAGGTCAACAAATAGTATTAAAAAACAAAAAACCTGAAAAAGAAACTAAACCCTTGCCCCTGGTTACACGAAAATACAATGATATTTCCTATTTTCCAGTGGTGGAGTCATTTCTGTTAGCCTACGTGTGGGCAAACCAACGTATCGACTCTGCCGCCTATGTTATCTGCGGTGGAAATACCAATGCACTTGAGCAACATCAACCGACAACAGGGAACCACACGTCCACGGCACGTAACATCACCAGCCTGGATTGTGACACTCAGCAGGGCACGCCCTGGGGCCAGCTGTGAAGCAGGTGGTGCTTTGTTTAGATGGAAGGCAGAGAGATTTGAAGCATGGAAAGAACTCGACCCACTTTCACCACGGGAAGGTGGAGGGGCACAGTGGTGAGGAGTATGCGTGGCTTTAAGAAGCTGAGAGAGACTCCCGGCTGGTGTCCAGCAAGGCACCGGATTCTGCCAACAACCTGAATGATCTTGGAGGGGAGCCTTCCCCCAGAGCATCCAGAGAAGAGCCTGGACCGTGGGACTCCTTGACTTGGACTTTGTGAGATCCAGGCAGAGCCATGCTGGGCCAGACTTCTGACCCACAGAACTGGAGATAATGAATAAAGCTTGCTTCAACACAGAGTTGGAAGCGATTTGTCACAGCAGCAATGGGAAGTGACATATGCTCACACCTGGCTTTGCAGGGCCCGGGTGGCTGACTGTGTGCTGGCTGGTTCCTTAACCTCTCCTCCTTAGGAAGAAAAATAGTACCTGATCTCCATTCTATTCTTGATCCTTCATCTGGAAACCAAGAAACTAATTCCCCCTAATCTGTGAGCAGCAGTCAGTGGCAGTGACAGGGATGTCTTCTAGCTGACTTTTTTAAGTTTATTTATTTATTTTGAGAGTGAAAGAGAGAGTGTGAGAGGGGGAGGGGGAGAGAGAGGGGGAGAGAGAAAATCCCAAGCAGGCTCCGCATTGTCGGCATAGTGATCTCACAGACTGTGAGATGGTGACCTGAGCCAGGCTCCCCTAACTCCCCTGAGGGTTTGGAGTAGCTTGAACAGGTGACTCCTGACATTCACAGGAGTCTGGGGGCACAGTGCAGGCTGGGCCAGGAGACCTGACTCCCGTCCCTACTCTGCCCCTGCTTGCAAACCTCACACTGATGTCACTTCTGAGGGATCCAATCACAGGAAGTGGCCGGCAGGCTGAGTGAGGAACCCCATCGGGCTGACTCAGCCAGGGTCTTATGGGATTTGAGCCCAGGGTGTGTAGGACTGGGATAGGAGGCCACAAACCAGCGTCCCCACCTGATCCAGCCGGGGCCTCCCTGCCAGTAAGCGCCTCCTTCTGCTAAGTGGTGATTGCTTTTCTTTCCTGGAGGCCATCCGCCCCCCTATCGGTGCTTCTAACTGCCTCCTCTCCTCCTCCTCCTCCAGGGAGACCACCGCCTTGAAAGACAGAGCTCTGTGTGGTCCCCGCTGGCCTGTCAGCCCACCTCTGCAGGCTTGAAGACAGAGCAGCTCACCATCTATCCAAGTCACCAGGATAAGGCTGAGGGCAGCTTTGCCAGAATGTTTGGTTAAACATTCTGAGAACGTGGTTCTCCTCTAGAAGTGCCCTCCAGGGTAACATCCACTCAGTCACTCTACCCCTTGAATAGAGGTGTTCAATCAGTTACTCTCCTACCCAATTGCATCGGCACGTGGGCAGAGTCCTCAATCCTGTCCACACGCAGTACCTACTGTCTTTCACTTGTGTGCTTGTCCTAGAACCCAGTCAGGGAGAAGAATCCTCCTAGAGGGGCACCTGGGTGGCTCAGTTCGTTAAGCATCTGAATCTTGGTTTCAGCTCAGGTCATGATCTCATGGTTCATGAGTTCGAACCCTGCATTGGGGTCTGTGCTGACACCTTGGAGCCAGCTTGGGATTCTCTCTCTCCGTCTCTCTCTCTGCCCCTTCCCTGCCTTCTCTCTCTCTCTCTCTCTCTCTCTCTCTCTCTCTCTCAAAATAAATAAATGAACTTAAAAAATTAAAAAAAAAATGCTTCTAGAATCCCAGCCACAGGAGCTTGAATTCATGGTTGTTATCTTCTTTGCCTGGTATTATAAGGATATCACATGTTCCTGCTGGGTGGCTGTCATTATACTCAGGGGCTATCATGGTTATTTAAAACATAAAAATGCACCTTTTATCACGGCTGGGAACGGTGACGGGGCATAGCTGAACAGCAGGCACAAGTTCTCAGACTTTGGGCAAAGAGGGGCTGCTTGGTCCCAGCATATTAGAATGTAAATTCCCTGGGGTGACAATTCTGCTCTCTTAGTCCTCCCCACCTTCCAACACACCACCTGACACAGACTTGGTGCCCAGTTCACACTTCCTGGATGAATGAACCGAGAAAGCACGTGATAAAAGACAGGTGCTTTGGAATCTTTCGATGGAAAGCCTATATATCTTCCTGTCATTCTTTTTGAGAGGTCAAACTTGTTGGTCCAACTTGGCTTCAACCTGTGGGAGCTTTTCTTTTTTTTTCTAGAGGTGTCAGAGGGCGGGCCCTTTTGGAAATATCACCCATCGGGTTAGCTAGCACCCAGCAGGTCCCCCACCACTGAGCCTAACTCTCAGGCGTGGGTCTGTAGTCTCCACAATCAAGCTTTGGAAAAAGGGGTGCTCTGAGGACCCGCCGTCCTCCAGGAGGGGGTGGCCCATCTGTCCGGGTGCAGGGCCATGGTCATTGTCAAACCTTGTGATAGAGAAGGAGAGCAATTGATCTGCATGGGACGTTTGCCCTGGGAGGCACCAAGTCCATCCCGGTAATGTCTGTGGGGCAGAACTACAATTGGGAGCCAGGAGACACGGGTGACTAATGGCTGCAAAGGGAAGGGTGGAAAGCAGGTTTGCATGCAGGCAGGGTGTGCCTCTGTGGGTTGGATTAAGGTAGTTTAGAAGTCTAATAATAGGTGTTCCAACAGGTAAACTCCCGAGGCTGGTTCAATCCGTCCAGACTTCTGGTGCCTGGGATTGACTCATCATTCCAGTGTCTCTGGCAGGTTTCCACAGTCTCCTTTCTTTGGGGAATTCAAGTGCTGGCCTTGTTGTCCCCCGTGGGTGAGGACCACTGCTCTGAGGCTCGCAGCACAGCTCAGGACAATGGAATGGCCCTGATCTCACCGAGATCATAGCATCTTTCTGAGCAGGACAGTTGAGGTGGGGTTCTGCCCCCCAACCTCTTTCTCCACCTCACCTCGTCCTCTTGCCCCTTAGAGCTCAGCTTTTGGAGCTTCTGAGGAACCCTCATGCATGAAAATATAAGGACTAAAGGCCGTCACAGATTTTGTTACGAAGTCTGGAGCAAATATCAGCTTCCTCCACTCAGAAAACTCGCCAGCAGCCATTCAGTCCTTCCTCTCCCCATCCCAGCACTTGTTAACTCTTGAATTTGTCCCTCCTGTGGCTTTTCCTGCCACCATAGTCCAAGCCATGACCATTCCTCCCCCATAAAAGCTGCATGGACGACGTCCTGCTTCCACACTTCCCCCTATTATCTATTCTCCACAGGAGAGCCAGAGGATACTTTTATTTTTTATTTTTTATTTTTTTATTTTTTTTTTCAACGTTTATTTATTTTTGGGACAGAGAGAGACAGAGCATGAACGGGGGAGGGGCAGAGAGAGAGGGAGACACAGAATCGGAAACAGGCTCCAAGCTCTGAGCCATCAGCCCAGAGCCTGACGCGGGGCTCGAACTCCCGGACCTCGAGATCGTGACCTGGCTGACCGGACCTCGAGATCGTGACCTGGCTGAAGTCGGACGCTTAACCGACTGCGCCACCCAGGCGCCCCCAGAGGATACTTTTAAAATGCAAACCTGATCATGTTGCTCTCCTTTAAAAGTCCTCCAAGGGCTCCTCATTGCTTCAAGAATAAAATTCCAAATCCTTAACACAGCCAGTAAGGCCCTGCATGGTTTGACCCTTGCCCCAGCTCTCCTTGGATAAAAAACTCACCATACTACACTATACAAATCCAAATTTCCAACTCTGTAACGGTGGGATGGTTTGAGCAGAGGGCAGGTACGGCACTTTGTGTGGGCATGAAGGTTATGCACTGTACAATTCCAGGGTATGGGGGTCATTATGTCACTGGACACTTGGAATTGTGCAGTGCACAACTTGCACAATCATACGTCACAGCCCATCATGTTTGCAGCTCTTGGCAGTGTACCTGGCCCTTGGTAGGTGCTAGGTAAATACTGGTTGAATCGTGTTGATGCACGAGAGGATCAGAGCACCCTATTTATCCTTGTGAACCCCTGATACAATCCAAAGACCCTGGAATATTAGAAATGCAATAAAAAGGGGCACCCGGGTGGCTCAGTCAGTTAAGCATCTGACTTTGGCTCAGGCCATGATCTCAACAGTTCACGAGTTCAAGCCCCACGTGGGGCTCACTGCTGTCAGCACAGAGCCTGCTTCAGATCCTCTGTCCCCTTCTTTCTCTGCTCCTCCCCCCACTCATGCACATGCTCTGTCTCAAAAATAAATAAACACACACACAAAAAAAGAAATGTAATAAAAAGAGATTCTTCAAATATAAATATTCTGTTGGCAGTTGATCATAATGCCAATAACATTTATCTACTGTCTTCTATTCCTTGACACAGTCTTGGGTTGAGTGCATGCTTGATCCCCACAACAAACCCTTGAAGTTAGCCCCATTAGTATTTCCTTATTACAAACGAGGAAATCATTCCTCAGAGGGGCAAACCACGTATTTCCTAAATGGCAGCACTGGGATTGGAACCAGGGCTGTCCGTATCCAAAGCCCATCCATCCTCTGAAGCTCAGCACCAATGTCCAGGGTCAAGACTGTTGTATTTCTTCCCAGAATCTTGTTTGGTACTCCAGAAGCAAACACGAATGTTTTCAAGGGCTGCTGTCTGCCAGTCCTGAATCTGTCATCAGGAACAATCTCTCCCAGGGTGCCCTGGGGCAGCGGATGAGGTGATAAGCGGCATCTCCATGGGCCTTGACTCACCTGCCGCCAAAGAGACTGGAAGAGGCTCATCAGGTCCCCCGAGGCCTTTGTATTGGCCTCTGGTTCAGATACGAGGCAAAGGGTTGCTTCCTCCCAGCAGGGGGCAGTGGTGGGTGGACGGGGGTCAGACAGCCTGCTCCTGCCCTGGGGGCTTAAAACCCTCACGTCACAGTTATAGTGTCAGACCCTCCCGCATATATTTTCCTCCTCTGGAAGGCAGGTAGAATTATGCTTATTTTACAGCCGAGAAAACTAAGGCTCATTGAGGTTAAGCAATTTGATCAAGCTTCCATAACGTGACAGTGGCAGACAAGGGTCCAAACTGAGTCTGTCAGGACCTGACAGCCCATCCTTTTACTAGGATGAACCATGGCTCCGAGTGTATCCAAGACCAAAAACCGGCTCCCCGGGGAGGCAGACAATGTGATAGCCTTCCAGCCGGCTACCAGCCCTGTACCACAGTGGGGCACCAATTCTGGTTTAGGGAAGTTAATCCCTCTTCCAGATCCATAAACCAATCAGCACAGTCTCATCCACCTCGCCACAGTGATTTGTTCAGGGACGAGGGGGGGGGGGGAAGCCAGCCAATCAGTGCTCAACCTTCTCCTGGCCACGACGATTGGACCAGGCTGGCCCAATCAGAGTGAAGTGGAGAACTCCTGTAGAATACCGTGGTGGTAGAGGTGGGTAGTGAGCCAGGGAAGCTACCTCTCTCTTGCTTTCCGTGGTGTGGCTATGTGGGGTGTGAGGCCTGAAACGGTTGAGCTGTTTTGCAACAGATTGCTATCTGGGAGTTCAGGCTGCACTGAAGGCAAGCCGCCAACCCAAATGGGTTGGTGCTGAGAGCATCACAGAGAAATGAAGACATAACCCCTGATCAACCCACTCCTGAAGGTTGCCGCAGTCCTAGAATTTCAGTGACGTTTCCTAATGCATTATTTCCTTACTGTGCAGGTCATTTTTGAGTTGGATTTTCTATTCATTTCCTTGGAACTGATCACACCCAGAATCTCCAAGAAGTTGGCCTCTGGGCTTGTTTTCTCCAAGCCCGGCTGCTTCTACTAGAATATTGCAGTTGGAGTAGAGAAGTAGTTGTATGGAGGGCCCGAGGTGCAAGGAAGCATAGGGAGCTGGCTGTGAGCAGGTGAAGAGGTGAGGGGGGGGGGGGCGGTGTGGGTGAGTAGGTGAAGGGACCAAAGAGTAAGGAGGTAGGAGACATAAGAAGAGTAGGGGTGTATGGGGGTGGGGATGGGGAGGAGAGGATGAGAGAAGGGTAAAGCTATGAGGAAGGGGAGGGATGAGAGAGTGCGGGGTTAGGGAGGTGAAGGAGGTGAAGGGGCTGAAGAACCGAAGCAGGTAAGGAAATGAGGGAGCTGAGGAATGAGGGAGGCAGCCTCCCAAGCTCTGTCCCAGGCCATCTGGCTGCCAGAAGCGCCCCTCTGGCTGCTGGCCAGCACCCTGCCTGCTCAGGGGGCGGGGCGGGGAGGGGCGGGGCGGCAGGGGGGGGCGGGTCCCAGCGTGAGAACCCTGCTCCGGTTGACGTAAATCTCTGACTTCCATGTTTTCACTTCCTTGTCACTTAATTAGAGGAAGCAAGCCCTGGGTTTTCTAGATCCTTGTTCCAGAGAACTAAACCTAAGAATTCACCTGCTGCAAGGAGAGGGGAAAATGTTGGAATCAAAATGCTCCCCCTCCTCTTGCCTCAGCCTTTTGTCCAAAGAGTGCTGGGAAGAGCGTGGATGAGACTCCCAGGGGAGAGAAGCGGCCCCCACTTTGCCTAGACTCTGTAAAAATCTGGAATTGCCAATAGTGAGGGAACAGCTCAATTGCAAAAGGCTTTTTCCTGGGACAAAAAGAAGTTCTAAACCAGTCCTGTGAACAGTGAGCTATCCGAGTGTCTTTAAAACAGGTGTTGGGGATGCCTGGGTGGTTCAGTTGGTTAAGTGACCGACTCTTGGTTTTGGCTCAGGTCATGATCTCACGGTTCATGAGTTCGAGCCCCGTGTTGGGGCTGACAGTGCAGAGACTGCTTTGGATTCTCTCTCTCCCTCTCTCTCCTTGCCCCTTCCGTGTTTGCTCGCTCTCGCTCTCTCTCTCTCTCTCTCAAAATAAACTTAAAAATCTTTTTAAAATAATAAAATAGGTGTCAATTTACAGGACTCTGGTCCCCATTTTATAGACTCCACCATCCTTGGAAAGCAAGGCACAGCCAAGGATAGGACACACCTAATGACTTCCCCAGGGGGATGCCCAGAACTAGCCTGTTGGTCAGGTCCTTTGCATCTAATCCTTCTAAAAGCTTGTGGAGCCAGAACCCCTCCAAACACCCCCCAGACTGTCATGCCGATCTAAAAGATGCTCATGCCTTTTTTCTCTTCACCTTTCATACTTCTTTCAGAAATATCCTGAAAGTTTTAGGTCAGGGAGCGGTGGAAAAATAAAAAATCGTGTCCGAATCTAGCTGTGTGGCCTGAGTTGCTTTTTAACCTCTCTAAGTGGGTATAATTGTGTCGCAAGGTAGTTGTCATAGTCAACAAGACAAACGCACAGCAAAGCACACATTCTGACACACAGCAGGTGCTCAATACATTGTTTGAAGAAGATATCTGTGCGATGAACGGATGGCTAGCGTGACCAGACTGTATAGTTGGTCTCGACTGCAGACGACAGAATCCACTTCAGCTAGGGATTTCTTAGAGCCTGTGGGGAGTTTGTAAAATTTCTCGGAAGACTAAGAAACCAAGCCAGGAACAATGCAGCCTGCAGAAACTCCCACCCAAGCTGCAGGACAATTTCAGCAGAAACTCCACACCTGGGAGCTTGGGGACCAGCCCAGGATGGTTGCTGAGTAAACAAGTACCTCCCCCGGGGGATCTGATGTCCCTGTATCTGGCCGTCACCTCCCACTGTTCACTGCTACCTTCCACACCTCACCCACGGCCACCACTTGGTATATACCCAGGCCATCATCAGAACTCCGGCTGCCAGGGGCAGTTCAGGAAGGATGGTTGGGGCATGTGTTTCGTGAGCCAGCCTACAGGGTCAGCATCCAGGTCCAGATGAAAGAGTATCGCCATTAGCTACAGCATCGGTCGCTGTCATTCTTCTTCATCTGCTCCAAAGACCTCCCAAGCAGCCTACTCCCTCCGTCTGGCCTTCCACCTCTCTTGTGTAGGAATCCTCTCCTCCAGGCAGCCCAGCCTACCGGCTTCTACTTCCTGAAATCCTGCGGGACACAGGACGACAGTGGGCACCATGCACTCAGGTACACAAAGTACCTTGATCTCAAGTCCTGACTCTGTTACTCATTTGCTAGCTGTGTGACAAGGACACCATGATTTCTCCTGGGCGTTAAATTCCTCATCTACAATCTGGTGATCATCACTATGCCTGCCCCGTTGGGAGACTCCCAAGACAGAATAGGTGGGAAAAGCACTCGGTGAAGTGTAGAGGGGGCGTATCATCACTCAGATCTCTCCTGTCCTTCAAGGCTCTGCTCAACGCTGACCTCACCCACCAACCCCGCCTGGATCTCAATTCTTTTGGAAGTGCTCCCAGAGCCTGCTCAGCATTCTTGGAAATGTTCTTCAAAGGTTGCTAGTTCTCATCATTTGAGGCTTGATCTGATATTTAGAAGCATTTGAAAGCCATTTGAGGCCAATCCCAGGGAATTAGGTGAGTAATCAAACTGGGTAATAGGATTTTTCGGTCAATAACGAGGTGGGGCGGAGTGGTTTATTTTTTTTCCATGTGGCCCACACAAATGGACTCTGAAGGCAATTCCAAAAGAGATGCCACAAGGCACTTGAGCAATGGCAACTTCCCTGGAGTAGAACGGAGCTTTCCAGTGGAATGTCTTTGGAGTGCTAGTCTGCTTGCTGAAAAAACACAGTCATTATTTTATAATCGCGTCTTGCATAAACATCAGCTTTTCTCTCCTGGCTCTGAGACTGGCATATATAAACAGTGTTCCCTCAATTTATTTTGAGCAAATGACCATACTCAACAAGGAAAAACCTATAAAAACAGAATATATGCATGTAGAGCTTTAGTGTTGTAATTAAATCAAACTCACAGTGTAGTGAATCTGATACATATTTAATCGTTTACATAGTTGTTCCTCTGTGGATGGGTAATAAGGCACACGTGTTCTTCACCTAACTTTGGCACAACTTCAAACATTTTGGACATCGGCTAGGATAAGGAGAGGGAGGAGCAGGTGAGGGTTTGGGCTCCCAGTCCTCTCCCCCGACACCCCTTCCCAGCAGGTCTGATCTGGGCACAGGAGACAGCCCAACCTTAAGCTGAAATGCACTCCCAGTGCTGAGCCGGGGATCTGAGGACGGTGGGCTGCAGATGCTGCCAGTTCTGTCTTCTGGCAGAAGAAAAATGAGTCAGAGCTTGGGAAGATGCTTCCGGGACCCCAGGGGGCAGGTGGCTCCTGCCCTGTAGGTTGACGACTCCGGGTGTGGCCGGGGCCTGCGACCTTGGGCTGCTTATTCACCTCCACAAATCCCAGCAGCCTCCATGATGCAGTCGCAGGCTCTGTCGGGCAGAGATATATGACTCTGGGCACATTGTAGGTGCTCAGTAAAACAAGCCTGTGGTCCCCTGTCTCCTCTCTTTCCAGGGAAGCTGAGAAGTCACAGAAGCCCAGAAACAAGGTCAGGGGCACCAGACAGGGTGGCAGGCCCAGGTTATCACTTCTCTGTCGGTCAGCAGTAGCTACCAGGGCTTTGGAAAGCTCCGTTAGGGCATCCTCTGTAGAGCTGTTCAAATGTCAGACCCTCCTCTCCTCCTCCTTCCTCTCCTTCTGTTACCAGACGAATTCCTGATAACATCATTGAGGGAAGAGGTGTTTTTATTGGGCTAGAGGAAAGAAGGGGTTCCCTCAAGAAATAATGATAGAACGTGGGTCGCTTCTGAAGTTCCTGGTGGCTAGGTAATACCTGTGGGCAAGGGGTCAGGCTTGGGGAGGGGACTGGACCGTGCATCCAGATGAGGTGGGGCATTGAGTACTGGACGGAGACAAGAGGGAAGGCACCAGAAGCAAAATGGGGGTCGCCTGTGCTTTCTAGAAGCTAAAGGATTACTCTTTAACCCTCTGATGGTAGAGGGTGTGCCCAGAGGGTGTGCCCTTGGCTTGGGAGCTGACTGAAGGCAGACACTGGGGTGCGCATCTGAGGTGAGAAGGCAGACCCCCGACTAGACCCGCTCCAGGCGCGCATGGGGTGGGGCGGCCTTCCAAATCCAGTCCTCACGAAGGTCCTGGAATCAGGGCCTGCATATCCCACCAATTTGGCTGGATTTTATTCAAGGTGGGCGGTCTCGGCCTGGAGGTGGGAGGAGAGAGGGACTCAAGTTGTGTTCCTTCTTGATGGGAAAGAGCCTTTCTCCGGAGACAGAAAGAGGAAGAGAAAACCAGCAACGAGTCTGAACCGTCCAAAAAGCCAGAGAAAATGAGATTGTCAGATTCCCCGGCCCTCCCTGATTCCCCTTCTGGAGCATTTTACAGGCCTAAAGACGACCGTGACTCATTCATTAATTTGAAGAGAAAACAGGGGAAGAAAACAACAGAATCGTCCAGACATGAGCATTTTTCTAATGCCTTCCATTCCCCAAACACACATTTTAAACCAGATTCCTTTGGCTTCCCAGAATGTCTTAATTTTATGCTTTCATGAGTCATTAGAGAGGAGAATTCTGAACACTATAGAAGGGGCAGCACTCAACACAGTTACTGATACTTCAGGGCCGAGACAGGAGGCCTGCATGGGAAAATACCACCAGGCCCCCGAGCTCTGCCAGCCTGTCCCATCCCGGGCAGGGAGTCAGGGGCCCCGCTCCACACTTGCCTTCTCCCTCCTCCTTTGTCTTTTCCCTTTCTCCTCCCTCCCGCACATCACTTCTTCCCTCCCTCTGGATGTCTCTTAAGGGACAGGTCGCTTTGGGTCACTGGACACAGCCCCTTCCCTTGTCCTACAAAGCCCTGGTTCCCCAAGAATCCCACCTGTGCCAAGAAGAACGGTTTCTGCCCAGGCTCCTTTGCAATGCAGAACAGACTTACCTGGCTTCATGTACCGTTTTCAACCAATTATTTTAAAAAGAAACAGCCAACTTGGAACACTATGTGAAGGAACTTTTCTTATTGCTTTTGCTTTTTTCCTTTTTTTTTTTTTTTTTTTTAACCCAGCATCTTCTCCTACCGTCCCTCGCCCCTTCTGGACCTCTCCTCCCCCAAAAGCTTGCTTTGGCTTCGGGGAGAGGCTTTCGATATCTGATACCTCTTGAAAGTGTAGTTTGGCAAAGGAGAATTGAAATCCACTCCAGCAGGCCAGGCCCGTACTAGGGGCTGCATAAAAACACCTGGGTATCTCCTCATGCCCGACGAAAACCAGGCCTCCTGTCTACAAAAACAACACCCTGGTCTTTCCACCATTCCCTGCCCTGCTCCCCGCTCGGCTGCCCCCTGCCCTTTGGAAACTGAAACGAATTGAAAACGCTGGTACTAAAAACAGGTGATAGAAGCAGGCAGGGGGAGACCTGGGCAGACTGGAGGCATCTTGCGACAGAAGACTTTTGAGGCTGGGCCTCTGGGCTTGTTCTCGATAACTCCCCCCTCCTCCTCACCTCCCTCGCCTCCTGCAGGCTCCCCCAGACCCTGCCACGACCATCTTCAAAGCCTTGCAGATGTTCAAACTGATTTAAGACATTCCTGGAAATGATGGAGGGAAACTGTCTTTAAAGGTGTCTTTAGCAGGCCTCACTGGAGAACCCCCTTCCCCCCCCAACCCCCCCCCGCCCCCCCGCCCCGCCAGGCGCTGGGAGAGCTGTTGCCGTTGGACCACCTTCCTCTCCCTGGGAACCAAAATTATTTTCCGAGGCCTCGATGTAGGCTGGTGGCCATTGCCCCAAATAAAACAGCAAACACCCTGTGCAGAGAAAACAGTTGTAAGGTGCGGCCGATCACCATGATGGAGAAAACCGGGGACAGGCGAGCCAAGAAGGGGCAGACAGAGAAATGTGCTCCAAGTGGGAACTGTTAAAACACCACGTCTTTGTGCTGGGCAGAAGAGGGACCCCTACCCAGAGCTGGTCGCACACACAAGCACACGCGTGCTCATGCGCTCCCACGCTGGCAACAGGAATGTTGCCTCGTGCGATCTGTACTTTTATTGCACACATTATATGCCTCATATTTTAACAGTTTTTCCCCCTTTAGGTGTAAATTATTAGGGGAAAAAAGAAAACGAAGTCCAGTTTCTCTTTTAAATTGTATCCACAGAGAAGAGTCATGTTGCTGAGAAGACTTTCCTTCCTCCGGCCTTGTTATGAGGGCAGCTCTGGCCCTCCAGAGGGCGCTGTGCTGGGGCCAGGGCGCCTGGGTTCTGTCTCAGCTTCCCTAAGAGCCAGCAGGGGGGCCTTAGCCAGTCCCTTCCCCCCGGGGGCCTCAGTTTCCCGCTCTACCGTAAAGTGAAAATGTTGGTTTTTCAGGGCTGGTCGGTGGTTTAGAACCACGAAATGCCAACTTCTGGTGCCTTTGTCATTTACCCTCTTGTCCCCTTGCCCTGCCAGCCCAGCCCCTTGCCTTTGCTCATTAGGCTTGAAGCAGTCGCATTTGGGCCAGCCTGTGTCCTTGCTGCTTTGGGAGGGAACGGGAGGAGGGTGGCCATGCACGCCCTACCCCCGGGGGCCTGGGCCAACCTGGCAGAGCCCCTCAGTGTTCCCTGGGTGGCTGGGCAGACAGACCCTAGAGGGCCATGGTCTCAGAGCCAAAGAGCTTCAAAGCAGGACCATCTAGTCTGTACCTGGGATTTCTTATTTATCTAATTCAAGTGTCTCCACACGCACGGCTAGGGAAAAAAAAAAGCTGTGAGCTCAGTCCCTCTCTGGCTAAGCGCTTAACTTTTCCTTGGCCCCAGATGCATGTTCCAAATATGAGGGTTTACATATAGACATATCTATTTGCAGATAATTTGTCTGAGCCCTTATTATCCTGTAATTGGGTTAAATACTGCTGTGTAGGCAGCAGCATACCAAAGCCATGGCCGAATCTTTGCAAGGCATCAGAACTGCACCCCCTCCCGCCCCCTCCCCCGTTTCCTTCTGCAGGCTTATTGGAAGAAAAAGGTAGAAACATAAATTAAGGCAAGGAGAACATATTTCTTTCTTGGAATGAGCTATTTAAAGAACAAGCCAGATGGTGCAAATAGACATTTTCCCCTTGCTCTTTACATTTTAAAAGATTGTGTGTGTGCGATGGAGTAAGTGAGACAGAGAGAGAGAGAGAGAGAGAGAGGCTGAAATATTCCATTCTTCTCTTCCCCTGGAGAAGGTAGGTGTGTCTGATGTGGGCAGGCGCCCTTTGCCCCGGGGGAACAGGTCCTGGGTCTGTGCTGTTCTTCAAGGCCACCCACACTGTCCTCTCCCAAAGGCTCTTCACCTTTCCATGAGTCTCTAAGTCAGCTATGGGCCTTGTGGAGGACCTCCACACTGCCCTGCTGTCCCCCACGGAGGATGCGGCCTGTCTGGGAGCCCGTGTTCCCAGTGGCTGGAATTTGGCTTGTACGATCCCCACTTCACATAGGAACACCGGCTTCTTGAGTTACCAGGTTCTTCCCCAGACAATGCCCTCTTTGATGTTTTAATGGTTTTACGGAAATCTTTCCAAAACGTGTCGTGCCTTCCTGCCTTATTTCCTGCACATTGTGCTGAGCATCATTTAACTTGAAGACCTACACTGAAGGATGACTCTGGTGGCCTGGAACAAGTTTTGAGTTGGAAGTCAGAGCTGGGTTCAGATCCAGACGGCATTACTTACTATCTGTGACCTTGACCGTGCCAGGAAGTGGCCTGCTCATGGTGAGAGATGATTTTTAACCTCTGGGGGTGTGGAGAGGATTAAATGAGATAATCCTGTCATCCCCTTCTGTCTCCACTGCCTTCATGCACACTCTCCCTCGATCGCCTGGGTTACCGCCAACCGCTAAGGAAATCTGGTTTTGCCCCTCTCTTTCCCTCTCCCTGACACTTGC
This sequence comes from Prionailurus viverrinus, assembly GCF_022837055.1. Lineage (NCBI taxonomy): Eukaryota > Metazoa > Chordata > Mammalia > Carnivora > Felidae > Prionailurus > Prionailurus viverrinus. Next base: position 42,620,170 of record NC_062565.1, on the reverse strand, counting down.
AGCCAGAATAACCTTTCCAAAATGTCAATCACACTATGTCTCTGCCCGGCTTGCTCTGAGGACAAGCTGTGAATGCTTGGTTTGCTGCACAAGCATCTCGGCTGGCCCAGCCACCACCTCCCCCACCCCCCCACCCCCACCCCCCCCCCCCCGCCCACCCCTCGCCTCAGTGCCCTGCTCCTGCTCCAGAACACGCTTCCTGCAGGTCACAGCAGCCAGGCCTTTGTGTTCCCCTTCTACTCAGCTGCCCATCTTCACAACTCCTTCTGGAAGCTTTCCCAGGCTGCATGAGGGAGCTGCACTGGGCTCCTTCATTCATGGAACCTATGTCACCCCACCAAAATCCTGTCTGTGCACCCACATGGACCTCCGGAGCACCAAGTTCCTTTTCCTTCTTGTTCCCGAGCACCCAGAGCAGCTGGCGATGAGCAGTCAGCCCCCCATCACATAGGCTCCATCTTCCTTCCTTTCCTGATATTATGCCTTAGACGGTGTCCTCAAGACTGAGGTTGGCAGTGGTCATTACAACCGTAGGCTACATGAATAAGGCTATTTATCTCCACCCTAAATAGGCCCAGACCACTGGTTTGTTTTTTTTTTAATAGTCCTTCTGTTTGTTCTTCTGCTGTCAATTCTCACCTCTTGCTATTGACTGTGTCTTCCTTTATGTACAATTATTGGGCAAGGCTCGCCTGTCTTGCAAAATTAAATCGCAGAGACTTGAGCTGTTTTCCTCACCACGCAGGAGTCTTGTCTCTACCCTTGTCTATGGCTTTGTCCTAAACCAGTGGGGAGGCAGGAATCTGGCTTTTGGACGAGTGATGGGGGACGCTGCATGGGTGTGTGTGAAATACCTTATGCAGATTTGGGAATGTGGATGGACCACATGACAGCTGCAGAAACCAGAGCTTCCAGATTGTTTCAAGGGCTAATTTGATTAAGAATGACTTTAATTCCTGGAACCTGCTTTGAAAGCTTGCATCTTGTGTAAATGTCGTTTCTTAGTGTCAAATTCAAAACCACAAAAGGATTGATATTTTGCTTGAGCTGGAAGATGACTAGCCCTCTTGGGAGAAAGTTGCCCAGGGAGGCCAAATGGGGCCACCAAGAGCGTCTGTCCCTTCCAGAAATGCCTCTTCTGTGACAGGAGGGCTCACACTGCGTTCCCCACAGGTGCACGCCGTCTCTGAGGCAGGTGGGCCAGTGACACAAGGACTCAGCTCAGGGCAAGGACTCAGCTCAGCTCAGGACTGAGCTCAGCTCAGACTCAGCTCAGCTCGTGAGGAAGATGCCCACGTGTGTGTGTGAGACACCCAGGCACAGAAGAAACCTTGAGGAAATGTGGGAGATGGAACTACCAAGTTATAGGGGATTCAGCGTCCAGAGGGCCGTGTTGAACTCACCACAAAGGTGCTCAGAGCACGGTCCAGAGCAGGAGAACTAACTCTGCAGGGCCTTCACAAGCCTGGTGTCCCCAACAAAGAAATCGTGGGGCACCTGGGTGGCTCAGTCGGTTAACCGTCTGACTTCGGCTCAGGTCATGATCTTGCAGTTCATGAGTTTGAGCTCCACGTTGGGCTCGCTGCTGTCAGCTCCGAGCCCTCTTTGGATCATCTGTCTCCCTCTCTCTCTTCCTCTCTCTCAAAAATAAATAAACATTAAAAAAAAATGTTTTTTCAACAAAGAAACTGCAATAAAAACCGAGAGAGGTGGAACCTCTAGGCCTTGGTTTCTCAATTTCCTTCTTCTTGACATTGGCTGGACTGTTCTCCGTCATGGGGACAGTCCTGAGCATTGTAGTTGTTGAGCAGCATCCCTGACCCCTGGCCGCTCAATGGCAGCAGCACCCACCCCAGGTTGCAACAATAAGAAAAGTGTCTCCAGACATTGCCAAGCACCCCTTGGGAGCAAAATTGCCCTTAGATAAGTACTACCACTATAAATTAAAAGAGGCTTAAGAAGCATATTGACCAATCACAATGCATGGACTTCATTTGGATACTAAATCAAACAAGTAAATTTGTAACTGTTTACACATAAAAAAGGAACATTCATGAGACAATCCCAGAGCTGTATTATCTGATGTTATGAAGGACTTGTTCATTTTCAGATGTGAAATGACACTATGAGTATCTTTTTAAAAATTCTGTATCTCATCCTTTGGCCATACCTGGAGAAACATACGAATGATTCATATGATTCTGGGCTTCGTTTCAAAGTAATCCAGAGTTAGGGACAGAGAGTAAACGAAGATGGAACGAGACTGGGCATGAGTTAGAGATAATTGATGTGCGATGAGGGCACCGGGTTCTTTATACGCTTCTGCCTAGGTTTGAAATTTTTCACATAAAAATACCTGAAAGGAAAGAAAAAGAGTAAAAGAAGAGAAATAGTAGATAAGATTCTGAAGCTGGAGATTTTTTTTTTCTCTTCAGGGTGCTGCTGTCACCTTCTCCCCAGCTTTCCCAAACCTGCCCTTTCATAGATCCCTCTGGAACCCTGTGCCAGTGTGGTCACCGCCCTAGAAGGCATTAAGCTGTGCAAAGAAAAGTCACATTGGGATGAGTCCTTGCTCCATGAGAATTCTAATCGTCAAGACTGCATGCCCCATCTTGCCAGAGCATTTCCTTCCATAATGAGTTCTGGCGGGACAAGGTAGGCACTCCACAAATGGCTTTTGCATGCAGGCACACATGAATGAATCAACTAGGGAGTGGGCAGAGTTCAAGGTAGTCTCCTAGGCTGGAGGGGAGCAGGGTACATGGTGATATTAAGTCACGGCCCCTGCCCTTGAGAAGTTCACTGTCTACTGGGGCTACGAAATGTTAAATAACTGGCATGAAAATAATTCAGAATGAAGTCAATGCTAAGTAGACTCTAAGCAACACGACAGGGCATGGCCAATTTCAAGGAATGAAGAGAGCAAAGTCCCAGCTAAAACCTTGGGGACTGATCTCAGAACAAGCAGCACAAATTCTTATGACATCCAGTTGCTTTTTTCAGCTCTTTCAGTTGTGAAGTCATAAGAGCCACCATACTCTAACAGATTCACCAGGGGGGACTTGGCTGGCTACAGAGGGGAAAGTCTGTTTACATTAAAAAGAAAAAAGAAAATCAGTTCAACTACTGTAAGAAACCGAAAATCAGAAAAAGCTGTCGATGGCTTAATATGCTCTTTAGCGGCTTCAGAAGATCTGACTCATGCCTTTCCCTTAATATGTCTTCCCGTGTCAAAACCCACCACCTCAAAGGAAGCGGAAGATGGTCTTAGGGAGACTGTGTTCAAGACGGCCGCATGCGAACGGTGCCAATGTGTTAGCTCACCGCCCCGAGCGCAAAGTCCTTTTAGGAAATTGATTTTCCTTGGATAAAGTCACTTCCTCTCTCTGCACCTCAGTCTCCTCCACTGTAAGGTGAAGCAGTTGAAGCAGTTGGAGGAGTTCAAGCACGGCAAATGTGTCACACCCTTGCTGTTCCTGGCCGCCCTGTGCCCACGGAAGACACTGCTCATTGATCTAAGCACCCTTCCCCGCTGAGCCCAACCACTCTTGGTACGCTCGGCAGGGGATTCTGGGTACCCACGATCCATCGGGGAGAACAGATGCGAGCCTCAAACCTACTCATCCACGCTCATCTTCAATTTCCCAGAATTCCGAGATTTAAAAAAAAGGAAAAAAAAGCCCCGATTTCTTAATACATCGACAGAGAAAATCCCAGGTGCACAAACAGTTACTTCAGACCATTGTTACTAACCATCAAACGCTATGGAGACCCTGAAACTGGCTGAGTGCTGATGGGATCTGGGGTACAGGCAGAATACGTGGGCCACGCTCTCCTCCCTTCTCCCGTGGTTTAAGGGGCTTGTGGCTGGGTGGGGAGGGGAAATCACAGAGGAAAGACCAACCACACAGTGTAACACCAAGGGCCAGGTCAGTGACAGCAGATAGCCAGGCTGTAGGATCTGGAGGTGGAGGTGACGCAGAGGGAGGGGACAAGCTGGCACAGGTTTCTCAGCAAGTGGAGACTTGAACTGAACCTTGAAAGATGAGCAGAGTAGACAAAACAGCAAGGAGATCCGAGGTCACCCAGAAATCAGGCCCCTGCTCTGGGCTCTCTCTCTGCTCTCAGAGGTGATAAGCAAGCCCCTTCTCTTCTCCACTGATTTCTTTGCCAAGAGCTCCATTCCTAAGCCAGCTCCCCAGTGATGTAATGTCCACAGGGATGTTAGGTGATGAGGATTCTAACAGCATCCACGATGGGAAAGGAAACAAAGCTTGAGAAATCTACATTCAAAGGCATCTTTTCCCCCACAAAGGGAATATCTGGAAGTTTCCTGGTGGGTGAGCATTTTCTCCATTTCCCCACGCAGATTGTGCTGGGCTCAGAGGATGGAAATGAAGGCATCGAGAATGCCCTGATCTTAACTGCATAAAACCGGGAGGTAAGAAGTCTGGATGTCTGTGTGCTTGCTTTTTTTTGTTTAGCCTGGATCTTTTGTTTGTTTTCAAAGTGGCTCCCCAAACTTTTATTCCAGAAATGTATGGGGCCAGCCAGGGCAGAATCTACAGATGAAAAAGTCTGCTTCAGCTATGTGGATAGTGAGATAGATAGTGTAACAGGAAAAGGTACAATTCAACATATGGAAAGGAAAATACATTTTGATGTGTTACCTATTTCCAAAGAGGGGTAATTTGAGCATTTGCCTTGGCCAAACTGTGAAGCGGTGTATCGGAGGTTTCCTGTGTCTTTCTCCTAGGTCTGGCCAAAATCAACTGGACACCAGACTCAAGGCATGTCCTCTCTCCACAGTGGCCAGGTTTTGGTGCAAGCTGGAGCTTACCAGCTTCCAGGACTGTGAGCCCTGGGCAAGCCCGGATTCACAACAAACTCTCCTTGTCAGCAGAGCATGCAGCTGGCCATCTGGGGTCCAAAATGGGGGGTAAAGGACAGGTGACTCTGAACCTTAGAAACTGGCTTGGGCTTCTTCTGACTCCATGACCCTTAACCCATAAAGGCCCCCAGTTTTTTTAGGAAGAGTACACTCCTGAGGTGCTCACCCTCCACTCTGCTTTCCCTCAGGGTGACTCAAATCATAGCATATCCAAGCCATGAAAACCTCAGGGGCCATTTAGTCCAACCCCCCCACCCCCCACCATGACCCAGTCTTTCTATTTCGATGCTTTTAATCTGCTATTTATCTGAGAAATCCACTCAACACGTTTGTTGGACATGAATGTCAATTAAAAATACATAGCCTGGGAGGCGCCTGGGTGGCTCAGTCAGTTAAGCATCTGACTTCAGCTCAGGTCATAATCTCATGGTTCATGGGTTCGAGCCCTGCATCGGGCTCTGTGCTGACAGCTCAGAGCCTGGAGCCTGTTTCGGATTCTGTGTCTCCCTCTCTGTCTGCTCTTCCCCTGCTCATGCTCTGTGTGTGTGTGTGTGTGTGTGTCTCTCTCTCAAAACTAAACAAACATTTAAAAAAATTCAAAAAGAAAATAATGTTTAAAAAAATACAACAACCCAAATGTCCATCAACAGTCGAATGGACATATAAATTGTGGTGTAGTCACAACAGAATAGTACACAGCAATGAATACGGACAAATACAACCATGCACAACAGAACGAAAACAAGTAAAAGTAACCCATGCCGCAGAGTCAGGAGCATGGTTCTCTCTGAGTAGCAGGACTGGGGAGATAATACCAGTGGCTTCTGGGGGCTAGTAACGTTCTGTTTGTTGATTGGCGTGGCGGTTACTTGGGTGTGGTCGGCTTACGAAGATTTGTCAAGCAATACAGTTCAAATGTGTATGCTGTATGCATATTGACAGCACTAAAAGGTTTTAAAATCTAGATCTTGCATAAAAAGTTGCATGGTATATGATTCCATTTGGATGAAACATCCAGGAAAGGTAAATCCAAAGAGATAGAAAGTGGCCTGGGAGCTGGGGGGCAGTTGGTGGGGGGAGGGCAGGAAGTGACCGCTTAATGAGTATGAAGTTTCCTTTTGGGGTGATGAAATGTGTTGGAACTAGACAGAGGTGGTGGTTGCATAACACTGTGAATGGGCTAAATGACTCTGAATCGTACACTTAAAAATGGTTAGTGGTTCGTTTTATTCTATGTGAATTTTATCTAAAAAATTACATACACACACACACACACATATATGTGTGTGGATATTTATATTTATGTTTATATTTATATTTATAACTGTCTAAGATGAGCCACCCTCTAAAAGCCATGTTTGTTGCCATTATTCCTGCAGCTTTGTCACCCCACCTGGCTCTCTCCGGGGTCGCTGATGGCCGAGCTCAGGGGCTGTAATCTGAGCCCCACACAACTGGGGGTTTCAAGATGGCGCCAGTCAGCTGTCACAGTAGAGGGGCTCCCGAGACTTAAAAGGTCCACCACCCGTCCCAGGGGTCCTTGCAGAGTGCCAAACTTTGCCCCGCGGCCGTGTCTCTCTCTCCAGAGCTGGACGCTCGCCAGGCCTTCAGCCGCATGCCGTCCTGGGCAGAGCTGGGTCTGGCAGGTGTCCCTTCAGCCTCGCGTGGAAAGTCACACGCAGCAGTGCGCGAGCCCAGGCTGGAGAGCCACGGCTGCTCGCACTGTTATCCTTTTCTTAGCAATAATGTTTAGGTTCGGGAAAGAGTTCCAAGATATATATAATTCCTCATGCTGAGTAAGGGCCCCAGCCCTGACTCTGCTGCTGCTCGGGCTACCGCTCTCTCCAGGAATGTTATTACACCAGCCATTGGCCCGGCGCTATGGATGGGTGTCTCTCAATGTCCTCATTATGTACTCCGTTTTTTTTCAGGTCATGTAATTCAGCTGTAAAAATTTGCCCCTGGCTGCACCTGGCATAAGAGTGGCACAGAGGGGTGTGTTTATTTTTTTTGAGGTGCTGTTAAAAATAAATTTAATAAGAGAAAGAGAGAGGAAGAGAGAGAGAGAGCAAGAGACTGAGACTGTGTTTAATTTGAGCTGTGGAGGAAACGATATGAACAGAAGGTCTGAGATCCTGATGCTTTGGGGATGTGTGTGTGTGTGTGTGTGTGTGTCAGTGGGCACAGGCAAATGTATGTTTCTCCTGAGTAACTCAAAGCCAGCTTTGTTTATTACACCAGGATTTTCCAGATCGTTAGGTTGTGATGTGGCTTAGTTTACACTGTGCAATATCCCATTTTAAACACAACGCAGGTACATGAGTGCAAACCAACTGAGCTACTTCAATTAGTAAGACTACGGGCAGCAATTAACTTTGAATGAACATTTTTGTGAGCTTTTTTTCTTCCCTTCCTCCCTTGGCATGTAATTAATGAGTCGCTGAGTGAGCTGTCTCTGTCTATGAAACTAGCAGATTATGGCTCTGGAATCCGCAACACATAGATGGAGAGGAACACAAGGGGCTCCAGGCTGGAAGCCTAGGAGGTAGGGGGCCTGTCCTCGTGGGTGCTCCCTGGGCAGAAGAGAACCATCTCCCCTTCCCAACAGCCGCCAGCCCCTGGGGAGATAAGATGTATCATGGGGGGCCTTATCATCTAAACCAACCACCAAAACATTTAGCCCGACAGAGTTTCATCCCACTTCTGGCTTAGACAAGCTATTTGGGAAATACCAGGTTGAATATTGCATTTTCTAGACTACATCCAGCGATTTGGGAGAAAACTGTCTGAGATGGACATGTTCTGGAAGGACTGAGATAGTCCTAGTAATGAGGAGGTGGGGTTTGAAGACACAGATACACTAAGTTATCCCTTTCTCCACATGGCCATGTTACTAAGGTCTCTGGCTTGTTCATGTCCCCTGAACCCCCAATGTCCATGTTTTTACTCAAACATTGTACTACATCGAAATCAAAAATCAAGGCTCGGGGGACAATGGGAGAGGGGATGAGACCATGGATAGAAGGGTCTATCTTCCGAGGGGCAGCCGCTGCTCAAAGAGTCTTCTCCTTCCCTCTCTCAACTGCGATTAGAAGCCTGGGGCGGGGGTGGGGGCGCCTGGGAGGCACAGTTGGTTAAACATCCAACTCTTGATTTCGGCTCAGGTCATGATCTCGTGGTTCATGAGTTCCAGCCCCCCATCAGGCTCCACGTTGACAGTGTGAAGTCTGCTTGGGATTTTCTCTCTCTCTCCCTCTCTCTGCCCCTACCCTGCACTCTCTCTCTCTCTCTCTCTCCCTCAAAAATAAATAATCAAAGTTTAAAAAAAAGAAGAAGCTTGGGGTCTGAGGAGGACTCCTCGGATATAACCACATACATGTGCAGGTGTCCACCCAGGGCACCTATGGAGGGCCACCCAGAGCTGGGGAGGGGCGGGGGGTGCCTCTTCGTGGGGACTCTGGGAAGAGGGCCTCTCAGATGGACGGAAGGAGTCCTCCCACCCACACCTTCCAAGTCCTGTCCCCCCAGCCTGCCTGATGGGGCCCTGCCTCCCTGTGCCCACAGCCTCTCCCAGTCACTCAACCACGGTCAACAGCAGGAGGTCGGCCACGATGGCTTAGTGTTGAGATGGGCCATCGTCACGTAGTCCCTCACCAGAATGCCACCCTGCCAGAGCTGGAGCCGGGACACCTCTCTTTCGCAGGCAATTGGCTTCACCCACTCTATTTGACAGTTTGTGGATGCTGTTCCCTTCAGAAACCAGCCCAGCCTGAAACGCCCCATTTGGCCTTACTCGGGCGCCACCTGGTGTCCAAGAGGGTCCCTGCGGGTGGGTTCTGGCCTAATGGAACCAGCGCAGGTTTTCGCTTTTGCCTTTGTTTATCCTGCTCCTTGGGGGGCCAGAAAGGCTCTGTGGTGAGAAGTGTCATCGGCCTCTATTACAGCAGCTGAGCGGGCACAAGCTAACCCGGGACATTTCCTGATGCAGAGGCTATGTTGTGTTCTGGGCTGGTTTTCACACGTCACAAGGAGCTCCCAGAGACCCTCAGTCAGTATTTTGTTTTGTCTTTAATATATAAAGATCAAAGATTTGGGGACAATGGATTGGTTAGGAGTCTTAATCTCAGTTACTTACTGGCTGTGTGATCATGGGCAAGTTACCTTAATCTCTCTGACCCTCAGTTTCTTTATCTGTGAAAATGGGAGAGCGACACCCGCTTCAGAGGGTTCTGTGAGATTTGGGACGACAGAAGTCGTGCCGCGTTCTTCACAGCGCACAATGTTCCATGAACGATCGTGCCCTCCTTTCTTTGCAGACGCAAGGAGGTGCAATGATACAGGTAATAAAGTTTAATGACACAGTGAAAATAACATTTCTTTTCACTGGCATGTGTAGGGGTGGGCAGAGTAGTTGGGGGTAGAAGGAACTTCTTCGATCTCACTTTCCTCCAACCCCCTCCAGAGTCTTTGCGTGACTAGGAGATGGTGTCTGGGTTGATGCCGTGACCCTGACCACACCGCCGTGAAAAGGACTAGTGACATACTTCCATCCGAACTTCGCCTGAAACTGGTGAATAAGTAATAAGGCAAAATCCTGTTGACTAAGCTTTGCCTGGAATGTTCTCCAGGGCCCAGTGTGCCCCAAACAGTTGTGTTTCTACCCCCCCCCCCCGATTCCCATTTGGCCAGCACCTATCTAGACAAAACACAGTCAGATATGTTGCAAATGTTGCTTTGTGTACTCTTGAAACAACCGTTTCAGGTCAGTATTACTGTCCCCGTTGCATAGGTGAGGAAATTGGGGCTCAAGGGGATCAAGTCACTTGCCTAAGGTCGTGCATCTAGGAAGTGGCCAAGTCCACACACGTCTAGATCCACTTTGTCCTCTTCCTGCTTCTCCCAACCGCCCCAGCTGGCCTCTCAGGGCTCTTCTGGAGTGACAGCCTGTCCCCGAACCAATCAGAAACGGTTTTCTCCGCCAGCCCCAGTCCCCAGCATAAATCAAGTCTCAGTTCCTGCCCATGGGTCATTGGTTGGGCTCCCAGCTGTCTTCCGTGTAGTTCCTGGCGTGTGGCTATATTAAGAATGTGAACCATAACATTAACACTTTTTTAAAAATCCCAAAAAGAAAGGAAGAAAGAAAAGAAATACCCCTAAAGAGTCTAAAGTCAGGTCCAGCCAAGGGTCATAAATCAATGTCAGTAAATTTATAAACAGTTCATAAATGTAAGTGCTTTTTACAGGGCTGTTTGTTATTGTGACGGCTGAAGTGGGGGCGGGGCTGGGGGCAGAGAGGAGCTCTGCATCCGTCTGTCTTCTGTTGGGAGCCGCTCAGATGGCTCCAGCAGCAGAGGCGTCGGCACAAGGAAGAAGGAAGGGACCCGCCCGGCCTAAATACTGGTATGCAGGTGGTCCGGCACGCCAGGACCTTGCGAGAGGGTAGGAGAACCAGCCTGGATGACGAGTGAGCTGAGCTCTGAACTTGAACTGAGGTTGGAGGACATTTACAGCAGCAATATCACAAGGAGGGATTTGTCTCCAGGGTCTCTTTTTGGCTTTTCTAAGCATTCTCTTCTTGGGAGCTCTGCTGTATCCCCCCAAAAGGGAATACTAGAAAGCCGAGAGCCAAATTCTTCAAGCACAGCGCCCCCTGCACACTACTGTCACGCCATTCCTTCCACACCCCCACCCGGCCGTTCCCAGGACCCCAAACCCAGAGACCGGGGGTAAGGACAGGCTTTGCCGTGAAGTACCCTCTACAACTGCAGGATAGTGACTCTGGCTAGAGGAGTGGGGTTTTGTGAATGAAAGGGGAGAATGGCTGACTCTGCCCCCACCATCCTGTCTTGCACCCAGGAAGCTCTCAGAGCAGGTCTTGAACAGAGCTTCTCAGCTTCTCTCCATCAAGACTAGGAAACACACATCATCTCTTCTATTAGCTGTATTCTTCTCTCCTCCTAGATACCTCTTAACTTGTGCACGTGTCACTTTCCCCATTAGCCCCCAGACAAGAGACCAAGTGAGATGCAAATGAGCTCTTGCCAAGGGGTCCTCGGGTGGGGGCCAGGGGCTGGGGTTGCCTCGATCTTCTTCCCAGAAGCTCCAGTTTCTGGAGACCTGTCGGCCAGGCAGCCGATTGGTAAAGGTAGAGTGTAGGTGGGTATTGACCTCTAGTCTTGGCTGCCCACTTCCAAGTCCCAGTCCCCTGAGCTAAGTCACTGATGGTCAGCTCAGAACATTCACAAGCACCCGGAGGATCAGTCAACACTGGGCCAACTTGTGACTTCACCCTTGCACTTTACAAACTCAGGGCCCATGAACCCCTCTGGAATGGTACTTAATAAAGTAGGCACGTAAATCTGATGACTTCTGGAGGCTTCTCTCATCCTCAGTCTGAGACATATATTTCTTTTCTTTTTTTTTAATTAATGTATTTATTTTGAGAGAGAGAGAAAGAGAGAGCAAGAGAGCAAGTGCACACACATGAATAGAGGAGGGGCAGAGAGCAAAGGAGAAAGAGAATCCCAAGCAGACTCTTCACTATCAGTGCAGAGTCCAGTGTGGGGCTCAAACTCACGAACCATGAGATCACGACCTGAGCTGAAACCAAGAGTCAGACGCTTAACTGACTGAGCCACCCAGGCACCCCTGAGTCATACGTTTCTAAGTGTAAGTGATTATAATTCTGACATAAAGCAGCTCTTCTCTTAGTGAGCCTTTTTTTAAAAAAATTGCCCATTTCTTACAAATGTTGTTTCATTATTCTATAACTTTGCCCTGATTTCCGGGAGACTCTGGGCACCGCACATTCTCCAAGAGGCTGCCGGGCCTGACGGAACCACCTTGCACAGACAGAACTGCCCGTGGAAATCCCTTAACCAAGTGCACCTTTCCTGGCCAGCACTAAACAGGGATTTCATTTATTTGAAAAGTAGGTATTAAATATGTCAGATATAGGAAGTTAAATGTAATGGGCCCAATTCCACACTCGGTTCCATATGCGTAAATCCCACTGATGGAGAACAGAGTGCGGCTAGAACAGCAAAAAACGAGGTCCCTGGTCTGCGGGAGGAAATTGCACTCTTGATGGATCTTAGCTGACATTCTAATGGACGTTGAGTCGGGACTGTTAAAACTGGAAGGGGCCCTGAAGTTCCTGCTGGAGTTGCTTTGGGTGTGTGTGTGTGTGTGTGTGTGTGCGTTTTAAGCTTCAGGAGTTGTCACATTTCTGCTTTATTCCTCGGTCTTCTTTTCTTTTTCTCTTTTTTAACTTTTTTTATTTTTTTCAAAAATTTTTACTGTTTATTTTCGAGAGAAAGAGAGACAGAGCAGGAGTGGAGCAGGGTCAGAGAGAGAAGGAGACACAGAATCAGAAGCAGGCTCCAGGCTCCGAGCTGTCAGCTCAGAGCCCAATGCGGGGCTTGAACCCATGAACCGTGAGATCATGACCCGAGCCGAAGTAGGACGCTTAACTGACTGAACCACCCGGGCACCCCTATTCCTCCATTTTATTTCCTAACTCCCAGTAAACATTTGCCATTTTTCCTCAGAGCTTTTGTTTCAGTTCAACTGTGCTTGAGGTGAATTTTCCAAGAGGGTGACTGGGTGATTGGCCAAGGAACAAGCAATGATTTCATAACCTAAGTTTGGGGAGGGGCCTGAAGGTCCCCAGCCACGGACACTACATGGAAAGCCTTGTGACTCGAGGTGTGGTCCCTGGATTAGCATCATCAGCAACTCCTGGGAGCTTGTTAGAAAGGCAGGGTCTCGGGCCCTACCCCAGACCTACTGAATCCTAGTCTGCGTTTAACACAACCCCAGGTGATTCATGTGCACAAAACAGTTTGAAAAACCCTGGATTAGAGAACAGAAACTTGACGTGACCCCTTCTTTGACACGAATTTATCACCAGGAGTTATCTCAAGAACTGCAAGAATCCGGCTCAGATGTTTGCGATAACTCTGCAGGGGGTAATTCACTAGCCCGGTGGCTCTCTTTCCAGGCTGTACATTAGAATCACTGAGGAAATTTGTTAAAAAATGTAGATGTGGGGGACCATCCCAAGAAACCGTGATTCAACTGGTATCTGGGAAGGGGCTCTCACATTTGTGTTTACTGAGAGTTCCCAGGTGATTCTACTGTGCAGTAGGGCCTGGGAGGTCCTGGGATAAAATACTGCCTTGAATAGTTAGACTTCTTTAGGAATGGGAGAGACAACATTGTCTGATTCTCTCACCATGCATTGCGTGCTGGGCCCCGTGGATGATACAGAAACGGACACCATTACTGCTCTCCCAGAGCTGACACTTTAGTTGAGGGAAAAGCGAGGTGCCTCGTAAGAGATGCCACACGGTATGGTTTCGAGAAGTGCTCACGTTCTGTGAGGACAGCCAGGGGGTGGGGAGTGAGGGAGGGCGCGCAGAAAGAGACAGTATAGGATGGAGCAGGGAGAGCTGGAAAGTGCTGGATCTGAGAGGAGATGCATCCATGAGGCATGCTGGAGCTGGAAGGATCTTAGGATCTTCTGGTTTTGCCCCAGAAGACCATTCCGCGGGGTTTTTACCACTTCAGCACCATTGCTATTTGGGGCCAGATAATTCTGGATTCTAGAATCCTCTCTAGGTGGCCACAGCGTGGATGCTGGCATTTGGTTACCTGGCTCCAGTCCCTATTACCCACCCTGGCCGACATCTTTGACTTGCGTGCGCCTCAGTTTCTCTGTCTTTAAAGTGGGACTAACAGTGCCTACGTCAATGGATGGTTAGGAAGCTTAAGTTCAACCACCCAATGGAGATAGAACATTTCCGGCAGGGCCTGGCAGAGGGTGAGCAGTGCCCAGGTCTGAGCCATAACTGACTCTGTCGTCTCTGAAGAGGCAAGGGAAGGCAGGGATATAGGCCAGAAGGGAGACTTCCGGGTTCTGCTCTGTAAGCTTCTGCCCATCTGAATTCCGTGTCATGAGATTGTATTTGTATATTGATTGTGAAACAAGGCACACATATACAGAGCAAGAAGGCCTCTCAGTTAGCCCCCCTCATCTTTTGTTTTTACATTTTTTTAATGTTTATTTATTTATTTATTTTTTTTTTGGTTTTAAAAATCTTTATTTTTTTAAAAGTTAACACGTGCACACAAGGAAACTGAATAACACAAGAAGCAAAGAACAAAGTCACCCATAGTCACAAGCAGTTTACAGTTTGACTTCTAGGTCCCATGCATGTATCTACACAACTAAGCATTTTAATGTAATGAAGATTGTACAGTTACGTGTCGTGCTTTTTTACACACCATGAATTTTGCCATTTCCAAGTCCCCCAACCAGGAGTATTTTGATAACCAAGAATACACTACACCAACGCCATCTGAAAGAAAAAAAATGTAATCCAGCCTTTCTTGGCGACAAAAATGGCAACAGACCTCTAGATAAAGATATTGGCAGAGATACAATTAAAATACTGCATTCCCTTCACGTTCAATTAAAAATGAGACAGAAAGTAACAGAGTACACAAAGGATTTTTGAGCGAGAGAGCGAGAGAGAGAGAGAGAGAGAGAGAGACACAGAGTGCGAGTGGGGGAGGGGCAGAGAGAGAAGGAGACAGAATCCGAAGCGGGATCCAGCCTCTGAGCGGTCAGCACAACACCCCGTCACGGGGCTCAAACTCACAAAGTGCAAGATCGTGACCTGAGCTGAAGTCGGACGCTTAGCCGACTGAGCCACCCAGGTGCCCCAGCCCACCTCATCTTATCAAAGAAACTTCTTATTTTGGAGTGATTTTAGGCTTCCCCAAAAAAGTTACAAAACAGTACAGAACGTTCTCTTACACCTGCCACCCAGTACGTTTCCCCAAATGCTACCGTCTTAGGTTTCCGTGGTACCATGAAGGGTGCTGGCCAGGTGTTTTGTAGAAGGCCCCTTCATTTGGGTCTGTCTGATGTCCTCTCATGACTAGATTAGGGCTATGTGTTCGGAAGAAAACCATAGAGGTGCGGTGCCCATGCTGGGGGCATGTGCTGTCCACATGACCTGACACTGGTCACCGACGCTGATCACCTGGCCAAGGTTTCTCCATGGGAAAGTGTCCCCCGCCCAGTCCACACTCCACTCCCTGGGAGCAAGTCACCGTGCGAGGTCTGTCCGCAAGAGGAGGGAGATTAAGCTCCTCCCCCAGGAGAAGGGAGTAGGTACCTATAATTTGGAATTTTTCTCTAGGAAGATTTGTCTCTTCTCCCTCATGTATTTATTTATTCACTCATTTATTTATACAAGTATGGACTCATGGATATTTATTTTAGAGTTTGGTATATAAGCCAATACTGTGCTATTTATTATGTTGCCCAAATATTCTGTTTGTGTTCATCCGTTGGAGAAGCCCTGGATGGGGTGGGGGTGGGGGGGTCTGATTGTGGATCGGAGGCTCCAACAGTGAGATGATGGATCATGAGTGACAGGTCCGGCTTGAGGTCTTCGGTTGGGAATGGTCTCTGGGAAGAAGGCCAAGGCCTATAGGAAGCAGAAAGAACTGAGGCTGTGTGATTGTGTCAAAGGCTGCTGCCCATGTGGAAGTTGGTGACTGAGGGAGGACTTCAAGGAGGAGGAATGCAGACAAGAGGACCTGAATGTGCGGTTCCAAGGCACTTCTTATCTGTGAAATCTTGGGGAAATCAAGGCTGCGACGCCGTTGAGAAAGTGATGCGCTGGAGACCTGGGACTTTCTCAAAGGTCATAGAACAAAGACTTTCGGGGATGTAGACTTTGTGTGATTTTGGGGGGAGGGGGACACAGGCATGTTGAAATCCCCAGGGTAAGGGGCAGAGAACAAAATGTGGTGTAAAAGAGATATAATCACAGGCTCTGATGTGAAACGGGAGTGTATCAGCCTTGTTCCTGTTAGTCAAGCTTGAGCAGGGAGTCCCAAAATGTACCCAAGTCTTGACTTCAAGGTTGAGCCTTATCTTCTGTCCTAGAAGGAGTCCATGGGGGTGTGGGAGGCCCTCTGTGGCTTCCTGGTGTCTTTAGCCTTTAGCTCCCTCACCCAGGGTCTCCCTTCTTCCATTTCTTGGTCTCCCATGTTGGGGTGTCAGGCCCACTCTGTTCATTCCAGCCCCATGAGTCCCAGAAAGGAGAGGGGGAGAGAAGGCTAGCTGGCCTTGGATCCTAGTAGCATACTTTCCTGGTAAAGGCCTTTCACAGCCAAGCTGGCCTCTCCCAGCATAGCTCCTGGGGGCATAAGCTGCTGGGGCTCTTTTCTGCATGGAGTCACATCGCCCAGTGCCCTTTCCATTCCCCTGACCTCCTTCTATGTATTTTTCTAGGAAGTGGGGCAGGGGGTGAGGGAGCATCACCTGTCCATTCACCAATACTTGTTAGACATCCTATTGGAAGAATAAAAGACTCACAAATTAGGAGACAGAAAGACCCAGCTCTCCAAAATCTTCTTGGCTAGTGGGCCTATGTCTAGGTAGAGTCTATCTACAGAGTTAAATGAAGCAATGTATGTAAAATAGGTATCATTCTTACATGAAGCCATTCAGAGTATCTTTTGATGACAGGAGAAGTCATGGGATTTCAGTACTCATCAGAAGGCAAAATGGGCTACAAATCCAGTGTGGAAGCTCAGGTCTAGTCCAACCCTCGGGTTTGGGCAGGTGAGGAGACAGGCCTGGTATGGAGAGAGTCTTGGCCAAGGTCACACCCAATCTTCTGGAGGAGCCATTCCAGCTGACTGGAAGCTGTGGGCTTCTCCAGGACTTCTACCCATGTGGTCTGGCTGGTCAAGGCAAGAATAACTCACAATGGAAGAAGAGGTGAGTCAAAGACAGCCTCCAGAAGGAGGGAGCGCAGACGGCCTGACCACAATCAGGCCCCCTGGATCAGCTTCCGACTCCCACACGCTATGGGAGAGCCTTCCTGGAAGCCAGAACCCTCTGGCCAGGAAATTTTTTTTTAATGCCAAAGTGAACCATATGTGGATCCTGGGACTCAGACCATCAGAGAGGAAGAGGAGGAGGGATGAGAAATACCAAGAAGGGGCTGTGATGCAAAGGCACTGTCCACAGTACAGCTCCTGGAAACCACCAAGGTGATGGCGTGTAAATGGGAAGATGCTCCTGAGCGCAGGAGGGGGCCTTAGTTTGACTCAGCCAGGCTTGGCTCCCTCCCCTGAACCAGTGCCCCACAGGAGGGAACCCAATCTGGCCACCCCCAGCCGAAGGGGCTTCCTCTGCCCAGCAGCCTTATTGCAAGAAGGAACAAGGAGAGCCTCGGGCTTCCATGAAGGTGGGAGGGACTAAAGGTCATCCTCTCCAGCAGGCCGCCATGAGCAGGCTCACAGGAAATATTCGTGGCCGATTCTGTTTCCAACAGGCACGGAGGTTATGCCAGGGCCGCATAGGACACAGGAGACACAGTCCCTGCCCTCAGGGAGTTGACCATCTTTTTGAAGAGACAAGTCTGGTCTGGGTAGAGCACAGTCTAGGGATCTGTCAGTGTGGATTGGAGCCCCAGCTAGGCCATTAATGGAGTGTGGGTTAGCATCTGCATAGGGGTCGTCAGTGTCTTCCTCTTGTTACAGATTAAGCAGAAGACCAAGGGAGATGTAAAAGATGTGTCAGGAGGACAGCTGAGGGTCTTGGAGACTGGAGGCACATGAGGGATGGAAAGGGGACGAAGACAAACCCCATGAGTAACATTCTAAATGGCCAGATCAGCACTGACACCAATCTGGTTGTGATGGGAAAGAGTCCTGCAGACATGGCTCCCTTGGGACGCACCCCACCAGGCCTAGGGCAGGTGTCCCGGTGTTCACGCTCACCTCTATTTTTCAGGCTATCATCACCCCAAGGACACGTGCAGTCAGTGTCTGGGTGGGAGACCTGCTTGCTGGCCAAAGCCTGCAGGCCCTGGTGCTGCCTTTCCTCAGGAAGTTACCCTGAGGTTCAATCTGTCATGGAACCCGCAGCTTTGGCAGCAGGCCTGGAGCGGGGCATCTGCTGTGTCTCTTTCCTTCTGTCATGTCCCAGAGAGGATGGGAAGGCCGTGTTCAGGGTCTGTAGCACCTGCCCAGCCTCTCACGCATCTCCTCCTGACACCAAGAAGGCTGGCTTGGAAGACCCAAGGTGACTCCAGGATAGGCCCTCAGCCCCCAGACTTGGCCCAGAGATTCCTCTAGTGGCCTCAAAACAGCAACGCACAGGAAGCCCTGGAGGCCAGGAGCAGCAGGTGTGGGCAGAAATGCCTCCACGAACGCTTCCCAGTGGGCTTGATCTGATGTTGCTGCACTAGCCTTGGAACCCACCATGGCCCTGAAGAGATAATGCACAATAATCTGCACATAACGCACAATGCACGACTGAGACCTGAAGGGACCATAACTCATGTTTCTACCCAAGTCCATCCTTTTCTCTTTCAGTCTTCACTCTTTGGCTCTGGGCCTGCTGGCGGTTTGGGTAGAATTCTCTAACAATCGTAACCACGTCAATGATAACGGCCACTACTTATTAAACACCTGCCTGTAGGAACTGACTCCTGGTCTAAGTGCTTTACAGGCATTATTTCCAATCCTTATAAGAACCATGGGAAGGAGGTGGTATTTCTGCTTCACAGATGTGAAAATTGAAGTCAAAAGAAGTTAAGTAACTTGTGGGAGCTCGCACCGTCAGCGGCTGAGCGGGGATACTGAACCTAAGGTGATCTGACCCCAAATCCTTGATTTTTTTTTTTTTTCACTGAATCACACCGCCAATCTCAACCAAATCCCATGGTACAGATATTCTGACGCAGGACTCCCAAACCTTTTCCACATTATGGCACACATAGGGAGTATCACATTAGTACGGTCCAGGGCAGCGAACAGGTGAGGCTGCCTGTTGAGGTGGGGGCATGCCTGGGGGCTCTGGCTACCCCACACCTGGGCAGCAGTGAGGGATAAGTGGACCAAGACCTCTGTACTGTGTGACCCATCCCCACACCCCTCTCTGGAGACTCTGCCCTAAATTATTGATTCAGGCAGTGGTTTCCAACTTTGGTTAGTCATTAGAATCACCTGGGAGCTTTAAAAACGTATATAGGTCATCCATACTGTCTGGGATCGGGTCCCGGGTGCAGGTATTTTGGAGAAAGCATGAGCTGCCTGCTGTTCTTGCCGATGCCTCATCCACATTACACTCCATCCCACCGCCCGCCCTCATCCAGCCTCATGTTCCATCCAATTCCCAGGCACTGCGTGCCTTCTAAACGCAAAGACCGTGTGCGTCTTGCTCAACCCTGGACACTGTGCCCAGCGTAGGGTCCCATGCCATAGGTGCTCAATGGATTTTTTTTAATGGATAAATGTCGAATGCCTTGGAAAGGTCTCAGGCAAGACTCTCACATTTTTCTGATTGCATGGCAACTTTTTACACAGACAGTGACTCATGTCACAGAGGCTAACATCTGCTGAATTAACTTTTCTTTCTTCGCATTTACAATTTGAAACATCAGCTGTGCTTCAACACAGAGGTCTCTGCACTGACTGCATATGATAATCGTGTGAGTATCTAAGCGTACGACCCCAGACCAACTGTTTCCTTCAGTTCAGAAACATGAGTTCTTGCCCTCCTCAGGCTCCGGAAAGAAAGTACTTCATTGAGACCCAAGTAAAGTAGAGGGGTTGATGTTAGCCTGGCGACAGTCATAGTGTTGTTCACTTACTTGGGCGGAGAGCAGAGAGGAACCAAAGCAGGGGGGTGAGGGGATGTAAAATATACTACATGGAAAAAAAGGGAGAGCAAGAGACCTACCATCCCTGTTCAATGGGTCAGCTCTTGGTCTCAGATGGGATAGAAGGTGGAAAAAAAAAAACCCAAAAAACAAAAAACCACCAGGCTCAGATGGGGTCCAAGCTGTCGATGAGAAGCTAGCAGTCTCCAAGGCCAACTGACTAACTGGGTTGAATTGTGTGAAGGTTCTGGGGAGCAAGAAGCTCTGTCTGTTGAAGAGGCTGTGGAAAAGGTAGGGTTTAAGCTGAGACGTCTGCTTCTAGCAATGTGGTAGACCAGGCGTCCACACTACCCATCCTGCCCAAAACAACTAAAAATGCGGGGGGGAAATATTTTTACTGCCTTTATTACTTTTCAGTGTTTATGTATTTATTTTGAGAGAGAGTGGGGGAGGGGCAGAGAGCGAGGGAGAGAGAGAATCCCAAGCAGGCTCCGTGCTCCCAGAGCAGAGCCTGATGCCGGGCTTGATCCCACGTACTGTGAGAACATGACCTGAGCTGAAACCAAGGGTCAGACGCTCAGCCAACTGAGCCACCCAGGTGCCCCTACTGTCTTTAAATGCCTCCACAAGTTGTCAAGGAAGTATGGAATGTACTGGCCAAAAAAATAAATGAGGGCAGAACTCACGTGAGAGGAGCACTCAAGCCAGCATTTGAAGGATTTCCTTGAAGGAATTTTCTGGATCTTGTGAACTTGAAAATTGATGTGTTTGGAGCCCTGTGAGGGTCTGTGGGCAGGAGACTGAGCCTAGGTGTGCCCAAGATGGACAGTCCCACAGGAAATGTCCCATAACGTTAGGACCTCCGAGAGCCACACCCGCAGTATAAGGAAGGACTGAAAATAAAACCAACCTCTTCCCAGATTTGGGGAGCAAGTTACACTTCCAAGGGAAAGTCCTTATTTTGCATCTTGGCACTGGAGTGAAGAGGGGAATATCTCTCCTGGGAACTTCAAACCAGACTTCTTGTATATCTGTAGCTTAAATTCACTCTACATGGGTCATCTGAAAAAAAAAAAAAACCAGGCAAAAACTTTAAAGGGATCACAGACTGGAGGACTAGCAGGCACCCAAAGAAGCAAACAGAAATCTTCTCTGAAGGAATCCACCTTTCCCTAGGCCTTGAAGAATTTCCAGCAATTTCTAAGGAAGATGAGAAGCTCACAGCTAAAAATCACCACAAGTATAAGGAAACAAGGCACGAAAAGCAAGAGCCAGCAGAAATGACAGCAGAATCAACAAATGGAAATGGACCTTTAAAATACGAGTACAGGATAAGCATATTTGTGAAGGAATAAAACAGAACTTCTAGAAAATAAGGAAATAAAACAGGAATTTAAAACTCAATGGATACATTTAATAGCAGGCCATGTACCACACAAAGAGAGACTTTGAGAACTGGGGGATAGTGCTGGAGAAATTACCCAGAATGTAGCCCAGAGAGATAAAGAGGTGAAAATATAAGAGAGATGAACAGCCGTAGAGGATAGAGTGAAAGGCTCTGAGAGCTGTCTAACAGTGTTTCAGAAGGTGAGGAAACAGGGCAGAGGCAACCTGAAGGTATCAGAGCGGAGAATGTCCCAGAACTTTTGACTGACACCAGGCCACGGATTCAGAATTGGAGCTGAGTCGTGACCATAGAAAGGATGGGATTTACATGCAGGTGGGGCATGTGAGAAGCAGTGTGACCTGGGAGTATGCCGATGGGGCCGGCGCCCTGGGCACTAGCCTCCTGGGACTGACAGGATGGTCAGAGACTGGAGAAGCACAGAGCTGTGCCAGCCCTCCTGGTCAAGGGTCCGTGGGAAAACATACCTTCTTCCTCGATGAAATAGCAAGAACAGCAGGGCAGTTCTGTTTTGTCATTTGGGGGCAAGATCCTTCTGAGGAAGGGAGAGGAGAGATAGTATATACCCATTGTATGGATTAGGGAATTGAAGCACAGAGAACAGAAGTTCTTTTTTTTTTTTTTTTTTAGATTTGATTTGATTTGATTTGATTTGATTTTGATACAGAGAGGCAGAGAGACAGGGAGGGAGAGAGAATTCCAAGCAGGCTCCACACTGACAGTGCGGAGCCCAATGCAGGGCTCGAACTCACAGACCATGAGATCATGACCTGAGCCAAAACCAAGAGCCAGACACTCAACCGACTGAGTCACCCCGGCACCCCCGGAGAACAGAAGTTCTAAAAGAAGTGAAGGGGCAGTGTTGGGATCAGAGCTCTTTCTGTTCATCCTGGGGGGCAGGCACCTCTGGATAACTAACACAGATACTCTGGTGCCCCAGGTGCTTGGCACACCGGCCTCAGCAATGGTCGGAGCCACCGGCATCATTTTCAGCCCTGAGGGGGTTTTCAAAAGTAGAAACAAACCACAAAGGATGTTGTTGTGCAACAGCCTCTCCTGGGCCCAGGCCTGATGCCTTCCCGGATGAGCCAAGTCCTAATTACCCATGACCCATCTATACCTGATGACTTAGGCCCGGCCGATGCAATGTCGTGACATCTGTGTGAGTGACGTACACATGAGCTGGACTTCAGTGAGACGGCATATATTTGGGTACATTTATCAATAACGGTGAATGTTACTCTCAGACCTATTTCTTGTATTCCCATATTGTGACTGAATTAAACAGCCAGAGGATTCTATTTGCCTGTAATTACACATGGTTGCTTTTGGCTTAAGGGTTTGAAAAAGGACTTAGAAAACTTGTAGAATTTTGAATAAAAGGAGCAAGAATGTCAAAAGAAAGAGCAAAAATGCCTAAGGGCATAATGGAAGGGGGTTCGAGTTTCACTTTCTTTAGATTCCTATTTGACGATAAATCTCAGCTGGGGCAGGCTAGCCTTCTTCTGGGTCTCCAAGATATTCTTCCTGTTTTACCACATCCTGGATTTTCTTGATGCACCGTGCTAAATTTGACTCAGGAGTTCGAGAGCAAAGATGATGGGACCCTGGCACAAAGAGGCGATGCTTGTGTGTGTACATAATAGAGAATCAACAGTGTGGTTAGCCAGACGGCTAGACCCACAGTGTGTCTGAATCTAAGGGATGGGACCCCAGTGCCATGGCCGTGACTGCTGACAGTTCAAAAATGTGTCACAGGCCAAATGATGATGGGAAATTCCAGTCCACACATTTGAAGAGCAGGCACAGTGGGTGGTCCAAAGGGATCCAGCAAGAACATGACAGTGGGAAAACAAGTGAAGGAAAAATTAGATTCAATAAAGGGGGGAAAATTCCAAATGGTGAGTTTCGTTCTATTTGGCTGCAGGATAACCCCTCCAGGGAACATGGTGGAACTTGAGTCATTTAAGCCTTGGCTGGGAAAAGTCGTGGAGGATGTACTATAGACAAAGCTGGAGTTTGGATTAGTCTGGTGGTGGGCACAGGAGACCCAATGGGCGATTTCAGTCGGCATTGCTCTGATTCACCGGACATGCCCCCTGCTGTCCGAGTCTGCTGAGGGCTGGCCGTGCCGGACACAGTGAATGGACGTGTGTGTAAAGGAAGGTGTTTTCCAAGTCATCACTGCCTCGTTTCCTTGGACTGACTGGGACGTTTGGAAAGTTAGCATGTTCCCTCTCGTAATAAATTTCACATCTCTTGCAGAGAGTTTGTTTCACGGGGAAAAAACTAGAAGCAGGCGAAGGATATTCCATTTGAATTTAAAGGAAATGATCTTTTTAATTAGAAGGCTGCCACACATTTCAGGTTTTCCAATAGTGCTCGAGCTCTCTGCCGTCATATGTGCGTGTGCTTTTTTTAATGAAAGCACGCTACTATTAATTATTTGTTTTTCCTAGAAAGTTCTGGTTAAGGTGCGACTTCTGTGAAATCAGAGCCTTGCATGTCATCCAGGTGATCGATACTTGGTTAAATGGTTTGAAGCCAGGAACCACCACTATAAACCAAGATTTTACACTGAGTATTATCGATCCCTGGCACAATGTTGGGTAAACAGAGTCCTCGATAATTGCACATTGACCGATTTGGCCAGCTGCCTAAAGTAATAACTCCTCCAGGGTATCTGCAGGGAGCAAACCAATGGGTAATTAAACCCAAGCAGCTTTTCCTTTTTTTTTTTTTTTTTTGGTAAGTTTATCCATTTTGAGAGAGACAAGAGATAGTGCGAGTGGGGGAGGGGCACAGAGAGAGGGAGAAAGAGAGAATCCCAAGCAGGCTCCTCACTGCCAACGCAGAACCCAACATGGGGCTCAAACCCACGAAGCGTGAGATCATGACCTGAGTGCAAATTCCTGACACACAGAAACCGTGAGAGATAACAAATGACTGGTGTCGTTTCAAGCCACAAAGCTTCGGGGCAAAGTGTTGAGAGCAATAGATACCTAACATAGGGACTTTCCATCCTCTCCTCTCCAAGGAGCCCCTGAGGACTCAGCATCAGTCATATGGCAGCCCCAGTGCATTTTGGGAAGTGTTTCCATGACCAGAACCCACATGCTATGGTTTTCCTGAAACAGACTTCGGAATCCAAGGAGCGGGAGGCTCGTCACTTTGCTACCAATTGCGGGCAAGCAAATCCTGTCGGTTCCTTGGGACCCAGGTTTCACCTACTGTCAATAGAAGAGGCTTTCTCCGATCTGTGTTATTTCCCAGGAGTATAAATTATACAACCTGGAGGTTGGTGAAGTGTTTTGAACTCCTCAGAAGGCCCTGTTTCAATTCAAGTAGTGTCACGATGCATCTTCCACGTAAATGGCCCACGTGGTGGGAGGTGATGTGGGAGGAAAGACAGGGCTGTGGCTCCTCTGGTCCTGCCCCCTCCGGTGCTTTGCCACTCACCCGACTGGTCACTGCTCTGAGCAGCACCTTGTGTGTAGAATATGGGTGGATTGGCCAACATGTTCTTGATTCTTTTCCAGCTGCGGGATGCTACAAGCAAGAACAAAAAGAAGAAAAGCTAGGCTCACTGCCTTCAGTGAGGGAGCAGACCCCCCCCCCCCACACCTAGTTCAAACACTAGAGGACAACAGACTACTAATGTTAAATGGGGTGGTGCGTTACGGGTGCCTGGGTGGCTCAGTCGGTTAAGCATCTGATCAGTTAAGCTCGGTCAAGCTCAGGTCATGATGTCACAGTTCACAAATTCCAGCCCCGCCTTGGGCTCTGTGTTGACAGCTCAGAGCCTAGAGGCTGCTTCGGATTCTGTGTGTGTCTCTCTCTGCCCCTCCCCCACTTGCACTGTCTCAAAAATAAATAAACATTAAAAAGCAATTTTTTAATGGGGTGGTGCATTTAAAGACGGGCACCCCCCAGAATCTAAGGGCCCAGAGAGAATTGTAGAGAGGTCACGTCTTCAGCTGCTCTTGAAGGACGGTGCTATGGACTGAATGCTTGTGTCCCCCCCCCCACCCCAAATTCAAATGTTGAAGCCTAATCCCCAGTGTGGTGGTGGTAGGAAGTGGGGCCTTTGACAGATGATCACCCGTCGTGAATGGGTCGGTGCCCTTTTAAGAAGAGAGATGATCTCACTGGGTGTTGTATGGAAACCAATTTGACAATACATTTCATATTAAAAAAAAAAAAAGAAGAGAGATGGTCTCTCTCTCCATCATGTGAGGATGTAAGAAGAAGATGACCATCCTCAAACTGGGAAGAAGGCCCTCCCCAAGACCGATCTGCCAGCACCCTGACCTTGGACCTCCCAGCCTCCAGAACTATGGGAAGTAAGTGCCTGTTGTTTATGCCACCCCGTCAGCGGTAGCTTGTTAGGGCAGCCCCAGATGACTGAGACGGTGTGATAGTTACAATTCTTAGTTGCAAACAACAGAATCCATTCTTGTTTGTTTAAGGGGGACAAGGGGGGGGAGTTTAGTCAAGACCATCAAAGAGTGCACAGATGTCCAGGAGAGCCGGACTCTGACCCCTTTCGCCGTAAAGCGCCCAACCACACGAAGGGGTTTCTTAGAGAGGACCCCACGGCCACTCGGCACATAGGACCCTCAGCAGCAGAAACCAGAAGCTCAATCCCTCCTCTGCCCTCAGGAATCAAATCTCTGCCACTCTGTGATGCCCCCCTGGGGGCCTCAAACCAAGTCTCACATGGACAAGTCACATACAGAGCGCGGCACAGGCGTCTAGAGATGCGAGGGTCCTGGCTTCTCCCTTCGGGACCCGGGATTTGGGGTTCAAGAGTTATCCCGAGTGTCAGGAAGATATGCAGAGATGTGCCCCCAGGTGACCAATGCCCCTCAAAGACGGGAAGAGTGTGAACAGCGGAGGATGGAGGGGGAAGCAGCACGAGAGAGGGGCCGAGGCGAGAAGGAGTGTGGGCACGGATCGCCTCCCCGCGGGTGCAGAAAGCAGGCTGAGCGGCCGAGGGCGCTGCTCGGAGCGGGGGAGCCAGGCCGCCGAGCCGCCAGCCCTGCATCTCCAGATGCCTGTCGCCTGGCTGTCTGCGCCCCTTCCCCTGGCTTGCTCCAGTCCCGCTCGGTCATTTGGAAGCGGCCGTGCTTCCCGAGCTGGCGTTTCGCGGTTGGCAAGGAGCACCCGCTCTCTCTCAACGGCTGTCCGTCTTCTCGTCTCCCCCTTTCCAACAGGGTGAATGCATTTCTCTTCGGCTGCGCACGCCAACATACCTCGAATTTGCTGGCAGCTGGCGCTTCTCATGTGTTGGTTTTGGCACCTCTAACAGTTTGTCCTATTTCTCTTCCATCTGGGCTAGAAACATGCCAACCAGGATTTCTCTGGATTCTTTTTTTTTTTTTTTTTTTTCTTAACCCTGGGCTGCGACCCAAGGGAGTATGTACCCAGACCCTCTGAGTCTCAAGCCCCATCACCGCCTCCTGCCTCCCTCCCCGGCACCCGCCCCCCAACACCTCTCACCGGGCAGCATGGCACTGGGTCCCTGAGGTGTAGTCCCGACTTGCGGTAACCCCTCAAACTTCGCGTTCAGAGGCCAGGTTATTGCAAAGGGACATCTGAGCTTCCACTGGAAATTGGTAATATATATTCTTGGCAGCATTAAGGACAGGCTGTGAAAATTCTTTCAGTTGGACTTCTTTTGAGAAGTTGTTCGTGTTTAGCCTACTCACAGACAGCGGAGGTCGGCGGGCACTGGGAAATGGGAAAACCGGGTTGGAACTGGAGCGGGGCATTTTGGCGTCCGTGTGTCCGGAGAACATCAGTGACGAGCGCCTGGCAGGTGTTCAGGGATAATCTGCCGCAGAGATGACCGGATAAAATGTAGGAGCAAGCAATACGTGTAACATTCCACTTCACTCTTTCAGACGGATTCATCAGCAAGTGACGATCCTGAGTCCCACCGAGCCTACCCGCTTAGCCTTCCGGGGCCGTGGCCACCCCTCCCCCCTCCACCCGGAACAGAAAAAGGACGTTGGTAGAAAAGCTGCAGGAAATCCAAAGAGCGTCTGAAATCTGGTGAATAGTAATGTATCGATGTTAACCTCGTACTATCGACCCATATTAGCTACCATATGTATGTAAGATGTTGACAGTAGGACAAACCGGGTGAGGGGTACCCTGAACTTGGCAACTTTTCTCTGAACCTCAAAATAGTCCTACAACAAAAAGGTATGTTTAAAAGCAAATCTAACCATATCCTTCTGGTGCTTAAAAGTAGGGCGACCAGCTCTCCCAGTCCGCCCAGGCTGGGGGCAGATTCTGGGATGCAGGATTTCACTGTTGCAAGAAAGACCCCAGGCAAACAGGGACTGTTGGTCCCTCTAAACCCTCTGCTGGCCCCTTATCAGGTAGAGATAAAGTTCAAATCCTTCAGGCTGGCTAAACTAGGCTTTCCATGGCCTGCACCTGACCCGTGCCTCTAATCACAGAATTCACTGTGATCCCGCACCCTGCCCACCACCCTGGACTCTGCTGGGTGCACTCCCCCAGGAGCCTAGCTTCCTCTCCACCTGTGCCTTGGCTGATACTGTCTTCTTAGCTGGGAGGGCTTTCTCATCCCCCGTGTCCCCCCTGGCCAATACCCAGCATCCCGTTTCAGGTGCAACCCCCACTAAAACCTTTCTCTACCCAAAGGGCTTAAAAACCTATGTCCACACAAAAACCTGCACGCAGGTATTTCCAGCAGCTTTATTCACAGTTGTCAACACTTGGGAGCAACCAAGACATCCTTCAGCAGGTGAATGAGCCAATAAATAGTGATCTATCCAGGCCATGGAATATCATTCAGCACTTAAAAATGAGTCATCAAGCCATGAAAAGGTGTGGAGGAAACTTAAATGCATGTTACTAAGTGAAAGAAACCAATCTGAAAAAGGCTGCAGACTGTATGGTCCCAACTACAGGCTTATTCTGGAAAAGGTAAAACTATGAAGACAGTAAAAGGATCAGTGGTTGTCAGGGGTTGGAGGGAGGAGAGGGATGAACAGAGGGAGCACAGAGGATTTTTTAAGGCAGTGAAACTATTGTGTATAGTACAGTATGATGGTGGATACGTGTCATGATACATTTGTCAAAACCCATAGAATATACAACACCAAGAATGAGTTCATGTAAACTGTGGACTTCGGGTGGGTAAGACCGATGTGTCACTGGAGCATCATCCATTGTAACCAGTGTGCCCTCTGATGCAGGAAGTTGGCAATAGAAGAGGCTGTGCGTGTGTAAAGGCAGGTGATATACGGAAAATATCTGTATCTTCCCCTCAGCTTTGCTGTGAACTGAAAACTGCTCTAGAAAATAAAGTCTATTTTTTATTATTTTTTAATGTTTATTCATTTTTGAGAGAGAGAGAGAGAGAGAGACACACACACACAGCACGACAGGAGAAGGGCAGAGAGGAAGGGAGACACAGAATCCGAAACAGGCTCCAGTCTCCAAGTTGTCAGCACAGAGCCTGATGCGGGGCTCGAACCCACAAACCTTGAGATCATGACCTAAGCCGAAGTCAGATGCTTAACCGACCCAGCCACCCAGGTGCCCCCTTTTTAATTTTTTTTTAACATTTATTCACTTTTAAGAGACAGAGAGAGAGAGAGAGAAAGAGAGAGCATGAGTAGAGGAGGGGCAGAGAGAGAAGGAGACACAGACTCTGAAGCAGGCTCCAGGCTCTGAGCTGTCAGCACAGAGCCTGACACAGGGCTCGAACCCACGAACCGCGAGATCATGACCCGAGCCGAAGTCGGACGATTAACCTACTGAGCCACCCAGGCGCCCCAGGTCTATTTTTTAAAAAAGAACAACAGTGCCTCTCTCTACACGTCTGTCCCACTCCCTCCCATAGACTTGGCCCTGCCTTGTCTGCTTCCTCTGCCCCTACACTTATCTGTGGAGCCTCTATAGCAATGTATCAAACCTCTGGCTTCCCCACCTGTTTGCTCCCACTCCACCAGAAGCCTGGACCACAGGGATCACATCATATTCGTTCCTACATTCCCAGAGCCCAGAGCACTTTTTGGCTCCTGGTAATTTCATATAACTGTTGGCTGAGTCAGTATTGTTGATTATCTCCCTCCTGAATGTCTATATTCTCTATCTCTGGTGCTTTGTTGCCTCCAGCCTATACAGAAGTTCAAAGAAATCTTCTCTTCCTCTGACGTCCTAACTAGTTATTGCCTCCCACCACTGCCCACCCCGGTGGGCCCACTGCAGCCAGACATGGCCCAGTGGGAAGGAGAGCTGAAGAGCACAGAGGAAAGAGGGAGCCTGGGGGGCTGCTGGCCAAGAGGGTGCACGGTTCAAACATTATTGCTTCCAGGTGGGAGAGCCACTTGAAACTCTTCTCCCAAAATGAAAACTGTACATTCAACACCCCATATGGCCCTCAATGATGCATTTTTGCCTGTATCCACAGGCAAATGGAGTTCAAGGCAATAAAACGGGAAGGACAGATATACCCAGGTCCACGTTAAATGAACTCCCAGCCTAACCTGAAGATGCTGAAGGAAAAGTCGGGCCCTCAGGGGTAGGGATGCGAGGTCCAGTCCCCAGAGAGTGCTGGACACCTCCCCATCGCTGGGGCTGGCACAAAGCTCTGTTGCCATCTTGTGGTGAGCAGAGGTGGGCCTCAGAGGTCTCCATGGCTTCTCCGGACTTTTCTCCAATTACACGCTCCCAGAGGAGCTCACACATGTCTTTGGAAATGCAGTCCCGCCCTCGGGCTTCAACTGCCCAACACCTCCCCCGAACCCAGGCCCTGGACCAGGCTCCGCTGCAGACCCGCAGGGTGGCCGGAGGCAGCTCCTCTCTGGGGCCCTAGGCTTCCCTCTGGAAAGCTTCAGATCGTCCTGGATCACAAGCCCCCATGACGCTGTTCACGCCAGGCACTGTGGGAAATGCAGAAAGCTTACAGGAGTCCGGCTTCTCCCCTCAAAGTCAGGGCCCTGCGGTTCTGCAGCTCTCCCTCTGAGCAGCTCCCACAGGCAGTGCCTCCCAGGAAGGAAGGAAGAGGAAGCAGTCTTTCCAGTGCTTGTCATCCATGCCCAAAGGTGGAATACAACCTCCCTCCATGTGGGGTGGCCGGAGGGACAGAGCCGACGACACCTGAGACAGAGGGACATAAGCATGCGTGCACGTCTACACGCGCATGTGAATCCGTATATGTGTGTGTGCACGCCTGCGTGTCTGTGCAGACAGAGAAGCTCCCGGCCTGCTGGCATCTGGGAGACAGAAATGCGGGCTTCTGTGCCATGACAATCAAGGCTGCGCCCCCAGAAACGATCAAATCCCATTTAGCAGGGGCGGCCCCAGGACCGGAAGCCACAGCCTTCTCGACCGTGACTTCAGCTCTGGCGGAGACTTAAACCACCTGTGACAACCATTCCAGTGTCCTACTGCAAGGCGCGGAAGGCCACCTGAGGCCCCACACCAGACCCTGCTCCTCGCTCCCACCCTGGAATACCCCTCTTCATTCCCTGTCCCCAGGGCAGCGTGTCCTGGGTCGCAGCCAGCAGGCTCCCTCCCTGTCCCCGTCCACGCCCTCAGGCTCATGGCCAGGCTTGGAGGGACTGGCCCTGATCAGCCATGCCCAGGCTGTTGGAGGGAGGAGGGCTCCCACTTGGGATCCAATCCCGCCACGCTTTCTATCCAGGAGGCCCAGCCCCCAGTGCGTTAAGTGGGCACTGATTGACAACTCTGGAGAAGTTTGTTTTTTATACTTTCCAGAGGGAATGTTGCCAAGACCAGCCAAGGTTGGGTGGGCCCCGGGCGATGGGGAGAGAGTACCAAGGGGCTGGGTGGTTACCATTCCACTCTGGGGGAAATCAGGCCCCAATCTGGGCCGCGAAGCAGGTCTCTAGGAGCACTGGAATTAATATCTGAAGCTTCTGTATCCATGGCAAAGGATGTTAAGGGAGTAATACTGTGTCCATTTTATAGGGGAGAACACTGAGGCATAAAATTGTTCATCTGTGAAGTTGGTGGCTCCAGTAGTAATACATATACATATATTTTACACATAGATATACTGTCCATATCTATTTCACATTCTTACTTTCCCAATATCTTTCTTGATTCTGGAAGGCTATGTGAGGCAGAAAGACCAGACTTCCAGTCTCTCAGCCCGTAGAGCTCTGTTAAAACAGGGCTTCTACATTCCTGGCTGGGAACACTGTTGGTTGCTGAACTGCTTTCCTTTCTAACTCATTCTCCCCTTGCTTTCCTTGCAAAGTCTGCTCCTCCCCATCCCCCCCACCCCCGCCTCTGTAATATCGGTGTCTCAGGGAACCTGATCCCACCAGTGAAGGTGACTCAAATCTCCTTGCTTGTGTTGGGCTCAGAGCTCTGGGTTAGGCCAATCAGCCCAGGATGTCAGACTAGTGACTGCTATTAATCCGGGGGGTGGCTTAAATTAACCAGTTCAGAGGAAAGATCTCCCTTTCTCCCTGGACTTGACCAAAGAGGCAAGTGTGAAAGCTGCTGCTGGCGGCCATCTTTTAGCCATGAGGAAGTTAGACTAAGGAAAAGAATTAGAAGAAGGAAGAGCAGGTGGAATTATAGGAAAACAGAGTTAACACCTTGATCATACCCTACCTGAAGCCCCTGACCCTGGGCTACTTATTAGCTTGTATAGTAAACTCCTTATTGTTTAAACCAGTTTGCATTGACTTTTCTTTTCTTATATCTCTTCCTACTAAATGGGCATGTCTGGACAGACACACATTCCTTTGCTTTAGCCCTTAGACTTCTTGCCTTCCTCTGATCCCTGTCAGAGCCAAGTCAGCACAAATTGAAAGGGCCAGCACAGACTAAATGCGTCTTCTGGACACCACAAATGTCTCTGTGGTATCTCAAAACTCTAAAAACTGTGCAGAGAGCTGTGGCCTCGCTCAGTCCTGCTTCCCATTAGGATAAACACATCCCTCCGTGTAGCAACTTGTGCACAGCTCCAGAAATAGCCTGCCCACCAGAGAAAATGCACTTTATTTGACAGGCTTCCACAGCCATATCATTATCATATAATCTCTTTTATCCACCCCTTTCCCCCGACTGGAACTCAAATTGCATCTTTAAAATGTCTAAACAGCAGTTCGGTGATCTTCAGTGATGCTATACTTGATACTGAGCTGGGAAAATCAATGTCAAAACCCCAACTTCAGAGAAGTCTGGGTAAAGGGTGGGGAGGTTTTACATTCAAGTATTTTCCTGTGGAGAAAAAAAAAAAGGTGGGTTCGTAAAAATTGACAATCGACTAAGTTTCAACGTCCGAAAGTCCCGTTTTCAACTTCTGAATCAATGACGCCCACCCCACAGACCTCACCTGAACACCCGTATGTGATTTTCCACCCTCGTTACTGGGTGGTGACTCTTACTCCTGGATTCTTTCTCACAGGGCTGGCCCAACCATATGTGGGTGTGGATAACCCAGGGGCTCCAGGAGAAATCAGGCAAGATGTAAAGAGACCCCAGCAACATATAATGACCGCATCTAAAAATGCCAGCTGGTAAGGGACAGACAGCACCAGAACTATTCCCACGGGGGGCTGCTCAGGGCGGTCAAAGATAGTGTCGGACTAGACCAGAGGAAGCTTTCCAGAAGAAAGTGAAGACATCTGGGCCAGCTATTTGGGAGACCGGGAGCAGGCAGGAATTGGCCTCCCGCGTCAGGCCCACCTCTTCCTGCCTCAGTACCCCGCCTGGGTGGAGCTATAACTCTTCCCTCTTCTCCTTTCTGAAAACCTTCTCCAGGTCCTTCCTGGACCCGAGTGACAGGCTCCAGCTCCAAGTGCTGAGGGGACGGCCAGGGAGGCAGCCAGGGTGCAGGAGGGTGGGGCAGCTTCCCAAAAGGGAATAAAGCTGTCCTTCTGCAGGTCTATTACAGCGGCAGACTGGAGGGCTCTGTGGGAGAGGGCAGCACGGGGCCTCTAACCCCTTAAGCACCCACCTCAGACCAGCCACTGTGTGCACGTGACCTTCTCAGCGCCTCACGAGAATGGCACATCACGGGCATCTCTGGCCCCAGTTTATAGATGAGAAAACTGAGGTTGAGAGAGGTCAAGGAACGTTCCCGGGATCACACTGGTTATTAAGTGGCCACTGGGATTCAAAGCTAGGTCTTTTTGCCCCTCAAGGCCTGGCTTGTTCCCTACTCTGCTCGGCTACTCTGGAGACGTGGGCTCCGACCTGCTTTACTGCCTCTTGACCTGAGAAAGCACAAAACCGCTCGCTTTGCTGGAGGCCACACCATGCAGGCTTGGGCAGGGGCTGGTAGTTGCAGGACTAAAAAAATCAATCTTTTTCTGTTCCTGCAAGTTGCTCCCAATCAATGCTGGGCAGCACTGGCCATCTCAAGAGAAAGGGCAATGTAGAACTTTCAGGAAGTCCACTGGGTGGTCAGCTCACAGGGGCTTGCTTGTTAGGGCATGCCAGATTTTCACATTCCTCTCCCTTCATGGTTTTTGTGGCACCCAGGACTTCTGCCACACCCGCCACGTTTCTCCTTCTTGTGCTCTTCTTCCCTGGACCCCTACCCCCCCCCCCCCAGGACAGACACACACACATACACAGAGACACATGCACACACGCGCACACACACACAACAACCAATTTCTCCTGAGGCCAAAATACACGAGCTTATGCGATCGTATTATCTTCTAGATGTCTGGGGTATTTCAAAAAAAGAGATCCTTAACCCTACACTTCTGGTTGAGGAAAATTTCAATGATCAATATCAAATAACAGAAGTAGAGCAGATCTGTTTCTGATGAAGAAGGTTTGGGGAAAGGCGGCTTTTCCACGTGCAGGTGTGTTTCCGGGCAGTTTCCATTTGTGCGCGCTGTGGGGGGACAGGAGGGAGGGCACGCTGCAGGGACCCTCACACAGCTCCGTGTGCCTCCGCGTGTCGCTGAGAGATCCAGAAGCCCCAGAGCCCCTAGTCCGGTCAGGTTCAGGCGGCAGAAAATCTACGTTTAATTGCAAATGTTGTAAAACTAATCACACCGAGGCGCAGGCTAGCGTTGGAACTATGTGCCCTTGACTTGGTGCCTGAGTGTGGGGCATCTTTCTACTGAAATGCTTACCGAGCCGTAAACTAGAAGTCAAAATTTCTTCAAGAACATGTCTTCTCTCGTTAGGATGAGTTTTTCTTCTGAGGGTGTTCCCAGGCTTTTCTGGGAAAAGGAGATGGGGGGGGGGGCGCGGGGGGACATGGGGAATTTGCAGGCTGAAGGAGCCGGCCAGGGAGGCTGACTTAGATCTATCTTAAAGATGTCTTTGTTTTTAATTATATGTGTCTTGGGCTAGAGCAAAATCAGCTTCTCTCCTTCTCTCTACCTCCCAGACGGTGGCCTTTTCCTCATTTGAAGATTATTTATTGCTTCTCGACCACCTTTCATGCTGTTAAATGATTCTCCATGCTCAGGGAGGAAAACAGCCCAGCAGGATTTTATTTTATGTCCCTGAGTGCCGACTGGTCCTCCCTCCTCGTCCCAGAGAGCATTTGAGGCTGGATGTCTGCACCGCTCTCTCCTTTCCTGGGCCAGCTCTGGGTCTTCAGCCCAGCCAGGGACAGGCCCCCGAGTCCCATAGTCAGCAGAGGGTTGCCTCCGGGCCTGCATGGCTGTATTTTCAAAAGACGGAAGAAAGCAAACAGCTTCTAGAAGCTTGCTGAGAAGGAGCTCAGTCTGAAATGCTTCTCGTCCAGCTCCTCCACCCCCCAGTATGTGGGCATCTCTCCTGGACTTGAAAATGCAGATTTAGTCAGAGTGGGTTGATGCCAAGCCCCCTGGCCCCCCACCTGGGTCCAAGATAAATTCACACCTCCTCACTTCTGTCCTATTAATCAGTCAGTCTGAGGAAAAACAAGCCAGCCGAGCTCAGCCAGTTGGATGAGCCACAAAATACATGTTTTCAGATATTTTTAAATTAATTTTATTTCCTGCTCGTATTTTTAATTTCACTTCCGTTACCAGAATGCAACTGTTCTGTACCCCCTATAAGGAAAACTGCAAATTCTACACTTAGACTCTCCCCCGGCTCCTGACCCCAGACTCTCCACTCATCTCCCACCTAGGCGGTGACAGTGGGGAGGGTAGACCCCAGTCCCTTCCTCCTTCAGGTTCTAATTTTCAGCTCCTGTCCCCCTCCCCTGCTGGGCCCTAACTCTCACTTCCTGGCCTAGTTTGGGCAATGCCCAGGAGGCCTTGAGACCAGAGCCTACTCACCAGCCTTAGGGGCAGAGGCACCCAGGTGTCAGCCTCGTTTCCCTGAACCCCGGGTCTCCTCCTCCTTGCTCTTTCTCTCTCCAGGTCTTGCCCTCTGATCTGCCTCCTCCTTCCACTCCTGAGCCTCTTTAAAAAACAAAAATCCTCCCTATATAAGTGAAATCATATGGTATTTGTCTTTGTCTAACTTATTTCATTTAGTATAATACCCTCTGGGTACATCCATGTTGCCACAAATGGCAAGATCTCCTTTTTTTTCATGGCTGCTTAATATTCCATTGCATATGCGTACCGTTCTTCTTTATCCATTCATCACAAACAAACAAGCAAACAAACAAACAAAAACCGGACTCTTAACTACAGAGAACAAACCGGTGGTTGCCAAAGAGGAGGTCGGTGGGGGGGATGGATGAAATAGGTGAAGGGGATTAAGATATACAAACTTCCAAGTTATAAACTAAATAAGTCACAGAGATGGAAAGTACAGCATAGAGAACATAGTCAATAGTATTGTCATAACATTGTGTGCTGACTACATCATGATGAGCATTGAATAATGTATAGAATTGTCAAATCAGTATGTTGTACACCTGAAACTAATATAACAATTTATGTTATACTTCGGTTGAAAAAAAAGCCTAAAAGAGTAGTCAAAATGTTTAAGAGGAATTTTAAAATGCTCTGTACATACATAGACCGCAATAATAGCAAACACTCACTAGAGCTTAGCAAACACCAGCTTCTATCCTAAGTACCCTACGTGGGTTAATTGACTGTTCCCAACAACTCTGTGAGGTGGAAACTATCACCATCCCATTATGTGGGGGACTGAAGCACAGAGAGGCTGCCTGATGTCACCCAGCCAAGATGTGGGGGGCTGGGATGTGGACACAGACAGCTCTTAACAATTGCATTATTTGACCTCTTAAATATGACATTTCTCTAATGGGAGAAGAGTAGATTTTCTCATTTTTTTTCTAGTGCAATACTCATTCATTTATAAAAAGATCAATTATTTGATAATCTCGGCCTTTCAGGCCTCAGTCAAGAACTGAAAAGGTGGGGCGCCTGCCTGGGTGGCTCAGTCGGTTAAGCGTCTGACTTCGGCTCAGGTCATGATCTCACAGTTCATGAGTTCGAGCCCCGCACCAGGCTCCGTGCTCACAGCTCGGAACCTGGAGCCTGCTTTGGATTCTGTGTCTCCCTCTATCTCTGCTCCTCTCCTGCTTGCTCTCTCTCTCTCTCTCTCTCTCTCTCAATCTCAAAAATAAATAAACATTAAAAAAACTGAAAAGGTAAGTAAAGGACGTTTTTGAGAGACTAAAGAATATGTTAACAAAATTCAAACTCAAAGGCTCCTGAGGAAAGCCCCTCAGCCCTTCCCACAAGATCACAAGACCTAGTAACTCTTTCTAACAGGCTTGGTGGGTGGTTTCCCAGCCACAGTATATTAGGAACAACAAATTGGAAAGAAGTGAGTATCAACCCTACAGGGACCTCCTTAAACAATCTGGTGCCTCAAGTGCAGCCATATTGCAGCAGCCAATATAGATGATGTTTGTGGTAAATTTAAAAAAAATTTTTTTAATGTTTATTTTTTAGAGAGAGAGAGAGACAAAGAGACAGAGTGTGAACAGGGGAGGAGCAGAGAGACAGGGAGACACAGAATCCGAAGCAGGCTCCAGGCTCTGAGCTGTCAGCAAAGAGCCCGACGTGGGGCTCGAACTCACAGACCGCAAGATCATGAGCTGAACCAAAGTCAGACGCTCAACCGACTAAGCCACCCAGGTGCCCTGGGATAAATTTAAAATTAACATAGGGATATGCTCATGTTATAGCTAAAAATAAGCAAGACGCAAAATTATGTCTACAATATGCCACATGTAAAACAAGCAAACAGAGCTCAAAATTATGAAAAAAAAAAAGGAGATAAAGTACAAATATACCAAAATGTGGTTTTCTTTGATGCCAGAGGACATTTTTCCTTTTTTAAAAACTATTTATTTTGAGAGGGAGAGAAGCAGAGAGAGAAAGGGAGAGAGACTCCCAAACAGGCTCCACGCTGGCAGCAATGAAGTTCAGTGCAGGGGCGCAAACTCACGAACGGCGAGATCATGACCTGAGCCAAAATCAAGAGTCAGACGCTTAACCGACTGAGCCACCCAGGCACCCCCATTTTTTTCTAATTTTCTGGGTTTTTTCTTTTTTCAAATTTCCTCTAATGAGTGTGTAGTCCTTTAATAATGAAATACTCCCGGTAAACTTGAAGAGAGAGAAATAAGGAAAGAGGAGGGGAGAGAGAAAGTAAAGGAAGGTTTGGCAGGGAGCAGAGAGGAGAAAAGGCCACCCCAGTCAGGTGCAAGCCATGCAACTGGAAATGAGGGAGAGGAAGAGAAACTGTTTAATTCACATCCAAGAATTCAAAGTGCCTGACGGTTTAGGGACCACTTCCTAGAAGGGCAAACGGCTCTACATAAATCAACTGCCTCGCATAGATCATTACCTAATCAACTGGCAGCTAGAATAATAATTACTATTAACTAAGCACTTTATTTGCAAACTCACTGGGCCTCAAATGGAGGTTATGTTTTTCTCAATTTACCTGCGAAAACCTAAAGTAGGACTACTGATACCCGTCAGGATGAAGGTTCATGATACCCAGCTAAAAAGGCCAAGAAGCAAGAAACCAAAAGTAGGTGTGTTCTCATGTAATATCGAAAATGAATGAGAATATCTTTCTATTTTTAAAATTTTTTTAATGTTTATATTAAAAAATATAATAAAAAATAACATTTTTTAATGTTTATTTTTGAGAGACACAGCATGAGCAGGGGAGGGGCGCGCACACACACACACACACACACTCACACATTTTGAAGCAGGCTCCAGGCTCTGAGCTGTCAGCACAGAGCCCGTGGCAGGGCTCGAACTCACCAGCCGTGAGACCGTGACCTGAGCCGAAGTCAGATGCTTAACCAACTAAGCTACCCAGGCACCCTGAGAGTATCTTGCCATTTAAAGTCTGAGTTCGGGGCACCAGGGTGGCTCAGTAGGTTAAGGGGCTGATTTCGGCTCAGGTCATGATCTCACAGTTCATGGGTTCGAGCCCCACATCACGCTCTGTGCTGACAGCTCAGAGCCTGGAGCCTGCTTCAGATTCTGTGTCTCCCTCTCTCTCTGCCCCTTGCCCGCTTGCATACTCTCTCTCTCTCCCTCTCCCTCTCTCTCTCTCTCAAAAATAAATAAACATTAAAAACAAATTTTAATAAAAAAAATAAAGGGTGAGTTCTGGGTGCAGCAAACACTTGCTTGCATGGCACAATTGTGGTGCTAGGTGGTGGAGACCTGAGGACCCCCATGCTAGGTGCACTTCAGCCCCACACCCTGTGGGAGTGCCGCGGGGCTGGAGGGCTCACTAGCGCCCTCAAGAGGCGCGTTCCCGTGTGTGTGTGTGTGTGTGTGTGTGTGTGTGTGTGTGTGATGCTCCAAACTGCCCTAATGCAGGGTTTCGTGCAAAGTAAGCTCTCAACACAAGGTCCCCTACAAGGCAAGGCAGGACGGGAGGGTCTGTGACCTGCGTGCCCACGGTGCTGTTATGCAGCCCAGCTCCCGAGGGAGCCTCGCATGATGACGTCCACGGCCCCCAGGAACACGTAAGTGGTGTCAGGGAAGGCTGCTGAAGCTATTAAGTAGGCTCTCTAATGAGCGCAGTGTTATGGGAACACGGGAGGGATAAATTTTGCGGAAGGCAGACCTGGGCGGGCCGCGGAGGAAGGGACACGTTGCGTCTTTTCCTTGGAGACGCAGTTAATTTAAAATAAAGGTGTTTTTGCAGCATCATAACCGTTTAGCTCTGAAAGGTACTTTAACCCTCATCTAGTTTCTCGTCCGATTTCCTTGTTTTTACACATAAGGAAAGCAAGTGCCAGAGAGCAGAATTGATTTACCTGGGCTCATATTGCAGGTTTGTGCTCAGGCTGGAACCAGCAATCCCTTTCCTAGCTTCTTGCTACAGCAGACTCGTTCTGGCAGTGAGCTCGTCTTCAAAGACCGCTCGCTGCTGCCGTGTGTGGGGGCAGCACGCTGTGTTCTCCTCCTAGAAGTTAGTGAAACTTGTCTGTGAAGTGGGGCCCAGGCCACATGGCCCTGCCCTCTCCATCTGGGACGGCTTGAGATAAGGGTCTTGCAAACGACCACCCTGTAAAACCCCGACCAGAACGAGCCCCAACCCTGGCCTAACCCTAATCTGCACCCAGCCCGAATACCAATCTTTTCGCTGAACCGCAAAAGGAACTGAAGTCTTGCAGAAAAATTCCCAGTGAAGCGTTATGAACCAGAACCAAATGGATACGCTTTCAAAGCAACGGAAGCAGAGCTGAACCTGGGCATATCAGAATGTTCTCTGACCTCAAGAGGTTTCAGCTCTTGGCCATTAGTGTGATGTGGACAAAGAAGAGCGGGGGTACGGGTGGAAAGAAACTCTCTCTTGATGGAGAGAAGCGGTCAGTTACCCCTGGATGTGCACTTCCCTGTTGGAAGCCCTATTAGGGCATCTGGGACTCGTGTTTATGGTGCGGGACAGAAACCCGAGCTGTATCCTACCCAGGCTTGATGAGAGCGGTCCCTGGAGGGCCAGAGAGCCCAGGACGAAGGTGAAGATTGAAGACAGGCAGAAGGTCGATGTCCTGCGTGCTTTGTGCCAATGGTTGAACTGTGAGTTACAGAGGTGGACATTGAGTTAGGAAGACGGTCTTTGAAGAGTACGGCATGCATTCTTATTTGGCTTCTTAACAGAGGCACAGCATTTTAGGGTTCTACCCACTAGCTCCGTTCAGGTGACAGCAAACACCAACAGACTGACAGATGTGCACCTGTGTGAGCACAGACCTTGGGAATGCCAACATACGATGTGAAGCCAAGCTTTTGTCTTCCGTTTTCCAACTCAGACGTCCTTCCCTTCACTGGACCACTTGATGACTCTGTAGTCCCTGCTAGGGGAAACAATTTCCCTCCTCTGAGCTCTCACATAAGTACTGCTGCACTTCTGCTACAAGACTGAGTCATTTCTGCTTCTGAGTATGGTCCTCGACACCTGTGAGCCACTTGGGGCAAGGTCTCCTAGCCTACGCTCCCTCACTCCCCGGCCTGGCCTGCAGCACCCAGAGTGTGGCAGCCACATGAGTGTTTATGAATGAATGGACGAATTTCTGAGGTTTGCTACTTCTTAAGGGAGTGTTCTCAGCCCGCATGGACGGGCTGGAGAGGAGCCACAGACCATCTGAAGCCACACGCAAACCTGGGCAGACAGTCCCTGTACACGTGCTGTGTGGGGAAGGGTGCACAGCTTTTATCAGGTGCTCGGGGGGATCCAGTTCCCAAAAGAGTTAAGAACCACAGCTCCAGGATTGGCGTGAGGGCAAACCAGATGAGGTGGCGTCTGCTACAGAGCTTGGGATTCCACTGGGGGGAGTGTCTCAGGTTGAGCTCCCGGAAACTGGGAGGCCATGCTTCCGCTCTGTCTCTCCACACCTCTCAAAAGTAATAACGCTAATGGCCACCATCATTTTCCCAGGACCTGTCGGGCACCGGGCTCTGCTCCAGTGTTTGCAAGCAAGGCTCAGAGAGGAAGAGGTTACTGAGATCACAGAGCTGGTAAGTGTAGGGCTGTGTTCTGAACCTAAGCCTTACTCCTCTGAGGTAGCTCATGCGACACGTACAAATAGGACTCCAAGTAGTGCCCCTGGCATGGCAGAGACCTCCAATTATAAATTTCCAAAGTCTCAGCTGTATAAAGTGTGTGTGTGTGTGTGTGTGTGTGTGTGTGTGTGTGAACAATGGATGGATGCATGGATGGATGGATGGATCACTGTATGGAGAGGGAGAGGAAGAAGCCCATCACTAGCTTCTTCCAGATGTTTATCATCCAAACTCACAGGTGTGGCACGGACTGACTCAAATTGGCACACCCAGATTTGGAGAACAATAAATTCAAACAAGAAGAATATGTTCTCTGTTACGAGTTGAACTGTGTCCCCTGCCCCCCAACAACAAAAAAATCC
This sequence comes from Prionailurus viverrinus, assembly GCF_022837055.1. NCBI lineage: Eukaryota > Metazoa > Chordata > Mammalia > Carnivora > Felidae > Prionailurus > Prionailurus viverrinus. The sequence goes on along the minus strand of NC_062565.1, from coordinate 42,578,858 downwards.
ATAGGTGAAGTCCTAACGTCCAGCACCTCAGAATGTGACCTTCTTTTGGAAACAGATACGATAAGTTACGATAAGTTGCTGCAGATACGATAAGTTAGGACAAGGTCACCTTAGACCTCGGAGTAGGTTGGGTCCCTAATCTACTATGACTGATGTCCTTATAGAAAGGGGGAATTTGGACAAAGACACACGCGGGGACAACGCCATGTGAACATGAAGGCAGAGCGCTGGAAGCCAAGAAACACCAAAGATGACCAGAAACGCCCCAGAATCTAGGACACAGGCCTGGAACAGGTTTGCCCTCACAGCCTCGGAAAGAACTTTGATCAGACTTCTAGTCTCCAGAACTGTGAGACAATAAATTTCTGTGGTCGAAGCCACCCAGTTTGTGGTATTTTGCTGGCAACTCTTGGAAACTAATAATCCCTCTTTCTCAAAAAAAAAAAAAAAAAAAAAGAGAGGGGGGGGTGGGTATGAAAAGGTGTGTGCTATCTGAACTCTAGTTCTGCCCCATGTGCCAGGTTCTAACCTTTTCCTCCTTTACTTCCCCCAACAAAATGGAGACAAACCAGTCAGGCAGTAACCATACGGCAGGAGTGAGAGAAAGCTATTTGCAATTGATTGAGTTTTGCCAGGTAGCGTTGCTTGGTTTTCACCCAACTTTTCTTAAATTGTGTAAACTTCTTAAATCAAACCCCTATTCTCCAGAGGTTTGCATCACTTATTTACTTGTCCACTTTCTTTTTTTGTTTAAATTTTTGGATGTTTATTTATTTTTGAGAAAGAGAGAAAGAGACAGAGCATGAGCGGGAGAGGGACAGAGAGAGAGAGAGAGAGAGAGAGAGTCACAGGTTCTGAAGCAGGCTCCAGGCTCCGAGCTGTCGGCACAGAGCCCGATGTGGGGCTCGAACCCACAAACTGTGAGAACATGACCTGAGCTGAAGTCGGACACTTAACCGGCTGAACCACCCAGGCGCCCCTTACTTGTCTACTTTCAATGCACAGTTAACCAAATCAGAAAGCCAAGGCTTGGAAATCTGGTTGGAACTCACCTTCGCCTGGTTTCTACCTTTCCAACTGAGCAGCCCTCAAGCCTTACGTGTGGCGGGTGAGACGCTGGACCCTGTGCAAGTTTCACTGAGGGCGAAGGAAAGGAGCTTGGGCACAGCCCCAGCCCACAAGGGGTCTACACTCAGGCAGAGGACACAAGACTGCACAGATGCACAGTACAGGTCTGAGTAACAATGACAGTCAACAGTGCGAGAGAAGCCAGGGCAGCCGGCGGCCAAAGGAGAGATACGACGACCAGAGTGACGAGCTGGGAGAAGGGAGGAAGCGTGTGGAAATCAACCAGAGAATGGATAAAATCAAACGTGCAGTAATTTGAAATTCAGGCTTTGCCCAAGTCAAGGGGAACTTGAAACTCAAGTTTCCAGATCACATCTACATTTAGAGCTGGAGTTTTCAGTGGGTTTGAAACCTGGCCAAATTGCCTATCTCTCAGGTTCAATTCTCTTGATGTGTCTGAAGCCACAAACACGGCATTTCTAAACAGAGGAACCAAAAGTCAAGGGAAGCCAGCTGGGTTGGGTCCCTTACTTATGGTTGGTGTCCCTGCGTCCCGAAGGAACAAGTCCTTCCCCTATTATAAGCGAAAGACAGGTCTCTTGTGCTTCCCGTGGGTTTTCTGCTCTGTTGTCACTGCCCTGGGCTAGGGATTATTGAGCACTTATTATGTGCCAGGCACTCGGCTACCATCAGGAGAGCTGCTTGTGGAACCTGCATGGTAACCTTCTCTGGCTTCGCCACTGGGGACTTAGCCCAGGGAGTAAATCACGTACAGGTGCAGAGTAAAAAGCCCACCCTGCAGGATGGAGCGACAGAATAGGTCACACAGATGCAGAGACGGAAGGTACCAACGGCAGCAACTTCCATACATTGTCTTCATTTCTTCATTCCTGTCAATTTACCCCCACATGCTTCCATTTTTAGCATTCAAAAGTGAAATCTGGCGATTAAGGACATGCTCTTTATTTTTTTTTTTAATTTTTTTAACACTTATTCACTTTTTTGAGAGAGAGAGAGACAAAGTGTGAGTGGGGGAGGAGAGAGGGAGACACAGAATCGGAAGCAGGCTCCAGGCTCCGGGCTGTCAGCACAGAGCCCGACGCGGGGCTCCAACTCACCAGCAGTGAGACCATGACCTGAGCCGACTGAGCCACCCAGGCGCCCCAAGGATGTGCTCTTTAAAGGGCCCTCTAGCCTCAGAGCTGACATTCTAATCCTCAGTCCTTTAAGGTGGATGGTGAGGTTGACGTGTCATCGAGGAACCCAAGGCAAGCCAACTAAATTGCCGCGCTGGCGTGGGGAAGGGAGGGCCATGATGACAGCACCGGCTCGGGGGAGATCATCCCGACATTTCAGAGGGTAGCTGTGCCTGTGTGTGCATGTGTGTGGTGGGTGAAAGCCTCCACCAGGCCCTCCCTGCCCCGCAGAAGTGATGTCTCTGCAAATGAGACCTGGGTGGGGTCCTTCAGAAGATCTGCCTAGGTTGGCCTGGGGCTCGACGCTGCTTTCCTCACACCGGCATCCTTATGGGAAGCACACCAAGCACTCAAGGGAAGTAAAACAGAGAAGCAGAAAGATCTGACGTAACAGAGCCAAATGGATTAAAGACCATGACCCAGTAGGAACTGGGGTGTTGCAAGCTGCTTCCTGGGGGAGCCCCAAGCTTAGGGTGCAGTGAGGTTCACAGCTCGATTCTATCAGGACACTCAGGGCCCCACGAAACCTGGGGGGGTCGAGGCATGATCACTCATTTACAGAAGGGATAAAAGAAAATGCCGTGTGCCCTTTACATGGGAGGGTAACTGGTGTAATCATCTGTTCCCAGGAGGAAGGTCCGCTGTAGAGATTAAACCCCCAATTCTCTGAGCAAGCAGAGGGTAAAGAAAAGTAAACTGAGGGGCGCCTGTGTGGCTCACTCGGTTGAGCGCCTGACTCTTGGTTTTGGCTCAGGTCGTGATCTCGGGGTTCGTGAGTTCGAGCCCCTCTGTGCTGGCACCGTGGAACCCGCTTCCGGTCCGCCATCCCCCTCTCTCTCCGCCCCTCCCCCGCTCATGCTGTGTCTGCCTTTCTCAAAATAAAAATGCAAAAATACATTTTAAAAACGAAAAAGAGGGGCGCCTGGGTGGCGCAGTCGGTTAAGCGTCCGACTTCAGCTCAGGTCATGATCTCGCGGTCCGTGAGTTCGAGCCCCGCGTCGGGCTCTGGGCTGATGGCTCAGAGCCTGGAGCCTGTTTCCGATTCTGTGTCTCCCTCTCTCTCTGCCCCTCCCCCGTTCATGCTCTGTCTCTCTCTGTCCCAAAAATAAATAAATGTTGAAAAAAAAAAATTAAAAAAAAAAAAAAAGAAAAAAGAAAAACGAAAAAGAAAAGTAACGCAAACTGATTTCCTCAACTCTCTGGATCCTGATTTCCTCACCTGTAAAATAAAGGGGTTGACTCTGATGGCTTCTAGAATCTTTTCCATTCCCCAATTCCTAGTCTAAGAAAACTAGTGCCTCTTTCTAGACCAGGTATGTGTTCACTGGGTACCACAGCTGCCTCAGCAGCTCCTCATACTCTTGTCAGGAGGGAGAGTCATATAAAATAAAGTAACGGGCTTACGACACGGGCCAGCTCTGCCAGGACACCAAAAGGCAAGAACTGCATTCCTGTCACCACCATCGCCTTCAGTCACAGGCTCTTGGATCTGACTTCTCCCAGCCTGGACGACAGCTTTTCTTGTCCCCTTTAGAAAGTGTAACAGTCTCATGGGTTTTTTTTTTTTTGGTTTTTTTTTTTAATTTTTTTTTTCAACGTTTATTTATTTTTGGGACAGAGAGAGACAGAGCATGAACGGGGGAGGGGCAGAGAGAGAGGGAGACACAGAATCGGAAACAGGCTCCAGGCTCTGAGCCATCAGCCCAGAGCCCGACGCGGGGCTCGAACTCACGGACCGCGAGATCGTGACCTGGCTGAAGTCGGACGCTTAACCGACTGCGCCACCCAGGCGCCCCTCATGGTTTTTTTTTTAATTGAAGAATAGTTGACATACAACATTGTATTAGTTTCAGGTGTGGAACACAGTGACTTGTTATTTATATACATTATGAAGCAGTCACCACAATAAGTCTAAGAAGCATTTGTCACCATAGAAAGTTGTTACCTTTTTTTTTTTTAATGTTTATTTATTTTTTTTGAGAGAGAGAGGGAGAGTGCAGGAGTGGGAAGGGGCAGAGAGAGAGAGGGGGAGACAGGGATCCCAAGCAGGCTCTGCCATATAGAGCCTGATGCAGGGCTCGAACTCACAAACCATGAGATTATGACCTGAGCCAAAATCAAGAGTCAGATGCTTAGGGGCACCTGGGTGGCTTAGTCGGTTGGGCATCTGACTTCAGCTCAGGTCATGATCTCATGGTTCATGAGTTCAAGCCCCGTATCGGGCTCTGTGAAGACAGCTCAGAACCTGGAGCCTGCTTCAGATTCTGTCTCCCTCTCTCTCTGCCCCTCCCCGACTTGTTCTCTCTCTCTCTCTCTCTCTCTCTCTCTCCCTCAAAAATAAATAAACGTTAAAAGAAATAAAAAAAAAAAAGAGTAGGACACTTAACTGACTGAGCCACCCAGGCATCCCCAAGTTGTTACATTCTTGACCATACTCCCTACGTTACACCCCCCTGTCTTATTTATTTTACAACTGGCGGTTTGTACCTCTTAATCCCCTTTACCTATTTTACTTTCCCTCCATAATCATTGTCAGTTGTTAGGAAGTCCGGTACAATCTAAATCAAAAGTTCAGTCTCTCATTAGTTCAAACTTCCGTTCCTCCCCTCTGCTTTAGGGCCTCAGCAGAAATTCAAGACACCAGGGACAGCACCAACTGGCCCGCTCTTACGTGTACAGAAAGCACAGTTGGTTCAGGATTATGTTTTGTCACTTCTCACGAAGCTGTAGCTTAAACTACCCCAAATCTCAGTCAGTGGCTCAAAGCAACACGGGTTGCTTCTCACTCATATTTTATGCACCTGCAGGTGCGGCTCTGCTCCACATGTCTTTATTCCAGGGCCCAGACTAAAGGGGCAGCCCCCATCTGGACCATGCCATTCTTGCCGGAGAAGGAAAGTCACAATGGCTTCTAAAGCTCCTAAGCGGATGTGGTATACACTACTTCCTAACCACATTCCATTGGCCAAAGCAAGTCACATGTCCATGCCCAGCAGGAGCTGGGAAGTGTACTCTTCTCAAAGGGGACACTGTGAATCCCATGGCGACAGGCAGGGATATATGGTCCTCCTATAGGCAAGTGGCAAATAACTGGGAACTATAACATCATCTATCACAAATAATTTTGAATAATTTCCAAAAAAATTATCATTTTATTTGAGTCTAAGTTATAGTTTATCTTACAATAATCACATTTTAGATTGTGTCTTCCTTCAAGATTTGAACGTTGTCCCAATCCTCAATTTACATCTTCTGGTAGGCTGTTCTCAAAATGGACAATTGCATACATTTCATTGTAGTTTCTGTTTCCACCAAAAGATACATTTTCTCATCTTGTCCCCAAATTCTTGGACCTCAACTCTGACCAACGTTTAGCTTGGGAAGGAAGAAGGGGTCAAAGGTCAGTGCCTTACTCACTGCCTGGCACGTAGCAAGTTCTCAACTGGTTGTTGAGTGAGTGAATGAGCAAATGAATGGGTTATGGTGACTATTGACCATATCCTTGGAGGGCTTGATGATTTCGGCAGGAAGAAAGGGTATACAGTGGTTGAACAAACTTCCTGGTTTAAAGGGGTTTAGGGGTTATGGCAGATGGGCTTTTAAAGTGTCCTACATGATTCCTGCCTCCTGGTACTTACGTCCTTGTGTGAGCCTCAGTTCTTGAGCTTTTGAGGCCAGTGACTTGCTTCTAACCAGTAGAAGAGGAAACATGGGACAGGTTGTGTGAGATTACATGTATGGGATAATATGATTCTATACAGTTGTAACACCTATCTTGCTGGCTTCTCTCATTCCCTTGCTGGCTTTGAAGAGGCAAGCTGCCATGTTGTACCTGCCTTTATTGCAAGGCCCAAGTGGCAAGGAACTGACAGGGGTCTCAAGGATTCGAGGATAGACTCCAGCCAGAAAGCGAAGCCTTTGGTCCCACAGCTGCAAGGACCTGAATTCTGCTAACAAAAGTGATCCTTTCTCAGATGAGCCTCTGATGAGACTGAGCCCCTGCTGACACCTTCATTGGAACCTTGTGAGACCCTAAGCAGAGGACCTAGCTAAGCCGTGTCCGCCCTCCTGGCCCACAGAACCTGAGATAAGGAGTATGTTTTTCTAAGCCACTGAGTGTGTGGTGATTTGTCATGAAGTAACAGACAACGAAACACTTTGGCTCTGTGAGATTCTCTCCACGATCTGTGAGGAAAATGTTAACCACATCCAACACCAGGAAACTGGGCTCCTGAGGTAGAATGACTTGCCCAAACTTAAGACCACTGGGAGGAGTTCTCTGCCTGGGGTGGTGGAGTCCATTTCTTTGCTAAGGATTCTGGGATTTTCTGATCAAGAACCGATCAGCCTTAAGGGGAACCTTAACTGTAGGGTTTAGCCCACCATGTCTCAGAACAGAAGACTCCACCTAAGCTACTTGTGTCCAAAGCCCTGCCCCTTCTCGGGCCCAGAAGAATGAGTGGGAAACTACTAATTAACCATTCTCCAGAGCACAGGTTAATCCCCTAATAGGGCCTAAGAGCCAGAATCTTAGGAGCTTTGCTCTCCCACAGTCTTCTTAATCACCTTGACAAGTAAGCCACAAATTGTTCAGGATGACCCAGCTTCCAGCTTCACTGAAAGCTCCCTTCTAGAAAATTATGAGATGCTGTTTGTATCAGAAGGGCTCAGGGGAGCATCTGATAAAAGAGCATTCTTTGCCGCAGAGCAAAGAACCTGGGATAACCAAAACAACTTTTGTGAGCAGCTACTGGCCATGGGGGCACAGACGAGTTAACATGACCCCAGGCGAAGCGGGGGCTCCCAGCTTTCAAGTAGGAAGGCCCCTTCTTCATGTTGACATTGTTGACAGTAGTGATGTCTTTTACATCTGTGGTAGAGGGCACTCCTAAAGATGAACAACCACCAACAATTCAGCAACGTTTTTCAATTGATTTGTTTCCTTTACAACACGAGACCCACATCTGTTTGGGTACACAGGTGCGATATCAGTATTTCTCTAGGTCTGGATCAAGACTCGGCTTGCTGACTTCATTTGATGAGCTCACGGGCACTGATTTATAGCTTTTGTCAACTTGGAGTTTGGTTGAACAAAAAAAAAGTTTCTACCTGAAACCTGCGCACACATCCGGCTTGTTTTAGAATTTAAATTTTGGTGCCATGGTGTTCAAAAACGGGACGTCACTTTACAATGGGAAGCCCAGTGGAAACCCGGCGATGCCCAGATGGTTCAGAACACGTGAGATATCTCACTGCAGAGAAGAGAAAAGTTATCAGTTCATTTCCAAAAGGCTAGAAAAGAACTTGTTTTCCTATCAGGCTCGAATGAAGTACTCACAATAAAAGATAATGCCAAATCTTTTATTCATGCTTGTCAGTTGGGATGTGGTAGCAGCTACAAATTGGGATTTGGAGATAGACCTTAGCTTGGATACCAGCTCCGCCATTTGTGAGCTCTCTGACCTTGGCAGTTTTCTTAGATTTTCTGAGCTTCAGTCTCTCACATTGAGATGTATTTGTTTTCAACCACTGCATAACAAATTACTACAAACCAATGTAGTCATTGTCTCACAGTTCTGTCGGTCAGAATCCAGGCAGGGTCTTCTGTTTAGAGATTCCCAAGGTATTGGCCAGTCTGCCTTCTCATCTGGAGGCTCTGGGGAAGATACTGCTTCCAAGGCTCATTCAAGTGTTGGCAGAATTCAGCTCCTAGCGGCTGTATGATTGAGGTCCCCATTCTTTTGCTGGCCGTGGGACAGGACTGCTCCTGGCTCTTAGAGGCTGCCCTCGGCTCCTTGCCACGTGGCCCCCTCCACTGGCAGTTTGCAACATGGCAGCTCACTTCTTCGAGGCCAGCAGGAGAATCTCTCTCCCCGTCTGCTAAAATGAAGTCTTATGTAACCTAATCATGTGATTAACGATTTCATATCCTTTGCCGCATTGTGTAACCTAATCACAGGAGTGACATTCATCATATTCACAGGTCCTCCCCACACTCATGTGGAGGGGATTATATAGGACATGTAAACCAGGGGCGGAACTTCTAGGAGCCGTCTTAGAATTTTGCCACCCCAGGGTTAGGGGATTAAATACGACACTGTATATAAAGTTCTTACCTCAGCACCTGGCCCACAGAAAGCATCAGTCAGCGATAGTCACAGTTACCACCACCAATATGTGTGGCAGGCAGAATAATGGCCCCCTGAAGATGTCTCTGGAACCGGTGAATATGTCATGCTACATGACAAGACGAATGAAGTTCGGAGATGGAATCAAAGTTGTTAACCAGCTGACCTTACACTCGGGAGATTATTCTGGATGAGCTCCTTACGTAATCACAAGTGTCCTTCAAGGTGGAAGAAGGAGGCAGAAGAAGAGTCTGAACCAGAGAGATGTCAGCATGAAAAGACTTGGCCCCATTCTGCTGGCCTTTGAAGATGGAAGAAGAGGACCATGAGCCAAGGAATGTGGACGGCAAGGAATGTGGCCAAGCTGGAAGGGGCGAGAGATAGATTTTCCCCCAGAGCCTCCAGAATGGAACACAGCTCTACATCACCTTTCTTTTAGCCCAGTGAGACCCACTCCAAACTTCAGACCTCCAGAACTTTAAGATAATAAATGTGTGTTCTTTTACCTTGGTGTTTGTAGCAATTTGTTACAGCATTCACCAAAAACTAATACAATATGTTACATAATTCACTGGGGCTAAATAAAAAGATTAAAGTGACAGCAGTCAGGGTCCATGTTGATTCGCTGCCCATTTATGAAAGCTGGTTGAGAAGTTGTGAAGTGGAGAATCTAAAGTGGAGTAGAAGACAGTCCCCCTGTGTCCCCTTGCTTGGCCTGAGCATTTGTGGGGCGAAGTGTCTGGATGCAGATAAACAGAGCACTTTCCAAGGAGACTGACATGTCCCACAGAGAACAGTGCAGAAACTAGAGGTGAAAAGACAGCATATGGAGACTGGATGGGGCTTGGGGAAGTATGTGACAGACTGTCTTTTGGATGAGAACTCAGAAATTTTATGTACGGTCCCAAGGGGAGATCTACTGGGTGGAAGCTACTGGAACTCAGCACTCAGCTCAGTATGAGTAATTGCTTCCTGGAAGCCCATGACTGTATTGGATAGGCATAACAAAGACCAGAACTAACAGTGACTTAGACAAGAGAGAAGCGTCTTTTCTGTCACAGTGAATGTCCTCTGGAGATGACCCATCCGGGACTGGTCTGACTGCTCCATGTCTCAGATCCAGGCTCCTTCTCCCTTTATGAGCTGCCTCCCCTAGGTGGGTACTGTCCCCCACATGGTCCAAGATGGAGAAACACCACACCCACATCCCAGGCAGTGGAAGAGAAAAGAGTACAGCCTTTGAGTTCACACCCCAGAGGCTGCCTACATCACTTCTTTTCCCATCCCAAGGGCAAGAACAGAGTCTTATACCCTCACTTTGCTGCAAAGGACACCGGGAAACTCATTGATATTCTGAGTGGCCATGCAACCTGTTAAAAAATTGGAGGTTCTATTACCATAGCAGGGGGAGGGGAGAATTGGTATTGGGGGGTTGGCAACCAGCAGGCTCTGCACAGTGATGACTGGGTTCTTTTGGAGGTAGGAATTTTCCCCTCAGGGATGGACACTCACAGTTTTGGCACTCCAGTAGCCCCCTAATCCTTTTTGGGAATGAACCTCTTTCCCATGGAACTGTCTAAAAGGACTGTTAATGGAGGTGCTGCTCTCCCCCGCCTTCTGATATTCCTCGAACTGCCTAGTACTTGTCCTTTCTCAGACCACTTCTCAAACCTTTTGTGGTCTGTCCAAAACTTTCCATTCTCCTTTGATGGCTTAGAAGGAGCTTCTTTTGCTTGCAGCCTATGACCCCTCACAGATACTCTCCCCTGAGTCTTCCAGCAGAAGTTTACAACATCTTGGCAAAACTGGAAGGATTAATGTTGCAGGGCAGTGCATGTTTTGGTATTACATTGGAGAATCAGAAAGCAAAACACCCACTAAATTAAATGGTTTACACAGATTTATATTACCATCACTAAGACATTTGGGACTAAGCACTCCAGAGTTGTTACAGGACACACGGATCCCATTAAGCAGGGATCGTCAAACTTTTTCTGGAAAGGCTAGATCAGAAATAGTTTAGGCTTTGAGGGCCACGTGGTCTCTGTCACAGCTACTCCATTCTTCCACTGTGTTGTGAAAATAGCCACAGATAATACATAAAGGAATGGACATGGCTGTGTTCCGATAAAGCTTTATTGACAAAAACAGATGGCAGGCTGGGTTTGACCTACAGTTCCTACCTTCTTGACTCTGCCATTAAGGACTTAATTCCTTCTCTCTCTTCCTGCTCTGCTCTAGCATGTGACTTTGTCATCATGCTCATCCCATCACTGTCAAGAATGGCTACTCCATGTCTAACATCATTTCCTTCAAAAAAAAGTTTATTTATTTATTTGGAAAGAGAGAGAGAGAGAGAGCATGAGCAGGGAGGGGCAGAGAAAGAGGTAGAGAGAGAGAATCCCAAGCAGGCTTTACACTGTCAGTGCGGAGCCCAATGTGGGGCTTGAACTCACACACTGCAAGATCAGGACCTGAACCATAACAAAGAGTCAGATGCTTAATGACTGAGCCACCCAGGTGCCTCTAACACCATCTCCTTATAAAGAGGCTTTTAGATCCCACCAGTGACTCCCACCTACATCTCATTGGCTCAGACTCTATCACATGAACACCTCTATCACCAGAAGAAAACAAAATTGGGAAATGGTGTTTTTTTAGAGGAATACTTTGCTAACCTGAATAAATCAGGCTCATCATGGCAGAAAGGAAGGGAGGGAAGGAAGAAGGGAGGAGGGAGCAAGAGAGAAAGGAAGGGAGGAAGGGAGACAGATTGGATGAAGAGTGGGTAATGAGCAGTGTCTACCCCAGGCCAGGACTACGTCTTGTCCACTCTGGTGCCCGCACACCCTAGCACAGCACAAGACACACGGTGAGGAGGACCAGGAGGACGGTAACCACTACCGAGCCAGCCCTGGAGTAGTCAATTTCCATTCATTTGTTTGTTTAATTCTAAAAACAACCCTGTGGTATAGGGTGCCGTTATTCTTCCAGGTTTATAAACTGGAGATTGAAGTTACGCTTCTTGCCCAAGGTCCAAATTAGAAAGTGGCACAGCCAGGATTCAAACCTGTGTCTACCTGACTTTGAGCCAGCACTCAGCACCGCCAGGACATGTTTATGGAAAGACTGAGGCTGAACCAGACAACCTTGACGTTGATGGCCCCTGCACCCTGATAGGCTATGATAGCTACCGTTGCTTAAGCAAACTGAAATGGAGCCTCTCTGTGGTTTCCACCTCATGCCCAGGACCAGGCTCCAATTACTGTCCTTTCCAATTTCTCTCTCCCCACTTATGCTGACCATACTTTCTGAAACAAAAATCAGGACACATTCATCTGGCACTGGCCTGACATGTGGTCTCCCAACACGGCAGGCTGTTTGAAATCAAGACTTTCTTAGAAATTCTGGGACACAGAACCCCAGGGTCTTTTTTGAGTTGGGAACACAGGCCTCATCCAACCAAGACGTAAGAAGCAGGGTCACAGCCGTTGCCTCTCATGGCCACTCAGGACTGGGAAAATGGAGGGTGGCTGTGGACCTTTTGGAAAGTGTGGAACCTGCAGATTATTCTGCCTCAGAGCCAAGGATTGGCAATCAGAAATCTCCTGGAAAATTTGCCTCTATGAACCACAACTCTAGAGTATGGGACCAACCCTGCTTCACTAAGACAAAGATTCTCGGGGAATGAGAAGGTAAGAGTGTCACCATGACTGCATGTGTTCTCACTGAAGAGCCAGGAAGGAAACCCACAGAGACAAGTTCAAACAAAAGCTAGGTGGGATTAACCAACTGGTTTGGATTCACTTAGTGTGTTGACCCAGCAGTGGAAGAGAGGAGGGCACTGTGACCATCCCTTTTTCTCTGCCAGTTTCCTACACTTCCCCTCAGAGACAAACCCTCTTTTGCCCCAGTGTGTCTCTGAAAGCCTCCATGTTGCCCCAACGTAGCCTCCTCCATAAGCTACCTGGACACACACCTCCCTCCCAAGAAGCCCCTTCTCATTATCTCAGCTGCCTTCCTCACCAAACAGAGAGACGTCCGCCCTTGCACCTACACCAGTTTGATAGCCAAGGAGGACCCAGCATCACTTGAGGTCGAGAGATCCCACTGTAGCCCATTGGAAGGGCTGAAAAGCAAGACCATGACTCCCTCATCACCATGCATGGGACTGTTGGTCTCCCCGAGCCGGCTCTAAATGCAGACCCAGAGGTAAATAGGAAGGCTTTGTAATCAGGGCAGGTGCATGAGGACAGGTGCATTGGGAGGACTAACAGGTGTGAGGACTAACAGGTCACCACAGCCCTCCATGCTCAGGCTGAGCAAAGAGCACGGTCCAGGCCTTGTCTCCCCACAGGCCGTCCTCTTACAATGCGCCAACCATGTAGACATGTGCAGACTCCCCAAAAGGCCATGGTGCCTCAGAGCTTCTGCCCACACTGCTCCCTTACCTAGAACATTCCCCCTTGGAAAACAGGACCCTTGAGGAAGGGAGGGCCATGTTGGGTGACCCAAGGAGCACCATTTCCCATCTGTAAACTGGGATCTTCATAGAGCTTCCAGAAGGATTTGATGAGAAGATGTACTCAGAGTGCCTCGAACCACACCAGGCACACAAAAGCCAAGCAACAGAGACATGGAAAAATTGAAGGGCTCTGGGCATCTGGGCCATCACAAAAGGGAAGGGACAGCCCAGGGAGAGAGGACAAAGGCTCCGTGGTGAACTGTGTCAATGTCACAAGTTTTACCGGAGTAAGGGAGGGTAGGGTTTCCCTCTGGCCTTGATATAAATTATATCTGTGAACACAAGCGGTAGAACAAGGCTGGACTCTGAAGCCTGCCTGCCTGGGTTCAAATCCCAGCTCTGCCACACTAGCAAGAGGTTGAACCGCTGTGTATGTACTCTGGGAGTCACCCTGTATGTCCTGTCCTCATCTGTGAAGTGGGCTGAAGGGATGAACGGGCTGTGGTGTGCAAATTGTTTAGCAGGACTCACTTGGTGGGCACTGGGTAAGTGCTTCCTATCATAATGCCCACAGACCAGCATCCACCATTTCTTGAGCACTGACGGAGGTAGGTGGCACGGAGCCACGTCCATACCTCATCCCCAATCCTCACACAGCCCACCAGGCGAAGAATGAGGCTCAGGGAGCCTCCAGGTAAAAAGTGACTAGACTGGAATCGGACTGTTAATTATCTGGCTCAAGAGCAGAAGTCAGGCCACAAGCCTTTAGGGTCACTTTTGGTGGGGAGCATGTTATGGGGAACTGAAATCCCTCTGTCCAAGTATATCTGTTTTCACTGTCTGTTTCTTGCCTCCCCATCTGAAAAATGATACAGTGCAAATAGAAACAACTCCCAGGGCGCTTAGGGAATTAAAGCAATCAATTTTTTAAAAGCTGATCGAAACATCAGAACTAGCTCCCAGATTCTCCTTCTTGCCCCACCGCGTCGTGCCTCCCTCGGGCTCCCTGACATGACAGCTGCATGCTCATGGCTGGCCAGGGAGAACTCTGGTGTCCCGAAAACACCTCTCAAGACACCTTTGTGCTGTCTACGGAGGTGCCCGTGTCTCCCCTGCCTGCCCTCTGCTCTGCTCTACCCCGACCCGGTGAATCCTGACATCTTGGACAATAGGTTGGGGACGACGAAGCTCCTTTATCAAATTCCACTTGTCCTTATATGAAGAACCTCCCTTTATTCATGTCCCCAAGCCCTTTTATGGGATCAGATACGCTTATTTTTTATCGCCCCTTCTTTCTTCTTTTACCATCCCTGCCCTAGCTATACTCCTCTTTCTAAACCGATTAGTGACCCCTGCCAGTCACAGTTAACCCTCTGCAACTAATGCTCAGAAGGCCTTGTATGGGGCTAAGTCTGGGGACCCACACTCCCTGACCTCTTCCCTCTTGCCTGCCCTTGGCCCTGCTGGAGGGACATTTTAATCAGGTAATGGTGGCCTTTGGTGAGTGATACAGCCACACCCTGCCCTCTGTCTGCTCCCAGCCACCCCTTTTCCTGACCAGAGACCCCTCCCTTCTCCTTAACAGCTCCCAGAATTGTAACCTGCCCCCGGAAGAAGCCCTTAGGCTGGATTTATTCTCTATACCAGAGTCAGCACCTCTGAAAGGAACCCAGCAAATGGGAATCATAAAACCACAGGCTGTGAGAGCCACCCAATGTGGAACTGGCCCTTTAGCAGAAATTGGCCTCCCATCACCACGCAGACGACAGATTCCAGAGAGGAGAGACCAGGAGTTCTAATCCCAGCCCACGCAGGCCAGGCCCCACCACTGAGATGTCAATGCCACCAGACACCTGTGAGGGACTCAGGTGCACGAGTCAGCTTAGTGTCTCCCCAGTCATGGCCAACAACCCCCGGGGAGAACATCTTCATGAAGGTCTTTGAGCAGCGTGTGTTAGGGGTTGATGGCTAAATCTGACTCACTTCATCTCCCATGTATTGGAGAACCGCTCTGTTGTACACACTTGTGCCAAAACATGGGAAGGTGAACAAGCATGACCATTGCCCCCAGGGTGCTGGCAGGCTCCCAGGTGAGAGTGAACAGCTGGAAATAAGACAATAATCTCTCGACTCTGGGTGGCTCAGTGGGCTAAGCATCTGACTCTTGATTTCAGCTCAGGTCATGATCTCACGGTTTTCTGGGTTCAAGCCCCAAGTTGGGCTCCAAGCTGACAGGGCAGAGCCTGTTTGGGATTCTCTCTCTCTCCCTCTACCCCTCCCCTGCTCATACATGTTTTCTCTCTCTCTCTCTCTCTCTCTCTCTCAGAATACATAAAAACTTTAAAAAAACAAATAAGTAATCTCTCTGCCCTTTCCAAACCCAAGACGCAGGGAGCTGTGACACACAACTCTAAGGGGAACCCTTCACACTGTAGATCTTAGGGTGAAGATCTCCAGAAGGTGCTACCAACATGGGATGGATGCACTGATGCCCCATAGCCATGCCACCTGGAGCCATGACAGGAACCTAGATGGCAAGTGGAAGGGAAGCATCAGCTCACTTTTGGACGTGCATGGACTCCCATCGGCTGCTCCCTAACGCAGGCCAGCTGAATCTCACTTTGCTCATTCCAGAAACACGAGCTGCTTAATGTTTCTAACTCAGCAGCATTTTTTTTGCTGAAGATGAACATATAATGTATTGTCCAAACCAGGGCACTCCTGAGATTAAGAGGGAGCTAATAAGAATTACATGAGAACAAGCCAAGACTGCCCCAGGAAACAGGAAGTATGGTCCCCCCCAATTTATATTCCTGCTGTATCCCCCTCCGTAGCCAGCCCAGAACTTGCACATCAGAAATATTGAGAACATTAAGTATGTTATTGTTTGATAGATTTACTTCCTTCTTATCAGCTGAGCCAAGTACAGAAACAGCCTCTATTTTTAGACTGCCCTACTTTGTAGCAACTAAGCCTCCTTTGAGTTGCATTGAGGTAATTTCCCTGGTAGACCGAGCAAAACCAGGTTGCAAGTTCCCTCATCCATCACAGAGCCTAACAAAAGTGCATGCATCTGACTCCCCCCCCCCCCCATCTCGTAAAGGGCATTGAAGCAGCAAAGCCATGGCCTTACCCTCCAACTTGGAGTCTTCTAGAGGACGGTTAGGACTTTCCCTGATGTGTGGGTTGAAATGGGGGGGAGGGGGGGGAGGTGGATCTTCCCTTCCCTTGTAGAACGTAGTAGAATAATAGGAGAGCACCGGCAGACTCATAAATGAACTGTTAGCTCCGTGGACAAAAGACCTCGTGAATGGCCCTGAATCCATGGTCAGTCGGCCAAGCCAGTGAAGTCAGTGAAATCAGGGCCGATGGCCTCTGCGCTTCTCCCTACAGTTTCCCCAGATACCGGGTCCCCAAGCTGCTCCTCCCCCGGCTGCAGATATCTTCCTGTACCCACCCCCCATATCCAAAGGTGCCTATCCTGTGTTACACGCCTTTTACCATGGACCTTCCCCCTCCAAAAAAAACCCAGGAAGCTTCTCTAGTATTAATGCCTGCTAATGGGTGAAGCAGGCTGCCCCTCTCTGGTTAGCTATTTCTTTTTCACAGGAGCCCCCTTGACCTGAAGGCGTGCTCCCAGAAGGAGCATTTCTATTTCGGGCCAAAGGTAGTTGGGCATCTCAGGGCTCTTAAAATTACATCCTATGTAAGTGGACACTTCTGGACTTACCCACAAAAACAGGGAGGATCGAGGCCAAACCCATCAGGAGCTGAAAAGTGGCATTCTGGGGCGATGGGTTGTGTTCTCTGGTTTTGTCTGTGACTTGCTCCCAGACCAGTCTCTTGAAAATAGACCCTCTGGCATCCCTGTGGCTCGCATCTGTGTGATTGGTCCCGCCACAGAGCCCATCTGAAATGACAGACACCCGTGCGCAGCCAGAGGGCCGGCCCTAATCAGGACCTGGGTGGTTTCCTTGGGCGTCAGGGGATGGAAGCCTATGCCGGGTGGCAGGTATCGTGTTCCCTGGCAAGCCGAAAAGAGAAGCAGGAGAGGAAAAGGAACTGAAGTGGCCGAGTGTCTCCAAAAGCTGGAGGGCTGAAAGGCAAGCATGAGGAGGACTCTTGTCTTTTTCACGGGCTCTCTTCACAGCTGTTTTTATTTTGCCAAATGTACTGGACTCAAAATGCTGATTGGAATTAGAGTCTCAGTTTGAGGCTCCCAGCAGGACTGTCTCGCTCATTAGGGCACCGCATCTCATCAGCTGCTCAGCAGGGAGCTCATGGTTTACTTGCGGGGACAGCAGTGCCCCTCACCCCCTACAAATGCGCCCAGGGACTCCACCTCGCCACCCAAAGGGGATGCTCCCAGGGAGTGAGTAATAACCATCCCCCTAACTCCCTGACATTGGAGATCGCCCTGTCGTCCCCGCACAAGACATCCTCAGCCCTGGCACAAAACATCTTTCAGCACCTCCTCGTTGCCGCTTTGGTGCCCTGCCCCCACATGCCCAGGACCCTCCTGGACACTGCCCCCTCCCTCACAACTTTACAAGAAAGGAGCATTTGTTGAGCACCCAGATGTCCCAGTTATACCACTAAGTATCTGGCATTCGCCATCCCATCCCATCTCCATGACCCAGAAGCAACGAAAGAAGTAACTTCCTGGTCACCCAGATGGTCCTTGTCAGAGCACAAACTTGAAATAATCTCTGTCGGGCGCCCGGGTGGCTCAGTCGGTCAAGCGTCCAACTTTAGCTCAGGTCATGATCTCATGGTTCCTGGGTTGGAGCCCTACGCTGGGCTCTGTGCTGACAGCTCAGAGCCTGGAGCCTGCTTCAGATTCTATCTCCCTCTCTCTCTGTCCCTCCCCAGCTTGTGCGCTCTCTCTCTCTCTCTCTTTCAAAAATAAATAAACATTAAAAGAAAGAATCTCTGTAGCCCATGTTCACCTTACTCTACTCTGCCCCACTCAAAACCTAGCTGTCAGCCATTCCAAACCTTTTGGAATCTCATCTCTGATAACTAAACAGCTCTGATCTCTGAGTCTCATCTCTGATAACTAAACAGCCAATAAACTAATAAGTGTTCAATTATCCATAGTTGCTAATGGTTTTAAACGGTTTAAATGCCTGCCCCTTTCTTTCTATGTTTGTCCAAGATTGTTGACTTTCAGTTCTGGATATCCAGATGGAGTCTCCCTCCCAAGCTCCAATGACCCCTTTCTTGACTCTTTATATCTCTTGGTGACAGGTTCTCCCATCTCCCCTCAAACCCAACCCAAACACCACATGAGGGTGGGGTAAGTGAGCATCGGCCCAGAGGGAGATGCATGGAGACCAAGCAGGCCCTTAGCTGTTGCTGTCATTATCCAAACACCTTCCGTCTGTAAACAGGAGTCTGACCTGTGGGCTGCAGGCTCTGGTGTTCTCAGAGTTACTGCAACCAGTTTGTGAGATAACATACGTGTGTCAGGCAGTGTTAGGATAGTACATAAATGGATACGAATAGAGAACACGACATACTGTTTCTCAAATGTATATAGATTAGTAAAGTAAAATTCATGTTCAAGTACAAATTCAAAGCACTTGGAACTTTCCAAGTATAGCTACTATCATATGCATCTCCCTGAAATGTTGTGAGCTTGAAAGAGGACTTTTCCCTGGAAAAGGTTGGGAATCCCAGATTAAAATATTATACAGCCCTCCATCACCATCTCAGCATCCTCGGGTTATAGAGATTTGGTTCAACAGGTGTTTTCTGGGCGCCCACTGTATGCCAGATGGTTTTCTAGGCAGTGGGATTGTACCCATGAACATAATAGACAAAAACCTCTGCCTACCTGGAGCATACATCCTGGTAAAAGGAGACAGAAAATAATGAAAAGCGTATCCTATATTAGGTAAAAAGTGCCATAAAAATAAAATACTACAGGATAAGAGGAATTGGAAGGTTCTGGTGGTGGGAATGTGATTTTATTTTTTTTTTTTTAAGCAATTTACTCTTTTTTTTTTTATTTTTTTTTCTCTTAACATTTATTTATTTTTGAGACAGAGAGAGACAGAACATGAACTGGGGAGGGTCAGAGAGAGAGGGAAACACAGAATCCGAAACAGGCTCCAGGCTCTGAGCTGTCAGCACAGAGCCCGACGCGGGGCTCGAACTCACGGACCGTGAGATCATGACCTGAGCCGAAGTCGGATGC
This sequence comes from Prionailurus viverrinus, assembly GCF_022837055.1. Lineage (NCBI taxonomy): Eukaryota > Metazoa > Chordata > Mammalia > Carnivora > Felidae > Prionailurus > Prionailurus viverrinus. The sequence continues at coordinate 42,559,799 of NC_062565.1, read as the reverse complement.
TCAACCGACTAAGCCACCCAGGCGCCCTGGGAATGTGATTTTAAATATGGTGGTCAAGGGGCAGCTGGGTGGCTCAGTCAGTTGAGCGTCAACTCTTGATTTCGGCTCAGGTCATGATTCCAGGATGGTGGGGTGAAGCCCTGGGTCTGGCTGCATGGTGACCATAGAGCCCGCTTAAGATTCTCTGCCTCTGCCCCTGTCCCCTGTTTGAGTGCACTCTCTCTGTCTCAAATAAAATAAAATAAATGAATAAAATATGGTGGTCAAGATGGACCTCACTGAGATGGGCTTTGAACATGGGAACGATTTATTATGGGCTTTCCAGCAATATTCTCAAGCCAAAGACATCCCTTTGGGTGGGGATTTCCAGATTTTAAAAGGGCAATGGAGGAGATGTTAGGGAACTAATGGGGTCCCACAGAGATTCCTCATAGACTACCCTATAGGCACTGCCTGCCCATGATGCCTGGCCTCATGGAAACACGAGGGGACTGAATGACTTTGATCCTTCCCTTTCCTAAAAATAAACGACAGTCCCTTCCTAAATGCCCATGCGTGGGAGAGCATCAGCTCCTCCTGCCTTGTCCTTCCAGGTATCTTTAGACCAAGAGGCCAGACTCCTTACCATGGAGCCAGCCACACACAAGCAGGCAGCCCACCCCAGGCACACACTTGTTCCAGAAGTGCCCCCCCTGCCCTACTTCACACTCAGCATCCTCAGTCATCTGTCTGCGTTCCCTTGACCTGCCCTGGCATCAAACTTCCAAGCTTCATGCTCCCCTACAACAGAAACTAACATGGGCCATGCCCTTTTTGTTCCTGACTAGTCAAGCACAGATGCCCTTGACATTCACAAATATTCCGACTCCAAAAAGCAAAACTGTCTTTACCAGGCCTCAGACATTGAGAATCCTGAGTCCTCTGAATCTATCTTTCCACTCCAAGAAAACCACCTTTTAAGCCACCAGTAACTTTCTCTTGTGAAGGTTTCTTGTCACCAAGAAACAAAGTTCTGAGATGCACCCCTGATAGGTGAAGGGGGTGCTGACTGCTCACGTGACCCTCGTTCCCATGCCACCCCATGGCAGAGGCCATTGAGACTCAGGTCTCAGCAAATTTTCTGATTACTTCTCGGGGATGAATCAAACCTCAAAACTACAGAAATCTCCTCAGAAATGAGGTGGACTCTCTGGGCCTAGGGCACCACCCACTGGCCCACAGTGGGACCCACGTAGGGGGTAGCAATCAGACTTCTTCCTTTGGAGAAGGGATCTAAGCAGGAGGACACTTGAGAGCAGGAGCTGAAAAATGTCCTGGTGTATATAGAAGGGTTCTCTTGGGCCTTGGGCAAGAGGAGAAAGTACCCTTAGAAAGCAAGGAGAGAAAGAAGCCAAGAGAGGCATGGAAGAGAGAGACCAGTAGCCCACAGAGAGTTCAAGAAATCTTCATTCTGGGGCACCTGGGTGGCTCAGTTGGTTGAACATCTGACTCTTGATTTCGGCTCAGGTCATGATTTCATGGTTCATGGGATCGAGTCCTGCATCAGGCTCTGTGCTCAGGGCACGGAGCCTGCTTGTGATTCTCTCTCTCTGTCCCTCTCCCACACACACTCTCTCTCTCTCAAAATCAATAAACTTAAGAAAGAAAGAAACAGAGAAAGAAATCTGCATTCTTCATTTCCCCAGTAGAGTCTTGGGACCCAGCTGACCTCAGTCCTGGGAGGCGCCTAGTCTGCACCTGCTTACTCAGGCTAGTTGAAGTGGGGTTCCGCTCCTTAAAACTAAGATAATCTTGCACTACAGGCCTCCAGAGGCCCTAAATGTATGTGCGCTGAGCTTCTGCCCCAGCTATTTGGCTAGCCTAAGCAGCTTGCTTTGAGCCAAGCAGCTGGGGGGGGGGGGGGGGGCACATGCAAATGCCAGAGGGCTCACATCCCCATGGAGTAGTTGCCTTGCTCCCAGACCTCTGCTCCAGGGCTACACCTTTGCCTCAGTTTCCTGATTTACTCTTTGGGTCTCTCTTCTTGGCCAAGGTTCCAATCCCCTTTCTAGCACATTTCAGCCCTGGTCTTGAATTTGTCAACGTTTTTTTCTTTATTATAATAACAATTGTCTTCTGATCATAAACTGGCAGGACAGTGGTTAGCTGGCAGAAACATTCTGTTTCTTGACCTGGTGGTGGCTGAAAGGGAGTTGACTTCAGAGCCATTCAGTAAGCAGCGCACATACGTTTTCTACATTCTTCCATGTATGTTGTTTATTACATATTTTAAAAGATGTCGCCACTGAAGACATTGTCCCAGCCCTTGAAGAGGTTGCAGTCTCTTTAGGGCCTCACTGGAACCGGGCTCCTGCCCAGATGCTGCCTCCTCCCTCCTCCCCCTCCCCCCTCCCACCTCTTCCCCCTCCTCCCCCACAGTTTGCTCTTGCCCACCCTCTGGTTTCTCTTCCTCCTCACCTTCCTGCGGACCTACTGGTGGCCCACAGTCCTCCACTCCTGCCCCTTCTATCTTTGTCCGAGATTGCTGACTTTCAGTTCTGGATACCCAGATGGTAGCTCCCTCCCCAGCTCCAATCTGTTGGTGACAGATCCTCCCCTCTCCCCCCAAACCCCAACCCAAACCAGGTTGAGCTTCGGTCCAGGAGAAGATGGTTAGAGACCAGGCCCGGGTCCTTCGTCGTTGCTGTATGATGAACAGCTAACACTCGGGGATTTGGAAGTGTTTGTATCTCCCAAAAGTCTTTCATCTCTAAACAGGCCTCGAAGTGATGGAGAGGCAAAGGGACTCAAGCAAATGACCATCACCCCACAGTCTCAGATAACAAGACTCAATTTCCGAGTAAAATATCCATCATTCTTCAGTGACTGTTTGGATTTACTGAAATTCCACTAAAAATACTAGCGTGTGGTTTTTAGCCAGATTATATGATGTTAAATTTCATATGAAGAAAACAAAACAAAAAAAATTGTCCACACAACTCTGCAAAAAAAAAAAGAGAAATGAGAAGGCCGTATCCTACATGATCTACATGATAGAAAACATGTTCAACATTTCAAAAAATGGTCATATTGGCATATACATAGTTAAACCAATGGTATATAACAGACCAGAAATGGGTCCAAATAATATAGGATTTTGTCATGATAAAAGTGTCATTTCAAATCATGGGTGAAAAAAATAGATTGTTCAATAAGGGATTGACTAAGTGGGATATCGACTAACAAGCTAGATGAAAATAAACTTGGACTCAATTAGAAAATTCAAAATGGATCAAAGACTTAGACAAAAGGTAAATAAAACTATATAAGTGCTAAAAAAAAGATATGGAAGAATTCCTTAAAGACCTGCAATAGGAAAAGTGTGCCTAACTATAACGGAATATCCATATTATAAAAGAAAAAGACTGATTTGATTACATGAAACCCAAAAACTCCTCCCTGGCAAAACAAAAAACAATAAACATCCTAAGCAAAAAGAAAGAAAGAAGAAAGAAAGAAAGAAAGAAAGAAAGAAAAAAGAAAAAATCTTTTAAAAGTCAAACTAGGAAGAAATGTTTGCAACTTATCCCAGTAACAAAGACCTGGTCTCTATTATAAATAAAGGGCTCCTACAAATTAATAAGAAAAAGACCAAAAACAGTACAGAAATAGGCAAGGGATAGGAGCAGATAACTTCTAAAAAAGAACTACGAATTAAGCATTTGAAAATATATATGACCTCACTCATGATAATATAATACAAAGCTACTCCACTTTTCTCTTAGCAAATGATAAAAGCCTGAAAGTTTGAACACACATTCTGCTGGTGAAATTGTTCAGAAAGTGACGCTCTCATACATCGCTGATAACAATACAAATTGGCACAACAAACCCCCACAGAGGGCAATTTGGCATCTATAAAAATATAAAATACACCTATCCTGTGACCCAGCATTTCCACTTCTCAGAACTCACCCTTCGGGGGAGCCTGGGCGGCTCAGTCGGTTGAGCATCCGACTTCAGCTCAGATCACGATCTCACAGTTCGTGTGTTCCAGCCCCACGTCAGGATCTGTGCTGACAGCTCAGAGCCTGGAGCCTGCTTCAGATTCTGTGTCTCCCTCTCTCTCTCTCTGCCCCTCCCCCGCTCACACTCTGTCTGTTTCTCTCTCTCTCTCTCAAAAATAAATGTTAAAAAAAAAAAAGAAAGAACCCACCCTACAGGTATACTTAAATATATGCAAACGGTAAATTTGAAAGATGTTCAGTGCATTTCTCTTCGTAATAGTAATGGGGAGGGAACTGGTTAAATAATTCATAATACGTCCTGACCATGGAATACTATGTATCTGTTGAAAAGAGAGAGAATTCTTTATGCTCTTTATTACAGTATGGAAATACTTCCAAGATGCCTTAAGTGAAAACAAACAAACAAACAAAATACAGTGTAATGTGACACCATTCATGAGAAAAGCAAGGCTAAAAATAATACGATTATCTTGCAAACTTACAAAACAAAGTCTGAATGGAAGTGATGACCTAACAACAATGGCTACCCATCAGATGGAACAGGAACCGAGCATGAGGGAGCAAGGGTGGGAGAGCATCTATACTCTATACCTTTAAGCATCTCTAGATGTTTGAGCCTTATATATGTTACCTATTCAAAAAATAAATTTAAAACAATACAGAAAGAGGGGCGCCTGGGTGGCTCAGTTGGTTAAGTGTCCGACTTTGGCTCAAGTCATGATCTCGAGGTTTGTGAGTTCGAGCCCCGCGTCAGGCTCTGTGCTGACAGCTCAGAGCCTGGAGCTGCTTTGGATTCTGTGTCTCCTGCTCTCTACCCCCGCCCCGCCCCCCACTCATGCTCTGTCTCTCTCTGCCTCTCAGAAAATAAATAAACGTTAAAAAAAATATTACAGAAAGAAAAAAACAGAAGCAGGACTTCAGTGGCTTAGTTGCAAAGGATGTGGCTAGCAAACGGGCACACCCCAAAGAGAGGCCCCAAAGCGCGTTGAGCAATGACAACCTGGTCAACACGAGGGGCAGCTTTGGGGCACAGTGCTCATTGGACATCTCCATTCTCCTCCTTTAGTTTTGGGCAAAGTCTCAGTGGTTTTATTGCCACTGGTGCTCCTATCCAGAGAACACCTGCATCCGGGCATGTGAGTCCCCAAAGATACATTTCCGTGGTTCTACCTCCCTGGTGCTGGGGGGCCTCACACAGGGCACCCCCTTGCCTGCAACTGCACAGGCCATGAGGTTAAGGGTATAGGGGGGAAAAGGAGCCAAGAGCCTCCTGGAAGTATTCTTTCTTTCTTCTACCCCTATCTCCACCTGGCCTCCTACCTGGCTCTCTAAACCAAGGGAAGGGCACCCTCTTTGTTTCGCTGTTACTGCCCCCTCTGTATTTCTGCTTAACTTCCAACAGTCCCGTAAGCTCCTTTTCTAGCTGCGTGACCTTGGGCAAGTCACTGCTACAATTCACTCATAAGAAGAGAGGCTATTGTGGGTTGTTATGAAAAGCAGGTGGTATCTAACCGAAGGAGCTGTGTTGATATGAGGGGGTGTATTCATCAAAGTAATTAACGCTAGCTGTCCCACAGGAAACCTCCAAAGCTCAGGGGCTCGGTACACTTACAAGCGTATTTCCCACCAGGGAAAATTCCAGTGTGGGTTGGGCAGCCTTCCCCCATCTTGCCGTTGACCCATCTGGACCACGTGGTCTCCAGGGTTGCCGGAACAGGAGGAGCGGGGCATGGAAGGGGGACACCGGCTATGACTGCCTCAGCCCAGAAGGGACACCCATCGTTCTGCTCAGGGTCGCCTCGCCAGAACCAGTCCTGACTCCTCCGTCACCGCACGAGAGGTTGGGAACAATACCCAGGAGCACGTGGAATAATACCTGGGGAGCACGTCTCTGCCCTGGTTTCACCGTCACGTCATCACGACGCCCCACCAGGCCTTGTGCTTTGCCACCTTCTCCGTCCTGAGCCCGAGGCAGCCGTCACAAGCAAATGCAATGCTCATAACGGGGAAGCCCAAAGAAATCTCCTATTTGCCCCCTCTTGCTAACGCGTAGGACGTTGACCCCTCACCTGCTTTCCTTCCATCTCCGCCCACAGCAGCCGGGGCAGCCTCGCTGAGGTCTGGACAGACTGGGCAGCAGCCAAGACTCGTGCTTCAGGGTCGGGCCTGGACGAGCCCCTTCATTTGCTCCACCTGAGGTCAGGCACTGCCGGGGAGGAGAGCTGAGTGAAGGTGTGTGGCACCGGGAACCGGGTCACAGGCCTCACCGTGGGGACCAGCATGGGAAGAAGCAGCTGGGGTCTCTTTGACCTTTGACTTCTGATTTCCTCAGCCACAGTCTGCTCCAACTTCCTGGGTGACTGCGCCAGGCATCCAGTGGTTGGAGGCACCCGGTCACTTGGCATTTGTGTAGGACCGTGTGGTCCACAAGTGGCTGAATAGCAGCTCGTCTCGTTTGCTCTTTCCCACAAAATTCCAGGGGACCCTCATGAGGGGTGGCCTCGTCGTGCAGCCCTCAGCGAGAACCCAGCCAGGGGAGCCGGGAGAGGTTTGGGAGGGGACCAGGCCCTTCTCTAGGCCTTTCTCTGTGAAGATGACTTTTCTAGGTTGAGCCACCATGGCAGTGAGGATGAAAAACAGGAAAACAGCATGTCAGAGAGAGAGGAAGGGGAGAAAACCAAGGCAAACTCTGCCCTCCCTTGACCCGACCCCAGTCCTCACATCCCCTCCCTCCCAGAATACCACTGGGGAGGAAGAAAAAACGGGTGGAGAAAGGCATCCTCCTGTCCTCCCTGGGGCTCCCTGCAGCTGCTTGCTGCCCCCAGAATGCGCAGCTGTGAGGGCCTGCTTCCTCTCCTGTGGGCACATCCTCACCATGCTTCCTGGGGCGGGGGTGCCTTCTGTTAGCCACGGAGGGAGACACGCCCTCCTCCGTGTCCCAGGTGACCCTCTCCCACCTCCTGGAGCACAGGCCACCCTGGTCCCCCTTTAACAGCCAAATGAAGTGGTTCCAGACTCATCCCCCACAAATGTGGGGAAGCAGCTTTGACCCCAAGACCCAGAGACTCCTGGGAGGTGTCCATTCCCCGAGTCACTGCTCTCATGGCTGCTGACCTCTTTGCCTACTCCCCTGTGACCCCATGGCTCCTCTTCCCTTTCCCCAGCTTCCACAAGTCCACGCTTGCCATGTGGGGTAGATGAAGAGAAGACAACATAACCCAGGAACCCACGTAACACCAGAGAGATCTCACGGCTCCAGAGGACCTGGGCGCCCACGCAGCCTCCACATACACACACACACACACACACACACACACACACACTCAGTCTTGTTGGCTGTCCTCCTGCCTAGCTGCATCTGTTCTCCACTTATCAGAGCCCTGTCTCCCTGGCCACACTTTCACACCTTTTGAACATCCCCCCCCCCAACCTGCCACAGAAGGTTTCCAAATTCTTGGTGTCTTTGCCTGTGAGAGTGATGTCTCTCCCAAATATCACTAAGAGGCAGAATAGCATGATGGTTAGGAGTACACACAGCCCTGAGCCAGACCACTGGGATTCATACCCAGTTATGCCACTTACTGGCCTTATGACGTTGAGCAAGTCACTCGGCCTCTCTGAGCCTCGGTTTCCTCGTGTATAAAACCAGGATAATGAGATTGCTTACCCGCCAGTGTCACCACCCTTTGAGGATGAAATGACATCATGTATGGTTTGAATGGTGGCCCCCCAAAAATATATCCCTATGCACTGATCTCCAGAATCTGTGAACATGAATTTTTTTGGAAAATGGGTCTTTGCCCGTGAAATTAAGCAAAGGGTCTCAAGATGAGATCATCCTGGAGTGCCTGAGTGGACCCGAAATCTACTGACAAGTGTCTTTACAAGAAACACGCGGAGGAGAAACCGTTGAGAAGACAGAGGCAGGGACTGGAAGGATGCAGCCACAGTCCATGGAACACTTAGAGCCATAAAGAAGCAAAAGAGGATTCTCCCCTAGAGCCTTTGGACGGAGTCTCCAGAACTATGAGAGAGTACATTTCTGTTGTTTTAAACCACTCACTTGGTGGTACTTCCTACGCGGCCCTAAGAAGTTAATACAACTGCTCAAACAGTGCCTGGCACATGCAAAACGTTCTATAAATGTTAGCAACTAAAATTATTGGATCTCACTATCATCGGACACAAGTATTATTGAACCTAACCATTAAGAGTAATAATTATAGGGGAAACTCCATCCGCCTGTTTCAGGTGGATGTCTTCCTGGGTCCCACCCTTAGCAAAGACGCCTCCTAAAGCTCTGATCTGGGCTCCCTCCCCCCACCACAAAGGATCGAGTAGAATCTTTCTTCCTGTCACACTCCAGAACCTTCTAGTCCATTCTGTTGGTGGTCTAAGGCTGGACTCTTGGTCTGGGCACTTTCTGATAAATTCCACTCTCCCCAACCCTTTGCTCCGGCCAAATGAGAGGACTCACTCTCTCTCCTGCATTGGCCATGCCTACTTATCTCCCTGCCTATGCCCAGTTGGTGTTACCCTCTATTTCCATGTAACCCAGTTTTTAACCCACCTTTCCAGATGCCCTTCTGTGAGCCCTCCCTGACAGGAAGAATATGAACTCTCGTGCCTCCTTATGCCTCTCTTTGGGCACTTATCCATGATGCCAGGCTTCCATGTCTGACCCCATTTCTACATTCTGTGCTGACACCAGCAAATCCCTCCTTGGGGCTGGTCATACCTCCCAGTTTTGAGAGGGGCATGAGCAAAAGCCAAGACGTGCCTAGTTTCCTACTTGCAAAAAAAATATCAGCAACCTCCACACAGTTATAAAGTTCTCATAATTGCAACACTGTCTAACATTATTTCTAAGAGTTTTCTTACATCCACAATCTCATCTGGACACTTAATGAGCCTGTGGAGAAGGCAGGAGGAGATTACCATCCTTCTTTTACTGATAAGGAAACTAAATCCTAGAAGGATTCCAATTCAGCTAATGTTTATTGAGCACACTCTACGCGACAAACATTGACCTTGGCACAATCACCTTATATATGCTCAGAAACTCTTTGAAGCAGGTACTATCTCCCCCTATTTTATTGATAAGGAAAGTAAGTGGCTTAGAGGAAGGAAAGTGACCAGCCCAAGGTCACTCAGCTAGCTACTAGCATCAACAGTAGGACTTGAACCCAGGTCTCCTGAATCCCAAAGCCGGGATCTTTTCACGAACTATGTTTCTCCCAGGAGAGTCAGGAGGAACAATATGTGGGTGATTTAGAGCGATAAGGGAGCAACTTTGCTTCTGGGTCAACTCTGTTTAGGAAAGTTGTTTTCTATGGCTCCACTTCTCCATCTGTGAAATGAGAGAGCTTGTGGAAATAGCCAGGGAACATCAGCTTCCATGGCGATGGGGTCCCGGCTAATTGGCATGCTCAGCATTGGGGTGTCTGGACCAAATAAGACAGAGGATGTAAAAATACTTTGGAGAGAGCTCAGTGACCGAAAGCTTGAGTTTCACTGCAAATTAACAGTTGACCCTTGAAGAACGCAAGAGTTAAGAGTGCCGACCTCCTGAGCAGTCAAAAATCGATGTATATCTTGTGACTCTCCAAAAACGTAGCTACTAATAGCCTACTGTTGACTGGAAGCCTTATTGGTAACATAAACAGTCGATTAACACATATATTGTATATTATATGTATTATACGCTGTATTCTCACAATAAAGGAAGCCACAGAAAAAGAAATGTTGTTAAGAAACTCACAAGGAAGAAAAAATATACTTATAGTACCAGACTGTAAAAAATCCACATGTAAGCAGTCCCACGTGGTTCAAGGGTCAACTGTAATTCCTCTAGTTAATAAAAGCATCAAATACAGATTTTCCACTTTTTAAAAGAATCCGAATCCATAACACTAACTGCACTTTGAGTGTGGAAGAAAAGTCACAAAACTCAGGTTTGAAAATGTGCCCCTGGGGGTACACCCGTGGATAAGGGGGCCTTAGTGTTCTTACTGATGAAATGGGATGTACAGCTGGCCTCTCTTACACACCTTTTTTAAACTGCTGGCAAGCCCCTGGTCTCCAGACCATTTCTCATGTGCCGTGGTGCTGTCACTGGCCCAGCCCCACCCAGTCTTGGGAGAATACTGGAAACCAGAGATGCCATTCCGTATCAGCCACTTAAAAGCCCTGTGACTTGGAGCAAGCCTCAGTTTTCTCAACTATGAGATGGGAATTTGGTCTGTCCTGTTCACCTCACAGAGCACTGGGTGGTAGAGAAGAAATGACCTCACGTCTGTAACAATGGCTTGTTTAAAAAAAAGAAGAAGGAGAAGACAACAAGGGACATCGACTGTCGTGACATCACTCTTCTCTGCTGCCACTAGAGTGTTCAAGGATGAAGCTGCTTCTTACAAGGGGCTTCAAGATTCCAGGGTCCCCGGATCCCAGGGAACAGGAACTGGGTTGCAGAGCTGGAGGGAGGTCACAGGGTGGAAGGGCGAAGCTGGCACGTGACTTTGATTTCAAGCAGTTTGCAGCAAAGAGGATCCTTGCAAGTGCGGTGGCCTCTCCAGAGCCTACGGAGCAGGGTGCTGGGAGGAGATGGGAGTCAGCATTCCTGAAGTTCCAAAGCCTGACAATTTTTATGTTTCAAATCCGCTCCCTACTTCCCTTTAGCCTATTCTTCCTGGCCATAATCTTACCTATTAACTCAGGAGCAACTTGATTTAAAGGGGACACAGGGTTTCAAACAGGTTCAAGGTGCTCAGAGTTTTAAATAAACCTCTCAATTCCCTTTTTTAATTATTTTTATTTTGCAGGAAAAAACAAAACTGTTGTTTTTCCTTGCAGCACTTTTTCAATGAAGTCAGATTGATAAAGTTTTTTTAAAAATAATCTTTTAAAAGTCAGGATAATACAGTTTAACTTTATTTTATTCAACTAGTATACAGATTATTTTCTGTGTTTCCTGTGTCTAATGGCCATCATTTAATATTGTTTTGCAGACAATAACGGTGCCCAACATTTGGAAAGCACTTTCACACTCACTATCTCAATTTTTTTTTTTTACCTCTACATCATTCCCATTTTATAGGTAAAGAAACTAAGGCTCACAGCCCAAGACCACACTGTCAGGGGAGGCAGGTGTCAAATTCTAAATTGCTGTTTAGAAGCAGCACTCATTCCCAAATATTTTCAAGGTCTGACCTTGAAATTGTATTTCTAGACTGTGGGTGGCAAACAGGAATGGCATGAAAAGACCAGACAGAGAAGAAAAACAAGAAGTGAGTTCCAGTACTGCAGCTGAGTCCCTGGGCTGAAGGAGGTAAAAGGTGCAATCCAAGGAAGTCAGCTGAGGCCAGTGGAAGAGAGCACTTACGCCCTCCAAGGACTTATAGAGGAAGAATGGGAGTGTCCTGGTCCAGTGCATTCGTCTGGCTCCTGAGAGGTCACCTGTGTACTCCTCAGGTGGGGTGCAGTTTGGGAGCATGAAATAATGGGCCAGTATGGATGAAGTATTTACTGAGCACTTACTATATCACTGAGCCAAGTGGCGTGGGACTACAAGTGTCACACGAAGCACATGCGCTGTCCTCAAGGGGCTTCCAGTCTAGTTAGGGAGACAGAGCTAGAACAAGGAATGGCAAAAAAAATCATTCCTGCATTCAATGTCGTAGTATAACTAGAAGCTGTATAGGACTGCAGAGCAGAGGAAGGCCAATGGAGACCAGAGACATTTAGAGATGTGGAAGACAGAATGAGGAGGGCTAACATTTCTAATCAGAGTTACAGAAGGAAAGAAAAATGGAGATGGAGAAGAGGCAATTATCAAAAAGCTAATGGCCTCTCTTTCTTTAGAACTGGTAAAACATCAGGTACAGGTACAAGAAGCACAAAAGATATCAAAAGTATTTAAACACACACATACACACACACACACACATACACCTGGATATATGATAGTAAACTACAAAACACCGACAATACAGAGAAGATATGAAAGCAGCCTGAGAAAAGACCGATCATCCAAGAAAGGGCATACGACTTAGAAAACATCATTCTCAAGGGCAAATATGGCAACCGTCTTCAAAATGCTGGGAGAAAATCTGTGCTGACCTACATTTGTGTACCTGAAAAAGATTATCTTTTAGAAATTGGGTGAGGGGCACCTGGGTGGCTCATTTCATTAAGCATCCAACTCTTGACTTCAGTTCGGGTCATGATCTCACAGTTTGTGAGGTCGAGCCCCACATCAGGCTCTGGGAGGCTGCTTGGGATTCTCTCTCTCCCCCCTCTCTCTGCCCCTCCCCCATTTTCTCTCTTCTCAAAATAAATAAATAAACATTTTTAAAAAATAGAACTTGGGTGACATAAGACATCTTATGAAATGAAAAGAGCAAACCCAACAAGCCAGTAGTAAAAAAAATAATAATAATAACAACTTCTAAAGAATATACTTTAGGAAGAAAAATGATTCCAGCTAGAAGGTCTAAGATGCAAAAAGGATTGATGAACAAAGAGATTAATACATATTTATGTAAATCCAACCAAACATTTTATATATACAAATTATGACATCTATTTTGGGATTTAAAAAAGATAGAACTAAATACTGAACATAAAAGCATGTAAGTTTTGGGGTGCCTTGGTGGCTCGGTCAAGTGTCTGATTTCAGTTTGGGTCCTGATCATGGGTTCAGGACCCTCACTGGGCTCTGTGCTGACAGCTCAGAACCTGGAGGCTGCTTCAGATTCTGTGTCTCCCTCTCTCTTTGCCCCTCCTCCACTTACACTCTGTGTCTCTCTCAAAAATACATAAACATTAAAAAAAGATTTTTTTAAAGATCCCGTCATTAAAAAAAAAAGCATATAAGTCTGGAAGGTGTGCGCAAAAAGTTAATGTCTTACAAGTTTCTTGTATTATTTGGGAAGGGGATTAAATTGATTAACTTAAAATTTGTTTAATATGCATCATGAAATTTCAATGAAAGAAAAGAAGGCATGTATCACACACAAGTTAGTGAGAGGATGGGGATAATGGAATAAGAAAACAAACTTAATCCAAAATGAAGGAGTAAGAAAGGAGAAGAAAGAAAAAGCAAGACAAATAGAAGTACAAAGTAAAGTGACAGAAATAAGCCCAAATATGTCTGCAATCACAGTAAGTGTAAAAAGACTAAACTCATCACTTCAAAGACAGGGATTATCAGATAGGAATTTTTAAAATACCAACTATAGGCTTCTTATAAAAGACACATCGAAAACATGATGGCACACAAAGGTTGAAAGTAAAAAAAAAAAGGTAGAAAAAGATACATCAGTCAAATACTAACCAGAAGAAGTCTGGAAATGCAAACAATATCAGAAAAAATAGATGCAAGGAACTGAGGAGTACAGGAAGTCTCCATAGTGGAGCCTTAGTATTGTTTATGTTAGTAGATGTTTATCTGCTCGGTATTCAGATGAACAGAGAGGAGGCAAGTCTGGATGGGGAGAACTCAACAGAGCTGTGTGATGGGAAGAAATCGGGACAGTGGGATGGCACATTAGAGCTCCTCCAGTTGTATATGACCATGCAGGGTAGCCCTCTCCTCCCCCAACAGCACAGCAGAGTAATGTACCATGTGCCGCAAAACACATGGAGTGGAGCTTACTCACATGAGGCCATCTCCCCTCTGCCAAATGGAGAAATGAAAGCCTAGCTTTGTTTATGTCTGGTCCCTGGGCAATAACGCACCTCCTTATTCATGACAGTGCTGTGATTAGGGCTTAGACGGCCTTGAGTGGAATGTGAGGACCCCTTTCTTTTTGATTTTTCTAAAGGAAGTTCTTTTCAGTGGGTATTTGGGGTTCAGAAGAACAATGTAGTATATTCAGCCAGTAAATTTTGAAATGCAACATCCCCCAATGAACCAAGGGTAGGAAGTCAGGGAAGGGCCATGCGCAAGGAGTCTGGTATTGTCAGCACATCTTTACGGCTGGTCTGAGTCATGTCTACACCACCTTGTGTCTATACTTCTAGTTCTACAACAACTTACTCCGAATTCTCCCCTCCCCCACCCATTCCAACGTTTCTGTATAATAAAATGGCAGGTGGCCAGAACTTGAGATCATAAGTCTACACTCCCAGAGAGAAATCATCTGCACTTTCTTTAAAAGCTCAGCTTCCAGAATAAACCCTGGGATCAGTTCACTTTTAGCCCAAATTCAACAATTCCTTTAAATGATTATTTATGTTCACAATTCTATCTCTGAGTCACTTATGAAAGAATTGATTGTGCTCACTATCAGAGGCCTCACCTTCTGCAAAGTGAAGAAGGCAAATCCATGAGCAAAGCACCCACCGCAAACTTCAAGCCTCCGTAAACCAGGTCCCAGATCTCCCAGAATGGGTGCAGGGACCATCCAGCCATCACACACAGCATTTCCACATCATTCACAAAGAATGGGTGCATGGACCACACTGTGTAGATATCCTTTACATTTTTGTCTTCTTTCGAGGAGATATATTGTGTTTGGGGGAATATCCAAGAGCAGAATCTATTGAGCCAGACATTTTTGTTTATTTGCATAGAACAATGAGAAACTTCTCTATACTATGGGAAAGATAAATTAAGCACAAATTTGCTTCCCCTCTGGAGCTGTTGCCCCACAAGGCACTGTCTTGAATGTGTGAGGATGACTGATTGACATGAAATCAGGTCACCGTCAGATTTCAGCAAATCGGGATTCAGTAGAGTCTTGTCCTTGGCTCTTCACATGCAGGAACAGTCACCCCTCATTAGTCGGCTGTGAAAATAAATCCAGGACAAAGCTAGAGTGGTAGGTGTAGCACCTTAGAAGCAGCACAGAACTGCTGAAAGAGTGAACTCCTCGTGGCTAGTGACTAATATGATAAGAAAATTTTACCTTTTCCAAAGAAGTCAAGAAGTCATAGAGAAGATGACAAAGGCAGACATGGTTGGATCAGATTATAAACAAAAGATGAATTTCAGAGGCGCCTGGGTGGCTAAGTCGGTAGAGCGTCCAACTCTTGATTTCAGCTCAGGTCATGATCCCAGAGCAGTGGGATCAAGCTCTGCCTCGGGCTCTGCACTGAGTGTGGAGCCTGCTTAAGATTCTCTCTCTCTCTCTCTCTCTCTCTCTCTCTCTCTCTCTCTTTCAAAAAAAAAAAAAAAAAAAAGACGAATTCAGAGCGAGCAAATGGCTTTATACCTGACTTCTGACTTGCTACTTCCAGAGCTGCCCCTTGCCATCACACTCCTCTTACTGACATGGGATATGGGCTGATATGTTCTAGCGTGATTTCATCCCTAAAATTTCACACAAAACCATTTCCCTATAAGTCAGTCAGCTATTCAGAAGATTTAGTCAAACAAAGCCCTTTCCTTAAACCTGAAATGTACTCAAGGATTAGGTCTATAGTAATGCAGCAAAATCACTTCAGGGCCCTGAAGCTATGCTTTCATGAGCAATCTTTAAACAACAACAATAATAAAAACAAAAGACTCTCAGGCCAAAGCCTGATGGTCATGGTGGAGACAACAACGCTACTATTTCCTAAAAGAGCCTGTCGTCAAACCAGAACAAATAATTTAATGAGTTTGACCAAGAAGTGGATCAGAATTTGGGGACTGCTGGCAGGAAAACACAGTCCCCCACCCCTCACCCAAAGACTACCACTCCAACTTCTTGTCCCACCATAAAAATAACCGGCCCTATGTCTCACTCCCTCAGAATCCTGCCCTCTTGGATGATAAGTATGAATTGGCTTGTATCCATTGGACAGTGGGCGTTAGCATGTTCTTCTTCCTAGGAAACTGGTATCGGGGAATCTCTCTTCAAGCACATTTCGTTTGTTCCACTTTAGACCTGTTTTCCTTCCATAGTACCATACAGAAGGATGAGAAGAGCAAACCTGCAGAGATAAAGTGGAGGCCACACAAATCATGGAGAAGAAGCTGATGGGGGTGCACAGACATGACCATGGAGAGTCCTTCTTCAGAGGACCTGAATCTTCTTTCTCTCCCTTCACATTTTTGTGACTCCATGACCCTAACCATAGCTGTCTGTCAAACTCAGCTAATCACAGTTGGCTGGTTTCAATGATTGGTCCAAAGGGTGGGTCGCATGCCTTTTCCATTTCAGTGATAAATCTGGAAAATGTGAGTCATGAGCAGGCAGCAGCCATGCCCCCACCATGTGAAGAAATCCCAAGTGAGGTAGGAGAAAGTAGAGAAAAGCCACAGAGAGACTTCTGGTGACTTCAAGTCAGTAGTTGCTACCTCCCACCAACCCACTCCTGCATTTCCAGAGTGCATGAGCAATTAAAGTCCCTTCTGGCCAAAGTTGGTTCCAGTTGAGTTTCTGTCACTTACAGCCTAGAGTCCTAACTAGAACAGAAAGTGCCCTGTCAAGGGTTCTCATCTTGTGTTAGTGGCCAGGCTGAAATAAGACTCCAGAGCCCCTGATTCTACCTTCTCAGGTCACAGGGATCTTCAGTTGGCTGAGTGATCTCAGACGAGCCACAGCCCCACTCTGAACTGTCTGTTGGGTTGGAGTTCACGATCTCAAAGTTTTCTCAAAAAATAAGTCTAGGCAGCACCTGGGTGGCTCAGTCCATTAAGCCTCAACTCTTGATTTCAGCTCAGATCATGGTCTCATGGTTCATGAGATTGAGCCCTGCATCAGGCTCTGTGCTGTGACAGCATACAGTCTGCTTGGGATTCTCTCTCTCTCTCTCTCTCTCTCTGCCCCTCCCATGCATGTGCTTGCTCTCTCTCTCTCTCTCTCTCTCTTTCTCAATCTCTCTCTCTTTCTCTAAATAAATAAAATAAACTTTAAAAAAGTCTGTGATTTTGTTTGGTTTTAAAACAATGAAGAAAAGACAGAAAAACAAAGAATGAGAAACAGAAGACCTGTGTGGAAATGGGGGAGAGAGAGAGAGAGCAGCTGCTTGAAGGAAAAGCCCAAATGGCACAATTAATCTTTGTTCCCTGCTAGAGGCTAGAAAAAGTAAAAAAAAAAAATTATTAGGAGTTCTGACACAGACTGACATCGATCAATTGTACACAAAATAATTTTTTTTATTAGAGAATATGCCATCCCAAAGTGAGCTTGTGGAAAATCAGATAACCCAGCTTGAAAAGAGAAAACAGTGGTAGCTCAAGTTTGTGTGACTGGAGACAGCAGGGGGTCTCTAGGCCTTTATTACTTGGGGAACAGAATGTTCCCTAGAATAAATGGGCCACCAGGCAAGTGTCAGAAACTTCAGTGGTTCAGGGATTTCCTTTCTTACTGGTATAAGTGATGGCAGATGTGAAGCGGTAATTCTAGGTCATCTGTGAGGGAAGCAGCTTCCAGACAGGGTCAGTTCTGCAGCATGGTTGTGAGTGCTCTTGGAGCCTTAGTCTTGAATGTTTCTGCAATTATTCCAACAAGTCTGGGAGTTTGTCACCATCTCTTAATACAATCCTTTTCTGCTTAAACTAGCCAGAATAGATTCTGTTGCTTGCAACTGTGAACCATAATATGTAGGTGTCCATATGGTAGAGTGGAGCTTAGTTGAGGGGGAGAGTACCAATTATGTGCCAGGAACTGTAAATTGTGCCAGCATGACCTTACGTATCATCTCCTACGAGGCCCATGAGATAGGTACTACTGCCTTCATTGTACAAATGACAGAAACCCAAGTCAGAGAAGTTAGATAGCCTGCCCAAAGTCACCCAGCAATAAGCAGAGCCCAGATTCAAATTCAGGCTGGAATCTAAAGCCTATGCTCTGTTTTCTGCTCCAGATATTTCTCATGTATGCTCAATAATCCATTTCATTAAAAAGCTAATTTTTTGTGTGTTTAAAAATAACTTAAGCATTCAATCTGATAGATCTGATTTGGTTACCCCCACTCCTCATGGCTTCCCTCAGCCATGTCTCTCTGTGTTCCACTTCCCTCAGGACTGTGGATGAACAAATTGACTTCTTGGGTCACCTAGACCCTGCAAGACCTAATCCCTGCCTGCCTTTCCGGCAGGATCTCCACTCACTTACTTTGCTCCTTTCTGTGACTTGAATGTTGGTGTCCCCCCAAATTCATACGTTGAAATCCTAATGCCAAATGGGATGGTATCCTTTGGAGGAGCCCTCATGAATGGGATTAGAGCTCTTATAAAAGAGACCCCACAGAGCTCCCTAGCTTTTCCACCATGTGAGGACACAATGAGAAGTTTGTGGCCCAAAAGAGGACCCTCTCCCAACCATGCTGACACCCTGATCTTGGACTTTCAGTCTCTAGAATTCTGAGAAATAAATGTGTGCTGTTTATAACCCACCCAATCTGTGGTATTTCATTATAGTAGCCTGAGTGAAGGGACCAAGTCTCTCCTCACACTGACCTTCTTTTATCTCTTAAAACATTCTAAGCTCTTTCCTTCTCATGGTCCAGCACTGTATCTCCAGAGCTAGTGTCAAACTTGACCCTTAGTAAGTGCTCAATAAATATTTATTGAATGAACGCATACTTGATTCTTCAAGGGATTTGCTGTGTTGAGTCTTACATATGGGGGAAAAATCTTGGAATAAGTCAAGTTCTACTCTCCAAAGTCCCAAGGCTGAAGCAATATGAGATGCGTGATCTGGGCCATTTCCCCTTAGTGGAGGGTCGGGGGGGGGGGGAGACCACCTGGGACTTTTTTAAAGAATCTCAATGGTGCCTTTCCAATCGCCAGTGACCTCAAGCTGGGAGCGTATTTGGAGAGATCAGAATGGATGGAGAAGGAGTCCCAAGACACCCTCATTGGAGGTCATTAGAACACCATTCAACTCCACCCAACAATTATGTACACACGTGTGTACATGTGCATATGTGTAAGTGTATATGTTGAATAGTCGGTTCACAAACCTCATGAGTGGATGACAAACCTTCAGGAAAGGGAGGAGAGATGAACGTGTGGAGAACCTTACTGCTGGAAAGATAAACAAAAGCTGCATAGCCTTTCGTATGGAGGACTCTGATGGAGTCTTGTCCTCAACCAGGAAACATTTATGTCTGGTCCCAGAGACCTGATTTGGGATTCCCAGGGATGGCCTCTCTGGATCCAGCCTCATGCCTTTTCATTGCTGTACTTTCTTTTGTGGTTGTGGTTCTTTTGTGGTTGTTTCACCTAAAAATCATAGATTCTTTGGAGATTAACAAATGATGTATCTGCATTCTTCTCAAGTAATAGAACAAATCAGTCTAAAATTCACAAAATACCTTAGAGACCACTGACTGTGGTCCCTCCTTATTCTAAAGGATGGGGAAACCATATCCCAGAGAAAGGAAAGAACTTGCCCTGAGTCACACGGCTGGCAGAAGCAAGCCCCAAACCCCAGTCTCCCAACACCCAAGATCCAACACCACGCTAGGTCTCTTGTCACAGCACCACATGTCCAGCCACCCAGGACCACAGGCTTGATTTACATCACAACATGTGGGCTCTTACAGTCTCCAGCCGGGGCTCCCCACCATGCCGTGGGGCTCTGGATGTGCCCCTTACCTCACACGTTGACTTCAGCAACGCCACCCGATTGGTTGCTCTGCCATAGAGCCAAGTCTCCCATTGTTAATCATCTTTTAAAAGAGTTTAACATCTGCTGCAGGGAAATTTACTGGCCTCAAGTTACCGGCTATAATTTTGGTCATTTGGGGGAAATAATGATGCTATAGTCGTCACTTTCCAAATGTTGCAGGAACCTGACCCAAATCAAGAAACCTCTCAATAAATCAGCTCAAAAACAGCATCAATTTCTAGCCTTGCTATTTAGAATGTTGCAGCTCTGAATCAGTGTCTGGGCTAGAGAAAGCATCCAACTCAAAGTCTCTAGATTTTAATAATAGCTGCCATTGTTCAAAGAGGGATTCATAACTCTCAATGGACTCTGGCCAAAAAGCTTGAGCCAGACTCTGTATTTATGTATGTTTGGGTGTACTAAGTGCTCTGCAAGTTTCATGAGTGATTCTTTCAGTGTGGGAGCTACCCTGATCTCCAAGCCACGGTCCTGCTTGTGGACATCACCATGGACCAGGCCCTCCCTACTGACAAGGCTTCTTTGGCCCTTGATTTGTGTACAGATGGCTGGATCGTTGTACATAATGACATAGGTCACCAATAATTTCTTTAAAAAAGAAGGTAACTCTTATGGAGTGCTTGTTCTTGCCAGGATCCATTCTCTTAATTCATGTAATCCTCACAACCCTATGAGACAGGTACTACTGTTATCTTCATTTTACACATGAGGAAACTGAGGCACAGAGTGAGCAAATGACTAGCCCAAAATCACACATGTAATCAGAAAAGCTGGGGTTTGAACTCAGTCGGGCTCCCGAGACTGACCTCCCTCTCTCTTTTATTTTTTAAATGTTTATTTATTTTTGAGAGAGAGAGCACACGTGAGCACATGAGTGGGGAAGGGGCAGAGAGAGAGAGACAGAGGATCCGAAGCAGAGTCCGCGATGACAGCAGAGATCCCAATGTGGGGCCTAAACTCATGAACCATGAGATCATGACCTGAGCTGAAGTCATATGCTTAACCAACTGAGCCACCCGGGCGTCCCCTCCCTTTCTTTTTTAAACAGCTTTATTGAAATATAACTCTCTGGCAATGCAAGCTGGTGTAGCCACTCTGGAAAACAGTATGGAGGTTCCTCAAAAACCTAAAAATAGAACTACCCTATGACCCAGCAATTGCACTACTAGGCATTTATCCACGGGATACAGGTGTGCTGTTTCAAAGGGACACATGCTCCCCAATGTTTATAGCAGCACTATCAACAACAGCCAATTTATGGAAAGGACCCAAATGTCCATTTATGGATGAATGGATAAAGAAGATATGGTATATATACAATGGAGTATTACTCGGCAATGAAAAAGAATGAAATCTTGCCATTTGCAACTACGTGGATGGAACTGGAGGGTACTACGCTAAGGGAAATTAGTCAGTCAGAAAGAGACAAATATCATATGACTTCATTCATATGAGGACTTTAAGAGACAAAACAGATGAACATAAGGGACGGGAAACAAAAAGAATATAAAAACAGGGAGGGGGACAAAACAGAAGAGACTCATAAATATGGATAACAAGCTGAGGGTTACGGAAGGGGTTGTGGGAGGCAAGATGGGCACTAAGGAATCTACTCCTGAAATCATTGTTGCACTAGATGCTAACTAATTTGGATGTAAATTTTGAAAAATTTAAAAATTACAAAAAAAGAAATATAATTCTCAGACCATACAGCTAACCTTCTTAAAGTATACAGTGCACTGGGTTTTTAGTGTATTCACAGAATTATGCAACTATCATCACTAATTCTGAAACATTTTCATCACCTCAAAAAGAAACCCTATACTCCTCAGCAGACATTCCTAATTCCCACCCCCTCCTTCTCCCAGGCCCTGGCAATCTCTAATCGACATTCTGTCTCTATCGATTAACTTGTTCAGGGTATTTCGTATGAATGGAAGCCTACGATATATGTGCCTGGCTTTTGCACTTAGCATAATGTTTTCAAGATCTATCTGTGTCGTACCATGCATCAGTACTCCGTGTCTTTTTTATAACCAAATGATATCTCATCGTACAGATATACCACTTTTGTTTATCCATTTGTCAACTGATGGGCACTTGAGTTGTTCCCGTTTCTTGGCTGTTACGAATAACGTTGCTGTGAACGTTTGTTTGCAGGTTTTTGCACATACCCAAGTTTTCTTTTCTCTTGGGTACACCCAGATGTGGAATTGCTGAGTCACATGCTTACTCTATGTTGAACTCTTTGAGGAACTGCCAAACTATTTCCCAAAGTGACTGCACCATTTTACTTTCCCATCAGCAATGTAAGAAGGTTCCAGTTCCTCCACATCCTCACCAACACTTGTCATTTCCCACTGTTCTGATGATAGCCATCCTCGCGAATGTGAAGTGGTATCTCATTGTGGTTTTGATTTGCATTTCACTAATGACTAACGATGTTGGGCATCTTTTTACATACCTATTGGCTATTTGTACATATATTTTCTTTGGAGAAGCATCCATTCAAATGCTTTGACTATTAAGAAAATGATTGCCTTATTATTGTTGAGTTGTAGGAATTTTTTATATCTCCTGGATACAAGCACCTTACAGGTAAATGATTTTCTGCCATCCTGTGGGTCATCTTTTCACCTTCTTGATGGTACCCTTTGAAGCACAAAAGTTTTCATTTTTGTGAGGTCCAAACTATCAATTGTTTTCTTCTGTTGCTTGTGCATCTGATGGAGTATCTAAGGACTTCCCCAGCATAAGGTCAGGAAGACTTGCTCCTACATTTTGTTCTAACAGCCTTAGAGTTTGGGGTTTTATATTTAGGTCTTGATATGGTATGAGATAGAAATCCACCTTTATTCTTTTGCATTGGATATCCCGTTGTTCCAGCATGATTTCTTGGAAAGACTGTTCCCCATCCCGCTGAATGCTCATGGCACCCAGAGGCTTCTCTTGACTACTACACTCAATGCCTGTCTTGAAAACTTTTGGGAGATGACTGCCTGTGTGTGTGTGTGTGTGTGTGTGTGTGTGTGTGTGTTACAAAAAGCAGAGACCCTCAATGCTAGCCCTTGGTGAACTTAAGTTGTCAGGTGTCTGAAAGTCTAAAGAGTGACAGTGATTAAATAAGACCAAAGCCAGAGTATCCATCTGATCTCCAAAGTCTGAAAAACCACTGGAAAAGAGGTGGAGTGTTAATAGAGGTCTGAGAAACAAAAGTCTCATGAGGAAGAAGGAAGGAAGAAAACTCCGTAAGGAGAAAATGCTGCCTAAACTAGCAGACATCCTCTGGTTACCTCTTGGGTGAGTTCTAGTGTTCTCTGCCCAAGACACATCTGAATGAACATATAGAGTCAGATGGAGTCAGCCAATGTTGTGATTGGAGTTTCAGATCTATGATGATTTCTATCAGTCCTTCCTCTAAAACTTGGCTTATTTCTGTCTCTGTCACAACTGTTAATACAATAACTTCCTTCCCATTATTTGGGCCAGAATCTGCCCCACTGGTGGCTCAGGGTCCTCATCTCAAGGAATGGCAAGGCTATGACTTTGTGGCCTTGCCCTTTCCAGAAACATCTCTTCAACCTCAGAAGGAGCTCTGGCACTACGCAATTAGTGATTCATTGGTTCCTCTCCAAAGACAGCACCCCATATATGAGGGGTACTCAGGCAATTCGAAAAGCCATGACTTTCAGAAATAATTCCTTTGGGATAGAAGTGATATCATATTGAGTAAGGCATCCTACAACATGAAACTTACTCGGAAGTGATCAAGCCTCAATTATTTTACCTTAACTTCTTTAGGATTTGCTTTCCTTTCCTCTACATTCATCATGAGCCACCCCCTCACTCTCCAAAAGGTTTGTATAAGCCAGGGCAAATAACACTAGTTGCTATATCAACCCCTCAAATTAAAATAGTTTAATTAAAGAAAAAGTCATTACTGTCTCCCACAAAGTCCAATGCACATGTTCCAAGCCAGGGCACAGACTCCCATATGGTCTTTCAGTGCCCTAAGGTTTTTCTATCTTGTGGGTCTGCCATACTCTTAAGACTCTAAGCCCCCTGCTGGACCCTATCCAGCCAGCAGATGGGAAAGAAAAGATATGGAATCACTGGGCTGGTATTAACGGGCTAGACTTGAGTGACATGTTTAGCTACATTCCATTGGCCAGAACTCAATCACACGGACACATCTAACTCAAAAGAGCCTGGGGAACAAAGCCTCCTGTGGCCAGGAGACAAAGGAAATGTTTTCGGTGAACAACTTGGCAGTCTTTTCAGCAACTATGAAGCTGCAGAATTCAGCTTCCAGGATGACAAAATCTTTATGATGCTTCCAAGTTGTCCTGTTGTGCTCCTTCCTCTGAGCTCAAAAAGGTCTCCCTGGCCATTTATTACAACTGTATCTGTATGCAAAGGGCCCATAAGCAGATCTGAAAGCCAGGCAGTGAGATGAGCCTGAGCAGGATCCTTCCTTTCATAAGCTCAAGATGGTCAAACAAGATTTCTACAAATACCCACCTTTGGTAAAAAGTCAAGAAGATGTGATGAGAGCCTGAGCTGGGTAGAGAAGACTGGGGTTGATGTGTTGGCTGAAAGGATAGGACCCAAGAAACAGAAAAACAGTCATGTCTCTCTGGAGGGCTGAGCACAAAGGCAAAGCCAACTGCCATGCCTTGAAGCAGAGATTGGAGATATCAGAACAAAGCATGAATTAATTAATCAATCTAGGCATTGAGGATCAACAGTTACTAGCATCACACACAAAAAAGGGACAAACCTTATGTGTCTCCTGATGAAAAAGCACCTTAGTTACTTCCTCTTCCTGAATAAGAACATATCACCTAGGGGGGAAAAAGCCTGAATGTGATCAAGCCTCAAGGTCCAACTACTAATTTATCAAAAATGCACAGAGTAGAAGAACATGCTAACTGACACCATGAGGCTGCAATCAGCAAGATCTAGTCTGTGCAAAACCCTATAGGTCAAATGGTCCTGGCTCTTCAACAAATGCATGGCAAGGAAAAGGGGATGAGGAAGGAAGGTTTATACAAAAAGGGACTTAAAAAGATATATCAAAGGAGGCGCCTGGGTGGCTCAGTCGGTTAAGCGTCCAACTTCAGCTCAGGTCATGATCTCACAGTTCGTGGGTTCAAGCCCCTCATTGGGCCCTCATTGGGCTGACAGCTTGAGCCTGGACCCTGCTTCAAATTCTGTGTTTCCGTCTCTCTTTGCCCCTCCCCTGCTCGTACTCTGTCTCTCAAAAATAAACAAACATTTAAAAAAAAGATATATCAAAGATGTGGGCAAAACTAAAATGCAGCACTTAAGAATGCATACTTGTATGATAAACTATTAAAAAATGTCTGCCACAAAAGTCATCCACCTTCACAGGAAAGAAGAGCCCCAGTGTCTCAAGTAGCTAAGGAAGCTCCTGCCCTGTTTCTGGTTTTCAAAATGAACTTAGGCAAGTCTCTGCCTCTCTCTGGGCCTCACTTTTTCAGTGGCAAAAATAAGGCCAACTATACCATTTATGCCAAACTTCTAGGATTTTCCTGAGAACCAAATGTGCCTGTGCCACCCACTTTATTCCTTGTCCCCTTGGTGAGCCAGTCACCTTCTGCACTGAACCTCATCTGAACCAAGAGATGCAAACCCTCCCTTCCTGCTGGCCCCATAGTCATGAACACATCACTGTGATGTTCCAGCTAGTTTCTTATGACTCCTTCTCAACCTGCAGTGTCGCCAGTACCCACTAAGGAATGTGGGCACAATAAAGTCTATTGTAGACATGCAATGGAGTCCATTGAGGGAATAATAGGTAGGAAAGTCTATCATGAATAAGAGGTAGTTACAAGTGTAAACTATTATAGTTCTTTGTTGTTTTCACTGAGCTATAGGATTAGGACACTAGAGGAGAAATGTCATATTGTTAAGACTAGAGGGTTCAACAGTCTGTGGCCTTTCAGGCAGAGGGGACATTTTGATGAAAGAAAGGGAAACAGAGCACATAATCTAGGTGGGTGCTTTGTCTTCGTAGGGGAGGCAGATGGTAGCACCAGAGAGGGTGTCCAGAGGAAGTGGTGAAAAGAGGAGAACGGAGAGGATGTCTACAGGCAAACCTATATACAATTTTAACTTTGCTAGGGTCTGATCTCATCTGTGTGACTGAGTGGATGACAGAAACATTCCACCACCTGAAAATAGCCCGGAGCAGAAGCTCTGCTGCTGGCCTTTATAGTGAGCTCAAACCATCCTATGCTCTTCTCACGGTCCAATGGGCTTCACTGGGAGGCCATGTGGCCACGAACAAAAATCTCACGGGGCCCTGGACTGAATGATGTCAAGTAGGTCCAACCAACCTTGAGTATTTCTAGAAGCTCATCCTCAAGATCTGTGTTTCCCGGTAGACTATATGCACCAGGTTTCGTGTGCCAGGGGGTGGTTTTCAGGAACAGCTGATCTGAACAGTTGCTGGAGAGAAGACTGGGATGTTACTGAGCCTTAAATATGGTCTTGGAGGGATAACCTGCATGCAATTACATAACTGGTATTCAAATGAGCTATCAGCTTTGTTCTCTGAGGGTGGTGTCCATTCACCTTCACTCCCCTGCCCAGTGCATGGAGAATCTGGGCTCTCAGTTCTGGTTTTACATCCAGGTACCACAGGGAGGCTTTTTGACAAGACACGTTTCGGGTCCTTAGTTATTTCCTCTTCCAAAATGAGAAACAGGAGCGTACAAAATAGCTCAGAGATTCCCAGACAGTCACTCAATGTGGTAGACCTGCCCACTCCAAGGCCAGAACTCAGGGGTATCTCAGACCAAGTTGGTGCAAAGATTTATCATCCCACACACAAGGGAGACTCACAGCTCAGGAGCAGTGAGACCAGTTTTGTAGAACTTCTCCGTCCAAGGTACTGTCTTTCCAGAAGTTACAAGGCACATATGACAGAAGTAACATTTCAAATGCATCCCAAAGCAGCAATGTCCCTTGCCAATGATGCAGGCTGTCTATGGAAGGGTCTACAAGATGGTATCACCATTTTCTACCTGAGAATTCTCTGCCATGTCCCCATGGCTTAAGAATAAGACCCTGGCCCTCTTTCTGTGACAAGCTTTGGAAAAACTGAACTGACACTGGGCTGGAAGAAAATCCCTGAGCCACGTCCCAAGGCCAGGTCTGCGAGGAAGTGAGAGAACAGCCAGTACCAGCTCTCCTCCTCCTGCTGCTGCTGGGCTTCTGTTTTCTCAGCCCCCTCCAGCAGCTCCTCCTTTCGGCGGCAGCTCGGGTGAGAATTATGGAATTGCTATTATTACCCCAGCCCGGTGTCCAGGGCTTGATGGCTGCTGCCCTGGCAGCTCCTGCCTAGAGGCAAGCCAACTGCAGTGACAATAAAACAAAGTCCTTGGCAGCCGAAGGCCTCTCCTCTGTGTGCTGGGGCTGACGAAGGGGATGTGAAGCCAGCCCTGACTCCGGCTCCTTGGGAAGTCTTGGAGCTGGCCCATTGCCTCCCTGGCATCTGATTCCAAAGGCATTTTTCAGCCCAGCTGGGAAGGCCATGACAGTCTCAACAAGGCTCATTCTATCAACCTCAAGAAAGGAGAGTCTCCAAGCCAGGGCTGTCTGACCAGGGCCTCTTCCCAAAAAGAAGGATATTAGTTTGCCCTAATTAGGCTGGCCTTCTCAATCAACCAAACAAACAAATAGGATTTAGAGAGCACCACTGCATTCCAGGGCATTGCTCAAGATTCATGCATCCAACACAGCTTTCTACAGCACTCGCTTTGTGTCAGGCACTGTGTTAGGTGCTGACGATATATCCGTGGACAGAGGGGACAAAAATCCCCATCCTCCTGGGAACTGTACTTCATTGTCAGGAGAGAGATGAGAACAGGATAGATCATTAATTTAGTGAATTAGAAGGTAATGGGTGCTATGGGGGGGATTTGAGCAGTCAGGGATATTGGGTGTGCAGGAGGCGAGAGTGAGGTTTCAATGCGTAGTCAGGGAAAGCCTCACTACAAAGGTCACATCTGAACCAAGACTAGAAGGCAATGAATGGTCAAAACCTAAACCCCACACTGATCGCCTTTCATGGGTTTACCAGGCCTGTTCACAGACGGCCATAACAGTAGATGTCTCGAGAAATGCCAGACTGGAGGGTGGTGGGAATTCAGAAGAGGAAGCCAGTACAGACCACTGCAACCAGGGAGGAGAGCACGCCATCTTGGATCTGCTCCAAGGAGGGCTTTATTGCTGGCAACTCGGGAGAGACACCTAAGGCAGGTAGGGTTTCAGCTGAGGCGTGACCAGAAATATAAGGAAAGGGTGTAACTGGGGCTCAGGGAAGGAGAGTAGGGACCAGGCGGGGAAAAGACAAGACCAGAGGCCCATTCCAAGGTGGGGGCAGTCCAGGGAAGAGAAATACCTGTACAGCTCTAACAGGCTGAGCTAGTAGGAAATCCCCCTTTTTCCCATTAGATAGACACTTCCAGATCTGATTGTTCTCCTAAGACCAAACCCACTATACCAGATGGTCTCAAACCTGCCTGCCTATCAGTATTACCTGGTTTTTAATAATACAACTTCCTGGGTCTCATTCGGGACCCATAAATCAGAGTCTGTATTTCTTTTCCTTTTAAGTGTGTTTATTTATTTTGGGAAAGAGAGCATGAGCCAGGGAGGGGCAGAGAGAAAGGAAAAGAGAGAATCCCACGCAGCCTCCACACTGTCAATGTGAGCCTAATGTGGAGCTTGACCTCATGAACTGTGAGATCATGACCTGAGCTGAAATCAAGTGTCAGATGCTTAACTGACTGAGCCATCCGGGTGCCCACAGAGTCTATGTTCTTTAAAAGCTCTCCAGATGGTTCCAAAGACCTATCAGATTTGGGGTCCACAGTTCTGGCCTTACACTGTCACATTTTTACAACCAGAATAATTTCAGAGGCAGCTCACATGGCAGAAAAGTCATACCAGTGGCTCTCCTCATTGAGTGGAAACGATCTGTTACATGTCAGTCATCATGATAAGCCATGAGCCCCTTGAAGACAGGGACTATATCTTACTTTTCCGTACGAAAACTTGAGCATTTTCTATATGAAACATAGGCTTGATAAATATGTTTTGAAGTGAACTGAGCCAGGTACTAGCCATTCAGCTGTGGCCATGACCCTTAGCCTCCCTAAGCCTCAGTCTGCATCTATAAAATGGGTACAATGATTGCCGCCCTTCCTGTCTCGCAAGATTTGTGAGAGGCCCAAAGTGAGGTAACTTGGATACTCACAGGAGCCACTGAGCAGTTTTTTAGGAATTCCCAATGGAGAGGAAGCTAGGCATGGGTGATCCAGAACAGATCATCTTACAGCCCTGTTTAACCTTGGAATCCATCCCATGAGTCAGCTTCCTTCCTGAATTTTTTCTTTTGCTTTAACTAAAAAAATCACCCATCCGCACTGAACAAAGAGTTAAATAAGTATCTACTATGTGCTATGCACCATATTTGGCAATAGGGACCCCACAAATGAAAAAGACACAGTCCTGACTGTCACAGAGCACAAATGTAAACTTGAAGGAGTGAATACACGGACTAAAGTAGCTGGTATAGGCAAGCGGGAGGGGGGTTGCACTCAAAGACATAACTTCCAGGCCTGAATAATAACCAGAAGAAAATCTTTAAGAGTTCAAGGCAGAAAGTGCACAGTGACCAGAGAAAGGCAATGACACAGGAAACAGGAAACAGATAGCTCTTTCAGGATCAGCAAGTCAGGAGACATGACCGGAGTGGGGAGTGGGTGCAGAAGACACAGGAGAGGAGCCAGGAGTGGTAAACAGCCTCAAACATGGCACCCGATGATCCCTGCCTCCTGGCATTCCTGCCTTTGTATGATCCCCTCCCTTTGAGTGTGGATTGTATCTAGCAACTCACTTCTAACAGGGAGAATATGGCAAAAGTGATGAGATGTCACTTCCAAAATCAGCTGCAGGAAAGACTATAGCTTCCTTCTTGAGTGCCCTCTCTAGCTCTCTCGCTGGCTCTCTCTGAGGAAGCCAGTACCATGTTGGGAGCTGCCCTGAGGAGAGACCCATATGGCAAGCAACTGATATCTCTGGCCAATGGCCAGTGGGGACCTGAGACACTCAACCAAACTGCTTATGAGGAACAGAATCCTACCAACAGGCACACGAATAAGCTTAGAATTGGGTCCTCCTCCAGCTGAGCCTTCAGATGAGACCACAGCTTGGCTGCCATCTTGACTGCAGCCTTATGTGACCCTGAAGTGGAGGACCCAGCTAAGATGCACCCAGATTCCCATGAGACAATGAATATTTGCTGTTTTAAGCTGCTAGGCAACTTAATTTAACACAGTAATAGACACAAGTGGCCCTCCAAGTTTTCAAGCATGAAAGCAAAATAAATAATTAAACCTAATCTTCATTAACTGTGTTGATTGGCAGTGAGGGACCTCTGCAGGAAGCCCAGTGAGGAGTGATGGGCTTTTGAACAAGGCAGCAGCAGAAGAAACGGAAAGGAATGGACAAGAGATCTTGCGAGATCCAGTGCAGGGGACATGGCTTCCAAGAGGACAGACGGCCCATTCATCTGGTTACTCAGACCAAAAGCCTCAAAGTTGTCATTGATTGCTCCTTTACTCAGTCCACCAGTAAATCCCATCTTTACCCTCCCTCCCTCTCAGATCATACCACTTCCCTACTCAAACCCCACAGATGGCTTCTAACTGCACTTAGCACGAAATCCCGAGAATCCCCATGGTCTGCAAGGCCCAGTGCACCCTAGCCTCCGGCTGCGCTCTGAGCTGGCCCTGCTCACACAGCCCAGCCAAACCGTCCCTTGCTAGCCCCTCTGGAATTCTCTTCCTGCAGATGCTGTTCACTCCACTCACTCCTTTAGTCGCCTCAGAAAAGGATTCTGAGGATTCTGATTCAGAAAAGGATGAGGAAACATTTAAGCTGAAGTCCTGAAGAAAACCCACAGAACTTGCCATCTTGGATGGCTTAGGGAAACTGGCCTCATTCGTTCTGAATCACATCACCTGCAGCAAGATCAGTAGTATGGAGTAGGGCAAAAGCCTTCCCTGGATGATGCCGGAAATGTGGCGTGTGGCACCCAATGACCAGAGAGAATGGGGGACATTCTTCTTGGGGGTTATTGCACGTGTGGAGCATCTCAGTGACAGCCCCTCCCACCCGTCACGGCCACTGTGACTGCCCCAGACCCTTCCCCTCTGCCAGTGGACTTGATCCCCCAGCAAAGCTAAAGATGCTGTCTTCACCACTGCCTGTGCTGTCCCACGACAGAGGCACAGGGAGCAGAGGGATTTGTCCTAGGCTTTCTTGTTCCCAGTTCAAATGTACCCCCATCATCCTTGGGTCTTCAAAACAACGAGCACTGGACAGGAAAACAATAAATAAATCTTTTTGGCTTTTCTTTTTTTGAGAGAGAGAACGCACGTGAGCTGTAGAGGGAGAGAGAGAGGCTGAAGCAAGCTCCACGCTCAGCATGGAGTCCGACTCGGGGCTCGACCTCACAACCCTGAGATCATGACCTGAGCCAAAACCAAGAGTTGGACGCTTAACCCACTGAGCCACCCAGGCGCTCCCCAAAATAAATAAATCCTAATAAGAAAATAAGTGATGGGTAAAAAGTCCTTTGTCACTTGCGTGACTATTTTAGCTTAACATGGCGTGGGTGTGAAGTAGTCACTCATTAAGTTGACCTTTATTGGCCACCTACCAGCTGTGTGGTCAGACGTCGTGCTAAGCAGCAGCCACTTGCTGTGCTCAGTACGTGCCAGGGCGGGGCACAAGGCTGGGTCTGAGGGGCCAGGCGGAGTGGGCCTGGGGAAAGGAGGGCTCTCCTGCTCGGTGCCTGCCGCTGGCGAGAACCACAGCCCCCACGGGGCCTTCCGTCGTCTGCCCGATGAAGGGTCTTCACAGCCCTTGGCCCAGTGGCCGTCCCCCTTCCCCTCACTCTGGGCTCCCGAGAGGCCTCCTACCAGCACTGGGCCAGCCAGCTGGCCGTGAGTCCACCACAAGCATGGTGTTGGTCTACTTGGCAGTGAGCAGGGCCGTGATGATGTGAGATGGCGCTACCCGATGACCCAGTGAGTCAACAGTGTGCCCCTCCCCCCAGTCCTCTACCTCATCGGCCCCCTTACAGGCCACCCACAACGTCCTAGACATGCCAGTTCTCCAATTTTCACTTTTTCCTTAAAGACAGAAGAAAAAAGACAAGAAGTTGGAAAACCAAAGGGACCAGGTAGTGAGCAGGGAGGTGCCTTCGAGGGGAGTCAATCAGGGTGGGAGCAGAGGATATCAGGGACAAGGGACCTACAGATCTCGAGGGCAATGGGCCCCACTCCAGTGGTGACAGGAGTCCCCTGGATCCTGGGCAGACCTGGAAAGGGCTTTGAACACCATCTCACTGAGCCTTGGTTTCAAGTCAACTGATGTTCGCAGAGGTTAGATGAATTGCCCAAGTTCGCAATTAAGCCAGATTTGTTCTGGCCTTAGAGAATGGAAGAGAACGTTGAAAAAATAGTTACCTTGGACAGAAAGGCTGCCTTTTAAGGCACTCAACCATATAATGACACCTAATCATTTACCTACGACGGGTCTCCATCTGGTTTCCTCTAGACTAGCCTAAGCTCCTTAAAAGCGGGTGTTTCTGAGATCCTCTCATGTCATGGACACCCAGGAAGTGCTGGCCCAAATTGACAAACAGGAAAAAAGAATAGCGGGTGCAGCCCAGGCAAGGAACAGAATAGATGATGAGCGAAGAGATAACCCTTAAGTTGCCTACAGCCCACCCCTGCTGAGCAAGAAGTCAAAGCCAAAAGCCAAAAGCAAAAAGCAGTGTGGTCTAGTTAACTAACCTGAATTAAAATTTAAAAAAAAAAAAAAAAAAAAAAAAAGCAGTGTGGTCTAATGGAAAAGCACAGAATCAAAAATAACCATAGGCACATTGTTAACAATATCAAGAACGTGCGTTGCATAGCACGCTATTTCGTCGCAGAGCCTCGTCACCATGGCCTGCTGGCAGGGGCAAGTCAAGGTCACACTTAAGGTACCCGATCCTGAAAATCTCACAGCGAGAGGAATTGCAGAGAGACGAGTGTCCTTTCTTACCTAAAGCCCAGGCAGTGCCGACAGATTCAATTTTCACGCCTGCCCGGAATGAAAAATAGCCTATTTCAGGGCCTGCCTTGTGTTTATCAGAATCTCCAGGGGACGTGAGAAGTTTGAGGAAAGCACGCTCTAAAACGATCGTTGATTTTTTTTTTAAGTCACCTATTTCATTTATTTTGAAATTTCAAAAAGCATCAAGAAAGGGCATGAGATTTTTTTTAATGCTCATCAGAAGGTCTGGGTTTGAAAGGCTGAGAAATCCCACAAACGTGTCTGCTTCTGCCAGGGGCACGCCTCCCGCTCCCCAGCGTCCTTGCAAAGAACGCAGAAGGGGGTGTGCCGGGGTCTCCTGTCCTCACCCTTCTCCTCCTGAGGGAGACAAATAGCCCTCCAGCTGTGTTCGGGAATCACTTTCATCCTCTCCACTGTATCTGATCTGTGGGACCCCTCTGTGAGCCCCGCAGGAACCCTACCCAATTCGACAAATACTCCTTGAAGGCTGCTGGGAGCCAGGCGCTGGTCCTTAAGGGCTAAATGACCCCAAACCGAGAGCCTGGAAGAGGAGTTAGGGAGGCCACTCATTTCCCAGAGGAGGCAACAAGGTCCAGAGAGGAAAAGGAGTTGTTCTCTGTCACCCAGTTAACGTTGGAGTCAGGACTCGAACCCAGGTCCCCCAGATCTTCACAATCCAGTGCTCCATTACCACAGCACATAGTACCCTTCGGTTGTCCCCTGCCCAAGAAAAGGAGAGACGAGACTGAGAGTACGGATCTGCCAGCAGCATGCTAGGACATTTGGTGGAGACGGTTTACAAACAGGGTCTTCTGTGCTTCTTTTCTTTCTTTCTTCTTTTTCCTTCAAGATTTTATTTAGGTTCTAGTTAGTTAACATATAGTGTAGTGTTAGTTTCAGGAGTAGAATTTAGTGACTCCTTTTTTGCCTGTAACACCCAGTGCTATCATAACAAGCACTTCTGTACTTGCAACGGCACTTTCCTGTGTCATTTCACACCCACCCTCCAAGTACTGAGTCCCAGAGGCCCTTAATGTCTGGTGGTTCCTCGTAAATGGCCATCAGCACAGGCGCTGCCCAGGGCTGCGGGGAGGAGCAGTGACAGCTGGGTCGTACCTCCCCCACCTCCCCCTACAGGCTGCAAGTTGTCTCCCCGCCCTCATTTTGCATCGAAACCACAGAGATGCGAGGTGCCGATGTTGGCTGGTGACATGACTCCCAGCTGATGGCCCTTCCCCAGTCCTGCTATGGAAGGAACCAGGCTGCAATGAGCTGGGATTTTCCCTCTATGAGAGCACAGGGGAATTCTAACAAGAAACAGAGACCCAAGCCACCACCATCAAATTAGGCCAGGCATTTTATTTTCAAAACCCAGGTTTTGGGGTTTTTTTTTTTTTGAGAGGGGGAGTTGTTTTTTTTTAAGTGAATTTGAATATTTGATTTTCTGGGTGACATCAGGCTATAAATGACTTTCAGCCTCTTCTGAGCCCTGCTTATAGTAACCCATCCTCCGTGGAAGAATCACACCATGGTGCTCAGAATTAAAGGGGTATTCGTAGTGTTCACCTGCTTACAAATGTGGTAACAGAAGCAAACGCCACCACCCCCAACATGGACAGAGAGACAACCCAGAGCAGCGAAAGACTGCGATTCAAACCCGGATTGATTTTTCTTTTCCCCAACCCATTGCGTCAAAACCCGGATTTTATTTGTGAGGTTTGCTTCTTCATGAGGCATGTCTCAGGCGCTTGCGATCACTTTTAGGGTGTGAGAGTTCCTGCTGGGGCACCAACATCACCTCCTGATCAAAGCCTCCAAAGTGCACAGCAGTTGGGGCTCTGACACCCAGGAGACTGCTCGCGGGCCATTTCTCCCAATGCACCAGAATGTCTGTTGGTTCTAGACATTCACGCAAGGTGTTCTATCCTGGCAATCATACCATGGGGCTGCAAGTCTTGGGGAGAAAATTGGTAAACCCTATATGAGAAGTTTCTACACATTATGGTTACTAAAATGTAAATCTTCAGCTTTCAAAACTCATTCGCCACCCCACTGATACCAGAACGTTCCCCAGCTGGTGGGTCTGGAGTTCGTATCCTTTCCTTAACCAGCCTTCTTCATGGTTCCTTCTGGGCCCGTCCGCCGGTCTTCAGTGTTGCTCACTGCAAACAGGAAGTTTCCAGACATCAGAAAAGTATTCTCAGTTCGCTGTCTTCTCAGAATATGCGTGAGGGAGATCCAGATGGCTGAAGGACGGCTGGCAATACAATGGCAAGAGAGGTGGCCACGGGGTTGCGCCGTTGGGCTCTAGTCCCAGCCTTGCCCCCTTGCTGTGTGACCTTGGGCAAGTCACTTCTCCTCTCTGGGCCTCAGTTTCCTGGTTTGTAGGATAACATGCTTGTTGGGGATGAAGTCTGGGTGACTTACCTGCTTGGAGCTCATGACTCCAGGAGCCCCTGAGAGCCTGGACTCAGGAACCAGAGAGATCTTGGGCAAGCCACTTAGCCCCGAGTAACACAGAAGTGACGATAATAAAATGCCTATGTCTTTGGGTTTTGTGAAGAGTAAATGAATCAATACACGTAAAGGACTTGGAACGGAGCCTGATGTACCCTAAGCACTTGTGAAGTATTAGCTCAGACTTCTGTTACTTCCACAAAGGTTGTGTCTACCCATCTTTGTGTCCTTAGCCCCCCGTGTGGGACCTGGCAGGCTCCGGCTTAAAAGAGTGTTGAATTAAAATAATGAGTGAAGAAACATCCAAACCAAATATATGAGAGAGGAGGAGAGGCTCAAGGGGGGGGGGGGGGGGCAGCTAATCTATGAAGGGACAAATATTTCTTCTGTCCTAGCCTTTTGAAGTGCCTGTGTTGGCACGGGGTGGGGGAGATGTAAATACCTCCAGTGCCCCCCCAAACCCCTACCCCACCCTACTTCTGGAGCCTGAGGAAATCCGGGCCCCCCTGATTCCTGGTCTGTGGTGACCCTGCACAACCCCACCCCCCAACTCAGCCCATCTCAATTGCCCCTCCGTCTTCTTTCATCCCATAGTTCATCTTCCAACTCAAGGGAAACAGTAGTCAAAAAAGAAACAGGCTCCACCGCCCCTCAGCCCCTGGCCAGTAATCTGAGCTGCAGAAGGAAAGGGGCAATTATGGTTTGGGGTTTCTCCTCCTCCTTTTCCAGCTCCTTGACTCACTTTTCATCTTTCTCCTGCTTTTTGAGAGCTCGGCATTCTAGGGGTGGCTGGAGGTGGGGGGGAGGGTGCGGCCAAGCCCCCCATTTCCTTCTGAGCAAGACTAGGGAGAGAGCAGCAGCCCTGGGGGGCCCTAGTGCCCCTCTGCTTAATCCACAGCCCAGTGACTCTGCCAAGTGCCTGGCAGGCTCACCCCTCGCCCAGAAGGAAATTTATTAGCAGAGGCTGCGGGGAGGGCTGGGGTTACTGAGACTTCATTACTCTTACAAAATACACTATGGGACGTTTACTAGTGTCCCGTGAAGTGTGGCCATAAATCAGAGGCTCTGCAGTGCTTGTCAGAAGAAATGAGGAAAGTGCGTTTGCTCGCGCCCACCGTGGCCTTGCCGTTGACCCCATCTGCAAAGCAAGGCCACGGGGCTTGACAAAGTTGCATCGCTAACGGCCCTTGGGGCACCCTCCTCACCCCACAGCTAGGCACAGGTCTGTCCCGCCTTGCCCGGTCAGGATGAAAATGCCGTCCAGTTTCAAATCCACACATATCACACGTTGAATCTCTCCTGGAAATAATATTTCCTCTGCCAATTTTATTCTCCCGGCCCCAGGGACCTACAAAACTTCTGTGCAGCACGATCCTGTTTCTAATATATATATATATATATATATATATATATATATATATATATGAAGGAAATATACTCAAAATTAAACAGTGATTCTCTCTGGGCACAACAATTATGGGTGATTTTTATTAACTTCTTCCTACTTTCCCGGCTTTTCCACACTTAAAAAAAAAAAAAATATGGGTGACGTTTCTAATCAGAAAAAAATGTTACTTTTTACAAAAAAGAAAATTCAAGACGCAATCCTGGGGAAACAAAGCCTATGTTCATATTATTCATAAAAATGCAAACTACAAACAACCTAAATATATAATAATTATTTCGCATTCCAGGACGGAATGTCACAGTCACTTAAAATACTGGCTTTGGGGGCACCTGGGTGGCTCAGTCGGTTAAGCGTCCAACTCTTGGTTTCAGCTCAGGTCATGATCTCACGGTTTGTGAGATCGAGCCCCGAATCTGGCTCTGTGCTGCTTGGGTTTCTGTCTCTACTCCCCCCATCTCTCCCTGCCTCTCCCCCACTTGCGCAGGCACATGCACTCTCTCCCTCTCTCAAAATAAATAAATAAACTTAAAAAAATAATAAAATAAAATACTGGCTTTGAAGAGTTCTAAGCATGAGTTCATGCTCAGAGGAAGAAAAAAGGGCAAAATACCCAGGTCATTCTACATGCATATGCTAACTTGTAGTGTATACAAATTATACGTAAGACAAATGCTTAGAAAGAAATATTAGCATTGTATTAAGGTGTGGGCTTCTGGAATATTTGCTCTTGCTCCTCTCTGTTTTCCAAATTTTGGGTAATGTGGTGATAGTCCTTTTGTAATTTTTAAGTGTTTGAAAAGAGAAAAGAAAACAAAAACGGAGCAGGGGGTCCTGCTCCTCCCCCTCCCCGCC
Source organism: Prionailurus viverrinus (assembly GCF_022837055.1). Lineage (NCBI taxonomy): Eukaryota > Metazoa > Chordata > Mammalia > Carnivora > Felidae > Prionailurus > Prionailurus viverrinus. Next base: position 42,522,345 of record NC_062565.1, on the reverse strand, counting down.
AGGGCGCAGTACCACACACGTGTTCTCGCCCCACATTAAAACCTGAGGCCCGGGGTGCCGTGGTGGGTTCAGTTCCGTTGGGACAATCTGGAACAATCAACTCCACCAATGAACTTTTTATGGAGTTTCTGACTTTGAAGCGGAGTAATGAGACTTGGCCCCTGACCAGGCCTTGAAATGTTCAAAGTGGTCCCCCCTCCCCATCAATTAGCTAATCCAAGGCATCCGAAGTAGGTAGGAGGGGAAGGCGGGCATCGAGGCCCTGGTTTCTAGAAGAGAACAGGGGAGGCAGGTATCCCTGTCTGAGGCCAGGCTGGGAATGTGAGAGACCCCTCCAGCCTCCAGCCAGACCTGGGGAGGGGCGGGGGGCGGGGGCAGGAGCAGGGGTGGGGCGCTTCTGGAGAAACACCCTCCCCCCCTGAGCAGCCTGAGAACACAGGTCCTTTCCTTTTGTCTTACATTTAAGGGCACTCCAGAAAGGGAGGTCGGGTGGAGGGCCCTGAGCTGGTCTCCGTGGGGCAGATGAGTACTTCATCTGGAAATGAGACTTGTCTGTTTCGAGTAAACAGGCTGGTCTCGAGCACCCCCTGGCTGACCAGGGTGTTCACTGTCGCAAACCACCACCCCATGCCTCAGCACAGGCAAGAGGTACCACTGGTCTCTCTTCAAAAAAAGTCCCTGGAGATTTTCTAGACCCTGGCTATAAGGGAACTATCGTTCGCTCCTTCTGTCCCTCCATTTATTTATTTTAAAAATAAATCGCCCTTCCTCAGTGACGGGAGTCCTCAATCCCAACAGAGCCACGCATTTTGCGAGGTTTGGCTTGTAGGGGGAGTTGGAGGGCAGGGAGAGGAGAGGGTGGCAGGCTCCCCCACCGCCACTCCCGCCCCATCCTTATTTTTTGCTAAGAAGTCACTGTCTCCTGGCCTGGTGGGGCGGGAGCAGGTGAACCTCTGGCCTACCCCTGATCATCCCCCTTCACTCCACATTTTGAATGGGTCTCACAGCATTTGGAATTTCAGTGGCATTTGGTTTTGATTTTTAAAAGCTGTGGCGGGGCCAGTGGGGGGGTGATGGGAGGGGCAGGACCTTTGCCTCGAAGCAGTGAGTTCTCTTGGCAGCTCTAGGGAGGCTGGCAATGTTGAGACCTTTCCTGGCAGGGCTAAGAAGATGAGCTGGTTGGTTGTGGTGTGTTTAGAAGTTTAAAACAGCAAAGAGACAGAGGGATGGTTTGTGGGAGGGGGGCTCGGGCCTGGGAAGCGGGGGGAGTGGACAAGACCTCCGGATCTGCTCTCCTCTCTACTGTAAATTACAAGCCTGCTTTTTTAAATTTCCTTTCCCAGAACAATGTTATTCATTCAATTCCAAAGTAAACACTGGGCTTAGATACTCAACAGTTTGGGAGAACAAACTGTCCTCGTTGTTAGGGTCTTTACCTGTCAGAGGCCTGATTAAACCCATATATCTTCATGGCAGCCATCAGCAACCATAGTGGGCTGTGAGGAAGAACCAGGCACCCCTCTCTGTCCCCACACTGGTGAGGGCAGCCCCTCTCTCCCAGGCCTGGCTACAGTAGGGTGTCTATTCAGGGCTCCAGCCTGACCCTGAACCTCTGGCGTAAGGGGGAGATGGGAGGAAATGCTGAGGCCTGGAGGGTACCGGGAAAGGGGGAGGAGGAGGGGAAGGTGGCGTTTGAACCACCTTCAAGGTGATAGATGTTTGTACTACGGAGGAGTTGATTTGGGGAGAGGCACAGGCCTTGGGTAGTAAATCATGCAATCCGATGTTGGTGCTAAGAATATGGAGGCCCATTTCCTTTCTCCTAGGGGAAGGCCGCTTAATTAAGAGATCTCTGGGTACTCGACTTTCCTCATAAATTTTAGAGAGCTGTAAAACTCAGCGTGTGTGTGTGTGTGTGTGTGTGCGTGTGTGTGTGTGTGTGCACCCGCAGGGTGGGCGAAGACGAGCACATTTGGAGCTCTGTTCAGAAAGGCAGTCACACTTCAGTCTTCAGTTCTTTTGTCCTTTGGGCTCCTGCTCAACCTCTTGTGCCTCAGTTTCCCCACATTGGGAATGGCAGTAACGGGCCTCTTCCCACATCCCCACTTAAAGTGAACATCAAGATACTAACTTGGAAGGCTCAAGACTCTCTGTTGAGCGAATGGAGGAGGACTGGGGCACCCGCGGCGGGGAGAGGGGAAGGAGGGCTGGACCCCTTTGCCTGTGTTGGGTGGGGGTGGTCACCGAGCCCAGACCCGGCCCCAGATGACAGTTGCAGATGTCGGGAGCAGAACTTCCACCCTTCTCAGCCCTCACCCGGGGGATGGCGCGGTCTCCGAGCCTTCCTCGGAAACCTGTGGCTGGAATCTTAAGTTTCCCGTGCTCCTCTGAGGAATATTTAATTTCCAAAGTACAGTCTGTTTCTCTTCCCAAAGAACTTGTTTCCCCTCCTGGCTTATCTGATTGTGGGTATCTCAGGGAGCAACCTGTCACCTATCATTTTCCACAGAAGTGAACATTAGCAGTTGAGGAGCCACAATGGGGGCTCCCGAGGAGCCCGTGATGCCGACACTGCGGGGAGAAACACAGTGAGATACAGAAGGTGAAGGAAGGAAAGAAAAAAAACGCCTCTCCCAGAACAACTCGAGCTAAGTCAAGTTTTCACGCGCATGGAAAGAAAATACTCTTGTGTGGCGTTTTACCCTCCAGAGCACCCTTGGGTCTCACCGCATCTCAGAGAACGGATGGTAAGGCCAGGTGATTGTCCCGAGTTGCAGAGGGAGGGAGAGCTCAGCCAAGGAAAGGAAAAGTGTCCTGTGCCGGCAATGGGTCAATTCAGTCCTCCGAGCCGCTCCTGCCAGGCTCTCGTCACATGCTGCATCAGCTGGAGTCAGCACAGCACATAGAATCACACTTACAAGGTTTGGGTGATGGCTTGTTTTTCATTTCGGGGCCGCTCAGTAATGGGACTGCCAGACAGCAGGTGACAAATGTCGGGAAGTTGCTCTTATTCCTGTACCCTTGACGTAGGACAGATCCAAGATGGTGACTGGGACGGCTTGCGTGCACTCCCAACTCACAGCCAACCTGAGTGGTTCTTTTAAGCCCTAGATTCCATTTGGTGGGGAGCCTAGGGAGGATGGAATCAGGCAATGTCTGTGAGCATGCCAGGCATGAAGTGGTCTCCCCTGACACGTTGGTTTCACTCTTCCAGAAAACGGGAACATCCATTTGCGCGAAACAACTTGCATACTTGCATACTGCTAAACAACTTGCAGCCCTGCCCTGAGCTGTGCTTGTGGAAACATTAAATGCTGGGGACTCGTTTGTTCCCAGGGCTCCTTCCTTCAAAGATGATAATGCCAAGTCCCAGGGAATGGGCATCGGAACACAGAAGTGAGGTCTGGTGCTACAGGAAGAGAGGTAAGAGCTCTAGAATATTGCAGCTCTGCTTAGGTCCATGGTTCCATCACATCCTTGTTGAAATGGTTTTGTTTTTTTGTTTTTTGTTTTTGCTTATTTGTGTTTTTCTACAGTAAACACTCATTACTTGTATAGTGCATGAAATAATAAAATGTTGGGGTGTTTTGTTTGAGAGAAAGAAAGAGAGCAATAGAGAGGGTAAGCTGGGGAGAGAGGCAGAGGGAAAGAGCGCGAGAGAGAGAGAGAGAACTTTTTTTTTTAACGTTTATTTATTTTTGAGACAGAGAGAGACAGAGCATGAACAGGGGAGGGGCAGAGAGCGAGGGAGACACAGAATCTGAAACAGGCTCCAGGCTCTGAGCGGTCAGCACAGAGCCTGACGCGGGGCTCGAACTCACGGACCGTGAGATCATGACCCGAGCCGAAGTCAGACGCTTAACCGACCAAGCCACCCAGGCGCCCCGAGAGAGAGAACTTTAATCAGCTTCCGTGCTTAGTGAGGAGCCCAACACAGGGCTCTATCCCACGACCTTGGGATCATGACCTGAGCCGAAATCAAGAGTCAGACTCTCAACCAACTGAGCCACCCAGGAGCCCCAAGAAAATGTTTTGTTTTTTTTTTTAATTTTTTTTCAACGTTTATTTATTTTTGGGACAGGGAGAGACAGAGCATGAACGGGGGAGGGGCAGAGAGAGAGGGAGACACAGAATCGGAAACAGGCTTCAGGCTCCGAGCCATCAGCCCAGAGCCTGACGCGGGGCTCGAACTCCCGGACCGCGAGATCGTGACCTGGCTGAAGTCGGACGCTTAACCGACTGCGCCACCCAGGCGCCCCCCAAGAAAATGTTTTTAAAAGAAGACTCACATTTAGGGCACATAAGACCCCTGTGTCTATTCATTTCCTGGTGCTCAGGTGCATTATAATGCAGGTTAAAGTTATAAAAACTCCTTTAAGACAATCCTTTTGGAAGTCTCACTGTTACATGGTTCAGTTAACAAACGTGTGCTGACCAGCTCGCATGGGGCAGGCACCACGCCATCTCGTGGCAACGCCGATGAATAAATCACTCTCTCTGACCAGCACCACACAGTTTAAAACAAAGCCACATATATTCTTGACGCCCTCTACCTGTAGAATGTGTGAAAGACCCAGAGACCCACCCCAAATTCCCTCCTGGCCGACGAACCCAGACCACGGACTCAAGGCTTTGGGGCCAGGCAGGACATGAAAAAAAATCCCTGGTCCTGGCCTTGGAGAATGGGGCAAGAAGGCCCAGAGAGCCAGGCAAGTACAGGGCCTCCTTTTTTTTTTTTAATTTTTTTTTTTTCAACGTTTATTTATTTTTGGGACAGAGAGAGACAGAGCATGAACGGGGGAGGGGCAGAGAGAGAGGGAGACACAGGATCAGAAACAGGCTCCAGGCTCTGAGCCATCAGCCCAGAGCCTGACGCGGGGCTCGAACTCCCGGACCGCGAGATCGTGACCTGGCTGAAGTCGGACGCCCAACCGACTGCGCCACCCAGGCGCCCCCAGGGCCTCCTTTTTAAAGGGAGCCAGCTCTACTCTGCTCTGGACCATCGTTCCACCCGGAGAATGTGGACATAATGTTGGCATGGCTTCCACTTATGTGCGAAAAGCTGAAAATCCATATTTTTATGTGAAATCCCCCAGATTTTCAAAAATAGCGTTTCAGTTCGAAACTTCCGGTAGACAGAGACCTGAAAACAACTCAGTAACTTCATATCCACTGAAAACAATCCTATGAAACGCATAATATGGTTGCCCCGATTCTATATTGAGGAAACTGAGGCCCCGAAAGGGTAAATAATCAGCCCAAGGTGACACAGTTAGGAGTGGGGGGGTGGGGTGCGGGGAGAGCCTGGCACAGGAGGGCTTAAGGGAGGAACTACAGGCCCCTGTGCTGAATAAAAGGAGACAGAGCCCATTTTTCTACCATAACGGTAAATTGGTCCCAAATTAAGCCAATACCCAGTTCCTACTGCTTTTGCAAGGAATTAATAAGCCATGACATCTTCCGAAATGGGGGGGAAGGCCAGCTGCTCAGAGAGATGTCAGGAAGGCCTTTCTTCTAGGGCTGGGGTTGTTCCGCCTTCGCGAGTAAAATGATTATGCCGCAAACACGCAGAGAAGGAAAAACAGCAGGGGCCGCCCACGCCTGTGCCCGCTCCTGGCTCGGCTCCGAAGCGTGCCCGCCACCGGGAGACGAGGCCCCGCAGTAGCCAGCCCTCAGCATTAATGGCTGTGGCCTCCCAGAGAACACTCTGGAATATTTTCGGTTTATGTTTTGCAGATGGCATGCCAAGTCATTCCCTCATTCTGCCTATTAGATGGTTAGTTTCCTTTTTCTAGTTAAAGGATTAACTAGAATTATCAGTAATCATGAGCTTCCCCCAAGGACAGGTCAAAGGAAATTAATGGAAACTGCAGCAACAGGGACATGGGGTAGCTCCATAAGAGGAATTCCTGACTGGGAGAATTATCCCTGGCATGGGTAACCAGAGGGTGGAATTAGAACCCATCATGGAATCCAGGCAAAGCTGGAAATTCCTTCGGGCTCTGGCTCAGAGAGGAGGTTACAGGCAAATAAGAAGGAGGAAGGAGGCTGGTTAAATACTTTACTGTAAAAAGTTCTAGAAACTCAGAGCTGAAGGGGGACCTTTGAAATATTCCAGCCTGACCCCTTAATTTACAGGGGACAAAACTGGCCCAGAGTTGGACAGGGACTTGCTAAGGATCACACAGCTAAGCCGCGGCAAAGCAGGAGCTCAAGGCCACAGTTTCCCCCCGCCTCGAGCTGCTGATGTTCACGAGAGATGAGACTTTAGACTTCACGGGTTCTCGGTTTGTCAATCTCTAAACTGGAGCATTAGACACAGCATATCGTAATGCATTATCTATTGACACGTCTATTCCCTTTCCAGGCTGAGGGTGAAGGTCTCAAGGACGGCCACCACGACTTCCTCACCTAAAAAGATGAGGTCACTCTGTGCCCTCCACATGGCCCAACACACGCTGGGCCCTCAGCAAGTGGTGCGGAATTAGGTGACTAGTCAACTTTGAGGCTTTGCCCCTGTGCGTACAATGTCTGTGAAGTGCTGGACAAATGTCCTTGTGCAAGACAGTATCATTGCAATCTGAGCAGGTACGAAACCTGGCCTCTGGGAGCTACGTCAAATGTGGGAAATGCTATTTGTTAAATCTAGGTGATGTGCATAGGGGGACGCGTTATACGACTCGTTGTGATCAAAAGTATTCATTATACTGTTTCTGCTAGTTTGAACAGTTTCGTTAAAAATAGTCAAAAAAGTTTAATAGCAGCCTAAATAAAGCTTATTCCTTAAAAAAGCACATGCTCATGGAGTTTGGTTCTAGAAAGTAGCCATGTCATTCATTCAGCAGATGTCTATTGTCGCTAACGGAATGCTCCACATTCTTTGGTGGCCCAAAAGTGAAAGAGACTTAGCTCCTGTCCTCAAGGAACCTGAGGGGAAATGAGACTCGGGTGACGGTGTCATAAAATAAGGCAGAGGTGATGGCAGGGGAGGCATGTGGAGAGCTGGCTCAGCCCAGGAATAGCCATCGACCCCACCTCCCCGCCAGCCCAGCCAGCGTTAACCCCCCGCACACCCACAGTCCCACCACAGGCACAACTGGAGGCAACCAAAGGCTGGCTGATGACCAAGGTCCCCCCTGAGGAGAGCTTGGGACCCCTCACCCCCAGCCATCCTCATTTCCTGCTATGGAGTATTGCACAAATGACCCATGAAACGGAGAGGAAAATGGGCCCCCCAAAAGGGCATGTGTGTATCGAAGGGAGAATGCAGGGCCACTGCTGCGGGGACTTGTTTTGGAATGGGAAGAGGAGGAGGATTTATGGGCTGAGGATATGGTTGAGAATGCCACTGCCAGCCGCAGGGCACCCCAAGTCCAGGGTCGTGGCTGGTGGGCATCTTTGTAAGCTTTAGGCTGCAGTCTGAGAGCTTGGAAAACCACTATATTTAGAGTCAGACAGCACTGGATTCAAATGTGAGCTCTACCGCTTACCGACAGCTTTTAGCGAGTTGCTCGGCCTTACTTTTCCTCTCTGTAAAATGGGGCTAAATGAGGATCTGCCTCACAGGGCTCATGCAGATGGCTACCTAACACAGCCTGGCAGACGTCTGCCGTGTGCCCAGTAAGTGCTTTCTCACTCACCCACCCCTGCCCCTTTGCAAGACCAGGTCATCTCCACGCAGGAGTGTGGGCACTCGCCCAGCAGCTTTTGGCTCAGAGCAGACACGCCAACCATCTTCCGTAGGTTTTCGCTTTGAGTCCTGGGTGATAACAACCATGTCTCCTATGAAGATACAGTCTTGGGCAAACATTCAGCGAGGCCAGTAGGTGATGATACCTCCCGAGGTAGTTTGGGATTCCCTGAGAGGCTGACCCAAAACAAGAATTCAAGTGGGCAGAGTTCATCTGGGCAGTGGTCCCAGTAAACCCTGGTGAGGGAGTGCGGAAGGGAGACACAGAAGGGAAAAGAGCCAATGAACGGAGTGTGGATATCCATGTTACCACAGGGGACAGCTGGGTAAAAACGGAGGGGCTCTGTCCCACAAGGAAATCTGGGGAGACTATAGGACACACCTCAATCGCCCATCTTCGGAGGGGGAGAGCTGGGGTATTTCTCCTCTAGCTCCCATCTATCATTGGCTGAGGGATGCTCCTGGGCACGTGACCTCCTAGGAATTTCCAGGAGAATTGCCTGTGCAGGCAGGCTAAGAGAAAGCCTTCAGGCCCTCGGGTGCAGGTGCTTATAAGCACCTAGCAGCAGCTACTAGGTGCTTATAGTAGAAAGTGGGGGCATACCGTTGGTGCAGATTGAGGTGAGGACCAAAGGGCACGAATGGGGGTACTGATAGCACGTGTCTATCCCCTTAACCTGCCTTCTCACCGCAGTATAGCATGGGTTTCTGATGGCTTTGGGCCTCTATTTACATGAAGTTCCTACCTACATCTCTTCATAGCCTTCTAAAATCTGTCGGCTCTTGGGGCGCCTGGGTGGCTCAGTCGGTTGGGCGTCCGACTTCAGCTCAGGTCACGATCTCGCGGTCTGTGAGTTCGAGCCCCGCGTCGGGCTCTGGGCTGATGGCTCAGAACCTGGAGCCTGCTTCCAATTCTGTGTCTCCCTCTCTCTCTGCCCCTCCCCCGTTCATGCTGTGTCTCTCTCTGTTTCAAAAATAAATGAACGTTAAAAAAAAAATTTTTTTTTAAATAAAATAAAATCTGTCAGCTCTAGGAGTGTCTGCGTAGCTCAGTCGGTTAAGCCTCAGACTCTTGATTTCGGCTCAGGTCATGATCTTGCAGTTCATGAGTTCGAGCCCCGTGTCAGGCTCTGTGCTGGGCTCTGCACTAACCTCTGTCCTGACTTCTGCAGCTGACTGTGCAGAACCTGCTTGGGATTCCCTCTCTGTCCCTCCCCTGCTCACGTGCTCTGTCTCTCTCCCTCAAAGTACATAAAAGAAACATTAAAAAAAAAATTTTAAATCTTTCGGCTCCAAATGAGTATGTAGTATAACCTACTGAGACATACATAATACAGATTCAGATGGCAAAATCCCTTAGGGCAGTAACTTTTCTTTTATTTCTCTTTTACTCTTTTGGCTGACTCTGGCCTTGGCTTCTTTTTTTTTTTTTTTTTTTTAATGTTTATTTTTGAAAGAGAGAGAGAGAGAGACAGAGGATGAGCGGGAGAGGAGCACAGAAAGAGGGAGACATAGAATCCGAAGCAGGCTCCAGGCTCTGAGCTCTCTGCACAGAGCCCAACGCGGGGCTCGAACTCACAGACCGTGAGATCATGACCTGAGCCGAAGACGGATGCTTAACCAACCGAGCCACCCAGGTGCCCCTGGCCTTGGCTTCTTTATCAAGAGGGTTGCTATGATGGCCTCAGAGTTCGTTACTATGTGATTTTTCTGCTGTCTGCGCCCATCCCAAGCCCCCAGAGCCACAGAGAACACACGGCGGGCATTCCCGAAGGTTGGTGGACTAAACAGACACCCACTGCTTCGAGCCAGAGGCTCTATCCACTCCTCCAACTGGTGGAGCAAAAGACACAGCCCTCCTCCCGAGAGCTGGCGAGGACTAGCGAACAAGAGGGCAGCCAGCGGAAGCTGAACAGAGGAGAATTGAATTCTGGGAAGGGAAGCTGAGGGCAGAAATGGCAAAGTCAGATTTGTGTGGACAGAACCCGCAGAGGTCACAAAATCCATCCCACTTAAGATCACACTCTAGCTCTTCAGATGACAGCACAGGCTACTTTAAAAGAACCAGCCAACCCCTGGCCCTCCCAGTATAAGCCACCAATCACGCTGTCCCGAAAAGTCAGAGACAGAGACACAGAGAGAGCAAGTCATTGTTCTACAGTGGCAAGCCCAAACACCCAAAGCCCAGGTAGATGGGCACTTCAGGTGCTACAGGGAATAAGTCTCTGCCCCCACCCTCTAGGAACTGCCTGCCCTCCCCGTGCAGGACCAGAAGCTGCCGGGAGCCCCAACCGCTCAGTCTCCTTCCTCTGGCTCCAGGCTCACTGGAGATGGTGAACAGCTGTTTGCTATTCTGAGTGGAGGAGGCTTTTATATACTTGACGACATATTAAATCATATCTTAATGATGACGGGGAAGCCTTCTTGTTACAGCTACCGCCTGGATAAAAAGTGACGGACCATACGGCACTGGTGTTAATTTCATCTGGGCTACGGCAGTGCAGGCTCCTGGTAGAAACTAAACAAGTAGAAGCGTTGTGTTTTTAACGCTTCGCCTTCAGGCAGAAAGACTGTTGAAAAAGTACATTTCTTTAAAAGACTAAAACACCAGCGGCAGTCTAGTTCTGGATGGTGGAAAGACGGGTGGATTTTATTTCTATGTATTTTCTCAATTATCTGCCATGCACATGAATAAAAACTTTTGTAATCAGGGAAAAAAATAAAGGAGGGATGCTTCCAAACATAGGTAGGCTTTTTAAGCAGTTTGTAAGTTTATACCGGCTGAGACTTTTCAGTCGGGGCTGTTTTTGAGATGGTGGCGAGACAGAAGTAGCAGAGGCTAAGAGAGAGAAGTCCAGAAGGGAAGGTGACAGATTTCCCTAGCCCGCACCTAACAACACATAGTCTGCATACAACAATGAACTGGGAAAATGCTGTTACTAGCCCCCTGTGTCTGAAAACTCACACAGCCTCCCTTTAGCTCAAGAAAATAGTAGTTTGCAGATCGACACAGCATCTCCTAAGGAAAGTTGCGACAGAGTAGTGTATGTTAGAGCTCTAATTATTCTGAGCACCGAGGGAAAAACTATCTTTGGCTTTTGGAGTGTGATTGGGGTCTGAAAGGGATACCCACATTTGCATGGGATAGAAGGAATTCCCCAAACATGAATGAACTCACCTAAACACGTGAATTCTGGGGAAATGTGGATAATAAAACATTAAACGAAAAAGCCAGCTATAAAATCCTACATACATTACAAGCACGTCTATGAAAACGCTACGCCTAGATAGAAGAGCTGGAAAAAAAGCAAAATAGATGTTGTGTTGGGGTAGCCTTTTGTAAAAGTTCTTAATGTAACTGTTGGCTATTCAGGGTTTTTATCAAACACTTTATTATGGAAACTTTCAAACAAATTGAGAGAATTTCAAGGTAGCCACCTATTTACATAGCTGCCTTTACTGCTGCTGAGTTTTGAAACTAATTTAGAGTGTCTAACACTTTCCTATCATGTCATATTTGGCATTTACATGAACATGTATAAATTATAAAGCCTAATTATAAAATGCACACCCATGTGCTAAGTGAAATTAGTCAGCCAAAGAAAGACAAATATCATATGACTTCACTCATATGAGGACTTTTTTTTTTAATTTTTTTTAACCTTTATTTATTTTTGAGACAGAGAGAGACAGAGCATGAATGGGGGAGAGGCAGAGACAGAGGGAGACACAGAATCGGAAGCAGGCTCCAGGCTCTGAGCCATCAGCCCAGAGCCCAACGCGGGGCTCGAACTCAGGGACCGCGAGACCATGACCTGAGCTGAAGTCAGACGCTTAACCGACTGAGCCACCCAGGCGCCCCTCATATGAGGACTTTAAGATACAAACCAGATGAACATAAGGGAAGGGAAGCAAAAACAATATAAAAACAGGAAAGGGGACAAAACATAAGAGACTCTTAAATATGGAGAACAAACACAGGGTTACTGGAGGGGTTGTGGGAGGGGGGATGGGTTACATGGATAAGGGACACTAAGGAATCTACCCCTGAAATCACTGTTGCGCTATATGGTAAGTAACTTGGATGTAAATTTTAAAATTAATTAATTAATTCATTCATTCATTTTTTTTTTTAAATGCACACCCATGAACCCATCACCCAGCTTACGAACCAGAACATCACCTTCACGCTTCCATCTCCCCGTGTGCTCTATCCTGTTCCCAACCCACGAGTTTCCTCCAGAAGTAGCCATATCCTGAGCTGTGGGTGCATCACTATCTTCCTCACCCCTCACATGACTTTCGGGTGCGCGTCTGCCGCGATCAGGGCAGGCGAAGTCACGCTACAGTAACAAAGCAGTCTTTCAAATCTCGGCCGCCTGGCACACCACCAAAGGTTCGCTTCCTGCTCAAGCCAAACCCAGGGTTTGTTCGTTTGTTTGTTGTTGTTGTTTACAGCTAAATTTTTTAAGAAGAGGGAAAAGGGGAAAAAAAAGAGCAGAAGGTAGAAGGTGTTAGGTTGAAATTTTTCCATTTTGCAAAGGAAGGTTGGGGACACAGGATTATAAAAAAAAAAAGGAAAGGAAAGGCAAATGAAAGCAAGCAGCTGTTTTTTTTTCACATAATCTGGAGTTTCTAAAGCAGTGCTTCTCAGTGTTAAGATGTCATCATTTCAAGGCAACCTGACCTCTCGGAAGATTTCAGTGCAAAGTTAATTTTCATTTGCCTCCTTTTCAAAAATAAATAAATGACACACTCTGATCCTTTTTCCTTTTTTGTTGGAGGGAGGCATGCATGCCTTGGAATCAAAGAAATAATGACAAGGTATTTCAACTCCCCAAAGATTGGTAATCACCAGCATATGGCTCTGGAGGGAAACAAATGGAACAAGGGAGATAAGGCTCTTCGTGACAGATTTTGACATGAGCTAACCGAGGAATAACGTTAATCATATGACTTATCCTGCCGCTTTCCTGGGAAGACCCCTCATGTGAGCTTTGACCAAAAGCAAGAAATAATGGCTTTGATGAAGTTTGTTTGTTTCGTGTTGAATTGGGGGGGGATAATAGAAGGCGTCTGGTAACTCATCTCTTGATAGATCAAGAAAGAAATTGAGAGAGAGTCAATGGCAGATGGCTGGTGGACAAATTGGATAAAACGTTGGTAGAAGTCTGAGAAATTGTCACCCTTGGTTTTGCTGACAAGAAAAGAAGAGGGAGCTGGATCTTAGCTCTCACCTTGGAGGACCAGGACCCGGGGTTGACCTCTGACCAAGGGCAGAGAGAGGACATCCAGGGAGCAGGGCTCCTTTCCATGGGAATGTAAAGATGTCCAGCTGCCCATGAATTAGTAGAAGCCACATCTTGTAATTCAGTGATCAAAGAATAGGGCTCTATCAAGTTGAAACAAACGCAGATGCCTCGTTCATTCTTGGTGGCACTAACGGGGCATTTCTAAGTGCCATCTACTATGTATTGTCACCTTCTTTCTCAGAGCAAGCCACTAAGGGGAGTGGAGTTATCACTCAGGCGTCTAGCTGGCAAGTGACAGAAACTAACTAGGGTGATTTCATCAGAAAAACAGCTTACCAAGAGGACATCGGGCATCTCAGAGAATTACAGAGAATGTTCAGAAAATGGGCTTCCAAGGGAAGCCAGGACCTGAGTTCAGTCATGAAGAGTGAATGTCATCGCTGGATGGGCGCACGTCCCTGCATCTGTCACAGTCATAACTGCACCTGTGGCTGCTGAATAGAGCTCCACCATCCCTGTGTCTCTGCACCACAGATCCTAGATTCAAACTCCTGGGGGAAAGGGTGGGCTTAGTTGCACCTGAGCTAATGTGTGCCAATGTCCTGGGCTGGCCAGGTGGAGGTAGAGGTTGGCAGCCCAGCAGGAAGAAGCAAGGGTCGGCCTTTTAGGCTTTCTTACCTTGAAACAGTCTTACTTCTCACCAAGATCCATGTGGGCGGAAATTCACCAGTGTGTAGGAAGGACCTTCAGAGGCTGGTCAAAGGCAAAAAACTGGCAGGTGTCCCCTAAAGCAGGAGTCATTTTTATCCCAGTTACAAATGAGGTGCTGTCATATGTCCCGTCCTGGTGCATCACAACCGGTGGTGACTCCTCACCATCCATACCTGCATCAGGCAGGTGCTGGCTGAGGAAGAGCTAAGACACCCACAATTTAAATGAGGCCGTGTATACATTGTAACAGCGAACCCTCTATGGTGCTTTACAAAGTGCACTGACCCATTTTGTTTCACTTAATCATTACCCAAAAAAGTCCTTACACGACCCCGTTTAGGTGCAGAGGGCGGTGGGTGTTCTTGTCATCCCATCTGGCACATGGAAACTAAGACCAGATCAACTTAATGGCTTCGCTGCGAGCAGAGGCTAAAATGAGATATTTTGGGGGCGCCTGGGTGGCTCAGTGGGTTAAGCGTCCCACTTTGGCTCAGGTCATGATCTCGCCCTTGGTGAGTTGGATGGAGCCCTGCATATCTGGGTCTGTGCTGACAGCTCAGAACCTGGAGCCTGCTTCGGATTCTGTGTCTCCCTCTCTCTCTGTCCCTCCCCTGCTCATGCTGTCTCTCAAAAATAAATAAACGTCAAAAGAATTAAAAATAATAATAATAAAATAAAATGAGATATTTTGGCCACAGTCTTCATGCTGTATCAAGTGATTGTGTAAGTACTTGGTTGATTTTTTTTTTTTTTTTTGCTTTAATGGTCCATTTAATGTTTTTAAAGATGATTATAGCAGGACTTTTTTTAATGTTAATAAGCATAGGAGTCACCTGGGGATCTTTTTAAAATGCAGATTGTTTCAGTAGGTTGGGAGTGGGACTAGAATCCTTGCTTCTTTTTTTTTGTTGTTTTTTTAAATGTTTATTTATTTTTGAGAGAGAGAGAGAGAGCATGAGCAGGGCAGCAGGAGAGAGGGAGACAGAGGATAGAAACAGGCTGACAGCAGAGAGCCTAAACTCACTAACCTCGAGGTCATGACCTGAGCTGAAGTCTGACGCTTAACCAACTCTGAGCCACCCAGGAATCCTCACTTCCAACCAGCTCCCAGGAGATGCTGATGCTGCTGGTCCAGGAACCACATTGTGAAAGCAAAGATTTAGAGGGTTAGTAACAAGGATTAAGAGCAATAAATGTTTTTAATCTGTATCACACAACTGCAATATTTGAATAGCAGTGAAGAATTGTTTGTGACACAGCTGAGAATTTGTATTTCTTCCCTGTTCTGATCTTTTGTGGTATCTCTTTATTAAGTTTAAAGAAGGAGCTTTGGGGCGCCTGACTGGCTCAGTCAGTTAGAGCGCATGACTGTTGACCTCGGGGTTGTGAGTTCGAACCCCATGTTGGGTGTGGAGATTACCTAAAAACAAAAAATCTTAGAAGAAGGAAGAGGAGGAGGAGGAGGAGGAGGAGGAGGAGGAGGAAGAGGAGAAGAAGGAGATGAAGGAGAAGAATGTGGCAGTTTGAGGGCGAAAGATGTTAAGTGGATGAAGGGGTTCTTTAATTTGCCTTCGGCCCTAGGAAGAGACACATGCAGGAAGAGACACAGCAGGTTGATGAGGAGGGGGCGTGTGGAAATGCTCAGAAATGACAGCAGGCATTTCAAGACAGTCTATCTCACCATGCAGCGAGCCCCAGAAATTCAGAAGCAGCCCTCCCATCTCAAAAGTACACTCTCCTGAGAAGTCTATAAACACCCCATATGCCTGCCCGTCGAAACACAAATAGAAGAGCGGAAAAGCCAAACAGAACAACAGAAAACCCTTCCCCGAGAGACACGGAAGCCACACATCTCGGAGGGCCTGAGTCAGGCTTGAAGAAGCAGCCAGCCTTGCTGGAAGCAGGTCACAGAGAGCCCAGAACAATGAAGGTAAGTGAGGGGACAAGGACAGTTAAACAGGAGATGAAAACTGTGACCTCTGAAAAAAACAGCAGGGAGCAGGGGTGGAGGGGGTGGTGAGGAGGGTCATAAAAACAACGGCTCCTCCTAAAAACAAAGACAAAGGGAGAAAGAAACAAAGAGTAACCAGATGCAAGGTTTGCCTGAAAGCCCAACCCCGGAGGCAGAGCCAGGGCGGAGTGGGGTTGTTGGAGCAGCTGAGTGGTTCAGGGGAGCAGAGTTGGGGAGCAAACACAGCACCTGCAGGGAAGGGCATCCTCAGAGCTGGCCTGCAGGTGCCAGCCCCAGAGTTGAGACTAGCAAGCGGAGGGGAGCGGCCACCCACCAGCCCTCGACAGTGTTGGGGACAAGGATTAGAAAAAAAGCTATGGGGATGCCTGGGTGGCTCAGTCGGTTAAGAGTCCGACTCCTGATTTCAGCTCAGGTCGTGATCTCATGGTTCGTGAGTTCGAGCCCCATGTCCGGCTCTGTGTTATGAGCACAGAGCCTGCTTGGGATTCTCTCTCTCCCTCCCCTCCCCACCCCGAAAATAAGTCAATAAACTGTTTTAGAAAAAAGAAATAAGAAAGCTCTATGGGGGTTTCCTTTGTGTCGCTGGGCCACCAGCTGTGCATATACTGTTCTGGAGCCTGAGACAACAGCACTGATTTCACCAAAACCCTTGGGCTTTTAAAAATAAGAAAAGAAAACACCCTTTGAATGCTTCCACAAGTCCTTGCAGTTCTTCAAAGTACGTATTTCTTTTCAAAAGGATGTTAGTCAGCAGTTTGGCTTATTTTTTTCCTCTCTCCAACTAGAATGCCTTGTGTGTACACATCAAAGGAAGCAAACATGGAGGGAATATTTTTAAGTTTCTAAATTGTAACCCTTGAGGTTGGGGAGCATGTCGGCTCTCACCGGTCCTTACATTTCAGGTCCCTTCCCCTGCAAACTGCAGCCTCCTCCCCGCACCCCTTCCCTCGGGGTGAGGAGGTGAGCCACCCGCTGCCCTCACTCCACGCTCTCCGGATGGGCCCAGCACTCCGTCCTAAAGAACCACCGCCTTCCCGCTCTCCCTGGGCCTCTCTTCCTTCCTGTTCCCTGTGCCCATGCTGGTCACTGCTCACCAGAGTGCTCAGCACACTTCCTGCTCCCCGTTTAGAAAAGGGAGATTTTTGCTCCCACCACCTCATCCACAAGCCCTGTCAACCGCATCAGTGTTTTTCAGATTGGTTGAATAGCTCCCAGACTCTGCCTGTAGGTTGAGACTGATGGGCACTGTTGTCCTGGATACTTAATCAAATTCAACTTCAGGCTCTGGTCTCAAGGTGGGAGGGAACAGGTCCCAGCTTCAGCCATGGGGCTGTCATCCATTAGAGCTCCTTCCCCTCACAGGCTGCGGTGGGTCCCCCTCCAAGTCTCTGCTCGCCTGTAGCCTCGTTCCCACCCGCCCCGTGCTTACCTGCCTCTCATGCAAATCCTACCCGCCCTCAGGGTCACCCTCAGCAGGCAGTGTTCCCAGCTGCAAGCGCATCATGGCCCAGGCTCCCCAAGACTCTGCCCCCTACAGGTGAGTCCCAGGAGCCCTCTGACATCAGGAAAGTCCAGATCGCACTTCACGGGAGACCCACGGTGTACCTGAACACTGTGGTCTCAACGCTCTGATTTGAAGAGTCTCACATCTACGCTCCTCGAGCTGTTTGCTATGTGCTTCTATGTGTCCAGACCTACCTCTGGCTGTCCAGGTAGAAGGTCCACCTGGCCAGGGAGTCTCTCTGCGTGTGGCCCCCTATCAGTTGATCTTTCACGACTGACCACTGAGGACAGGGAATTGGAGCCTGCAGAACTGGTTTGATCTCCAGGAATACTGTCAGGTGCACTCTGGCTTTTCTTTTCCGCCCTCACGTCAGACAGGAGAAGGGCGTGATCTTTAAAGGTACACACCCAGAAATGTGGCTGACCCATGTCCGGCACCCACATCCTCCAGGAATCCTCCCATGACCCCAGTCCCTACAGATGTCTCCGTTCTGAAAATTTCCATGGCAGTGGCCAGCGACCTAAGGCTCATAGGCCACACCTGGACCACCATCTGTTCTTTTACATAAAGTTTTATTGTAACACAGACATGCACATTCGTATATCTATTGCCTATGCTGCTTTTATGCTGCAATGGCAGAGTTGAGCAGTTACAGTAGAGACCATATGGCCGGCAAAGACCAGAGTTATGTTCTACGTGGACACCGACAGGAAGGATTTGTCCAACTCCTGCCATAGAGTATCTGTCTTTACAATTTAACAGTGACTATGTGTGCTTTTTCACCTCTTTAATCGACATTCGAGAACTCCGAAGAGCAGGAACTGTGGACAAATGCTCTCCCCTTCAGGTAACAGAAATCCTCTCCCAGACTCGCTTGAAGAATCATGGCATCTGTTGTTGCACAGAACCGGAAGTTCAGAGGTGGGGCAGGAGTCAGGCACGGAACCCACGTTCTGTTCTGCTCTGTCAGCAGCTGTGCTGGCTTTGCCCTAACACCAGCCCCACCCCCAGTGGTCTCACCATGGCTGCCAACAGCATTCGGAGCAACGTGCTTCCTTGTTCACAGCCAGAAAGGTGGGTGGAGAACTGGTTGCTCTTTCCCAGAAGCCCTGAGCAAGCCCCCCACTAAATCTCATTGGCCCAAATTGGCTTACACCTGCCTGGTGCTGAGCCAATCCCTGGCAAGGGGAGGGGAATTAGCATGGCTGACTTAGGCTGCATCTGGGGACTAAAGGATGCTGGGGAGTCAACCACAGTGTCCTACAACCAAACCTTTAAAAAAAGAAAAACATTTTGTCACAGCTTCACCTCTCAGTATCCTATGTTTTGAAATATTTCAAAGCAACAGCCAAAGTGGAATTTAATCACTCAGAATGGTGGTGTATTACGTGAGTCACCTGTTCCTCGTGGCATTATTGAAACCACAGTGAGCATCGCCTTAGAGCAGCAATCCCAAACACACACAAGCTCTGCCCTCCAAAATTACGCCTCAAATGACACAAAAACATATTCTCTATATATTACACATTTTTCTTCCTAACCAAAAATATCTAATTCCAATGTGTTCTAAAACTTTGAATTTACTAAACCACAGACATTTCCCCCCTAAGACTTTCATTTCTAGAATCCCAAAACAAGAATGGTCTCCCCACCCCCCCCCAGCCCCCAGCTAATTAGCATTCCAACCATTTAAGGTCATAGGAAAACGCCTGATATCTCTATGAATGAGATGTTCAACCTGCTTTAACACTCTGCTAACCAGCTCAGATTTTTGTCCAGAGGTTACTGGAATGTTATTTCATTCCCAAAGGGAGGGAGGGAAAAAAAAAAAAAAAAAAGGAAAGAAACAAAATAAATAAATTAAATTAAATTAAACGAATAATGTCCTCCAGAAAAGAAGGAAAAGGGCCACCTGACTGTCACTTTGCCTCGTTGAATGACGACGTGAAGAAACAAGGGATAATGGCTTTTGCTACACAGTTGCTATGACTTCAGACCCCTGCCAGGAAAATTGTGGACAACTGAGAAAGCTCTACATCCAGAGGCGGGCGAGGCCTTGACCAAGTGCTCCCCTGGAGGAACAACAAAGCAAGCCTGAGGTGAATCAATGGGCAGCCCTTGCCAGAATGTGTCACATGGGCGCTAAATATCTACCACTAGGCCGCCATCACCCGTCTCACCACCGTTAGGGCAGGGGCCACCCTGACAGAGGCCTAGACTGAGCTGTATTTCCTCCTTACAGTCGGGTAGAAGGGGCATGTGCAGGAAAAGGGGAGAAAAGCTGTGCTCTGATTACATAGAGTAACACCATGTCGGTGGCTGGGCTGGTTGAATTATAGTTTGGGGACCCAACAGTGGTCTTCACATAGGGAAAGGGCATGAACCTGCCTCTGAGAGTCATTCCCCCTTCTCCCAGGGAAGCCGTATGTCTACCACCCCCAGTCAGGCCCCGCTCCGGTGAGGGAGAAGCGTGCCATTAAATTATGTCACTTTGATATAAGGGCCTCTGTCTAGAAATTCAGTGTTGAATCATGGTGTGCTAGGCTTGAACAATATTGAGGGGGGCCACCCGTGTCCCCTGGGTAGGTCAGTCCAGGACTGGACTCCTATACAATGATGACATTGCTGCTGACGTGAATAATAAGCGTGATTTATTTGCTCAAGCTCCATATTCCAGGCACGAGTGGTTTGTGGGGTTGACAACCTGCAAATTGCAAAGTGGAAAGTTTATGAGGCTGATTCATGGATAAAGTGACAGGCCACTTCTCTACAAGAAGACAACTAAATGCCTCCTGAGGCAAGATCTTGTTCTTATCAGGCCAGGTCGCATCTCACCAAGGCTGACCTGCCCATAAAGAAAGGAGGCAGAAGCAGAGAGTCACTGAGACCCTTACTGGTGCACCGCACTCGCCATGAAGCCCCCGACACTTTCCAGTATCTCAACTCGGGACGCCCCCATCACTGCCACCATCACCTACTGCAGCCCTACCATCATGGCCTCTGGCATGCTCATCATCACTCTCATCACCACCGGGATTGTCCCCACCTTTACCATTCTTACCATCAGCCCACCATGACCATCGCCAATAACCCTGCCGCCACCATCAAGACCTCCTGTAGCCATTTCGTCGCTGCCTTCATGATCCCCTCAGGCCCTTTGGAAGGTTATAAATCATCTTACGTTCTCCAGCATGACTGGGCTGCAAACAGAGCATTCCAAAGAGATACAACCTAGAAGAAGCAAACACACATGTTTCAGCGTCATTGCTTAGTGGGGTCACAAGTCTTCACAGGATTCCCCACCTACTCACCGTACTAAGGATCCTGTGGTCACAAAAATCACGTATTTGTATTACATTCACGTCCATAGAGGCTCCAGGAAACAAAAGTATACACCCTCAGTGGGTGTCCCATGTTGCTAGGGGCTTTATTAGCTCTGGGCCCACTGACATCCCTCACTTGCACATTCCTGGTCTTTTTAGGGACCATCTCCTTGCTCCTAGCCCAGGTCATTAACTCCGTAAAGCCTAATAGTATCATCAATAAATAGGTCTGAGTTGGGAGTTCTTTCTCCTTGGGGGATTACTAAAGCTACACCAAACTACCCACCCTCATGACCAATGTCCTTAACACGAATGTCACCACCAGAACCACGACCACTATCCTCATTTTTACCATCATCACCATCATTGGCATCACCTGGCCACCAAGGTGAAGTATGAACTTGCCCAAGGCATTCTGCTAGGTACTGCACAGAGAAATGCAGAACCCTTGTTTCTAGAAGAGTGGGTGCCAAGGGTATTCTTCAGAAAATAAGCTCAGGGGATACGCCATGTATAAGAGGGAGGAAGTTACACTGCCAGTTGAATTTGGGAAACGCTGCGTGCTAACAGTGCCCAATGTCCTTCAGCATGGTGGAGGCCCTGAGATGTCCCGCAGGAGAGGAATCTGTACAAGGCTGTGCAACCCAATATTTCTCAGGAATATTTTACCACTAAACCATTGTTCCACTTAATTTCTATTAATATCACAATGAACCCACGTTCCACAGAACACACTTTCAGAAGTGCAGCTCTAAAAGCTTAAAATTGCACAGGCCACAGTGACATCGACACAAACGTGCCAATGGGCCACCAGTTTGAATGCTTCTCAGGTGCACATTCTGCCACCCAATCATAAAGCCTATTCTTCCATCCTGCCCCAAAATGGTAACCTTCCCTGGGCCCTGGAAGACAGGGTGGTCATCATCTCAGCCTGTACAATATCCTCTGTGTCCTCTGAGTATCCTATGAATATAAGCGCTATTCGTTGCTGACCCCAGTTCATCCAGTTTCCCACTCCCAGGTGTGGGGACATCCCATAGTTTTGGATGTGCATTTTCCAGGCCACTAAGTAACTAAGGAACATTCCACAGACATCTGAGCCTCCAGACAGCTATCCGTAAGGGCAGATCGCCCAGCCTCAGGCAGGAGGGACCAAGGAGAGTTCACAGTGCAACTTCCAAGGATATGGAGGCCAGAAGAGGGGCAAGAGTCCCCAGGGCCACAGTGGCCGCCACCCTCACCCATTTCCTTTGCACAGCAGCAGCCCCCAAGCACCAGTCCAGGATGGGGACAAGTCTAGGTCCATCATTGGCCCAAGATAAAAGGAGAGAACTCTACCCTCTGAGTAGATTTTGCATAAAGCTAGACACATTCAACTGAAACTGCCTGGGGATTAGAATATCCTGAAACGTGGGTGTGTTTGTTTCCTGAAGCTGCCATCACAAAGGTCCACAAACCGTGTGGCTTAAAACCACAGAAATTGATTGTCTCACAGTTCTGGAGGCTAGGGGTCCAAAATCAAGGTGCCAGCAGAGCCCCACTCCCTCTGAGATTCCTTGCCGCTTCCCAGCTTCTGGCGGGGGCTGGCAATCCTTGGCTCTCCTCGGCTTGCAGCTGTCTCTGTGCCTCTGTTCACCCGTCCTTCCCCCACAGTATCTTTGTCTTCACCTTTCCTCTGTGTCCGCATTTCCCCTTTTTATAAGGGCACCAGTCATACTGGATTAGGGGCCCATTCTCCTCCAGCATGACCTCACCATACGCAATTAGATCTGCAACCACACTATTTCCAAATAAAAGTTGGACTGATGGGTATCAGGGGTCAAGACCTCAACATATTTTTTCCTTTTTTTTTATTTGAGAGAGAGAGAGAGAGAGAGAAAGCGTGAGCAGGGGAGAGGGGCAGAAGGAGAGACAGAAAGATAGAGAATCTTAAGCAGACTCCATGCTCAGTGTGGAGCCCAACGTGGGCCTCGATCCCATGACCCTGGGATCATGACCTGAGCCGAAATCAAGAGTCACTTGACCGACCGAGCCACCCAGGTGCCCCGACTTCATCATATTTTTGTAGGAAACACAACTCAATTCAAAACAGTGGTGTTTCTCTCCTGGTGTTCTCACTGGGCGAAAGAAAAAGCTGGCAGCCCTTAAGTGGAATCTAGATGTTGTTTGCTTTTTGTTTATTTTTGTTGTTGTTTTACAGGTAAGCAAACTCCCACCACCCAGAAGCCATAGGAGACGGCATTTTCCACAATACCCGCTCTCCCACCGCCTTGGCTGCCCCCACGCCCCAGCCAGGCCTTACCCTGAGGGCACCTCGCAGGAGGGAGGCCTGCTTTCAGCCTCACTGTTGTCCTCCCTGGGGACCCAGAGGGCACTAGTGGCCCCTCTCCCTGCCCCGGCAGGAAAGAGAAGCCCTCCTCCCTTATCTCCTGCCAGAGCCCCTTACCCGAAGGAGACGAAGGAGAAGAAGGCTCCGATGTCTGGCCCAACCCCAGGGCAAGGGGGTTAGACTCAGGCAGGGCTGACCTCACCAGCCTTCTTACAGTGGCCCTGCAGGCAGGGCACGTCCACTGCTGGCCTGGCCTCCTGGCTCCAGGTGCGAAACACGGGAGACAGGCTGATGGCTGAGGCCTTATCAGCCAAGTGAGGGAGAGAGCCTTCCTTATTCATTCTGGGCCCGTCTGGCCCCACAGCTGCTTTGGCTTACAGTAGGTACTCAAGAGAAGCTTGTGGAACAGAATCGAATGAGGCTGAATTTTATATTCCCCATTTCCATTTTATTTGCTTGGCTCCTACTGGTCCCTTCCAACCAGGCCGGCTGGCTCACTTCCCTACACAGGCCCTGTCAATTCGGATTTCCATCCCCTTTATCACGCTATACCTGCTACCTACATTACCTTTTCCACTCCTCCATCTAGATAAATCCCAGGCGCATTTTAAAGATCAGCATAGTCCTTACTTCTCCGTGACTCTGTCCTTAGCCTCCAGAGTCACAAAGCTCGGTGCCAGGCATTTGGGGTCCAGACATTGCCCGGTGCTGTCTGTCGTCTGCTTATCAAAACATTTTTCTCTCCCTAGTTGCATGGGAAACATGTTGATGAACCACTCCAGAAACAAAGCTACATCACTATATTTTCCTTACTCACAGTTCAGCATCTTCCTCTACACATCCTGCTTCCTCCCCAACCCCTTTCCAAAGGTGTTAACCCCTAATAAACGTCTGTGCCCCAAACTCCATCTCAGCATCTGCTTCTGAGAAACCAACCTACTACAGAGATCGTGACAATTTTAATTTTTTTTTAAGTTTATTTCTTTATTTTGAGAAAGAAACAGAGAGAGCGGGTGGGGGTGGGGCAGAGAGAAAGGGAGAGAGAGAATCCCAAGCAGGCTTCTCTACCAGTGAAGAGCCCGGTGGGGGGTTTGAACTCACAAACCACAAGATCGTGACCTGAGCCGAAACCGAGAGTGGGACGCTTAACCGACGGAGCCACCCAGGCGCCCCGGCAATTTTAATTTATGATCTAAAAGCCCCCAACACCGTGCATGACACATCACCGGCGTTCAGAGATATCGCTTCCCTCCTTGGTCCCCAGTGAGGAGTAAGCGGAAGGCTCTATGCAGTTTTGAGTTAAATCTCTGCAACCAGGTAGGAGAGCCTCAAGAACACCACATGCCAGTGTCTGGAAAGGCCGGGCAGGAGGGCCCAAGACATACAGGGGCCTGTGATTAAAGAGACAGAAGTGGATTCAGATGGCCAGGAAATATCGAAACTCAGCACTGCGAGTAGTAGCGAGCGTGGGATGAGTGGAAATCTATATGCAGAGTTAATGTTTTCCAGCTCCTTCAGGCACTGCTGCCCCTGCAGACCTTCTGCTGTCTGCCCAGGAGTGGAGTCTGCTCAGCCCTGAGTTTTTTCCTATAAAAAGAGCCCCCTGGCTATTATTCTTTGCAGTGTGAAGTGGAAAATTACCTGGATGAGGTTTCACTTGAAGCAGCAAGCTGTTGGAAACGGTTGGAGGAACCTCTGAGCTGAGAACAAGATACGAAGCAAGTTCATGGGGACGCAGAACTGACAGGAAGAAAGAAAGAAAAAAAAAAAAAAGGAGTGTGGGTCTGACCTCAGGGGCCCAGTGCCCAAGTTCCTCGGTGTGAGAAACTGACGTGTGATCAGGAACTAGACTCCTTCAGGGACGCCTTAGTCCCCTTGGGGACTAAGACCCCTTCAGTCTCCCTCACGCCAACTCCCCAACCTGAACACCCCCGAGGGTGGTTTCTGCTAAGGGAACAGCAGGGTGGAGAGGCCCAGGGAGGGACGTGTCTGCAGCACAGGCTTCAGAACCAGGCAGCTCCAACCCAGCCTCAGCTCTGCCACTCTGTAGCTGTGTGACCTTGGGCAAGTTATGCAACATCTCTGGGCTTCCGTTCGCTATTACCATCTTTATTATCATGTTATTCTTGCCATCAAGGGTTACAATCTCCAGGGGCGCCTGGGTGGCTCAGTCATTCGAGCCTCTGACTCTTGATTTCAGCTCAGGCCGTGATCTCACGGTTGGTGCAATGGAGGCCCACATCAGGCTCTGTGCTTGTAAGCCTGGGGTTCTCTCTCTTGCCTCTCTCTCTCTCTCTCTCTCTCTATCTCTCTCTCTCTCACTCTCTCACTCTCTCACCAAAATAAATAACTTATAAATAAATAAATGAATGAATGAATGAATGAATAAATAAATAAATAAATAAATAAATAAAGAGGGGCACCTGGGTGGCTCAGTGAAGCACCGACTTCAGCTCAGGTCATATCTCACGGTTTGTGAGTTCAAGCCCCGTGTCGGGCTCTGTGCTGACAGCTCAGAGCCTGGAGCCTGCTTCCGATTCTGTGTCTCCCTCTCTCTCTCTGTCCCTCCCCTGCTCATGGTCTCTCTCTCAAAAGTAAACATTAGAAAATTGAAAAAAAAAAAGAAAAAGAAAAAGAGTTACAATCTGTGGGCAAATCGATGACCATGCCTCAAAACGAAAGCAAATGTGTGTTCCTCCCGAGTGATCCTCCCTGCTGGTCCTCCCTGCTGGAGCTGGACTTCACCAGAACCAATACAAGCCGGGCTTGAGCTTCAAGGTGGACTTCATGCATCTGAGTGGGGCCTTGAAGGGCAGACTTTGCATGGGCTTGGAAAAGAGAGAGAAACAGGGAGCATAAAATATTTAGATGAAACCACAGATGTAGGAAGGGGTGCGGGATGCTCGTGGGGACAGAGAGGAGCCTGGGGCACCACAAGGATGCCACATCCACTTGCTGGTGCTGAGGACTCCAAGGTGAGTGATATACAGTCTGGAGGGGACAAGAGAGGTGAACATTCTACGTGAACCAGGATCTAGTCAGGGAAACAGAGACCCACAGGGAACAGCAAGGCAACCCAGTTAGCAACATCCAGGAACCAGAGCCAGCAGGTGGGGGCTGAGGCCATGGAGGAACTGTGGACCCTGACAAAGGCTCTACCAGAAGAAACTAAGAAATACCCCCACTTCTCCCCCCTCCACTGCCCCCAACCTCCTGCCATTGCTTCCCATCGATGGGACCTGACCAGAAGCCATAACTGACAAGGAACATGGGAGACATGGTTTTCAGCAGTCAGCACCCCTTGCCCCACACTATTGAGGCAGAGCAGATGAACGCACACAAAATAGCGACGACCATGACAGAAATATTCACAGATGCCACAAGAGAACTTGGCAGGGTGACTGCATGGGGTGGGGGTCAGCGAGGGCTTCCGGAGGAGGCAGCACCTAAGACGAAGCCGGGGGAGGAGTTAACAAGGAGAAGAGAAGAAGGCTCTGTGCTGGGCCAGCAGAGGTCCTGGAGGTGAGAAGGCAGAGAGCCCCTGTGTAGCCCCAGAGGAGGCAGGGAGGTGGGTAGAGGCCAGATGACAGAGAATCTTCCTGTGGTGTCTGGGCCCAGCCCTGAAACCTCATGGGAGCCCTGGAAGGTCTGAAGAGAGGGCGGCCCAGTTGTACCTGTGTGAGCAGGCCACTCTGGGCCCATGGAGAGGCCTGCATTTGAAGGAGGTGGACTGAAGGCTGGGGGCCCAGCTCTGTCCTGAGGTGCTGCAGTGGGAACAGAAGAGAGTCTGTGGAGATAGTGCCAGGGTGGAAGTGACAGGGCTTGGGGGGTGCGGGCATTGGGCATGGGGAAGAGGAAGCCTAGGGGACACCCAGGGTGACATCCCAGGTTTCCGACTCGAACACCCAGAAGCTGTGCCTTCCCACGACTCTGAGTTTGTCAGTGTCGTCATCCCCACCTTGCAAGTGAGAAAACAAGCAAGACTCAGAGAAGCAGTCTTACCTGTTCAGTCCCCCAGCTAGTGACAAATGCACGAGGGACCAGGGCAGGGGCCCTTAGCCTGGGCTTCCTTCTCCCCCACCTCTGCCTGGAGTGTTAGCATTTCCTTCCATCGCAAGCGTGGGCCTCAAGCACGGTTGATGGCAACCGGGACCCTGTCAGCTGTAGCAAACCTCCCCATGACTGTTCTCAGGGTTACCTCAAAGAATGTTCATATGCCTCACATCTCCAAAATGGCGTCACCAGGACCTGCTGCTAGATCTCCCTTGTCTAACACGTGAGTAATGACCCACACGTATTGTTCTAGCACAGTTTTTATAACTAGGTCAACGTAATTGGCTTACTTTATAATCCTTTGTTTTTTTTTTCTTATCCTAGGCTTTTGTAAACCTTGCTCTGAAAACGGTCCAGAGAAGCTCCAGCTCGTTCAGAAAAATCCAAGAGAAACCTGATATGAAAAAGAACTCTTCCCGCCTCCCCCCACCCCACCTCACGCCACAATTCTTCCCTAACTCGGCCCATCCAGGTCCCTGGGGGTTTAATGAACTGGGCCGGGGAGGCGCCCTAATGCCTGTAAGGCTCTCAGGGAAAGAATAGAGGGCTTCATGTTTTTCCTCAATTAACACCACATGGATATGTTAGCTTCAGCCCCTGATTTTTCGGCATGGCCTCTAATTAAATCATATTTGTCTTTGTCAGGCTGTGGGTCCCAGACTGGGGCTCAGGCACCATGGCCACGGAACTCAGGAACCCCTCAAGTGCATGACTAACCCTTGCACAACAGCCAGGTGGGAAACAGAGGAAACAGAAAGCTGGAGAGAGGCTTTGAGGTTTTGGCCAGGGACTCCCACCCACGGCTTTGCCAGGATACAGGGAGCACTCAATCTGGGCTCCCCGTGACCTAGGGCATGCGTGTCACCATGCGCATGTCCACGGCTTCCCCACAGGGACCAGGGCCTCTCTGGACGTTGGCCTGAGTGACCGGCACTGCCTGGGCTCCCGCTGTCTGTTCTCGGGGCTGAATGCACGCCACACGGTAGCCAGCCCCAGCTCCTCCCTGGCACAGGCCGAGGGACCCTCTGCCTCACATCTGACCCCTTCCCAACCCCAACCGAAACAATGCATCTTTGTCTGTGGCGTATTCCCTGCAGAGGGAAACTCTGATGAAGGCCAAGCCTCTCGCGCCCTCAATACCAGCCCAGCCCCCCCCCCCCCCCCCGTTGCCTGGTGCCACCCAGCCGGAGTACTCACAGCAACGCCCACATCCCCGTCTTTATATCATTCCTGGAACCCAGGAGGGGTTCCCGGGGATCAGAGACACAGCAGAGGAGCCCAGAAAGGGCAGTCACTTTGAAATTGCAGGATCGCAGGCCACAACATGGGCAGGCAAAATGTGAAATGCCCCAAGGGCTGGGTGGAGAGCGGCCCACCCGGCACTGGTCAGGACCCTGGAGAAGGAGCTGGGTCCGTGGGTAGAGCGGAGCAGCTCAGGGGCTCCGGGAGGGCAGGTGCTCTGCACACAGTGCAGGGCTGAAGGCACCTGGATCGACCACGCGTGCCCCAGAGGACCCTCTCTGGTGCTCGGTGCCGGAGATATTCCTGTCACCGTGTCATCACACTCTGTGTCCTGGCAAGGGCTGAGAGGCCGAACACGCCATGCCATAGATGCTTAAAGCCAAGCGTGCGCGTCGTATGGAGGAATAGAGGAGAGGCGGTTCGTGCTCCTGGGGGTGCTGGGGCCCTTCCGTGGTGGACACTGTCATGTACCATCCCAATCCCCCTTCGAGGAAGGCCTCGCCTCTGCAGCTGCTGGGAGCCACCAGCTGTCAGCCCCTAGAGCTCAGCGGCAGAGAGCTGCCTTGTCGAGGTCTGCCTTTTCCCAGCAGCCCACATCCAGGACTGATCAATCCAGGGTACAAAGCAGATCGGCTCTGACTGGGCCCCACTCGCTGCAGAAACCCCCCCGTGGGGTCTGCCCAGGCTGTCACGGAAGCTTCTGGTCTTCTCGGCCCACACCTGCTCCCTAGCTCTCACCCCAAGCACCCAGAGCGCTCCTTGCTTTCACAAACCCCTTCTCGGAGTCTGCTTTCCGGGGAACCCAACCCGCAGCCACTTTCCCCAGAGAAGTGGCTGTGTGTTCCACAGTGTCCACGGCAGAAAGCGCATACCGTGCTGGCTCAACCAGAAGGGGTCTCGCTTCCACAGAACTGTGTCTGCCAGGCAGGCAGTGTAGACAAGGCAACCCCAGACCCGCTCTGGGGAGCACGGCGGGAGGAGCGTGCCCCAAGGAGGAAGGAGCAGCTTCCACAGGAGCTGACGTTGCTCTCAGCATTGAAGGCGAAGAGAGTCCCCGGGGCAGAGGAGAGAGAGGTACAGGCGGGGGCCCTCACCCGAGTATCTGTATCCTCACAGACGCACACAGAAAGGAGGCCCACTGGAGGCCTGTTGAGGAAATTGTAAGCTGACTGAGAGGCTTCTAGTAAGGCAGGCAGGGGGGCCAGACCACGAGGGCCTTATTTGGACTTTAGTTCTTGGACAACAGAGAGGCTTTAAGGGGTTTGAGGCAGAGGACCATCAACACCAGGATGTTTGGGGGAAAATAACTAGGGTGGCAAAGGTGGACGAGGGAGAACTAAGGTGGGCTGAACTAAGGCACCGGGGATCGGAGAGTGGGGTTACAGTATTTCCCGATTACTATCGACGGGCAGATTTTAGAAACAGGAGGGCTGGGGTGGTTCTGCAAACTTCCACGCCTTCTGATCTCTTTGGGTCTACATGCTTTCCCTCTTTGACCGGTGCCTACCTCACAGCCCTGTGGCGAGAAGCAAACTTAGTGAACCACGCAGAAGAGCCTGGCATGCGGGTAATACTCATTACCTTTCATTTCTTATTCCTTTGCTTTCCACACACTGGGTGTTCGCCATCCCAGGCTACGGATGAAGAAACTGAGCCCCTGTGAAACAAGGCTGAAGTTGACAGTGTAGAGACTGAAGAACCAGGCTCCCGGCCTACCCACTCTGCCCTCAGGACGTCCCCACACACACCCTCACTGCCTGGGCCAGGGGCCAGGGTCTGGAGGGTTCCAAACACAGTCCGTTTTGTCGGGGAATGGTCCCATTCCGGGAGTTGCCTTCAGACTTCTCTGTAGCCCCAAGGGGAGCAAAGATAGAAAGAGGTGTGGATGTGGGTATTCAGAGCAGGGAGAAAGTGGAACCAGAGCCAGGGCTAAGGGGGCCGGGGGGAGGGGAGAGGAAGGCGGAATGGGGGGGAGGGGGGAGGGCGGGGGTGCAGGGCCAGCAGGAGGGCGGCTCCTGCCACTGCCTATCACCAAGTCTGGGAGTCAAGGAACTCGAGGGGCCCAGGATGAGAAAGAACAGGGGGGAAATTAGAGGCAAAATGTGAAGTTAATAAAAATACTTTATTCAATCAAACTCCAAAAGCAGCTGCAACCCTGTAATGACAGCCAAAGCTGGCTTTCTGATTTTTCACTTTGGTTAATTATCTAATGGCTTGCAGGGCTCCCTGCTGCTTTATGACTTGCACATTTTTCTGTTTCTTCTCTCCCCCACCCCACCTTCCTGCTCAATTCTGGTCTTCATTCTCTGGAGTCCGCCTCCCCTCGAAATCAGCTTTGCCCCGTCTCTTCTTTGTCAAGAGGATGCTGAGTCACCGACAGGAATTTTCTGGACCTTAATCTGTTCTGATTGAGCAGGTGCTTCCAGGGAGCACAGAGAATTAGGGATTTGGACCCTGTCTGGCAGAAGTTGATGGTCAAGGTGAGGCAAAGATTTTCACATTCATACGCCAGGTTCAGGTCAAGTGGGAGCCAGCACTAATTATCAGGCTGGAGGCCGGGACCAAAAGATTTTTAGCCAGTTTACTCTTGCAAAAGGACCCAAACTATCCGGCTGGAGTTGAGATGTGGCAGGCAAAGGATTTGGGTTTTGGTTCTATGGGCAATGAGAAAAAAGATATTCCTTGGACTAGATCCTCCTAAAAACAGAGCCTGAGACAAGGATTTCGGTGCAAGTGCTTTACTTGGGAGATAATTCTAGGAAGCATTGGCAAGAGAGTAGGGAAGTGAGACAGGGAAGGAAAGGAGGCCAATTTGGAGTGTAGTAATGAGCAGGTTACCACTGAGCGCATCTGAGGCTCAATGCCACTGGCACCTCTGAGAGTCTGAGTAGGATATGCCTCAAAGTTGCATATGAGGGGCAAATGAACTGGGGAATTTATACACCACTGGCAACAATGGAGGGCTGCTCCTTAGAGGGTAAATGCCCCAGCATTTCCAGACAAACTGGCCACAGGGGCTGCAGCAGGCCAGCACCAGTGTATAAGAATGGTCAGTGCCAGGGGCTATGGGCAAGATCTCAACCATATCTCCTACAGATGCAACCAAATGGAAATTCAGCTTTCATTACCACCCAAGACACCCATGGGTCCAGCGAGCCCTGATGTGAGATGGCAGGGGTTAGGGAAGGGGAATCTGGGCTGACAGGAGAAATGTGTAGAATCCGAAGATGCAGGACAGGAGACAGGAAATTCTAGACAAGAATGAAAGCCATTTCAAATAAAGGCTCGTACCAGTGGTGGAAGGTGTGAGATCGTGATGAAAAAGACCATCCATGCTCCATTCAAGGAGCGTGATAGGAACACAATGGGAGTAGGGCTGGGTGAGCAAGATTGGGCTAGATGCACTTGGGCTCTTCTCTGTAGACCAAGAGCCAGGCTCAGAGCCCCAGGACTCTCTCCCCACTGGAGGGCCCAGCCTTGCCCACTCTGGGTTGCCTTCAGAATCATCAGGCCAGAGGCTTTCTCTCTGCCACCCTGCCGGGCCCTTCTGTGAGGCCTGTACTCACCATAACGCCTTTATAAGCCTTAGGATGGTCCAAGGAACAAAATCTGACCATGGTTGCTTAAATTATAGGGTTCATAATCTCTCCTAACAAAAAGTCTAGAGGTGGGTGACTCCTATCTGAGTTCTTTCAGCCCTTCAGTGATATCAAGGCTTTTCTGTGTAAGTCTCTTGGCTTTTCTTGGGACAGATGGCTGTCACGATCCAAATATGACGTCTTCACACAACCACGCATGAGGTAGGCTGGAAGGAAGAAGGAAGTTTCTCTTCTCCTCATCAGGGAGAAATGGGATGTGAGCTCAGCCAGAGCTAGCTTACACACCCACACCCCATTCTTGAGTAGAACTGGGGTTCTGTAGCAGGAAGGGAAGATGGCTGCTGGGCGTGACCAACAGAGTCTGCTACTCTCTCGCTTCAGAATCCCCTCACACCAAGGTTTGAGTGTATAGACCCAGTCAAGGTAACAAGGGATACGAGGAAACACCTCCAAATACTTGTCTTCCTGGGCTGCCCAGTCTCCCCACATTGTCCTCTCCCCTGAGGGCTCCTTCCATTCACACACCTCCCCTAGCAAAACCTGCTCTTGGTAAGACCCAAAAAACCCATTCACTAAGGTGCAGATAATAATGTTAAATTATTACTCCAACCAGGGAGTTTACATTGTAACAGAAAACAAGGGACTTTAATATTTTTTAATGTTTATTTATGTATTTTGAGAGAGGGGTGCTGTAGGGGCAAAGAGAGAGGAAGAGAGAGAATCCCAAGCAGGCTCCGAGCTATCAGCACAGAGCCCAATGCGAGGCTCCATCTCACGAACCCATGAGATCATGACCTGAGCCGAAATCAAGAGTTGGACGCTTAACCGACTGAGCCACCCAGGCGCCGCACCACCCCCCCGGCAACAAGGAACTTTAAACCAGACATTTCCAAGTAAGCTTTCAGGAAGGCAGTGATGGGGCCCTTCATTTCATTATTTCTGAAGCTACGAAGCTAGTGTATGTTTGTCTGTGATAAAGTCAGACAGGTAAACTGAAAGTATGGAGTTCTTCTGCCCTGGATGTGAGTGCCTCACAGGGTCTCTGGTCAGCTCATCTGATCTGAAGCTCTAAGTGGCAGCTACATGGGTCTCTGATTAGAAAATATATTAGTAGGACCCCCCCGGGTGGCTCAGTCAGTTAAGCGTCCAACTTCAGCTCAGGTCATGTTCTCACGGTCTGTGAGTTCGAGCCCCATGTCGGGCTCTGTGCTGACAGCTTAGAGCCTGGAGCCTGCTTCGGCTTCTGTGTGTCCTCCTCTATCTGCCCTTCCCCCACTCACACTCTGTGTGTGTGTGTGTGTGTGTGTGTGTGTGTGTCTCAAAAATAAATAAGCGTTAACAAAATTTTTTTTCAGAAAATATATTAGTAAATAAATGCAGTTCATTTGGCAGATAAAATATAGACCAAACCTATGGTCTATGAGGGAGAAAATTTAATAATGACCGCATCTGTAGTGGCAGTGGGTTTGGGAACTGTGGCTTTAATGCTCTACTGATGGTACATGTCATGGAATACAGACAACCACAGGCTGGGGGGCCCCAGAGACCCCTCAGGGTCTCCCAAAACTTCATCCTCTTCTTGGCCTCTTTCTCCCACCACTCTAAGGCCAGACCTGCTGTCTCCCCTCCTGTTTCCCTTCAGTTGATAATCTCAGGTTCTCCCTTCTCTGTATCAGGTGTCGTGGTGAGGACACAGACGCTGTCCCTGTCCTGCAGGATGCAGACCAGGGGGGAGATAGGATGAGCCACAAGCACTGGTGAGGCACCAAGAAGCCTCCTGGAGCCTTAGCTCCTCGGCGCCCTCCTTGACTGGGAGGGTGACCACTCAGCAGCAGCAGGGGGAAGGATGGCACGGGGCAGGGGTTCGGGGCCTATTCAGGGATCTGCCAGGGGTCTCAGAGCAGAGCTGTGGAAGCAAAAAGGAACATGTAACAGTGGAGGAGGGAAAAGGATAGCAAAGTAGATTGGGACCAGATTGCAAAGGGTCTGGAATTCGAAACCGAGACGTGTGTATTTAATTCATCAGAAAGTGGGGAGAAGTTAAGGGGCAATTTCTGGGGGTTTTATTTTAACAGAGGAGAAGCAGGCTCTGAGCTACGGATCTGTGGAGTTGTCGCGACAGATGCGTTGGAGTTCGTGATCTCGAATGGCTTCATCTCCAACCCATTCACCCATGTGAGTTCATAGGCGTGAGGCACTCTGTGACCCTGAGGTTTTGTTGTCAAATGGAAGTCAGGCAAAGGCAGGGAAGGTGGGGCCAAGCAGAGCAGGAGAGGGCCACATTTGGGGGCCACAGGCCAGGGAGGGTCAGCCCAGGGAGGAAGGCGGCAGAGGACATGCGGTGCCAACTGTGGAGGGGGAGGTACCCAGGCAGAGAGTGCATCACACCCACGGAGTAAGGAAGCCAAAGTGTGCAAGACCCAGGGATGGGGTTTCGGGGGCAGGGTCAGCAGACTGGGCAGGAAGGATGGCTGAACCACCTGTGAGAGACGAGTGAATGGCACCCCCCATCTCTGGAGGGAACCGTTTCTCCAAAATCCAGCCACAACCCAAGTAACAGCCCCTTGCAGCTTTCCCCATCATGTGCCTCTGGGCAGGCCCTGCCCCTGGGGCTTTGGCTGGGCCAACAGCCAGGCTCCAACCAGCACATCAAAAACCCACCAGAGATGATTAGAATCTCGATTTCAGATGACATTCCTCCCCTTTTACTCCTTCAGGTAACCCTAAACCTTATGATGTCTAAATTATTATGCTGAAAGCGAAATCGAGTCTTTTCTAGCAGCAGGCGGATGCTTCCCAGTGAGCGCGTAGCCCTGCGAGCTGAGGTAATGGTTACCAGATGCAGGTACAGACCCTGAGCCTGCCTAGGTCAACGCATCCGGGTCCTATCTGCGCCGATGTCCACCTGCACTTGCACGGGGGCTCTGAACTCACACGAGGAAAGCGGGGTCCTGAGGAGCACCCCAATTTAGGACATGGTAAAGTCATGTCGTTCTTGCTATGGTCCCTCAAGGCCCTGACATGGTCAGAGAATCCATAAATGTGAGCACTGGAAGAACTTTTAAGTATATAGTCTCATCCGCTGTTTGAAAGAAACTTGGGAAGGAAGGAAGGAAGGAAGGAAAGGAGGGAGGGAGAAAGGAAGAAGGAGGAGGAAAGGAAGGGAAGGGAAGGAAAGGAAAGGAAGACGTGAAGGACGTGAAGGAGAGAGGGAGGATGGGAGGAAGAAATGTTATTTCCAGACCCAGGGTATCAGAAGGGGAAGCCCTGTGGAAGAGGGGTAAGGTGGGACCCCCCCACCTACTCAGCAGGCCAGAGGCAGCCCCCAGGAAGACTGAAGTTGGCCTTGCACAGGTCAGAGAAAAGCAGTGAAGTGCGTGTGTTCACACAGCCAGCTACTAGTGCCTCTAGGCCAGAGACCCAGGACTCCGCTCTCCTACTGCCAGACTCCACTGTTTCTACCACCCAGCCCCCAGACCAGGCTGCTGAAAAGTCAAGGCCATTTTGCTTCATTCCTTGGGGTCTGCAGAGACTACACAGCATCCAGGGAGAACCAGCAGTGGGTGCAGATGAGGTGACAAATGACACGTACAAGAAACGGAGGCACAGGATGCCTCCAAAGTCAGACATGACCATTACTTCTTAACCACGCCCGTAACTGCTATTTTGTTTTGATATTTTGTTTCTTCTTTCCTTTTTTTTAAAAAAAAATTTAGTGTTTATTTTATTTGGGGAGGAGGGAGGTGGGCAGAGAAAGGGAGACACAGGACTCTGCACTGTCAGCACAGAGCCCAACGTGGGGCTCGAACTCATGAACCGCAAGATCATGACCTGAGCCAAAGTCGGACGCTTAACCACTTAACTGACTGAGCCACCCAAGCGCCCCTCTTTTTCTTTTTTTTTAACAGTAGAAAAATTCATTCATCCTCCTCAGTCTTTCAAGGAAACATCCTCATCTCAACCCCAGTAATTCTTCCTTTCTTTCACCTCCTGTGTCCAGTTGGTCACAAAATCCAGACAGATCTTTAAAACAGCTCTCATCCCACCCCCACCCCACCCCACCCCCGACTGCCACCCTGGTCGGCTCTTCACCTTCCCTAGGAACTTGCTCCAGCCTCCTCCCTGCCTCCCCACCCCACCCGTCTTGTACCCAAGCTCAGTGACTGTCCCTTAAGGCCTAAGACAGAGTCTAAGCACAAAGGGGAAGTGCATGTAGGCCCTGCCTGCCCGCCTGCTGTGGACAGCACTCCTAAGAACCCGCTGTGCTCTGCAGGGAGAGCTAGGGCTTACATCAGGTGAAGGAGGGAATGTCTCCTCCAGGACGTGAAGCTCAAAAGGTATGGGCCCTGGGGCGCCTGGGTGGCTCAGTAGGTTAAGCGTCTGTCTCTTGATTTTGGCTCAGGTCATGATCTCATGGTTCGTGAGATCGAGCCCCATGTCAGGCTCTGTGCTGACCACTGACAGGAAGCCTGCTTGGGATTATCTCTCCCTTTCTCTCCGCCCCTCCCCC
Organism: Prionailurus viverrinus; assembly: GCF_022837055.1. NCBI lineage: Eukaryota > Metazoa > Chordata > Mammalia > Carnivora > Felidae > Prionailurus > Prionailurus viverrinus. The sequence goes on along the minus strand of NC_062565.1, from coordinate 42,486,160 downwards.
CGCTGGCACTGGCTCCCTCTCTTTCTCTCAAAATAAATAAAGAAACATTAAAAACAAAAACAAAAAGAAGGTGGGGGCCCTGCCTGCTCCAGCTGCCCTTAATAAACCCTCTACAGCTGTTCATGGTTGCCTCAACGAAGTCTTCTTGGAACTCTCTCTGTTTCCAACGTAAACTTCTTGTCAAGTCAGTAAATGTTCAACATTTACCCCTACCCTTACAAACGTATCTCACTTGTCCAAACCTACTTCCTCTGAGTTTCAGACAATGCAAGGTTTGAGTGGGGCTTGTGAAGTCCTCAACTCCAGTGAACAGCACACAGCGCCTATCCACTCCCTTCACGGTTGTTTCCTTGCCTGGGAAATGGGGATAAACAGCAGCTACCTCTCAGGATCACCGGGAGGCTAAATGAGATAACGCATTCATTGTCTGGCTCAGAGCAAGGGCTCCATACACGTTCTCTTAAAAAGTAGCATCCTAGATGCCCATAAGGCCAAAAAGGAAAGAAAATAATATTTCTTGAGTCCTCCTACTGGCAAGGCACGGTGCCAGGTGTTCTCAGAAGTTATGTCAGTTAATCTGCTCAGATTTTATCCCAATTTTTACCATTTTATAAACCAGGAAGCTGAGGAATTGTGAGGTCACTTGCCCAGGACTCCCAAGTGAGTCAGACTTCTTCGGGTTGCAAATGATTAAAGCCAACTTGGCCAACCTTACATGAGAGACTCAACGGTTCTCCAAATGCAGCAGCGTTTAAGAAGCAAAGCATGCATGGGAAAGGCAAGAAGCAGCCAGGGCCCAGAGCAACTAGAGGCAGGGGCTCAGATACCATCAGACCTCTCTCTCCACCTCTGCTGTCACTGCACAGTAGCTATCTGCACGTGGCAGGAAGTGCCTCTGCCTACATTCTCACATGGATGTCATCCACAGCCTTCCCCAGCAGGGAAGGAAAGACTCCAAGCCTCAGTGCGGGTTTCAGAAATCCTAGGGAAGGACTCTGATTGGTTCAGCTTGGCCTAGAGACCCACCCCTCAACCAGTCAACTGTGGGATAGGATCTTGTGAGTTGTGCAACTGCCCACAGGACCACGTGGACAGAGCAGGGGTATGGGCAGTCTCCAGAAAGCGAGTGTGCAGCTCCCAAAAGACAGGGGTGTGGGCGGGCCACAAAATAGTAGCACACTCTAGTTTCGTAGCCAGTAAGTGGAAGAGGCTGGATTTGTGCCCAGGTCTGTTGGCCTCCAAAGCCCACATTCATTCTCTGACGCAGGCTGCCTTTTTGAGGCTCTAAATGTCTACTCCTGCATTAGGAAATCAGAGTTGGTCAATCAGTCTCTCCAGAAACTTCAAACAAATTTACTGCCCAGGGATACTCTTGGCCTCCAAAGCCAGATGAAGCACATCACTAGGCTGGGAGCCACATCGTCCATCTTCTTATTCCATGGTCATTGTTATCACTGCCTCTATCACCGCTTGCTTTTTTTATCATCTTGTTTTTTTTTTTTTTTTAACCAAACTCTGTCCCCATCATGGCTGGAAATTTGGGTTTTCTGGGGAATTGAGGATTTCTTTAAGTGTTTTGCAGATGAGGAAATGCTGACCAGGAAGGGAAAGTGATGCTCCCATGGGAACATCCACTTCTTGCTCCCGGTCCAGTGCCAGCCCCTCCCCCACTCTATCTCTTCTGGATCACATTGCAACGCAGTGTTGTATTGCCTCATGTCATAGCAAACATAATCCTGGTTCCAAATTTTATTTTTATGACCCAATAAGCACTTCTGTTTTTAATGGGTGGGAACAAACGCCATAAATTCTTAACTTCCTCAACAGAAGTTCATAACATCCCTCACCTCCTAGCCCCAGCTAAAATCCTGTGAGCTGCTGAGAACACCACTTCCTTGGAATCCTGTAAAGTAAAGACCATTCATCCTCACACCCAGTGGACTTGGGGCTTGGACGTGTTGACAGTTCTCTAAGGGTCTCTCACATTTCAGTACCTCCTGCCAGCAGAGGCATTGACTACTTTCATTCTGAACTTGCTTTTCAAGGTGTTTGTAGAGTGACCAGGCTTGGGAGATAGAGATGGTGTCTCTCTCCAGAGCAGAGGGCAGGCCAGCTTACCGTCCATTGTAAGAGATCCGGAGCCTTTAAGCTCAGGGTTCCTCTCCTGAAACATAACCTACTTCATGTACATATATCCCTTGAATCTCTTTGCATCGCTCTGTGGGAATTGAGGCTCAAAGGAGCCATGCAAGTGCTAATCCTCTGGCTACTGGTATTGCTGGGAGTAATCATTGTCCCTTGTCTCTGACACAAGACTTTCAAGTCTTCTGCCAGCACCCATGAGGCTGTGGCTCGTTGTAAAATGCCAGACCCTGCACAGTTCTTGACAGAGAGGCGAAACCCGCCTCTGCACTCCTCACTGTCACTTCCAGATCACTCCTTCTACACTCTTGTTAGAAATCCTTGTGCCAGGACATTTCAATCTCATCTGGCGGGACCACTCTAACTGTCTTCCTCTCTGTCCTCTACTAACCTTCTTCTTATCCAGTAATATCTTTGGCACTTACCCTCCCCTGCCCCAAGTCCTGCCATAATTTTGGATGACTTCACAGGTCACATGAACGGCCCACCCCACTCCCTGCCTGTCAGTGCCTGCATCATGTCAACTCCTCTGAAGACCTCCTCTTCTCCACCTTAGCCACAGCCTCCTCGTGGCCATACTCTGGACAAGGTCAACACTAGCAACTGCTCTACCTCAGAAGGTAGATTATTCTGTATTTTGATTATTCTCTCTTTTGAGCAAACAGATCGTTATCCATTTTGATTATTGTATGTTTCGATTTGAGTAACTCTGTTTTGATTTCCCAATCAGTTTGATTCCCTGCAGATATTTTTAAGCTAATTTTTTATTTCTTTAAACAGATTAAGCATAGTTTTTTAATAATCTGTGTCTGTTATTACAGTATCTGAAGCAACCTATGGGTTGCTGGTGTTCTCTTATTTCCATGCTGTAGTTATCTTTGACACTGTGCTAGCCATCATACTTGAAAAATAATTTATAGAAATATGTGTCTCATAACCTTAGTCTAGAACCCACCTTTAATCCCAAATCAAGACTTGAGTTTCCCTGAATCACCCCAATGGTACACATCTGAGCTATATGCCCATGTAAGAGTTGGTTTAATTTAGCTCATCCTGCTTTCAGGCTCCATAGGAAGCCCAGCTTATGGTGAGGAAAGCTTCCTATTAGACACTACACTTTGTGCCGGTCTTTGACTTCAATTTTGGTAGACAAAACAAAAGTTGAGATTTGCTAAAATGTGAAATTCCCTCAGAACAAAAGCAGATCCTTGGGGCACCTGGGTGGCTCAGTTGGTTGAGTGCACGACTTTGGCTTAGGTCATGATCTCACGGTTTGTGGTTCTAGCCCCACATTGGGCTCTGTGCTGACAGCTCAGAGCCTGGAGCCTGCTTCGGATTCTGTGTCTTCCTCTCTCTCTCTGCCCCACCCCCACTCATGCTCTGTCTCTCAAGAATGAATAAACGTTAAAAAAAAAAAAAAAAAAGAACAAAAGCAGATTCTGTACTCACTTACCTCTCTGGCCTCTTTTTCTGCTTAAATGTTGGCCCGGTAATTCCTTACAATCCCGTCAGCTCTTGTCACTTTTAAGAAAATTTTTCGGTATTTTATCCAGAATTCTTGGTTGTTTTCAGCATGCAAGATAGCCTAATTAACTCAACTCACCATTACCTGGAAGCAAAGTTCTCATAGTCTATTCTCTATCAACAATCACCTGTATCTTCCCACACTTTTCTTCCACCAGTCTCTCAGCATCTGTTTTTAACCCTTTGAGACCTCCAGACCTTTGGCCTCATTTCTCCCAATATATTAGCCCTTTCTGTCTCCACTCCCTTCTTTTATTATTATTATTATTTTTTTGAAAAGGTTTCCTTTTAATGCTTATTTATATTTGAGAGACAGAGACAGATCATGAGTGGGGAAGAGGCAGAGACAGAGGGAGACACAGAATCTGAGGCAGGCTCCAGGCTCGGAGCTGTCAGCCCAGAGCCTGACGCAGGGCTCGAACTCACGAACGGTGAGATTATGACCTGAGCCGAAGCCTGACGCCTAACCGACTGAGCCACCGAGGCACCCCTCCAACTTCCTTCTTTATATTCCATGAGCCATTATTTCATGTCTTACGGAAACTCTTAATCCCTTTGCCCCCTTTTCCTTCCCTTAGATTTACCTGGAACAAAACGAATCCTAGATTCAGCCCAGCGTTCTCTGCTCCTATATTCATCCTGCTGGATATTTCTGGAGAAATCCACCCGACCACTCATTTTGGTACTACTCTTCTCCCGTGGTCCCTGGCAATTGCTGGGTCCCCATCACCGCCCACCTCCAGGCAGTTTGGCACAGGAGCTTTATTACGCTTTCCCCTCTCGTGAAGTCCTTCACCTTCCCACCAACCCCACACACTCATAAGGTGTTCACATCTCCTGGTTTAGCCAAAGCAGCCGCATCTTCCTGTTTCCCCACCACTCGTCTCTTGTCTGCCAGCTCACCTACATCTGGGTCTACCCTTGTCTCTTCCTCACCTGCCCCACAAGGATTCTCTTTACCCCCAAGGCTCATCCTCCCACCTGGCACCATCCCCTTCCACCTTCTTAGGAACCTCAGGCCAATAAGTGAGCTCAATCCTTTCTCTTGCAGTGGCTTCTTCCCATCATCCTGTAAACACACTGTCAAGTTCTTCTTATTTGGGGAAGGAGCCCTTTCCTTCACCTCGCCAGTCCGTCCAAGGAAGTGTTCTTGGCTCTGCTCCCCCCGTATGGAGTAAATCCTTCTACAAGTTCTCATTGCACCCCAGGATTATAGTCTGTTTCCTCGTACTGCAGTGCCTCCCCCGAAACATGGAGTGCCTTGAGGGTTGGGATTTTGCCTTAATCACTATTGAACCCCCAACATCTAGGATAGGATTTGCAAAAGGAACAAAAGAGTAAGGCCTGGGGTCACTGTTAGGCCCAGCAGCCCCCATTAATCTCTGTGTGCTGGTTACCAGGGAATTCTGCTTTGATGGAAGGCCAGTTGGCAGAACACTAACTTCACGGTATTACTGATGCTATGCCGTTCTTTTCAGTCTATGGAAATTCTGGCTTTATTTAGTTAGTGTCTAATTTGCGGGTTAATAAGTCTTTGTCTGAAGGTCTTGGTGCACAATGCAGGGCTAGGATCACCTTTCCCAGACTCCCCTGAGGCTTGGGGTGGGGAGATGAGTGTGTTTTGAGGCATTGACTCTTTGTACAACTTACAGGATCTCAGACTGGGCGTAGTACTCATTAGGGTTTATTTACCTTTTGTGGTGGCCTAGAAAAAGCCAAGCTTAATGAAGCGGTTACCAAAAGCCTTTAACATCATAGTTTCCACAGAGTTCGTAAAAATGTTGACAGTGGACTTTCCTGCTACATTGCATCTTTCAAGGAGATGAACAAAAATGATATTAAGCATATTGATTTGTTTTTTATAAAGCCTTCACAGCAAGAAGCCCGGTATGTTCTCATTCTCCATGGTAGCAAGTAAGACCTTGCCATGGATAATGAATACGTTGGCCACATGGCCTTGGATTTGCCACTAACCTTCCCTTCTCGGTTTCATCACCATAAAATAAGAAGCTTGGATAAAATGAGCTTTCAGGTCGTGTCTGTTTCTGAATAGAATGATGCTATTCTTTCTAAAATCTGCTGTAAAGGGGAAAAACAACAAGGAATATTATTTTCCTCTCTGAGACATGAGAGAAAAATGGGGGTGATAATAATAACATTGATCTCACAGAGCAGTTGTGAAGATTAACTGAGATGTAGGTACAAGCGACATACAGCAAGTACGCAACATGCATTCTCAGGTCACCCGAGCAGGTGCTAAGGGCCTACATCAGGCAGAAGGATGTTGTCCCTCCCAATGGTCCACTCACCCCACATACGTACGCTACCTGTCGGTGATGTCTGAGATCCCAGGATGAGCTGCGCATCCAGCGGGGCCAGAAGGGAAGAAGGAATAAAAGGCTGGGTTCCTTTCTCCACCACCAATCATGGTCCCCTGCGTGGTCCCTGGCCCCCCTTGCAGGTGTGCCTACACACCCACATACACATGCATACGTCTCTGGAATAACACTGGACTTGCTTGGGAATTAAGACTCAAAGGAAATTGGAGTCCTTGGATGCCACCTGAGGGTCAAGCCCTGTCTCCTGCAAAGATGGGTTCCCGATCCCGAATACCTTTCCCCTCTCCCCTGATAAAGTACACATGCTGGGCCAGGCCTGGTGGGGTCTACACACCATCCATCCCCATTTCTGTCCAGACAGCAGCTAATCAACCAGCTCTGACCCTCAGATCTATGGAGTTCTGCCCTGCATATACAAGAACATGCTGTGTTCACATACATGAACACATACATATAGATGAACATGCTAAGAACCTACCATTGGTCTAGTATGAGAGACAACCAAACAAGTATACCCAGAAATAGGCAAAATAATGGCAAATTGTGTTGAGCGCTATGGAAGACCCAAACTGGATGGGGTGGTTTGTACTTAAGGAGAGGTCTCATTTGGAAAAGTCATGGAAAGCCACCATAATTATGGAGGTTGCATTTACACTGAGACCTGGAAGGTAAAAAGGAATTAGCCAATGGCCAAAGTAGGAGAGTATGTTCTAGGCACAAGGGACGGCATGTGTGAAGGTTCTGAAGCAGAAAAAAAGATTTACTTGTTTAAGGAAGCCAAAGAAAGCCAGTGCACCTGGAATACAGGGAGGTAGGGAGAAAGCTGAGGGCAGAGCAGGCAGGGCCCCTGTGAGCCATGGTGAGGAGTTTAGCTTTTATCCCAAAAGAAGCAGGGATCTACTAATGGGTTTACGAGGGTGGTGATCGTCCCTAGGTAGGAGAAGAAAGAGCCTTTCAGGAGAAGGCAAAGGTGACATGGAAGAAAATAAAGGCTGAAAGCTAACCAAAGAATTATCTAGAAAGCACTTACGCCCTCCAAAAGGCCCCAGAACTAGAACGATGGGGCTATTTTAAAGTTCTCCCTCTCTCTTTTCTAAAAAATCCTTGAAAATTTTAAGCACCATTAAAAAAAAAAAAAGGATGCTGAGGAATTTTAGGAGACTTTAAACAGCTTGCACGATTAAAAGCCACCCTCAGATCCAACGCCCACATGCCTCCTGATAACTGTCAGCTGGAAAGCACTTCACATCGAAGCCATACAGGGTAGGCGTGGGAAGGGTCGGTTTAGCCTGGGATGGCCATCCACAGACATCCCAACGTGGCAAGTGACAGGGGCTGGCCGGCCAGAGAGTATTACAGGAAGGCAAATGCCTCTCCCCATCAAACAAGAACACAAAATCCCCACCCCATTGCACATGAAAAGTTCAGCGAGAGTTTGAAGATATTAGGCCAGGATTTCTGGAAGCCAAGTAAAAATGACCTTGAAAATAAACCACATGCTGCTGCTAATTAATCTTCGTTCCTAGTTCTCCCCAATCAGACCCTGAACTATAATCTATCTTCATTACACTTCTTTTAAAGCAAAAATGTTGCGTTTCCGCAAGTCTAATTAAGGAAGGAACATTATAAGGCCTTGGGTCATAACTCTCTTTCTGTCATATGTGTGTAAGTCTGCTACACACACACACACACACACACACAGAAATTGAAAGAGAGAGAGACAGAGACAGACACAGAGAGAGAAATAAAGTATTTTAAATAACCCCCCATGACCTATTTACTCACAACTACAGGCAGGTCACTTAAGAAGCCAAACACAGATGAGATGGCCAAGTTGGGTGCCATCAGTCATGTCAGCCAGTGCTTCTCTCCAGTCCGGGGTCCCCACCTTGCACACATCTACCCCCCATATAGCTGTACACATACATAGTAGGCAGCTAGCTATGGGCTCCAAGAAGGGCCGCCTGCCCACCCCATCCCACCCACCCCACCCCCCGCCCCAGGGGATGAATCAGGATTCGTCTGAGCTGGGAGAGGCAATTTGAATGGCTCTTTGACAGTGATTGAATTTAGGGTGACATTTGACCCACTTCTGACCAGTTAGATAAAAGGAAAGGTCGCCTGGGATTTCTGGGAAAGATTCTCTTCCATGATAAAAGTGATCAGCCCTGAACATGACTGAGTGTGTGAGGGCGAGATGCTGGTCTCCTCAGCAGCCAACATAGTGAAAAACTAGTGACCACAGACAGGAAAGTTATCCACCAGTGTGGGCCTGCCAAAGACATGAGTTTGGGTGTTTAGGAGAACTTGGGAAGAAAGTATTGGGATCAAGCTGTGTTATCTCTGAGAGCTTGTCTGGTCATCACTGTCTAACTCCACGATTTTTGACTTGGGATCCCAAGGAAAGGTTGGAATGGTTCAGGGTCCATCTTTGAGTTGGCCTTCACATTGTGGGTGGGGACCAAGTGAGGGTCATGTTTGAGAGATCTGGTGAAAGGTGTTTCTCAGCTGGGAATGGACACTTTCCACTGATACATCCTTCACTCCCATTTCCATCACCACCCCACAATCCTGGATGAACCATAAGGTAGACTTGAGTTTTCCCAATTGTTGATGATTAGGGGGTTCCTACAAGCCTGTCACAGATTATTCATTGAAGTCCCTGAACCTATTAACCCTTAAAGAGCCTCTGAGACTTACTGAAGTCTCTCTCTCATTCACCCACAGCCCCTACCCCAAACCCACTTACCTCTTCCCATCCCCCATTTATTGCTGCAATCCCTATCAGTCAAACCCTTGAAGAAATTCTAATTCCAGTTCTTGCCTAAATTACACGAACAATTATAGATTGTAAGCAGAGACACAGAGCCCTTGAATTTCTTGCTAGGAAAATGTACCAATTCATCCAGATGATTTTGCCTTATCACATGATCAGCTCGGTCCAGAGCTGGTACATTCTCATTAAGAGAATATGCGCCAGTGTATTTCAGAAAATACCTGACTACACAGGTGTAGGTGACACCCTTTTAGAGACAGAATTCACACACATGGATTGGTACCTATTCACCTGCGCAGCGTGAGGCCCAGCCAGGAAATCTTCAACAGCAGGGCAGGAGAAGAGGGGCTACTGAACTGCACAGCCATCAGGTTATATTAGAACTTGAAGGGACTGAGGTGAATCCAGGTGGCTCAGTTGGGTAAGCATCCGACTTCGACCCAGGTCATGATCTCACGGTTCGTGGGTTTGAACCCCACATCAGGCTCTGTGCTGACAGCTCAGAGCCTGGAGCCTGCTTCAGATTCTGAGTCTCCCTTCCTGTCCCTCCCCCACTCACGTTCTCCCTCTGTCTCAAAAATAAATAAATAAATAAATAAATAAATAAATAAATGTTAAAAAATTAATTTAAGAACTTAAAGGCACAAACCCCTCACTACACAGATGTAAAACTAAATCCCAAGAAGGAAAGGGTATTGGCTTGAGTCCCAAAGCTCCAAGCTAAAGTAAAAACAAGTGAATTAATAGTGGTGTTAAAATGGGTGGTTTCCTACAGAGCAAAGTGGTAAGAATGACTTTGTCCACTATTCAAGGTTAAGCCCTGCTGGTGTGGTGGAATTTTGCAGAGGACCACAGACCCCTCTTGGGTAGCCCCCAGGGACTCCCCCCTCGGTGGTGGACACAGCCAGGCATTTCCACGTGGGCCCCAAAGGCCATGTCTATGCTACCTGATCCTGGCCACTGGCCACAGCCGACTGATCATCGGAGGATATATAACCCCAGGGTGGGAGGCAGTCAGAGACCTTCTGCTTCCCAGGACTTTGACATCCATATCAGCACACGTGGACTGGAAATCACTGGGGCTGGATTGTGTTGATGGGAAACCACCAAGAAGAGGATCTGGGAACTCTTGCTGCTGAGCCATCAGGGGCAGCCCCGCTTTGTTCCAAATCTTAAGTTGTTCAAGCCTTCCTTTGATTTGTCAGGTACCCCATAGTCCCTCTAACACATTGCCTTTGCTAGTCAGTGTGTTTTCTGTTGCATGCAACTAAAAAACAAAACAAACAAAAAAGCTTAACAGAACCACAAATCTGCTGTTCCATGGGTATCCAAATTTGCTGCTTCATGGACAGCATGTCTGAGAGGTCCATGAAGCTAACTAAATAGTTACATGGCTTTAAATTCCCCAACACTGTTCACTGGGGCAAAAGAAATTAAATGAATAAGGCTATACAAAGCATCACCAACCCAACGTGTTTAAAGAGCCTGTTGAGTTTTATTGAGAATATTTAACACTGTCCGTAAACATTGTCCCAAAAGGATGACATTTTTGTTTAGACAATGATCAAGCTTGGGGAGCAGAGGCTAGGCAAGGGGTCACCCATGCTGAGACCTTGGGAGAGACGTCTGGACCCCAAATCTAAGGTTCTTTCATTGCCCCAAGCACTGCAGATCCATGAGTTAAGAGACTGGCTCTTTAGTCTTCACCCAGCCACAAACTCACCTCATTTTGTCTCTCTGGAAATGATTTCCTCCTCTGTAAAATGGGAGGGTAGAAATACATAACTTCTAAGTTCCCTCATAACTACAAAATCGCCCAATTCTATTTGGCCAATCATCAGAAATCTTTGTTGATTCATATTTAGGCAGTGATTCCAAAACCGGTCCTTCTAGAGATCATTGAATAGATTGCGTCTGAAAGAGAGCATTGGAATGAACTTAGCTTAGGCCCCTGTGGTCACCAGCCTCCAAGATGGCACACAGTGGTCTTTGCCTCCTACTGTGCATGCCCTTCTGTAATCCCGCTCCTTCACTGAACCAGGGTGACACGTGAGTACAGCATACTGTTGGAGGTGATGGTGTGTGACTTCTGAAGCTAGGTTATAAAGGCACTGTGGTTTTCTCCTTGGCCTCTTGGATCGCTCACTCTGAAGAAAGCCAACTGCCATCTTGTAAAGGTACTGAAGCCTCCCTGTGGAAAGGCTTGTGTGAAAAACCAAGACCTACACCAACAGCTAGCGCAGCTCGTCAACTATGTGAGCGAACCATCTAGAAGCAGGACGGTAGTCCTGATCAGCATCTGAAATACCCTTATGAGACACTCAAAGTCAGAAACCATGAGAGACGATAAATGTTTATTGTCGATTTAAGCCGCTTAGCTCTGAGGTAATTTGTCACACAGCAAAGACAGCTGATTCCGCCTTTAAAATTTTATATCTGATTCATTTGATATAAAAATTGGAACTTCTGATAAAGGTAGCGATAATGATAGGATCATTATGGTATTTTTTTTTTTTTTTTTGTCTTCGAAAGGTCCACAATGCTTTCAAACATCTGTCAGAATTTTCCCTGAGAGATCGTGTGAGGTAAGTAGGAGACTGTGAGGGACTCACCCCTCTTCTTGGCACCTGAGAAATTGGTATTCTGTTTTTCAATTAGGATAGGTTTGGCCAAACGTTGATTGATAAGCTGATGGGTACCTGGGGGTTCATTAGGTGATTCTCTTCACTTTTGTCTACACTGGGAGAATGCTATGTTCAAAAAGATCACAATTGTGAAACCTTCACTAAAGTGAGCAGGGGAGGGAAAACACGCTGGCAGCAGGCTTTGCCTGCCTTTCCATCTTTATCTGCTACCCCGTCTCCTCGAACCTCACTACTCCAGTCACTTGGGCTTCCCCACTCTTCCTTGAACACACCACACTCACTCCCTAATCTGAGCCTTTGCACTTGCTGTCTCCCCTGCCTCTGGCAGAGAGCACTGCCTGTCTCCCCAAATCCATCTTCTCCTTGTTCCTGGCCACGTGGCTGGACTACATTTCCCAGGCTCCCTTGCACTAGGGGCTGATCACGTGACCAAATTTGCTCCAGGGGTACAGGAGCAAAAGTAACGCCCGTCACATTCAGACTGACCCATCGAAAACTCCCAACACACTTCCCCAAGCTCTTTGACCTTCCATCCAAATGGGATGGTGATGCCAGGAAGACCTTGGAAGTCAAAATTTGAAGACAATAGAGCAGCCATCACCCTGAGTCCCCAAATGGCTACAGAGAGGAAAGCCATCCCTTCGGCCTGAATTCCAACAGTGAAGGATTCTGTGAGAAATAACGGTCTCACTCTTTAAATTGTTTGATTTTGAGACCCTGTTTGCTACGTCAGCTCAGCTTATAACTAACATTATATAATTATGCTTATATAGTTGTCATTATAACATTATATAAGTAACATGATACCTATCCAGAGTGCTCACGCCTTCACATCATTCAGACCTGCTCAAATGGCACTTGCTTAGAGAAGCCTTCACTCTTAGCTTATCTAAATTGGCTCCTCCCTGCCCTCTACCACATTACCCTGTTTTCTTCTGCTTCCTAGCAGATACCCCTACTTGAATATATACTTGTGTGTGTTTAGCTGTCTCCCATACGAGGAGGTGAACAAAATGATAGTGCCCAGCATATAATAGGAATTTGCTCTGTAAATACTTGCTGAATAAATACAGTGGGCCAGGCCATGTTGGGAACTCAGGCTAGGAGGTCCGGAAGCATAAATAAACCTAATCAGTCGGTTTTCAAATCTTCCAAATCAAAAGCACGGTTTCTGGATCTCATGCCCCAAATTTCTGACCTGTCAGGTGTGGGCATGGAGTAGGAACCGAACCTCTGTGTGTTCATGCATGACCAGATTCGAGAGTCACTGCTCTGGATCTGCCTAGGATCTGGATGTGCCTCTCAGATACAAACTCAGAGTGTCCACACAGTGGAGAGGAGGAAGCCTTCATCTAAGGGAGAATTGAAGAAGACCAGCTCCCAGGGAAAGACACTGCTCCTCTGGACAAGTGGGCATACCATTTAGGATGTAGACTTAGAGATTTCACCTGGCCGTGAAAGCCTAAACTTCAAGCTAGATGTCTATTTCTCTCTGAAGGAGAAGTCTGAGTTGGGATGGCAGCTGTGCTCACCAAGGCCCTGCCCCTCGCATCCATTGTTCTGCCGTCCGTAGAGTGTGGCCAGCACTCACATGGCCAAGAAGGCTCCCCGTCGCGTCCATGATGCAGCCAGTGTGGAGGAGGAGGGGCATGCCCTCCATTCCCTCTAGGAAATGACATTAAAGAGCCCACAGGGCGCACAAATCCTCACCAAAAATTGCCACTGAGTGCCAGCTCCAGCACTTTCCAGAAAGACCTCCAGCTTGCTCCAGGGTGGGCAAGGGCGCAGCCCCCTGAATGACTCATAACCACCCTGTTGCACTCCATTACCAAGTTTTATGGCGAGCCAGGGAACAGGCCTTCCACGTGTATGCTCTCCCCAGTGAGCAGTAAAAAACGCCCAAACACGAGAGTCAGATGTGCTGTATGTTAAGAGTTTTCTGTCCTCCCTCAGCCTCTGAGTGTCTGCCAAGTCCCATAAATTAGGCAAATGTCTCCAGGCTCTAGAGCTGCAGAAGTTAGAGTCACCAGCAGCCAGAGCAGCAAATCCAGAGGAGGAAAGATCAGGAAACAGGACGAACAGATCAACACGAGCCTGGCCTTGGGGAAGGAAGTTCCTCATCCCTGAATTTCCCAAGCAGCCTTTAAGAGAGTTTTGTGCCACTTTGCAATTCCCTAGGGCAGGGATTCTCAAAGTGTGGTCCCTGAACCAGCAGCATCGGTATCACCTGGGAACTTGCTAGAAATGCAGATTCTGAGGCCTCACGACAGACCTCCTGCATCAGTAACTCTGGGGCTTGGACTGGTGATTTATGCTTTAACAAAGCCCTTTTAACCAGCCCTCCAGGTGGCTTGAGGGCTCACTGAAGTTTGAGCACCCTGGCATGAGAGGCTTTCTTGTCTAACCCAAATCAGCCCCACGTTGGCTGGACAGGCCAGGCGGAGGGTGAGGCCGGAGGGACACAGAGTGTAAGGAGGTGGTCCTTTCTCAGGCTGTGCATTTGCATGACCCCGAGAGCGAGCACCTCACAGTCCCAACTGTGCGTGGCAATGATATATGGAGGGTGGGGGTGGTAGGGGGTGGTAGCTGGAACCATGTTGGGGTGTTTGGAGCCTAGGAGAAGTGGTGGTCTACAGGAACCAAACCCCACAGAGGCCACCCTCGGGAGGGCAGCGACCCTGCAGGGTGTGGACTCATCACTGGTGAGTGCCCGTGGGCCAGTACACCTGGGCCAGACACATTGTGCCCACTCTTGGCTCCATTTAGCCAAGAAGGACCCTCAGGCCCTCAGAGCCCATCATTTACTCAAACTCATCCAGTGAGTGAGCCCTGGTGGCTTGGGCGAAGGGGAGTGGGCTCAGTGCCAGTGAAGGGGTAAGAGGAGGTGAAGGAAAAGAGAGAGCTTCCTCGCTTGTCACTTGGCAAAAACTCCACTCAGGACCCCCCTTGAGGATTTTCAAGAGCTTTCAATTATCTCCACAAAACCCAGCCAGCAAATCTCTGGCTATGGCTTTTGCAATTATTATTTTGGAAGTCAACAGCCTGAACATCAACACTTTCCTTCCCTTCGCTTCCTGCTCAATCAGGTTTCATCCCCATGAGGGAACATGGACCCCAATGACTCACAAGGAGAAGGTCCAGAGCCAGTTATGGGGAGGAAGCACAGACCAAGATGTCAGGAGAGCGAGTCACTCGATCTGTTCTAAAATACAGAATTTTAGGGGCGCCTGGGTGGCTCAGTTGGTTAAGCGACCGACTTCAGCTCAGGTCATGATCTCGCAGTTTGTGGGTTCAAGCCCCGCATCAGGCTCTGTGCTGACAGCTCAGAGCTGGAGCCTGCTTCTGTTCTGTGTTTCCCCCCTCTCTCTACCCCTCCCCTGTTCACGTTCCGTGCCTCTCCGTCTCTCAATAATAAACAAACGTTAAAAAAATTTTTTTCATAATAAAATACAGAATTTTAGAGCTGGAAAGAACCTCAGAGGTGATCTAACCCCATCACTTTATACACAAGGCACAGAGAGGGAAAGTGACTTGTAGGGGTCACTGAGCAGATTAGTGGTTGAGCTAAGGCTACAGTCCGGACAGAGCATAGTCCTGCTCATGAGAAACACATCTGACCTGGCCTTGCTGCCCAGGTCTGCTCCGTGGAGTGGGTGGGACCCATCACTCCTGCTTTGGTGTTCCCATTATTCTATTGCCCCATAATTCTACCGCATTATCAGAAACATCTCCCTCTCTTCTTCCAAAACATGGGCTGTGTATTAGTCGATGTGGCTTATTCCGTGGTACCCACAGCCCCACAATCTCAGCTTGAACATATACAAGCTTGCTCCTCCTTTCTAGATCCCTCCTCAGTGAGAAGTGAGTCTTCCACGAGCCCAGAAGGAGAAGAGAACCAGATACGTTTGGGTACTGGCACTGTCACCACAATCTGTGACTGAGCCGGTGTGTGACCCACAGCAATGACTCACTAACTCCTAGAGAGTGTGAAGGAACAAACAAGTGAGTCAAAACAAGGAAGGAACACAGATAACGAGGGAACGAGGGGCCTGCCTGCCCTCTGCCTATCTGATGGCATGTAATCCCTAGGCAACAGGGGAACATAGCAAGAGAAACGGACACGGGGTCAGGGGGGCTGCGGTAAAGCCCTAGCTCTGCCACCAGGCTGTGTCACTTTGCACAGGTGTGAAATAATAGCCAAAATGGACTCAGTCTCCCCCCAGTCCCCGGCACAGAGCTCCTAAAACCCTTGGAACTCCCTGAGTGATGGGAACGTCTTTGGTTCTTGGCGGGCCCCTGGGTGGTGGCTGGTCACCAGAGACACCAAACCACGATTAGAAGGTTGACGCTTTCAGAGCTGCCCCTCACTCTCTAGGGTGCAGAGAGGAGCTAGAAACGGAGTGAATCATCAATCGGGCCTACGTGATGAAGCCTCCATAAAAATCCCAAAAGAACAGGGTCCAGAATGCTTCCAGGTCGCTGCACGCATGTGGTGCTGGGAGGATGGAGGACCTGGAGGGAGCATGGAAACTCTGGGCCCCCTCGCCAGACCTCTCACACTTTGTATCTCTTCATCTGGCTGTTCGTCCGGATCCTTTATCGTATCCTTTATGATATAACAAAGTGACAAACGTAAGTGTTTCCCTGAGTTCCATGAGCTGTTGTGGCAAATTATTTTTTTTCTAATGTTTACTTTATTATTTTTGAGAGAGGAGAGAGAGAGAGAGAGAGAGAGAGAGAGAATCTGAAACAGGCTCCAGGCTCTGAGCTGGCAGCACAGAGCACGACATGGGGCTCGAACTCGGGAACGGCGAGATCATGACCTGAGCCAAAGTCGGACGCTGAACCGACCGAGCCACCCAGGCGCCCCTGCTGTGGCAAATTAATGACGCCAAGGAGGGGAGCATGGGATCCCTGATCTAGAGCCAGTCGGTCAGAGGCACAGGTGACAGCCTGGGACTTGCGAGGGGGCATGTGAAGGGGGGGGGGGCAGTCTTGTGGGACGCAGCCCTTGTGGGATCCGATGCTAACTCCGAGTAGGCAGTGTCAGAACTGAATGGGATCATAGCACACCCGGCGGGTGGCAGAGAGCCGATGGGCGTGGGGGAGACATCCACACACCTGGTGACCGGCAACGTGAGTGTGGTTGTAGCAGGATTTCCTGACCACGGGTCGCCTTCCTTCTCTGGGCTCCGGTTTTCTTACCAGGAGAACGATACAGTTGGACTACCAAGAAATCCGTTCTAAGACCTCTGCCAGCAACAACATTCCATCAGCCCACATTCCTGGTCGTCCTCGCACAACAAGGACGACACCGCAGAAGGGGTCCTGCTGAGTGGGTAGCTGGAGTTCTAGCGGAGCAAGTGTAAGGATACGCTTAGGGGAAAATGACCCGCATTCTATGCTTTGTAGATTGAATTAATCATCAGTTACGACTCAAGGATTCCTAAAGATAATAGCAAATGTGTTCCTAGTCCCAAAGGGTGGACATGATCTGAAAGGAGTACTGAAGACTGTATCTCTCCTGACCCAGACCCCTGGGCAGTCAGGCCTGCAACACTGGGTACAGGGCAGGACTTGTGCTTGGAGAGAGCTGGAGAAAGTGCAGAGGGAAGTGGCCGGGCCTCCCTTTACCAACCACTTTCCACCCTTCGCCTTGCTCTAGGCCCCGGGGAACCAACCCTGGGCTACATCCATGACCCACTTGTCCCCTGGCTCCAACCGATGAGAGGTCCTGGCAGGAGCCAGAGGATGGGAGAGAATGAGGCCTGGGTGCCCGGGCACCTCTTTCCCTCCCTGCATCCCCCCCCCCCCCCCCGCTCCCACTCAGGCTGGCTGTGTCCCTCTGCTTCCCTAGATGGCTCCCCTTCCAGGTGCCAGTAACCACCTCTCCCTCTTCCCTTGGGCCTAAGAGTGGTAACAGCTCGGTTATATCAGCCCCAGCCGGGCACAATCCCTTATGGCTCCCCTACACCCCCACCTTTGTCCACAAGCTCTCCTCTAAATGCTCTGTCGTTAGTGAGGCGCCAGTCTCCAGTGGGAATATAGGGCAAGGCCACGGATGGGAAAGGCAGACCAAAGAGATGAGCCTCCCAGACTTGGAGGGGAAAGGGTAGGGAGACAGCATGTGGTCTACAAAGGGCAGATCTTGGGGGACACAGACTCACTCCCATACCCTCGAATATGAGACCCGGGTGGGGCACCTGGGTGGCTCAGTCAGTTTAGCGTCAACTTCTCACAGTTATGATCGCACAGTTCATGAGTTCGAGCCCCGCATCAAGTTCTGCGCTGACAGCACGGAGCCTGTTCAGATCCTCTGTCTCCCTCTCTCTCTCTCAGAAATAAACACACACACACACACACACACACACACACACAAAAGAATACGAGATCAGAGGAAATGCCTCCACCAGCAGAACACAGGCCTATGACAACTATGGGCAAGTGTTGTGTAGGTAACACATCATAAGGTCTCTGCCCCACCTAGGCCCCCTTCTCTGGTCATTGCCTGTGCCCATAACATCTGCTGAAGATGGGCCTGAGTGGGAACATCTGTGTGTGAGTCCTGGTTTCCCACCCCCTCCCAAAGCCCCAGTTGGACCAGCCGCAGACAACTGACACAAGCTGGACCAATCATGTTTTCACCATCTAGAACCACAAACAAGAGACCCAGGCCAAAAACATAATGCAAGACAAGACAAGTGAAATATACCCATGGGCCATTTACTATAAATGGATTTGGATTTTGTTCATGTCTTTTTAGATATATAATATGTATCTTAAATATATTTTAATATATTAACATTTTATAAATTAATATATTTTTATTCATGTATATAATTTTACACATATAGCATTTCTTCCCAGCCTTTTTAGAATAGATTCTCTTTTTTTATTTTTATTTTATTTTATTTTTTTAATTTTTTTTCAACGTTTTTATTTATTTTTGGGACAGAGAGAGACAGAGCATGAACGGGGGAGGGGCAGAGAGAGAGGGAGACACAGAATCGGAAACAGGCTCCAGGCTCTGAGCCATCAGCCCAGAGCCCGACGCGGGGCTCGAACTCACGGACCGCGAGATCGTGACCTGGCTGAAGTCGGACGCTTAACCGACTGCGCCACCCAGGCGCCCCTAGATTCTCTTTTTTTAATGTGTATTCATTTATTTTGAGAAAGAGAGAGAGAGAGAGAGCAATTGGGGGAGGGGCAGAGAGATCGGGGGAGAGAATCCCAAGCAGGCTCCACGTTCAGCGTGGAGCCTGACACGGGGCTCAGTATCACAACAGTGAGATCGTGACCTGAGCCGAAACCAAGAATCAGACGTTTAACCGACTGAGCCACCCAGGCGCCCCTAGAATAGATTCTTAGAGCAGCTGGTTATGGGGAATAAGTAGGAATGTAGGAAAAAGACCTAAGGTTTACTGAGCACTGTTCTGTACCAGGCTCAATGCCATACGCTCTACATAAACCTTACTTGTCCTCACAACCCCCTCATTTTGTAGTTAAGAAACTCAGGTTCAGAAAAGTTAGGCTCATGTATTGGGCAAATGGCTTTTGAGCACCTGCTATGTGCGCAGCCTGGTTCTAGGCTCTAGGGAAGCATGTCTGTGAACAAAACGGACCAAAGATCTGCCCCCGTGGAGCGACAGACACCTGACACCCCATAGAGAAGAGAGACAAGAACTAAATATCTAGAGTGTGCGGCCATCAGATGACCAAATGCCATAGAGAAAAGAGCAGCAGGGAAGGGGCAGGGAGTGTACGGGGAGGGATGGGGGGGACAGAGAAGGGCATTCACTAAGTGCCAGCTGGTGCAGGCTTTACAGAGGTGACAGCGTGTGCCGCACAGCCATCTCGGCAAGACTGTTCCAGTAGAAAGGAGTAGCGAATGCAGGCTTGAGGCTGGCGGAGAAGCAACCGGGAAGCCAGTGTTCCTGGAACAGAGTGAGCAACGGGGAAGGAAACAGGAAATGATGTTACAGAGGTAGCAGGGGGCCGGGGGGGAGGGGGCAGCACCTGAGTGCAGCGGGAGCCTTTGGAGGATCCTGAGCAGAGGAGCGATATGGTCTAACTCGGGTCTTACAGGCTCTGTCCAGGTTGCAAGAGAGGAGACTGAAGAGGGTGTTAGGAGGCTGCCCGTGACTTTGTGGGTCAGGACTAGGCTGGCTGGGTAGTTTGTTTCTGCTCCGTGCGGCCGCAGCTGGGGAGGCCCGGGTAGCACATCGACCTCCAAGGTGGCTTCTCCACTCATGCTTAGTGCTCAGTGTCCCTTAGCATCTCTCTCTTCTCACAGCATGGTGGTCCCCGGACAGGTGCACTTCTTACATGGCGGCTGGCTTCCAAGAGGCAGGAAGTGGAGGCTGCCAGGCTACTGAAGGGCTATGCCCCAAACTGGCCCAGCATCATTTCTACCATATTCTATTATTATTCAAAACAGTCCAAGGGTGGCTGGGTGGCTCAGCCAGTTGAGCATCCGACTCTCGGTTTCATCTCAAGTCACGGTTTCACAGTTTCATGAGTTCAAGCCCCACATTGGGTTTCATGCTGAAGGTGCAGAGCCTGCTTGGGATCCTCTCTCCCTCTCTCGCTCTCTGCCCCTCCTCCACTCTGTCTCTCTCAAAATAAGTAAACTTAAAAAAAAAAAAAAACAGTCCAGAACCTAGCTTATTTCTTTTTCTTTCTTCTTTCTTTCTTTTTTTTTTTTTTTTGAAAAAGAGAGAGAGAGGGACTGAGAGCAAGTAGGGGAGAGGGACAGAGTGAGAGAGGGAGAGAGAGAAAGGGAGAGAGAATCTTAAGGACGCTCCACACTCAGAGTGCAGCCCAATGCAGGTCTCGATCGCATGACCCTGAGATCATGACCTGAGCTGAAATCAAGAGTTGGACCCTCAACCGACTGAGCTACCCAGCCACCCCCAGAACCTGGCCTATTTCAAGGGGGTGGAAAAATTAACTCTACCTCTTGATGAAGGAGTAGCCTGTCACATTGCAGAAGAGCATGGCGGGGACACCGGGGATATTTGCAAAGCCATCTTTGGAAAACATGATCTGGCCCAGAGGAAGTTCGCATTTCCTAAGATGGAGAAGACAGCAGGGGTTGGAGGGCGATCAGCGTTCCATTTTAAGCATGTTAAGTTTGAGCTCTTCATTGATTGTCTAGGCAGAGGTGGAGAATAAGGCCCCAAATCTGCCTTCAGCCATCCAGTCACCCACCTATCCATCTGCCGGGCCTTTACGGAGTAAGAAGGAGCTCTCCGGTTGGCTTTTTGGTGTCTGAACTGTTTCAGGGAACTTTTATAGCTTTCTGTTGGGGAGGATAGGAAAGTGGAGATAAGAAGAAAGATCAACACAGCCTCCTCCCAGGCAACATCAGGCCATTTGTAGTTATAATAAACCCTTCTGCTGGCTCCATCCAAGGCCCCAGCACCAAGGTGTTGTAAAAAAAAAAAAGGCTCTGAGCCAATGAGAGGCAGCTGGTTGAAGCATTTCCCAGTTTTTCATATGACTCATAAATTTGTTACATGGTGAGGAAATTCCCTGAAAGCTTTTTGGCAGTCTCATCCAGTCTGACCAGTAGCTAAGAAACACATAACCTTCCAGTTAAGAAAAGGAAAGAAAACACACAGGCTTTGACTCAGGGCTTAAACGGAGGGTCACTTTAAAAGCTTTCCTTACACTGAGCTCACAACAGCTTTCCGGGAGAGATCAGAAATGTATCTGGAAGGTTTGCCGTTGCAAGCAGACTCTAAGCTGCAGATAGGTCACAGGGAAGTGTGTGCGTGCACACACGTGTGTGTGTGTGCACACGCACACGCACGTGCCTCAAAGACAAGCCCCTGGTTGGGGTAGATAAAAAGAGGTCGCTCCCTTGACGGGTCTTTCTCTGTTGAGAAATGCATGGCCTTCTCTCCAGATACACAGACGCCTGTACCTACATGTAGCAAAGTCAAGGCCAGGACAGAGCAGAGCCATGAGTCAAGCCTAGGTCTCCTGTCACTGCCCTCACAGGAATGCCATGCACTTTGGGGGCTCATGTTATAGGCAGTAGAAAGACACTGGTCCCTTTCCTCAGGGAGGAACTTCAAGCAAACTCCCTCACCTATTTGTTAGAAGTCAGATGATGGTTATCTTTGGGAAGGAGAGAAAGGGGGGGGGGGGTATTGCTGGGGCACTGGTGGCATTCTATGCCTTGTTCTGAGCAGTGGTCAATGGATGTGTTCACTTTGTGCTAATCTATCAAGGTTTCAATCACCAGACCGAATTATTTTTTTAGGCAAGTTACCTGATACTTGACATCTTGGCAACATATGATTCTTCAACCATTCTCTTCTCTCAGCTTCTATGACACGGCTTTCTCTGTATAGGATGTGGGTACTTCCTACGGAAATATATCTATTTCCATTAAAAGTTTATTTTCAAAAATTACCTTGTCAAATCATTATACTGTACACGTTAAATTTATACAGTGCTGTTTGTCAATATATCTCAGTAAAATGGGGGGGGGGATTACCTTTTCCATCTGAGCCTCAACTTCTTCATCTGTAAGATGGTGATAGGAATTAACACCTCATGCCTCAGGGAGAGTGTAGTAAGGTTAGAGATATTGACACAAAGTGCTCAGCAAGATACCATCACATAGTAGACATTCGGCACCTGCTGACGCTACACATGACAAAATGTATTTGTATGTTGACCTCTTATGATAGGACATGATTGTCATGATAAACCATGACTTATTTTTCCCTTCTTTCTCATTGACTCCCAACCGTCAACCCCAAGGCATCTGTTAGTTGTTTGGTACTGGCATTATTTTCATAGGTTAAATTTTCAGAATTAAAATTCTAGATAAGGGGCACCTGTTGTGGCTCAGTTGGTTGAGCATCCAACTCTTGATTTCAGTTCAAGTCACGATCTCACTCATGAGATTGAGTGCTGTGTCGGGATTCTCTCTCCTCTCTCTCTGCCTCTCCCGCCCCCCTATCTTTCTCAAAATAAATAAATAAATAATAATTAAAAAAAATAAAATACTAGGGGCACCTGGGTGGCTCAGTCAGTTAAGCATCTGACTCTTGATTTCGGCTCAGGTCATGATCTCACAGTTCGTGGGTTTGAGCCCCACGTTGGGCTCTGTGCTGACAGCTCGAAGCCTGAATCCTGCTTCAGATTCTGTCTCTCCCTCTCTCTGCTCTTCCCCAGCTCATGCTCACTTGCTCTCTCTCAAAAATAAATTTAATTAATTAAAAAATATATTAACAAAAAAACAGGACACTTCAAAGACCCAAAGGATGTTGTTAATGTTGAATAAAAACCACTGAGGTCATGCTAGTGGATGGAATTTCTTGAGGAAAGCTTGGAGGTATAGAGGCAAGGAAAGTCCTGGAACAAACCCAGACAGTAGGAGGATGTTAATGAGAGCAGAAGTTAATGGACATGAGGGCAGACAGGGAACCTTCCATTTCCTGGTGCAGGTTTGGATTTTACCCTGAAGGCAGAGGGGGAGACTGAGTTTTAAAGTGTCAGGGGCACCTGGGTGGCTCAGTCAGCTAAGCATCTGACTTTGGCTCAGGTCATGATCTCACCGTTCGTGAGTTTGAGTCCCACATAAGGGTGAGCTCGATCCCCGCTTCAGGTGAACATGAGCCCCACTTAGGTGAGCTCCATTTCTATCTCTCTCTCCTCTCTCTCTCTCTCTCTCTCCTCCTTGTGGGATTCCTTTCCTCTCTGCCCCTTGCTAACTTGCTCCCTTTCTCTCTGAAAAGAAAAGAAAAGAAAAGAAAAGAAAAGAAAAGAAAAGAAAACTATCAGGACTGGAGCCACATCTCAGGAAGAAAGCAGCATGGAGGGTGGAGATTGAGAAGAGGGGCAGACCAGAAGATGCTTAAATCACTTTTTAAAATTGCAGTAAAACACACACAAAAAGTTTACTAGCTTTTTAAGTGTATAGTTACACTTACTGTTAAAAGTAACACTTTTAAATGTACAGTTCAAAAGGAGTAAGTATATTCACATAGTTCTGCAAGCCACCTCTAAAACTTGTTCATCTTGCAAAACTGAAACTCTGTGCCCATTGAACAACTCCCACCCCCACTCCAGCTCGCTTTCATACAGCTTACTAACAAACTGGATGTGGAATCGAGGAAGACGGAGGTGACTGGGTAACTCTCAGGTTTTGAGGTTAGAAGGCTGGTTAGGTGGCCGTGCCACTAACCAACTTAAGGGATGTAGGATATTTCAGTTATCTGTTGCTCACAACAAACACTCCAAAACTTAGGGACTTGAAATGACAGATAATTACGATTGCTCATGATTTAGGGGTTAGCTGGATGCTTCCTCTGCTGGCTTCATCTGGGCTCACTCATTCAGCTGTAATGAGCTGGAAGATGCACTGGGCTGGAAGGTCAAAACTGGCCTCACACACCAGTCTGGTGGTTGGCACTGGCTGTCAGCTGGGACACTTCCATTCTCCCCCACCCCTCACCCTCCAACAGGCTAGACTGGCTTCCTTACATGGCAGCTGGCTTCTCCCAGGCCTAGGCTTCAGACTCTCGCAAAGTTACAAGACCATCCCAGAGTCAAGAGGAGGAGAAATAGATTCCACTTCTGGACAGGAGGACAGGAGGACAGGAGGAAGAAGGTGCGGCCATATTTAATCTGCCACATGAGAGGAGGACCGGGTTTAGCAGGGAAAATGAGTTCACAGTCATAGACATAGAAGACGACATTGAAATCAACTCAAAGGAAGAGACTTCCCAACTCAAAGGGAACATAACACTAAAAAGAATGTAAAAAAGAGGGGAAAGATGGGCCCAGAGAGACAGAGATGAGGTGGAGGTGACCAGAGACTGGAAAGAACCAGGAGAAAACTCAGTCTAGAAGCTGAGAGAAGAGAGGTTGACAGAATCATATGTTGCCAGCATGCAATTTGCCTTTGAAAAAGAAAAAAAGATGGGGCGTCTGGGTGGCTCAGTCAGTTGACTGTCCGACTTCAGTTTCAGGTCATGATTTCATGGTTCGTGGGTTCAAGCCCCATGTCGGGCTCTGTGCTGGCAGCCCAGAGCCTGGAGCCTGCTTCAGATTCTGTGTCTCCCTCTCTCTCTGCCCCTCCCTCACTTGCGCTCTGTCTCTGTCTCTCTCAAAAATAAACATTAAAAAAGCCTTTAAATTAAAAAAAAAAAGAAAAAAGAATCACTACCTGTGACAACTAAAAAGACTCTAACGATCATGGTGAGGGAATCTGGGAAGAATGCCAAGAATAGACACAAAACTACTCTAGATACTATGCCCGAGGGTACTGAATTTTTCCTGGCATACCCAGGAAGATGCTTGTGCTGGCACTCCCTGGTGAAAGGATTCTTCCTTCCCATCCCACTGACTTCAGGTGTGGTCAAGTGGCCTGCTTTGGCCAATAGGAGGTAAACAGAAGTCAGGTGTGCCGCATGCGAGCGTAAGTTTTAAGATCCATACGTGGTTCCATCGTTGCTGTCTTATTCCCTCTCGGTGCTGCTCCTTCAACCTGGATCCTAGAATGAATCACTGAGAAGTTGTGGTGTTGGTTAACACAGTATAACCCCGCAAAAGCTAACTCATACAGTACTCGGTAAATACTCACTGAGTTCTATCAACTAACGACAAAACAATGAGAGCCCAGAATTAGGAGTGCTCCATTGTGACTGAGGTGACAGTCAGAGAGGGACTCCAGAGAACAGAACACTTGTGCCAGACGTTGAAATCTGGCCAGGATTTAAAGAGGAGGCAACTGGGGAAGTGGTATGCTAATGTCCTAATAACCAAGACCACATATGCTCTTGGGAGAATTTTTTATGTTATAAACTCTGCATAAAAACTTTCTAGTTCCTATGAATACTTATTTAATAGTATGCTTTGGTTCCCTTTTGAAATATGCTTCGAAAACCTGTAACAGCAAACGGGGGCTGCATGTTAATGGCTTGGCCCAGCTTATGCATAGGAAGGAGGTCCAAATAAAATTGGAGTTTCAGAGGAGAGAAAATAAAGAGGGATTTGAAAAGAGCCCCAGATTCTTGCCTGAAGAAAATTATTCTCTTTTTAAGAGACAGACATCTGACACCCAGGAGACGCTCACCCACAGAAACTGAGCCCCCTTCAGAATGTGGGCAACTGGGGCCTTGCAGCAATATGGCCCCACCAATGCTCCCCTTTCCCTCCCCAGGACCTAGCTGTCTTCAAAATGTAGCAGGAGAAGGCAGGCTGTGAATAGGCTGGGAGTGGAAACTCTCTGGAATCCAGAGACTGTACCTACCCCTCCAGACGGTGCCTTCCAAGGCTTTGGGTGAACAGATCTGACAGGGGTGACTCTGTGCGTGTGTGTGTGTGTGTGTGCACTCATGCACGTTCAATTTAGCAGAGGAAGTCAAGGCAAATAGTTTAATCACGACCATCCCTTGAGGCAATTTGGAATAATTTTCTCATTAGAGAATGTAACGTGCAGCATGACTAATGTTCAATCAGACGGTAGCTCTCGCAGTCCCCCTGCTCACCGCCATTACGCGGGCTTCAGCTCTGATTAATGGGGGTGGGCTTCCGTCCTTCCTTTTTGGGCCTGGGATGGTGGCTGGAGAAAGGGAGTGGGGGCAAAATCTTTTTCCAAATATAAACAAGAGGAATAAAGTAATGGGACCCCTTGGGGCTTGAAGCTGCAGTGATTAGAGCTGGAGGTGTCTTCACCCCCTGGGAGACCAGGAAGTCGGGGAAGCACACTCCGGCCCTGGAGGGGGCAGAGCCGGGGGCCTCTACTTCTCCCCATGCCCCCACAATTCCCTCCACTCTCCACCTGTACTCCCCGGCTGCTTTCCTCCTTCTGTGTGTTTCTCTGCCTCTCTCTCAGGGCACAAACCTCTCCTCCTGTGTTCGTACTATTCTCTGCATCCCTCACTGTACCTGCTCCCTGCCACATGGCACCCACTGCCTTTTTTCCCATTCTTCTTCTGCCTCTGTCTTTCCCCCTGTGAAGTGTGTGTGTGTGTGTGTGTGTGTGTGTGTGATCTCTGGGTCCAGAGCTGTGTGCTTGAGAAATCCCTGGAATGTGAGAACCCCAGCACTGCTTGCCCACTTCAAAACCATAGTTCAGCTCTGAGTTCACATTGAAAGGACTCTTGGCGATTTTCTAGAGCCTTCCCAGTCCAAGCACAGCCAGTGGACCAGCAGCCTTGGCTTTTCCTGGCACTGGTTAGAAAAGCTCTCAAGCCCCTCCTCAGATCTACTGAATCAGAGCCTGCCTTTTATCAAGATCCCCAGGGGGTTGATGCTCATGGTAAAATCTGGGTTGCCCCAGCTTCACTGCCTCATTTCAGAGGATGTGCCCCAGCCCCAAGGCCCAGAGTGACAGCACTCACCCTAAGTTAAAGATTGTCACAACCCCCAACCCAGGACGCCTGCCTCACCATAGTCCACGCTCCACCCCTAATGATAAGAAGCCCTGTTATTGTCAAGACACCTCTCATTTTAAGATGTCTGGTTTCCAGGTGTTTCCTTCAGGGATCACTTTAGAGACAGTTTACCCCTCAATACAAAAAAAGATCCTTCTCTTCACAGGGGTAGCAGCCCCATCCCTTCTCTCCAAGTGCACTAGGTTATGGGTATTCAGAAAACCTAATAATACACAGGTGCTTTAGACGCACCTGTGAGGTATGGCAAATGCACCCATTTTGGGGCCATGACGGGAGCCATAGACAACTCAGAGCTCAGTTCTTGCCCCCAAGAAACATTCACTCCCAAGATTTCCCACCTGTTCCAAGATACATCAATAGCTCAAGTCAGGGTGGCTGATTCCCCAGGTGCCATAGACACTTGTATGCTAATTACACCCATGTCAACACACACACACACACACACACACACACACACAGGTTAAATAAATCAAATAACTGAGCCAGCGTGGAATGATCGGGGCCAGAAACACAGTTTACCAAGCCAGACTCCCCTGGAGTTAGAACTTCTCAAAACTCTCCCAAAAGTTGCTTTGGGGCAAACCACCCCCGCCCATGCCCCGGTTTTCCCAGTGTAATCAAGCAACAGCACCCGAGCTGCAGGAAAGAGTCGCCCATGGTGGTGTCCTCTTTTCTCACTCTCAGAAGCCTGAGGCTCAGTGGAGAGACAGGAGGGGATGCAGAGCCAGACGACCCCAAATTCCCATTTCCCTTCCCCCATCCCCGCCCCAGAGACAGTGAGTTAACGGGTCATGGAATCCCAATTTACACCAAACAGTACGTTGCCAAGGCCAGCACGTACCAGGCACATCACAGTGAGGACATTCTCCTGCCGTCTAACCTAAATGCTAGAAGCCCGATCAAAATGGAAGAGGCGTGGCCTGTGGGCTCAGGCAGACCTGCAGAATCCCCAGCTGCCTCTTCCGGTCGTACGGACCGACTGTGGCCCGTGGCCTCCCTCCACCTCGCCTTCCTCTTCTGTGAAATAGGGAGCATCCAACGAGGGGAGGTACGCGAACGCCTTAGCACGTGCACGTGTGCACGGCCAGCAGACAATGCTCCCGGGGTTGTCGGCAAAATGTAAATATTTCAGAGACCCTCCAGCAACTCCAGACCCCCGAGGCGCGAGGACAGAGGCACGGGGTAAACACTGGGATCTGCTGAGTGGTGGTTTTCATTACACGGTGCATGAGTACTCAAAGATCCGCCGGGCCTCCCCTGACCCCGAGCCCCACCTGGCAGCCCACAGAGTCAGGGGCACCGGAGCACAGCTGGAACCCATCGGCACCACACATGGGGGCCCCTTTCAGCACCACAACCCGCCCAGCCCCCACAGGTCGGAGTGGGAGGTGGGGTGTCAACACCGACAGACACACTTCACCCCCTCCTGACTCCCACTGAGGCGGCTGGACGGGCCCCCCACCCCACCCCGTACAAGCCTGAATGCAAAGGTTGTGGGGAGCACCCGTGAGGAGAGCAAGATTTGCTGTGGTGCTCCCCACTCTCTTCACCACCCCCATGTCTTTGCGGCAAGCACTCCTCGCTGCCAGCACCTCACGCCCACCGTTGAAGCAGCTGCCTTCCCCTCAACATCCCCATCCGGCATCTTCAAGACCCCCAACTGCTCAGACCCCACGTGGATGTTAATGGGGCATTCAGTAGCCATCCCCCTCCCCCTACACACACACACACACACACACACACACACACACACAAAAGCCCCTCTGTGACTTTACTGGAATAGCTACCGGCTTAGTGAGGGACTGGCTGATCTTGGACCTGACTCATTCAAGATTATTAACCCAAAGTCATGGCTTTTAAAAAAGCAATTTGGGGGCGCCTGGGTGGCTCGGTCGGTTAAGCATCCGCCTTCGGCTCAGGTCGTGATCTCGCGGGTGGTGATTTCCAGCCCCGCATAGGGTTCTGGGCTGTCAGCTCAGAGCCCGCTTCGGATCCTCTGTCTCCCTCTCTCTCTGCCCCTCCCCTGCTCACGTTCTCTCTCTCTCTCTCTCTCTCTCTCTCTCTCTCTCTCAAAAATAAATAAGCACTTAAAAACTAAATAAAAATAAAAAGGCAATTTAGCCATAAACGGAGAGGGGGAGGTGCGGGAGGACACCAGCCAGGAGAGGCAGGCAGAGGTACCAGGGTCTAGCAGGGACCCTCCGGCTCCACGGCTGGAGGAACTGGACAGAGACAGGGGCAGGAAAAAAGCCCTGGGGGAGAAATGGGTCTGCAGCCTGACCGAGGGCAAATGTCTTCCCCGATCCTACTCGCCCAGGGAGGGAGAAACAGAGCGCCGCGTTCCTGGAATCCTGAATCACCTAGGCTGCGAGCCTCTTCCCATGTTGAACCTGAAGCGCTCCACAGGAGTTCTGACATCAACTGCCATTGTCCCATCATCCTTCCTCCCTCTGAGGTCCCTGATCACTCAGTGCCTTCAGCACCTCCCGGCCCAGAACCAACTCCCAGGAGGTGATGGGGGTGGGGGGAGGGTGACCTCCATCCTTCCTGAGGGCCCAATCTCTGATTTTAAAGACTAAATGAACTGAGAGTGTGAGTATGACTTGGAAACTGGGCCAGTTAGAACAATGTTCTTAGTGTTATTTGTGTCTCTCCTTCCCTTGAGGGCAAGGACCTGACTCATTCATCTTTGAATCCCACCTACAGCACCTAGGGCCTACAGCACCCCCTACACCCCCTACAGCACTCAGGATAGGAGAGCAAAAGACATTTTGGATAGACGGATGGATGGATAGATGGGTGGTTCTGTGGCTGGGAGGGTACAGCAAGCATCCTGGCAGACAGAAGACGAAGTAGCATTGACTGCCAAACCCAGTGAGTGGCCAGCCCTCCTGTAGACAAGGCCTGGAAGTTGGGCCCAATTAAAGGCACCAGACAGCATTCTTGTGTTCAGCAGTCAATACGGAATATTTGTCAATCTTTAAAAATTCAAATCGGGGCGCCTGGGTGGCGCAGTCGGTTAAGCATCCGACTTCAGCCAGGTCACGATCTCGCGGTCCGTGAGTTCGAGCCCCGCGTCAGGCTCTGGGCTGATGGCTCGGAGCCTGGAGCCTGTTTCCGATTCTGTGTCTCCCTCTCTCTCTCTCTGCCCCTCCCCCATTCATGCTCTGTCTCTCTCTTTCCCAAAAATAAATAAAAAACGTTGAAAAAAAAAATTAAAAATTCAAATCAATCTTTAAAAAAAACAAAGGCCCAGTAGAGACCTCTGCACTTGGAAGGGGAATGCCCAACACCTTCAGTGTCTAAGGCTCAAACCACCTTCCCTCATCACCTCTTCAAACCAAGCTATGCCACGTGGTGAGACATAGGAAGAAGGAGCTTGGACAGGAGACGGGGACCGGGATCCAGCAGCCGCCAGCCTCCTGTGGTAGCCAGTCCCCGGAATCCCGTGTGGAAAAGACCCAAGTGATCCAGAGTTGTGGCATCTGGCTCAGCCCTGGCTCCCTGACCTGAGCCTCAGTCAGGACAAGCCAGTCTCCTTCCCGCACTGACACTGTATGTGCGGTGGGGACTTCTGATCTTTGGCACTTACCGTGACGGTGGTCAAAGTGCCCACCAGACTGGAGGCCAGTGAAAGCCCACACCCCGCAAATGTCTTCTGAATCTAGTGATGCCACATATGCTAAAGCCTAGTTGCTCAAAGCATGGTCTAGACCGATGGCGTGAGCACCACCTGGGAGCTTATTAGAAAGGTGCCCACCCCAGGAGGCACCTGGGTGGCTCAGTCAGTTAAGCATCTGACTTTGGCTCAGTCATAGTCTCACAGTTTGTGGGCTGGAGCCCCGCATCAGGCTCTGTGCTGACAGCTTAGAGCCTGGAGCCTGCTTCGGATTCTGTGTCTCCCTCTCTCTCTGTCCCTCCTCTGCTTGTGCTCTGTCTCTCTCAAAAAAGAAAGAAGAAAGAAAGAAAGAAAGAGAAAGAAAGAAAAAGAAAAAAGAAAAGGAAAAGAATAAACGTTAAAAAAAAATTTTTTATGTTTATTTATTTTTGAAGGAGAGAGGGGCAAAGCATGAGCAGGGAAGGGACAGAGAGAGAGAGAGGGAGACACAGAATTGGAAGCAGGCTCCAGGCTCTGAACTGTCAGCACAGAGCCTGATGCAGGGCTCGAACTCTCAAGTCTTGAAATCATGACCTGAGCCAAAGTCAGAGCTCAACAGATTGAGCCACCCAGGCGCCCCCATTAAAAGTAATTTTTTTTTAATTTTTTTTTCAACGTTTATTTATTTATTTTTGGGACAGAGAGAGACAGAGCATGAACGGGGGAGGGGCAGAGAGAGAGGGAGACACAGAATCGGAAACAGGCTCCAGGCTCTGAACCGTCAGCACAGAGCCCGACGCAGGGCTCGAACTCACGGACCGCGAGATCGTGACCTGGCTGAAGTCGGACGCTTAACCGACTGCGCCACCCAGGCGCCCCTAAAAGTAATTTTTAAAAGAAAGGTGCCCATCCCAGACCAAGTGGGTCAGAATCCGCATTTTAGCACCAGTCCTAGGGCGTGCGTGTGCACGCTAAAGTGTGAGAAGTGGGTTCTGAAGCACTCTGAGCCTCGGAGGAGACAGCCTTGAGGCCTGGGGCAGGGACTCAAAAGCCAGCTGGCTCTGCACCTTACTAACCGCGTGGCCACAGGACTTTGGCCCATCTCTATGCTCCGGGTTTGCATTTGTAAAGAAGAGGGGATAATGTTTGACCTACACACATCAAATAGCAGGTGGGAATGCACTTCTGTAAGTCGGTTAGGTGCCCGGCTAACACAGGGGTGTTTGCGGCGGCTTCATGAGAGCCGCCGAACTCGGCACAGTGTAAATGTCAGTCACAAGGGAATTGCGGCAGGAACTGAAGTAGGACCATACGATGCAGGACGGCACAGCGAAGAAGGATAAACAAGGACTGTGTGTCCTTGATCTACTTGCTAAGTGAAAAAAGTACCATTACAATATGTGTAGTGTGCTACCAGCCATGTGAAACACACACACACACACTCACATACGTGTTTATGTACAGATGGAAAAGTCTAGAAGATTATAACCCAAACTGTTAATAGTGGACACATGAGAAATAGAGGGACCTGAATCAGGGGCAGAGAAGAGGCTTTTGCTGTCTCGCTGTTGTTTCAAATATTCAAATTGACCAGAAAAAAATACCATGTTGTATAAATCTGGGGCGCCTGGGTGGCTCGGTCGGTTAAGCGTCCGACTTCGGCTCAGGTCATGATCTCGCGGTCCGTGAGTTCGAGCCCCGCGTCGGGCTCTGTGCTGACGGCTCAGAGCCTGGAGCCTGTTTCAGATTCTGTGTCTCCCTCTCTCTCTGCCCCTCCCCTGTTCATGCTCTCTCTCTGTCTCAAAAATAAATAAACGTAAAAAAAAAATAAAATAAAATAAATCTGAGATATCATTACCATCATTACTGATGGGATGGAAATAACGTAGTGACTTTATCCAGGAGAGAGAACACATCCAAAAAGTTGTGCTTCTCTCATTGACATTACTACCCTCCGCGGGATGGAGACACAGGGGCCATGGGGACAGTTGTGAGGCTCCAGGAGGTCCTCAGTCTCAGCTCCTGCGATTAAGTGCGTTGCTGCTTTAGTGAAATAACTCTCAGAGGGTAACGTTTCCAAGATAAGTGCTCCCCTCCCTGTATGTTTGTTCCTCCTAAAATACCTATTGTTTATAGTAGAATACAGGTTAAAATGGCATCCAATTTAGAGCAGAGTTATATCGCACTCAGTCATTTTGACTTGAATATGTCTGTATCTCATGGGGTTCCACAAAGTCCTGTGTTCCACAGCTGTAGATAGCAGGTGGGGGAGGTCTGTGGGGTGTTCAGGGGATGCCAGGAAGGCTACTGAGGGGTCAGAAGACACTGAATGAGAGCACCATGCCCATGCAGCCCGGAGGTGGCCTCAGGAGAAGGGCACCCTGACAGACCACCACCTCTGCCCAGAGGTGCGGGAAAGTCAGCTGTATGGGATTCACCCAAGAAGGGGAGATAGCAAAGCAAAGGAAACAATCAACAAAACTAAAAGGCAACCGACAGAATGGGAGAAGTTATTTGCAAACGACATATCAGATAAAGGGTTAGTATCCAACATCTATAAAGAACTTATCAAACTCAACACCCAAAAAACAAATAATTCCGTGAAGAAATGGGCAAAAGACACGAATAGACACTTCTCCAAAGAAGACATCCAGATGGCCGACCGACACATGAAAAGATGCTCCACATCACTCACCATCAGGGAAATACAAATCAAACCACAATGAGATACCACCTCACACCTGTCAGAGTGGCAAACGTTAACAATTCAGGAAACAAGAGATGTTGACGAGGATGCGGAGAAAGAGGAACCCCGCTTCCTTGTTGGTGGGAATGCAAACTGGTGCAGCCACTCTGGGGAACAGTATGGAGGTTCCTCAAAAAATTACAAATAGAACTACCTTTCGACCCAGCAACTGCACTCCTAGGTATTTATCCAAGGGACACAGGTGTGCTGTTTCGAAGGGACACATGCACCCCAATGTTTATAGAAGCACTATCAACAATAGCCAAAGTATGGAAAGAGCCCAAATGTCCACTGATGGGTGAATGGATAAAGAAGGTGTGGTATATATATACAATGGAGTATTACTCGGCAATCAAAAAGAATGACATCTTGCCATATGCAACTACGTGGATGGAACTGGAGGGTATTATGCTAAGTGACATTAGTCAGTCAAAGACAAATATCATATGACTTCACTCATATGAGAAATTTAAGATACAAAACAGATGGACACAAGGGAAGGGAAGCAAAAATAATATAAAAAAAAGGGAAGGGGCCAAAACATAAGAGACTCTTAAGTATAGAGAACAGAGGGTTGCTGGAGAGGTTGTGGGGGGGGGATGGGCTAAATGGGTAAGGGCCTTAATGAATCTACTCCTGAAATCATTGTTGCACTATATGCTAACTAACTTGGATGTAAATTTAAAAATTAATTTATTGATTAATTAATTTTTAAAAATAGGGGTGCCTGGGTGGCTCAGTTGGTTAAGCATCCGATTTCAGCTCAGGTCATGATCTCGCAGTCCATGAGTTCCAGCCCCATGTCTGGCTCTGTGTTGACAGCTCGGAGCCTAGAGCCTGCTTCAGATTCTGTGTCTTCCTCTTTCTCTGCCCTCCCCCGTCTCACACTCTACCTCTCTCTCTCTCTCAAAACTAAATAAACATTAAAAAAAATTAAAAATAGAACTACTCTATGACCCAGCAATAGCACTACTAGGAATTTATCCAAAGGATACAGGAGCGCTGATTCAAAGGGGCACATTCACCCCAATGTTTATAGCAACACAATCAACAACAGCCAAATTATGGAAAGAGCCCACATGTCCATCAACTGATGAATGAAGAAGATGTGGTATATGTATACAATGGAATACTACTCGGCAGTGAAAAAGAATGAAATCTTGCCATTTGCAACGTGGATGGAACTGGAGGGTATTACGCTAAGCAAAGTAAATCAGTCAGAGAAAAACAGATACCATATGATTTCTCTCATGTGGAAATTGAGAAACCTAATGATGAACATAGGGGAAAGGAAGGGAAAATGAGATCAAAACAGAGAGCGAGGCAAGCCATAAGTGACTCTTTTTTTTTTTTTTTTTTTTTTTTTTTTTTTAAATTTTTTTTTTCAAAGTTTATTTATTTTTGGGACAGAGAGAGACAGAGCATGAATGGGGGAGGGGCAGAGAGAGAGGGAGACACAGAATCGGAAACAGGCTCCAGGCTCTGAGCCATCAGCCCAGAGCCTGACGCGGGGCTCGAACTCCCAGACCGTGAGATCGTGACCTGGCTGAAGTCGGACGCTTAACCGACTGCGCCACCCAGGCGCCCCCATAAGTGACTCTTAAATACAGAGAACAGGGGTGCCTGGGTGGCTCAGTTGGTTGAGAGACCACTTCGGCTCAGGTCATGATCTCATGGTTTGTGAGTTCGAGCCCCACGTCGGGCTCTGTGCCGACGGCTCAGAGCCTGGAGCCTGCTTCTGATTCTGCGTCTCCCTCTCTCTCTGCCCCTCCTTCACTCATGCTCTGTCTCTCTCTGTCTCAGAAATAAATAAACATTAAAAAAAAAATTTAAATACAGAGAACAACTGAGGGTTGCTGGAGGGGGGTAAGGTGGGGTGCGTTAAATGGGTGATGGGCATCAAGGAAGGCATTTTTCGGGATGAGCACTGGGTGTCATATGTTAAGAGATGAATCACTGGGTTCTCCTCCTGAAGCCAAGTCTACACCGTTTGTTAACTAACTTGAAAACTGATTAATTAAAGGAGATAAAGAAAGAGGCCCAGGAGATTCTCGAATAGCTGCCTCAATGCCATCCATTCACACCTGCATAAAAGATTGGGATCCAAGGAGACCGAGGGGAGACCAGAGAGGTAGGATCTTTGGGGGAAATCTCTCCTGACCCAGCACCTCCCTGGAGACACGTATAGAAAGCCAAGGGCTGAAGCCCCAGAATTATTTCCAAATACACTGCCTGACAAGGCAGGAATCGGGCCTGGGTGCAGAGAAGTGAGGTGAGGTCTGGGAGGGCAAGGGAGTCAGGAAGAGGGTTAGCGCTTACGAGTAGGGGGTAAACATGGACACTGGAGTGTTTACCAACTGCCTGGCA
Source organism: Prionailurus viverrinus (assembly GCF_022837055.1). Classification (NCBI taxonomy): domain Eukaryota; kingdom Metazoa; phylum Chordata; class Mammalia; order Carnivora; family Felidae; genus Prionailurus; species Prionailurus viverrinus. The sequence continues at coordinate 42,450,601 of NC_062565.1, read as the reverse complement.
CGCAGTAGGTGCTCAGTAAATAGCAGTGCACTGTCCTCCTCACCCCTGCTGCTCCAGGGCCTTAGCCCTCCTGCACTTGTCAGTGCTTGAGGAGCTGTCTCAAGTCCAAGGACGGAGGAGCCCTAACCTCCCCTAGAGAAAGGAGCTCTCCCTCCAAAGGGACAAGACCAGCTGGGGTCTTTGCTTGAGGAGCTGTCTCAAGTCCAAGGACGGAGGAGCCCTAACCTCCCCTAGAGAAAGGAGCCCTCCCTCCAAAGGGACAAGACCAGCTGGGGTCCTGGGGAGTCATCTTGCCAGGTCCCATCTCCCAATCACTTCCCCGTGTTTCATCTCATGTAGGGTTGCCAAGTAAAATACAAATGAAATATGCCATGGGACATATTTATACTAAATAATTACCCTTGGTTTATTTGATTTTTTAAATGTATTTGTTTATTTTGAGAGACAGGGTGTGTGTGCGTGCACCCAAACAGGGGAAGGACAGAGAGAGAAGGAGAGAGAGAATCCCAAGCAGCCTCCACGCTGTCAGCACAGAGCCCGAAGTAGGGCTCGATCCCATGAAGGTCAATCTCACAAACCTGAGGCATAATCAAGAGTTGGATGCTCGGGGCGCCTGGGTGGCGCAGCCGGTTAAGCGTCCGACTTTAGCCAGGTCACTATCTCACGGTCCGTGAGTTCGAGCCCCGCGTCAGGCTCTGGGCTGATGGCTCAGAGCCTGGAGCCTGTTTCCGATTCTGTATCTCCCTCTCTCTCTGCCCCTCCCCTGTTCATGCTCTGTCTCTCTCTGTCCCAAAAAATAAATAAACGTTGAAAAAAAAAAAAGAAAAAAAAAAAAAAAGAGTTGGATGCTCAACCAACTGAGATCCCCCACCCCCACCGGCCCCGGGCGCCCCCCCCCCCAAGATGTATTTGAAATTCAAATTTAAGTAGGCATCTTATTTGGTCTTACATTGTTGTATTGTTTTGTTTGTTTGCTTGCTTGCTAAATCTAATCCCAGAACAATCTACAGGCAGACAGGCATCAAGGATGTCATTGTCCCTACACTGCAAAGAAGAAAGTAAGGTCCAGAATGTCTTACAATGCTCACATTCCCAGTGCCGGTGAGTGGGGGAGCTGGGACAAGACCTCAGATTTCCAGTTCCCGGCCTACGCTGCCCCCCACAACAACAGTTCCCCATCTTCTCATGCGGCAAAAGCAGCTGAGAAACTTAGTACAAATAAAAATGAGACTAAAGAGGTACGTCCCTAACCAATGGGTCCTCAGGGTGGTGGGGGTGGGAGGGTGCGGGTGGGAAGTGCTTGGCTGGAGAAACCCAAGGACTGTGTGTTTTGTTTCACACACCTTCACGTCGCTTGACTGGCCTCCTCGAGCATGTGCTGCTTTTGTGATTTTTTTTTAAGTTTATTTACTTGTTTTGAGAGAGAGAGAAAGCATGCACATGAGCATGAGTGGGGTAGAGACAGAGAGAAAGGGAGAGAGAATCCCAAGCAGACTCCATGATGTCAGCACGGAACCCAACACAGGGTTCGGACTCATGAACCGTGAGATCATGACCTGAACCGAAATCAAGAGTAGGATGCTTAACCAATGGAGCCACCTGGGCACCCCTGCTTTTATGATTTTAAAAGTAAGACCATAGGGGCGCCTGGGTGGCTCAGTCGGTTGGGCAGCCGACTTCGGCTCAGGTCACGATCTCACGGTCCGTGAGTTCGAGCCCCGCGTTGGGCTCTGTGCTGACAGCTCAGAGCCTGGAGCCTGTTTCGGGTTCTGTGTCTCCCTCTCTCTCTGACCCTCCCCCGTTCATGCTCTGTCTCTCTCTGTCTCAAAAATAAATAAACGTTAAAAAAAAATTTTTTTTTAAATAAATAAATAAAACTAAGACCATAAATGAGGCTCCACATTGGAAGGGAGCAAAAGCTGGGTGTATCGGGGGAGTGGAACCCAGCACAAGGGAATGAACAAAGCTAAGTATTTCAAAGTCTACTCTAGAGCTTTCTCACACACCCAAGAACCCAGCTCGCAGAAGTAATCGGACAAAGATTCCCTTATGTGCGACCCGTACAAAACATGCTTTCAGAAAATATCGAATGTCACGGGAAAATACTCATGATGCTCAAAAGGAAAAGGACACCAAAGTGAGTGTGTAGTACTTCTCCAGATATAAATGTCTGTACAATAATAAAGACCGGAAAGAAGTTTGCAAAAGCGCTCAGTGTGACTGTTGGAGGGCAGAAAACATTATGGTTCATATTTTCTTAATTCTCAGAAGGTTTCAAACGAACACGCATGCTTAAATACTCTCTTTAAATAAAAATAAAGATGCTTGAGTCCTGCATCAGACAGACTGCACCTGAATCTCTAAAGGCCATGAATTCTAGAAATCTGTACTTGTGAAGCGTTTGGGACTCCTCTGTGCCTTCGCCAATTCCTTACAACTTGCCACCAAGAATCAAAGGCCAGAAGAGGGTTTGCTAGCACAAGTCTCTGCCCACTGATTCATTCTGCCCCACCAGGTGGTTCTAGGGGAAGAATGGCTGCAGGGGAGAGGGGGCCCTGCGGGGGAGGAAGGGCGCCTCCCAGGCAAATGCTCCCCAGCATGTGACCTCCTCGAACTTGAAGGAAACAGAGCTCTGAGGCTCTACGGAAATGGCTTTGCAAACCAAATGGAAAGCAGGGCCTTTGAGACAGCCAGCCCCACAGCACACACCCAGAGTCCCTCCCGCGGACACACAGTTATAGTCAAACAGGTGGCACCACCCAGTGTAATCCAATCAGAGTCTTATCTATGAGTTGACATCACTCTGCCAAGGGGCTGCCATCTTGGACTCTGGAGCCCAGGAGGCCCATGTGCTTCGCGAGAAGAAATCTGTGCGCGATCAAACCACAGCAATGAGTAAGTGGTCTGTAATCACCTTAGCCAGGGGTCTGGTGACGTCTGGACAGAACAGGAGACAGAACATGTCAGCTTGGATACAGCTGAGAGTGGGTGGACCGGTGGACCCTTGAGGTCTCCCCCCACCCTTGGCATGTCTTCCTCCCCAAAACACCAAAGTGCCCAACATGTCCTCCTACAGGTGCCACGGCCTGAGCGCCCATAAAGGAGCTCAGCTGTTTAGCTGAGATTCCCTCTCTCTCAATCCATTCTTTCTCCCAAACTTTCAGCCCCTCGAGGGGCAGGGCTTGACTACATATTAAGCAGAAAGAAAATGACCGAATTAATGCACAAGAAGGTGTGATGGACCCATAAACTGACCCCTGTGAGCCACAGGAAATGGGCAGGCCATGAAGAACATCTTGGTTCCTGCCCCCCTTCTGGGCTTGGGGCTCCCACCTCCCCCTGAGAGGTTCGGAAGAGAGGGTCTCTTGGATAACTGCCACCATCTAGAAAGGAGGCTTCTTCCTGGGCTGCCTCGGTGCCCGTCAGCAGGCCTGGAGCCCCGAGGAGAGACTCACGGGGCAATTACATCAGCACAGGACGCCTTTGTTTTGAGCTGAGGCTGGTTTTCCCACAAGCGACTGAAATAAATTAGAGCATTTTCAACGAGGGCGGTTGAAAGCAGCACTCTTGGAAAAATCACAGCAGCTGCTCTTTATTGGATTATAACTAGGAGCAAAACACCCCAAACCACACAATCGCCTGCAAAGGGGGGAAAAAATCAAATCAAATGCAACATTGTTGTAGGCTCTGGAAAATGTTTCCCCAGGAAAACCAGCCTGGGAACCTGGTCAATGTTCTCTAGCTCGACTGCTCCCGGAGACAGACACTGCTCCTCGGGGGTCAGATACAGTTTGTCTACACACGGGCGGCCAGAGACACTGACAGACAGCCACACACAGGCAGGCTGGAGACAGGGAACAGGCACCCCAGTGCAGGCTGCCGCCACGGGGGTCTGTGGGGGCCCCACGAGAAGGTCCTATCTGCAAGGCGGCCCAGCCCAGGACCCAGCCACGCCGGGCCCTCTTTGCAAGAGATCTTTAAAAGTCGGTGGAACCACCCTGTTTGTGGGGCAAGCAATCCCCACCGTGCCCTGAAAGCCAGAGGTGGGACACCTTCCCTAGGGAGCCCAAGGAGGCATTAAATCCACTGTTCAGTTCAGCAGCTGGCTTGAAATGGAGAGAACACTTGGCTGGCAGACCAGAAACCTGGGTCATTCTAACCCTGCCACCACCGAGCTCCGTGAGTGTAAGCAAGCTACTTGTACTCCTTTGAGCTTCATCCTTCTTATCCATAAAATGGGTATTATCTTGTTTTCCCTCTTCCCAGGGTGGTGTGGGAGGTGGGGGACAGTTGTTCATTAGCCTCCAATGAGAAGCAAAAGGAGACAGAAATGAGAACAGTGGTTGTTTGCTGGGGGTGGAATGGACCTGGAAGGGGCAGAGGGATCTCTCTGGGTGGATGCAGATGTTCTAGATCTTGACCCGGGGGCCAGGTCCTCGAGTATGTGCGTCTGTCAGAATCGAACGAACTACGCATTTAAGATCTATGCATCGCACTGTGTTTAAAGATGAGAAATAAAGTGGGCTGCCTGGGTGGCTCAGTTGGTTAAGCATCTGATTCTTTATTTTGGCTCAGGTCATGATCCCAGGGTTGTAGGATCGAGCCCCCAGTCGGGCTCTGCACTGAGCATGGAATCTGCTGAAGATTCTCTCTCTCTCTCTCTCTCTCCCTCTGTCTCTCTCTCTCTCTCCCGGGGCACCTGTGTGGCTCAGTCAGTTAAGCACCCAACTTTTAATTTTGGCTCAAGTCATGATCTCACAGTTCGTGAGATCAAGCCCCGCATCAGGTGGGGAGCCTGCTTGGGGTTCTCTCTCTCTCTCTATCTCTCTCTCTCTCTCTCTCTCTCTCCTCCCATGCTCATGCTCTCTTTCTCTCTCTCAAAATAAACAAATAAACTTAAAAAAAACCTCTCTCTCTACCCCTCCCCTGCTCACGTGCACACACTCTGTCTCTTTAAAAAAATTAAAATTTAAAAAAAGATGAGAAATAAAGTTACAGTGCCGAATAAATGAAATAAAGGAAACTCGGCTGGCCTGCTGGGAACAGGACACTCTGAAGCAAATAAAGTCTCACTTCGCCCTCGGATAAGAGATTATTTTGAAGGTCAGGTTCAATAGTTTCAGAAAACACATATGTTTGTGTCTAGTTCAAACTGGCTTGGTAGGTATTTAAGAAAAAAACAGTTCAATTCAGAGTTCGGTTGAAAAATAATAATATTTGGATTCGGTTTTGGGTTCAGTGAATTGGGGCAGTGTTTTCCAATGTGGGGGTCATGGTGGCTTACCCGGTGCCCTTGTCAGGGGTGAAGACTGTGCCCACGGCCAGGTCTACACAGGCAGTGGGCAGGTCTGAGAAGCCCTTGCCGACCACCCCAAGCACAGGGCGGACTCCTTCGCCCCGCACTCTCTGTGCCCTGTCGGTCCCAGCAGGCACACGTGTGGTATCCGAACTCTCTTCTACAGACTTGTCATTTCTGTTGAGAGTAAGGTTCCCAACTTTTATTTCTAAGACTCCCAGCAGGATCAGGCCCGATGGGAGAAGACAGAGCTCCGAACTACCAATGGAGGTTTCTGGGCGTAGCATTTATACGGTATGGGAATAAAAATCAGGGGAGCCTACAAAAAGAAGTGTTACCTCCCCGCTCTTCCCTCCTTGCGGCCCCCTTCTCTCCAAGTCCGATTCCTCCCATCCTCAACCACAGAACAACGCACAGAAGCCCAGACCTCTACCCTCTGGCCCCTGCCCACCTCGTCCCCCACTGTCCCCTCCTTGCACCCCACCCTCCAAGCAGCCTGGAGATTTTAGGCCTCTGCGCATCTGCACATGTTATTCCTTTGCCCACGAGGCCCCTCCTCCTCCTTGTCTTCCTGAATAACTTCTTGTGGGTACTTCCCAGGCAGAGGCGGCCACTCCAAGCACACTCCGGCCTCACTCCTGAACCCATTCATGCATGCCTGGCACTCCTCCTTCCTGACAAAGTCCCTCCCAAAGGGTTCCTCGGCCCCTGACACAAACAGGCTTCTGTCGGCAGGACCACCATGTGCAGTCGCACAGTTTACGCACTGCACAAAGGCACCCAGCTGAGGGGGTTAGTGGGACCTGAACTTGCAAAGCTGTGCTGCCAAGAGCCGTACACATCCAGAGGGGGCACTTGTCCTTAACTCTCGCCTGTGAAGGCAGCAGCCCTGCTCGGCAGACACACGCAGATCCCAGGAGTGGACGGGTGACACCTTGAGCTCTGTCTCAATGAGCTCGTCACTCGTCCTGGTTGCAGTGACTTGCTGAGGAGTCTCTCTGCTGGGGGCCCAGGAGACGGGAAAGCTGGGGCTTCTCTCTGTAACACTGGCCCTGAGCTCGGCAACCAGCCTGGGGGGACAAGAGTTGCTTTTACCGGGTGGATCAAGGACCATGTGGATCATTTCCTTGGGTTTTCACACTCGTTTTGAGTGTTTCCCCAGCTCCCCTGTCAGAACCCAACACCACTCCATGACAAGCTGTGGAGGTAGCTGATGCTGTCCCTGCCCGCCCCACAAGGGGGATGACCGTGAACTTCCTTCAGGATCTGCTTCTTCCTGCTCACCCGGTCCTGCTCGGCTCAGCAAGACAAACCCACAAGTCCTGAGCTCACCAGGCGTTTGTTCTTGTACCAAAAGACATTTAAAAGAAAGACAATTTTTTTAATGTTTATTTATTTTTGAGACAGAGAGAGACAGAGCATGGACGGGGGAGGGTCAGAGAGAGAGGGAGACACAGAATCCGAAGCAGGCGCCGGGCTGGGAACTGTCAGCACAGAGCCCGACGCGGGAGTCGAACTCACGACCTGAGCCGGAGTCGGACGCTTAACCGACTGAGCCACCCAGGTGCCCCAAAAGATACTTTTCTTTAAATGTCTGGGCTATCGAGGGGGTACATGAAATTGTCAGAGCCTCCTTGGTGGTGTGGTCTGTCCCCCCTCCGGCTGACGTAACCTGTGTTGTCCCCCCGCAAGCCCTGTCGGCCCCAGCAGTGCCCCCTTGGCCTGGCCCGTTGCACATCTTCCTTCTGCGTGTGCCCTCGCCGACATGTCCTCATCTCCCCCCAGTTCCCAACACGCTGCTTCCCTCAGAACTGCAAGCTCTTGAGGGGCTCCCGGGCCGCTGCCCCAGTTCAGGCAGCGGCCGCAGCACACGTTATAATTATCTATGCCCACGACCCACAGCTGCCTACTGTTTGGGCCTCCCAGATTTGCCTCCGAAAGTCACTTCTCAACCCCCAACTTCAGAGGAATCCAGGAGGCTGTGGAGTGTAATGGAAAGAACACCGGCGAAATGGACTTTCATTCCAATGTCAGCTCCTTCCTCCCCATTCTGAGACCTCCGGCAGCCCCTTTAAGCTCTCTGGCCCTCAGTTTCTTCTTCGGAACAACGGAGGTGACAATGCTACCGCCGGTGTGGATTACATGAAACAGTACCCGAAACGTGGCGGCTACCCAGTTAGGATGACCAGGGTGTTCCCAGCTTCCCTGGGCTTTCCGGGGTGTAGCACCAAAGTCTCGTATCCTGGCAACCCCTCAGCCCCTAGCCACCCGTCGCTGGGCAAATGGGACCACTGGTCACCTTCTAAACCCATTCAGGTGAGCTACTTCCTTTTCTCCTATGGTGCAGAGGAATCACTCAAAACCTTAGAACAGGACCCTTCAAGAAAGAAAAACCAGGCTGGGGACTCAGCTTGCCAGACCCAGGCTGGGCCCCTCTTTGTTACACTTACACATTCCCCTTCAAGTTGTCCCATCCCCCCTGCCGGATTATGAAGTCCAAAACGCCTCTTCATCGGAGCACCCCGACAGCTCCAGGGAGAGCCTGGCAGGCAGTGGTGCCCTGGAGCCCCACGTGGCCAGGAGGCCAGGGAGGACGCTGCGCAGCCAACCTGCATGGAGTTCTCTTCCGCCCCCAGCCTCCCGGCCTCTTTGGGGGAAGAAGGAAGGGGGGGTGTCACCCCTTGTCTTACGCAGAAGTGGGGACGTGGGGGAGAACAGGCTTCTAACCCTGTTATGGCCCAGGGTAAACCCTGCCGGGCGGGAACAGAGCTGTTTGGTCCGTGCGTGGGGCCGTCTGCTGGGGTAGCAGCGACACCTGCTGGTCCGGGCCGCCACCGCCACGCTCGGGATGGGCCGGGACCGGTTTGCCGCCGCACTGCGCCAGAGCCTCTCTGCGCGCTCGGGGGCAGTCTGCTAGAGGCCCTGCTTTCGCCTCCCGCAGCCCGGAAGGAGCACCTGGAGTCTGGACGGAGCTGCGAGGGCGTGTAGCCGCCCACACCATGTCCCCGATTTCCCCATCTCCCCTCGTAGTTCCCCAGATGCCCAAGAACACATCGTTTCTCCTGTAAAACTATTTTCAACGTGTATTTATTTTGAGAGAGAGAGAGAGTGCAAGCGAGCAGGGGTGGGGCAGAGAGAGAGGGAGAGAGAAAATCCCAAACAGGCTCCCCACTTGTCAGTTCAGAGCCGGACATGGGGCTCGATCCCTCTAACGTCAGGTCATAACTTGAGCCAAAATCAAGAACTGGAGGCTTCGTTGACTGAGCCACCCAGGCGCCCCTCTCCCATAACACTTCTTAGTTGTAAGAATCATCCCTCTCTCTGAATCTTCTAGCCCTCATAGCTGGTTTTCGCTTCAGGGCTTCTTCCAGAAGTTAGCGTTTTCGCAATGAGTGAGCATGACGAGGAATTGCCTCTGCCTGCACTCCAGCCTCACAACAGCAGCTTCAGGAAGATGAGGGCTCAGCAAAGTCACAGGCCATCACGTGCCTCTGGGGCCAATGATCTATACATTATACATCTATACATATCTATGCTAATTCCCATCGGACAGATGGGGAAACTGAGGCTCAGAGAGGTGGAGTGCCTTGCCCAGGCTCTCACAGGTACCTTCCACCGCCGTACGCCACGCGTTCGGCTCCTGGAAGAAGCCATATACATATTTGGGAAGGTCATGATACCAACAGGAAGAACTGAACACAGCCTTAAATGTTTAGCAGTAGGGGGACTGATATAAACAATGCCTACCCACTCAATGGAATACTATGGAATACTATGCTCACCTTAAAAAGTAGGCGATAGATACACACATATAGAACTATATGAATGCATTACTACTTTTGGTACACATACACACACACACACACATCTGCATACGCAGAGTACAAAACAATGTATGTGCTCACCATCAGTCAAGGTCCTACAAAACCTGAGGTGGGGTGATTTGGGGAGAGTTTAATAAAAAGGGTTCAGAAAGGAAGGTGGGAAGGAGGGAAGAGGGTGCCTGGGTGGCTCAGTTGGCTACACTCCAACTCTTGATTTCGACTCAGGTCATGAGCTCACCATTCATGGGATTGAGCCCACATTGGGCTCCGAGCTGGGTGTTGAGCCTGCTTAGGATTCTCTCTCTCCCTCTGCCCCTCCCACCCTGCTCATGCACACATGCTCGCTCTGACTCTCTCTTAAAAAAATAAAATAAAACAAACAAACACCTAAATAAATAAGAAATAAATTTTTTAAAAGGGTTCTTTACAGGGGTAAGGGAATGGGCAAGGCGTGATGAAGGACCCAGGGGCCAGCAGCACCCCCTCCCCAGCCCCCCACACGCTAGAGTAAAGGGAGGAGGCGGCTGTGGGGATGGGCAGGAGGGAAGGAATGCACTTGACAGATGCTCTGACCCAGAACAGACACACCTGGCAGAGAGGAAGGAAAAAAACACCACGACACTGTCCCTGCAGGGGCAGAGAGAGGCAGAGCAGGCTGGAGGAGTGAGAGTGGGCCTGGAGGTGTGTCCAGGGAGGAAACCACGCAGGTTGTACACAGATGAAAATGTCCAAAGGGACACACGCCAACATGCGAACGTGTGCGGACTGTTAATCTTGGGGGCGGGGGGCCAGAACTGCAGGCAGTAGGGGAAATGACATGTGACCTTTCACTGTCTGCGCCTCTGCCTTTGAGCTGATGACAAGTAGCATATATGAAACGTACCATGGCCACTAAGAATGAAATACTCAATCCTGGGCACCGTACCTGGACTTCAGGGAGCTGTGATGGCAAGAGCCCTGTGGGGGAGGGAGGGTGGCCTCCTTCACAAGGTCCTGCCAGTCTCCCTACTCCGACCACCCTCAGCCCTCCCTTCTCAGAGCGCCACGTGGGCTCCAGCTCACCTCGGGCTGTTCTGGACTGTTCCACTTAAACAAGGCGTGTGTCTCCACGGCTAGACAGCAGCCACCTCAACGTCCTTGCCAGCAGCCCAGCGTGGGGCACAAAGGAGGTGGCTGCGGCAAATACGCGGTCACGACAGACGGACGGAATGCACAGGGCGACCCGCGCTGTGAGTCAGTAACGTGGTGTCCTCGTCTCTCAGGTGCACGGATCGATGGGGGCCCTGCTCGCTGCCCGGGGTTGCTGTGAATGGGGAGCCTTCTGAGAAGGCAAAAGCACACGCAAACCCAACGTGTCAGGAGTAACACGCTTGGATTCATGCACCTTTGCGAACACTTTTCTTTTCGTTGCACATTTTTTTTTTTTTAAGTGTGTTTAAGAAGAGTGATCATTTCTCTTCATTTCCTGCCCTCTCCCCTTCTCGGGGGCATGAGACGTTTCATTCAGGGTCGCAGATTCTGTTTCCGTCTGGGGGAGGCAGGCCTCGGGGGAATGGCCCCCTTTAGGAATTTATACCGGCTGGGAAATATAATCCAGTGTTTTCCAGCCATCATTTAGCAGAGAGTTGTCATCAGAGTGGTTTCCTCCCGCCCGGCTTTGCCTCCCACCGCACCCCCTCCCGGCCCCCGATGGACCGACTTGGTGACTCTCTTCGTAGTTATGAACAAATCTGCGAAAACTCAGGAGGCCTCGGCTGAACCAAAACGTTTTTCAAAGAAACACTTTCCAGCCCAAGAAAGGTAATATCCTGGAGGGCTGCCCGCCTTCCTGCAATTAACTAGAATACCACCCAACGGCGCTTTTGTTGGCTACCATTTCCCGTGGAAATACCTCAAATGCTTTTCCTCCTGGTGGTTCAGCAACTAGAGACATGGAAACAGACAGCAGCCCTAAAATGGGACCTTTGTCTCTTTCCTGTTCAAGCCGCAGATGGGCAGCCGGGACCAGCGAGCCCTTCCTCTGCCACCCACCGCAGCCCAGGCGCCGTGGGCAAGGGACAAGGGGCCTGGCTCCCAGGTGGGCTCTGGAGGCCAGGGGCCCGAGGGAGGGAGAGGAGGGGAGAGGAAGGGGCACTGTCTTGAAGATGGGCCAGGGGTTGGGATTGTACCAAATGTGCGTGTAAGTGCGGCCCCGCCAGAGAGCCGCCAGCTCTGTGACCTTAACCGAGTAACTGTACCTTCTCAAGCCCCCAAACCTCCACTTCCCTATCTGTTGAATAGGAAAGTAACCCATCTGTTGTGGGGATGAAATGAGATGATGCTTTGTGCAAAGCTCCTGGCATCCAGTGGGTGCTCATGACACCCAAGTCTTTTCTTAACTTTTTTTTTTCTTTTGAGAGAGAGAGAGAGAAAAAGAGAGAGTGCACGCATGCGTGCCTGAACTGAAATGTGGAAAGGGCAGAGGGAGGGAGAGAGAGAGAGAGACAGAGAGACAGAGTCCTAAGCAGGCTCCATGCTTAGCAAGGAACCCGACTTGGGGCTCAATCCCACGACTCTGAGATCCAGACCTGAGTTGAAATCAAGAGTCAGACGCTCAACCGACTGAGCCACCCAGGCGCCCCTCCACCCTAGTCTTCATTGTGTTCTTTGAGTTGGAGTATTGCCCTCTCTGGTTGCCCCACTGTCTCCTTTTATAATATAAAAAGGGAGGGAGACCCTTAGAGGGTTTCCAGGAGCCTATCAGGAAGAGAAAAGGAGGCAGGTGATGGTGTCAGGCGGAGGGGCCCAGAGCAGGCACGTCGGACAAACCGAGCCGCAAGGCAGCCATTCTACCAAATTGGGGCCGGTAGCAGAGAGGTCCCCCCAGGCAAGCATCGGGGTACCTGAGCCCCAGGGACACCGAGAAAATGCTCATCAGACGCAAGGACTACAAGAGCCACCTCCTGTCCCCCCCCACACACACACGCCACCAGAGTTTCACCACTGGCAGGGTGCCCAGGGGAGCTGGCACGCAGGCCACCCCTCCAGTTTCCCGCCTGCCCTGCACCCACCTCCAGGGCCCGCTCTCCGGGTCCACCGTCTCCCTCCTCCACCCCGTGCAGTCTGCCTAGCCTCGGGAGGATCTCCTGCCCCAAGCGACCTGTCCCAGCTGCAGTGTCTGTACCTGAAATCACACCGCTGGCTGTCGACCTGTTCCAACAGGAAATGTCCAGATCTTGAACACGTTCAGACCATGGGGGAGGAGGGGAAGGGGGGAAAAAAAAAGTTAAAGAGGGAGGGAGGCAGACCCTAAGAGACTCTTAAAACCTGAGAACAGGGGCGCCTGGGTGGCTCAGTCAGTTAAGCGTCTGACTTCGGCTCAGGTCATGATCTCACGGTCCGTGAGTGAGTTCGAGCCCCGCGTCGGGCTCTGTGCTGACAGCTCAGAGCCTGGGGCCTGCTTCAGATTCTGTGTCTCCCTCTCTCTGACCCTCCCCCGTTCATGCTCTGTCTCTGTCTCAAAAATAAATAAACATTAAAAAAAAATTTTAAAAAAAAAAAACCTGAGAACAAACTGAGGGCTGATGGGGGGTGGGGGAGGGGCATGGAGGAGGGCACCTGTTGGGATGAGCACTGGGTGTTGTATGGAAACCAATTGGACAATAAATTTCATATTTCAAATAAAATAAAATCAGGAAAAAAATAAAGAAACAAACATTAAAAAAAAATTTTTTTTAACTACTTAAGCACCAGCCCCTCATTGGGATGAATAATCTCAATAGCAATGAGAGCTGACACTTACAAAGGGCTTGTTCAATGCCACACACCTTTTTAAATGTATTAAAATGTATAAATGCCACACACCTTTTTAAATGTATTATGTATTAAAATGTATTAAATGTATTTTAAAGGAGGCACCTGGGTGGCTCCGTTGGTCAAGCATCTGACTCGATTTCAGCTCAGGTCATGATCTCATGGTTTTTAGGTTCAAGCGCTCACAGCTCAGAGCCTGCTTGGGATTTTTTTCCCTCTCCTCTGTCTTCCTCTCCCCCTTCCCTGCGCACGGTCATACATTTGCGCTGGCTCGCTCTCTCCCCCTCCCTCTCTCTCTCTCAAAATAAATAAACATTAAAAAAAAAAGTAAATGTACTATATACCTCACTAAGTACTATCATCACCACCATCCCCATTTTTACAGGTGAGGAATCAGAGGGCAGAGATATTTAAAACTTCAATGGCAGAGTGAGTCCAGGCTTCAAAACAGGCCATCTGGCAACGGAGAGCCCACCCACTCAGCCAAGTAGGCTGCCCTCCCTCCAACCGCCTGAAACTTTGCACTTGACCCAACTACACATGACATTTCAAAGAACGATTCCCGGTGATTTTGTCAATAATTAGAGGTATGGAATATAGAAAGCTCAGCTAAGTTTATAAGGCCTAGAAAATGTTTAATTTAATTGCTGTTAGTTTAGCAGAATCGAAGATAAGCATCATTTATAGTATCACTGACATTCAGAATAATTTTCCACTTACGGAGGCTACACGTTACCCAATGACTATAATTTAAGTAGGGAAATTGCCAGAAGAGCTTGGTGCCATGTCCTGCATCAAATCATCGCCCAGACAGGTTGCATCACTTCAGAAGGGTCAGCCACAGCAACCGGGAGCCCACACCAACGGTTGTTAAACGTGAACAAGTAATGTGGAAATTATCAGATGTGTTTGATGAACCATTTGTGCTACGACTTGGAGAGTAAAAGAGAATATGTTTTTTTAATTTATTCTGTCATGCTGAAGAAAGACAGACTTAAAGTCACTCAAGTTCTGTTTGTCTTTATTAATCACTGCACTGTCATTGTCCATTTCAAATCCGTTGTTTAAACCCAGAAGTACTCACCCCGGGGCTGGAGACACAGGCTGCTCACCAAGCCTGAATGCTTTTGAATAGCTGTGAACTTCTTCTCCAAGTGAATGTACACACAGTGAGTTCCCATGGGTCAGGGGCCACCTGTAGAACTGAGTATCCTCCAAATGTACTTCCAGGTAAAATAGTAACCTTCCTTCCTTTCTTTCTTTCTTTCAAGAGTTGGGCGTTCAACCGACTGAGCCACCCAGGTGCCCCAAATATTTATTTCTTAAAAGATAAAGGCGGCGCCTGGGTGGCTCAGTCGGTTACGCATCCAACTTCAGCTCAGGTCACGATCTCACGGTCCGTGAGTTCGAGCCCCACGCCGGGCTCTGTGTTGACAGCTCAGAGCCTGGAGCCCGCTTCGGATTCTGGGTCTCCCTCTCTCTCTGCCCCTCCCCTGCTCGTGCTCTGTCTCTGTCTCAAAACTAAATAACAAAACCATTAAAAAAAATTATTTTAAAGATAGATTAAAACAAGCTAATTTAAAGCTTATGTATATGTTACAATAATTGTTTATGACTTAAGCCAACAAAACATTTTTTCAAGGAGTCATGTTATCACTGCCATGGTTCAGAACTGCTGGCTTTATTGCTGATGCACGGTGATCGTGAAAAGCCGGTTTTTGTTGCTGTTGTTGCTTTCATTCTTCAGTCAATGTGCCCCCTTGCCAACTGCTCCCCCCATTCACACCACTGCCATGCTCAGAAGTGTTCCAGTTTAGATGATACATTATTTGGTTAATAATTTATTGGCATCTTTGTTTTTGCTTACATAGGGACCGGAGGGGGAATGGGGAGACAATGGCCATTGGATACAAGTGGGAGAGGAGAGAAACAGCCAGAAGCACAGAAGCTTTGAGACACAGCCCTGCACCTTCTTACCAGGCTGTCCTCCGTCTCTGTGGAACTGCCCCCCGCCCCCAGCCCTGCCTCTCTCCCTTGAGGTCCTGTAGAAGAAAATTAAGCCTCTTTCCCAGGGCAACCCTCCAAGTATTAGAAGAGGGCTTGTTATGGCTTGAATGGTCTTCCCTCCAAAAAGGTGCTGAAGCCCTAAGCCCCCAGTACCTGTCAATATCTTATTTGGGAACAGGGTCTTAGCTGATAAGTACAATGAGGTCATTATAGAATAAGCCTAACTTAATATGACTGTGTTTGGACACAGAGACATGCACACAGTGAGAAAACCCCGTGAAGATAAAGAGATAGGGCTCACGGGTCTACAAGCCAGGGAATGCCGAAGATTGACGGGAAATCACCAGAAGCTAGGAGAGAGGCACAGAAGAAGGAACCAACCCTACCAACGCCTTGATCTTGGCTTTCTAGCCTCCAGAACCATGAGACCACACATTTCTACCGTGTTGGAACTTGGTTTGGGCAGCCCAAGGAAACTAAAGGGGCTCTTACCTCATTTCACCCCATCCCACCAGCTCTTTCCTCAACCGGATCTCCCATAACACATGTCTGAGTCTCTTCACACTGATGGCCAGTTGCCCCCAAATTCAGAGCTCAACACAATTCCCGCAGTGGGAATTCTACTGAGGCTGCTTGGTGTGTGGTTCCCACATCAGGCAGATTCTTCCATTCAGCCTCATCTCGTGGACCATATTGTTACATTCAGCTCATAAGGCTGTTGGATCAAAGTATGCTTTGCATCTTTCTAATATTTTTCAAAATATCAGCTCTCCCAACTCGTTTCAAATCATCGCCAAATGTTCTAAGTATGCTCTTTAGGGCTTCAGCCAAGTTACTGCGTTATCTATAGGGTCAAGGTCAGAGCCTGGGGCACACCACCAGGTACCACCCTTGGGAGCAGCACTATTCCCGGCACTGGCCGGAGTATTTCCTCTTCCCGTTTCTCTCGCTTACCCACAGCTGAGCTAAGCTCACCAGGCACCACCGCAAGCCTGCTTACTCCTGCTGAAATTTTAAGTAGTGCATTGGGAGAGATAATCAGCTTCTTTAGGTATATCTTTGCATGTTCAGAAGTCCAGAGATGGTCCAACTGGGGCTAGTGTGTCCCTCCCTGGTGTCGGGGACCTAAGCACCTTTTATGTTCTTCTCTCCTAAGCCCGGTTTCCCTTCTCAGCATGTCCCTGTGGGACGGTCCGTGGCTACTGTGTCCTATCCCCAGTTCCTGGCACAGGGCTCCTAATCTGTTTGGAATGTCCTTGAGTGGTAGGGGTGGGGGGAATGTCTTTTGTTATTCGTAACAAGTCCTTTTAGACCATAAGGTGACTCTAATCCAATAAGGTGACTCTTGGTGGTCCCCTAGATGGTGGTAAGGAGGGAGGCTGGTCGCCAGAGGAACGGACCATGTGACTGATTAGAGGGTTGGAACTTTCAGCCCATCCCCCACGCCCCAGGGAGGGGAAGGGACTGGAGGTTGAGTGCAGTCACTAGTTGATTATGACTTTTTTAATGTTTATTTTTGAGAAAGGGGGGGGGGGCGAGTAGCAGAGAGAAGGGGGACAGAAGAGGCTCTGCACTGACAGCAGTGAACCTGACACGGGGCTCGAACTCATGAACCATCTGATCATGACCTCCGCCAAAGTTGGACGCTCAACCAACTGAGCCATCCAGGTGCCCCATGATTTAGTCAACCGTGCCAACATAATGGAACCTCCATAAAAACCTGCAAACGACAGGATTCAGAGAGCTTCCAGATGGCAAATGCATCCGTCTGCTGGGAGGGTGGTGCACCCCAACTCCATGGGGCCAGAAGTACCTGTGCTGGGGACCCATCCAGACCTCATCATACATGTCTCTTCTTATGGCTGTTCACTAGTACTCTTTATCATATCCTTTATATCCCCAACCAGTAATAGTTGGGGCACCTGGGTGGCTCAGTCAGTTGAGCATCCGACTTCTGCTCAGCTCGTGGTCTCACGGTTCGTGGGTTCGAGCCCCGCGTCGGGCTCTGTGCCGACAGCTCAGAGCCTGGAGCCTGCTTCAAATCCTGTGTCTCCCTCTCTCTCTGCCTCTCCCCCACTTGTGCTCTCTCTCTCTCTCTCAAAAATAAATAACATGTAAAAAAAAATTTTTTTTTAAATAAACCAGTAATAGTTAAGTCGAGTGCTTTCTTGTGTTCTGTGAGCCATTCTAGCAAATTGTCAAAACTGAAGGGGTCATAGGAACCCCCGATTTGTAGCCGGTTGGTCAGAAGTGCAGGCACCGGGGTGCCTGGGTGGCTCAGTCGGTTAAGCGTCTGACTCTTGATCTTGGCTCTGGTCGTGATCTCAGGATTCTTGAGTTTGAGCCCTGCGTGGGGCTCTCTGCACGATTAGCACAGAGCCTGCTTGGCATTCTCTCTCTCTCTCTCTTCCCCCTACCTCAAAATAAACAAACAAACAAACAAACTTAAAAAAAAAAACAAAACAGGAAGTGCAGGTGACAGCCCAGGACTTGTGATTGGGCATCTGAAGCGGGGCAGTCTTGTGGGACAGAGCCCTTAACCTGTGGGATCTGACACTGACTCCAGGCCAGTAGTGTCGGAACTGAACTGAATCGTAGGACCCCCGGGTGGTGTGCAGAGAACTGGGAGAATTGGTTGGTGTGGGAAACAAAACCCACACGGTTGGTGTCATAAGTGTTGGGCGTAAATGTGCAGAAAGAGGGACAAAGGGCACCCGGCCTCTTTTTAAGAACACATCTCTCACCTACATTTCTGCTTCCATCCCACTGGCCAAACCTTAGACACATAGGTCTTTCTTTTCTTTTTAACGTTTATTTTTTATGTTTGAGACAGAGAGAGACAGAGCATGAGCGGGGGAGGGGCAGAGAGAGAGGGAGACACAGAATCGGAAGCAGGCTCCAGGCTCTGAGCCGTCAGCCCAGAGCCTGACGCGGGGCTCGAACTCACGGACCGCGAGATTGTGACCTGAGCCGAAGTCGGATGCTTAACCGACTGAGCCACCCAGGCTCCCCAGACACATAGGTCTTTTATATGGCCTTGAACACTTACCGCCAAGCCGTGCCGAGAATGTTAACTGAGAAAGTAGTAGTTATTTTAGAAAAATACAAAACAGGCTTAAAGGCTAGGCCGTGTGTAGGAAGTCTGGGGCTCATAACTTTGGGTTCCTCTCCTAAGAGACGTGCGGAGTTTATTTGTAAAGTGAGTGTATTAGTCAGGATTAAGTTCAGCTGTAACACAAAACCCCAAAGTAACAATGGTTTGGTTCCGTTTCCCGCTTCTGGGCGTTTTAAGTGACGGTAATACCTACAATTGACTGGAGGCCTGCTGCGTGCTGGGCACAGTCCGAGGCACTTTACATTTCATCGTCACAAGAGCCTGGAAAGGAGGATCTGCTTTACAGGTGAAGAAACAAGAAACCAAAGCTCAGAGAAGGTAGGTCACTCGCCCAAGGTCACACAGCTCCTTCGTGGTAGAGGCTGCATGAATCCAAAGCTCTTTCCACTCTCCTATCTGGCCTTCTGGGGACAAATGCCCCCCCCCACCCCGCCCACTTCTCCCCCATCAGCCTAAGGGAGGAAGGACATCACCCAGCTCACCGTACAGTTGACAGAAGCATGTTTTTCCAGACCGGCTTTCAGAACATGTGTGTTAATGGTTGAAAAGGCAAACCGAAATGTGCTTCCACACTCATCACCCCCACACTGCTCTTCCTGTTAATTTGTTTAAATCCCACAAAGGAACATATTTGGGTTGTGCTTCTGGTTCACCAAGTACAACTAATCAGCACATCCACTCACTCAGATACAAACCAATGCCAAGGACTTCTGAGTCAGGACACTGTGGAATGAGGAGTCTGCAGGCACTCCCAGCTTTCCTGGCCAAGTCCCCTTTTCCTCCGCAGTCCCGTGTTTGGGCTCGGAACCTGATAGGGGGCTCACGCTAGTATCTTTCTCCATGAACGATGGGTCAGGAAGTCGTGAAGAGCTTGGGTGGTAAGGAAGCTTTGCAGGCGTGAGCGCTCGGCAGCTCACAAACCCACCCTAACCGGACTCTCGGGACAATCCACGAGAGCAGAACAGCCGCATCGCGCACAGAGAAGTTCAGAGACATCAAGTAACCTGCCCCAAGTCACACGGCCTGAAAATAAACAGAGGCAAGACTCACACCCAGGACTTGAGACTCTGAGAACAGTGGTTTCTCCTTCCCGGGACATTTCTCCTCGACGACTCCCTCTTGCCTTTCCCTTCTGTCCAGCCAGCAAAAGTAATTGTTATTTTCCAGATTGAAGGAGCATCTGCTGGCATGGGGGTCAGGGGTGGGGACTGACAAGGGGATCTGTTTATGGGCCAGAAGTGCCAGGACACAAGAGGTAGACGGGGAAGAGACACAAAGAGACAGAGACAGAGACAGAGAATGAGCAAGATACTTAGATACCCAAGTATCTTTCTGAGGGGATGCTTGGAAGACATGGTTCGAAGAAGCTCTGGTCCAGCTAAGGAGTCAAGAGGAGACACAGGAAGAAATGAAGCCTAAAATACATGAAGCCAAGGAGCACCTGTGCGGTGCAGTCGGTTAAGCATCCAACTCTCGATTTTGGCTCAGGTCATGATCCCACAGTTTGGGAGATTGAGCCCCGAGTCCGGCTCGGCACTGACAGTGCAGAGCCTGCTTAGGATTCTCTCTCGCTCCCTCTCTTTTAAAACAAACAAACATTTTTTAAACAAATAATAATAATAAAATTCGTATTTTTTATTCACATTTATTCGTATGGGGGCGCCTGGGGTGGCTCAGTCGGTTGAGCGTCCGGCTTTGGCTCAGGTCATGATCTTGCGGTTTGTGAGTTCGAGCCCCGCGTCGGGCTCTGTGCTGACAGTGCAGAGCCTGTCTCGGATCCTCTGCTTCCCTCTCTCTCTCTCTGCCCTTCCTCCTCTCTCTCTCTCTCTCTCTCAAAAATAAATAAAACATAAAAGAATTTAATAAAACAAAATGCGTGAGACCAGATACGCGTCAGCACCACAGGTGACAGAGGAGGGCTGAGTGGGGGAGGGTGGGCTGAGGCTGGCCTTGCTGGACTTGAGCAGGGCCGAGAGGGAAGACAAAGACAAGACCGGCCTGAAGCAGGGGTGAGCAGGGGCGGGGGGTGCCCCAGCCCCAGGGCACAGGACTGCATAGCGTTCCATGGCGCAGGTGTTGCCGTGAAGAATTGAATCCGTTTACGGGCATCTGGGCTGTTCCCAGTACTCAGTGCTGCAACAGAGTACCCTTTCGTCGCCTCGGTCTCTGCAGGTGGCTATTCCCAGACGGGCCACTGTGCTAAGACGGCCCCAGAACCGCCCTCCTGCTTCTTTCCAGCTCAGTGACATGGAAATCGGTGCTCCGATCGTGCATTGGAAGAAATGTAGAGAAATGAAGGTTTACAGGCTTATTCTGACCTCTTCAAATGTCCGAGGGGGCTAGGCAGGTCTGTAAACCCCACCCCGACTCCCACCTACAGCGACCACCCTCTCTTTTATGTGCTGTGCGAAAATGTGTGGGGAGGACACCGTCCTCTGGCAGTGACCTCCGTAACCCCAGGCCCGAGAGGGCCACGCCGGACATGAGACGGAGAACTGGGCTGAACCGCGAATGCCTCCCAACCTTCGCCCTCATCCCAACCTTATCTGAAGCCGGGGATCCTGACTTGGGCATTCCCTCCCTCGCGCCCACTTCCGTGCTGCTGAGTAAGCAAGCTTCCCCCTGTGATCACCCCGTGTCCACGGGATCTCAACGGAGTGCGAAATATTTTGAAATAGGCTTCAAAGACCAAGGCACAGAGAGGAAAGCCTTCGAGACACCGTTTTCCTTGTGTATGAGGAGAACCAATCACCAGGGCTAATAACTAAACGCGCCGAAAGAAAAGAACCTTCTTATTCACAGAGGAAACAACTGCTAAGACAAGGTGCTTTGAGCTTGAGGCCGGAAATGTACAGACACATTTCATACGTGCAAACCCTCACGCTTAACCGTTAGCCGTAGGAGAACGCGAACCCGCGAACACCTTTGTGTTTGAAAAGTACCATTCTGAGGAGCTGCCCACCGAGGTTTTGTTCTGTAAAACAGCCTGCATCGGGGTTAGTTTCGAACCCGTTCAAATCAAATCTCTCAAGCAACACGAAACTGGTACAGCTTCCTTGTCTAATACAGTTTCAAGAGCTCCCTTCTGCCATGTTCGCCGTGCCTGGTTTCCTTCCAGAGAGAATAATACGCACATTGCTGGAAGTGCAGGGAGCCAGGAGTGTCTTTTTTGTTATTGTTGTCACTTGCTTTTATTGTGGCCGTTTTACTTAACTGAATGAGGATCCGTGAGTTGTTGTTTTTTGGGGGGGGGGGGGTGTTTTTATTTAGAGACAGAGCATGAGCAGGGGAGGGGCAGAGAGAGAGAGGGAGACACAGAATCCAAAACAGGCTCCAGGTTGTGAGCTGTCAGCGCAGAGCCCAATGCGGGGTTCGAACTCGTGAACCGTGAGATCGTGACCTGAGCTGAAGTCGGACGCCCAACCGACTGAGCCACCCAAGGCGCCCCATCCAGGAGTTTTCTTCTGATAAGCCTTGTGGGCAATTCAGAACGACGCCATCTCTCTCCTCTCTCCCCGCGCCCCACCCCCCACCCCGTCTGTCTCTCTCTCTCTCTCTGGCACCCAAGCACACTTCCCAGTTAGTGACACACACTATCCTTAGAGACCACTACTGTCCCCTAGTGTCCAGTGTGACACAAGGCAATGAAACATGGCCCACGGTTCCTTATCACCTGGGCAAAATGAGGACGGGTGCCCTGTTTTACTTGGTCTTCAAAGCATTACGGAACTGAAAGGCACACTTATCCCACCACGCCTAGGGAAGACCAGGCAGATCTTCGGGTCCCCTCTTGTAAATTTACTCTTGTGAGTTAATACTGCATGCCCGCAACCGACATGTCAACCCTCTACGGCTTTCCCAAATAGCAATGCCCAACAGAACTTTCTTGGTGGAAATGTGGCCGTTGAGCACCTGAAATGTAGCTGAGATCACTGAACGTAACTTTATTACACTTAATTAAAATGTTCATTTCAATAGCTATGTAGGCAAAACATATAGCTAACGTCCATATTGGACGGCGTAGTTCTAGAACCCGCGCTTCTTTTTTTTTTTTTAATTTTTTAATGTTTTATTTTTTTATGAATAGAACTTGTCAAATTGGCTTCCATACAACACCCAGTGCTCATCGCAACAAGTGCCCTCCTCAATGCCCATCACGCATTTTCCCCTCTCCCCCACCCCCCTCCATCCACCCTCGGTTTGTTCTCTGTATTTAAGGGTCTCTTGTGGTTTGCCTCCCTCCCTCTCTGTAACTTGTGTCCCCCCATCCTCTCCCCCATGGTCTTCTGTTAAGTTTCTCAAGATCCACAAACGAGTGAAAACATGTACCTGTCCTTCTCGGACTGACTTATTTCATTCAGCATAATGCCTTCCAGTTCCATCCACGTTGCTGCAAATGGCCAGATCATATTCTTTCTCATTGCCAAGTAGTATTCCATTGTATATATAAACCACAGCTTCTTTATCCATTCGTCAGTCGATGGACATTTGGGCTCTGTCCATAATTTGGCTGCTGTTGAGAGCGCTGCCCTAAACATTGGGGTACACGTGCCCCTACACATCAGCACTCCTGTATCCCTTGAACCAGCACCTTTTTGAACTTTTTTCCTTGGATTTCCCGGCCTCTTTGTCAAAGTACAAAAATGGGAATTTACGGATACAGCACGAGTCCTTGTTCTCCCCATCCTCACCCCCTAACCGCCCCTGCCCTTTCTACCTTCCCCCCTTCCACCCAAGTTCTCTAGAGCTTTCTAGGACCAAATATTATTTCTAATAACAGAGCTTTCTCACTCCAGTTATAATCACAAATCCCTCTGGGGAAAAAGTCTTATAGAGAAACAAATGGCCTATCCAAAGGTTTCCGAAAATTGCTTTTTAAAAACTCTTTGGAGTAGACTATGCAGGGAAATGAAATAAGTATCAGGTTGGTTTGAGTAAGTTATCACATAAGCCCCACGAGCTCCAGGGCATGTTTTGAGAAGGCTTTTTTCATGGCTCCCAAATAACGGACAAATTGTTGATATAATGAGTGATCGAAGGAAGGGCTGGTCGGCAGCCTTCAGAGCAGAAAGGCCTCTGCAGGGAGGAGAATATTAATGCAGGCTTCCCGAGAGCAGGGGCAACCGGGAGAGAAACAAGCTTCTCCTTCACGTACAAGGCCGCTCCTGGGTATGTTTCCAGCAGTGTTTCCCGAACTTTAACGTGCATGCACACCAGTTGGGAATAGCATTAAAATGCAGATTCCCATCCAGTGGGACCAGTGCTCTGAGGCCGCTGGTGCAGAAACCATACTTTGTGTAGTGAGGCTTAAGGTCTCAGTGCTGCTGGCGTCCACAGAGAGAGCCCACTGAGGACAGCCGGCAGCTGGTTCCAGCGCCCTGACTCCCGGCCCACTCCTGCCTGCCGAGGGCTAGGTTCTCTTGCAAGGATCACCTCGAAGCCTGTCTCGCAGAAAATCGGCCTCGCTTTGTAAACTCACCTGCTGCCATCAGCAATCAACAGAACTCTGCGAAGTTGCCAGAACCCATCCGAACACAGAGGACCGACGCCCCGAGAGCCCAGGGTCTCTGGGAGAGCCAGCAGTCTGAGTGAACACATCTGCGCCACAAACTCACCGGCTCACAAGGGGGCTGTGCTGAGGCTTGGGAGTGGGGGAAAGACTCCGGAAGCCACTGTCAGCACAAATCTCAGCCCCACCTTCCAGCCTTGTTCCATCGGTAATAATGTTGATATTTTCGCTGATTTCTTCTCGGTTCCTACTCCCTCACACTTAATTCCGTCTAAACTGGGGGGTGAAACACTTGGCCCGTTCAAACCACTTTACCTCCATCTGGAAAAGGAGGGTATGAGAG
Source organism: Prionailurus viverrinus (assembly GCF_022837055.1). Taxonomy (NCBI): domain Eukaryota; kingdom Metazoa; phylum Chordata; class Mammalia; order Carnivora; family Felidae; genus Prionailurus; species Prionailurus viverrinus. Next base: position 42,426,715 of record NC_062565.1, on the reverse strand, counting down.
CACCTACGCTTCTCGGTTTTGTGAGGATTAAATTAGTGCACAGGGGTCTAGCACTGTCCGTCGTATGACAGGGACTTACTACACGCAAGCCATTACTATAGGCACTTTACAATGTTCGTTCCATGAATAAATACAGATCAGTCTGCAGTAACAACTGCCCTCTGGGCCTCTAGAGCCAATGCCTGCTCGGTATTTCGCTAGAAGCAAACATTTCACCTTTTCTCCAAAATCTGGTCCCCTCAGCATCTTCTGTCAGAAATGACTAACCCGTAGCTTTGTTTGTTTGTTTGTTTGTTTTGCCTCCATATCCAAATGCCAACACTTTTCAATCCTGCCTTCACCTCTTGAATTCTTCTGCCTTCACTGCCCCCCGCCCTTGTCACCTCGGGCTCTTTGGGCAACTTCTCACCAGCACTCCTGCCTCCACCTCTCCTTCCCAACCCCATTACAGAAACAGCCTCCAGGTCAGTCTTTCCCGAGCACCGCTGAAGAAATTCCAAACAATTCCAATAAGCAGTTCCAAAGACTTTTATTTTTAAGCAGTGGCGGCACTGTTGAAGTAAGCGCATGGCTTCCTAGGGGACTGCTTGGGAAAAGGCCACACAAATACACCCTGGCGCTTATGAAATTAGTCCACAATCAGTCATGGTACTTTAGAGCCACATCGCAGGTACTGTGTGACAGAGAAGCAGACAGACCTTCGCTGCCTCTCGTCCACACTCAGGGAGCCCCCGCTAGGGCTAGACGGTGAGGCATTAACAGCTCAGTCTAGTGAGGGACAGACGTAAGTCTCGGGTTGGAGGAACCCGTTTCTCAGACAGCACTGGTTTTGTTTAGGTTTTTTCCCTTACATATTGGCTGTGATTTTGTCATCAAGAAATCACTGCTTCTATTTCTTCATTACCTGCTAGGGATGTTAGGGCCTAGAATTATTTTGGAATTCACCTGGTTCAAAAATCAGGATTTCCAAAGAAGCAAGTTCCCTTGAAAATAGCAGTGACACTGGAGAATGAACATGTTCTGTTTCTCAGATTTGAAGGTCAAAAAGTCTTAACCCAGTTGTTGGTTCCTTGGTTGAAAAACAATTCCTCCACTTAACCACTAGATGGCACTTGAGCCGTGGTTCGCGGAGACAGCTGGGTGGAGTTTAGGGCCAAACCCCGCGGGGGCTGACAAGAGACTTGGAATTCTTGGAATTCGGAAGGTATGCCGTTACTTCCTTAACCCAAACATAACAAGCATGTCGCTCAGAACTGATTCTTATTAAAGGCAAGAACAAAATATTTGACCATCAGCAAAGAAATAGCAGAAAAGCAAAGAGATGACTTGGAAAATAATTCCACATAGGAGTCTAGGTCATGATTCTTCCTAGCCCCACCCTCTAGTTTCAGCTCCTCACCCGGTGAAAACGACAGCTTTTGCAGGTTAACTCCTTCCAAATCCCTCTGGCTTAGCACCAGGTCCCTATCTGCAGGCTCATCTCGGCTAAGATCCCCACCTTCCCTCTGAGCCCAATTCTCCAAGATGCTATCCTGTAAGTATTCAGAAACCATTCGTTCACACGGGCTCTTAACTCATCAACCAGAAAAGTGGCTCATTGCCAAGCCTCAGTTCCCTTAGCCAAATACCAAATTAAAACATGGCTGTCATCCTCTTTCTTCTTCCATTACTAGATTTTATGAACCCATTCTGAACTTTGAGGGCAGACACTGGACACTTCCACGGTTGTCAAAAACTTCTACATTTCTCAAGCAAGCAAATCCTGAATCTGGGCAGGTTTTCCGGACATCTCCTTCCTCCAGTAAAGAATTTTAAACACAAAACTAATTGTTGGCAGACCTGATGCTTTTTGTTGGGGAGTAGGGAGTTCTCCTTGGCAGAAATCAAGTAACCATCACCTACATATTTTGAACAGCTCTCTTCTCCATCAGATACTAAATTTCCCTGCAAGGGCTCTTCTGGAAGCAGAGAGTAAATTACACATTTGATCTTCCAATTAATCCATAACATACCTCCTCAAGGCAAGCCATATGCATCACTTCTAAAATCTGGTCCAGCTTCTGTCTTTTGGCTACCTCACTATGCCAGGACAATCTTCAAGTACATTCTGTCAGAAACTCTTGGCAAGAAGGGGCACAGGGACAGAACATCAAGTGATGCTCGGTGGGAAAGGGTGACAATTGCTCTTCCCTGAATCAGTTTCAAGGGTAATCAGTACAAGATAATACTCCTAAGATATAGAAGGAAAGTCCGTAATTATTCATTATTCATTAAAGAGGGATTATTCAAAAAGGTGGGTTTCTTTAAACTGAAAGGTGGGGCGCCTGGGTGGCTCAGTCGGTTAAGCGTCCAACTTTGACTCAGGTCATGATCTCACAGTCGTGGGTTCGAGCCCTGTGTCGGGCTCTGTGCTGACAGCTAAGTGCCTGGAGCCTGCTTTGGATTCTGCGTCTCCCTCTTTCTCTGCCCCTTCCCTGCTCATGCTCTGTCTCTGTCTCAAAAATAAATAAAACATCTTAAAAAAATTAAAAAATAACCTGAAGGGTGATGAGTCAGTCCCAAGTTTATTAGATTATAGGAACGTACAGTGTTATTTCATTTAAAAACAAGTGTCCCTGGATGCATCTTCTTTGAGATTTCACATCCCATGGTGCCTGCCTACAGTAGAAAAACCAGGCCTACACTCTGGACGTGGCTTGAACATCAATTTCACTATTTAGGCAAATCCCTTCCCCTCATGAGATTTCAGTCACCCCATCTGCAAAGGAAATTATACTGCATTAACCGCTTCGGGTTTCCTCATGACTATATTTTGCACACCTAATATCAAGAAAGAAAAAATAACAATAAAAACAACAAAATCTAACTAGTCACTTCTGCTACTTAAGTTGAAAAGCCCCAGAATCCAAGAATGAGTGTAAGGACAGGACAGTGACACAGTGCACACACAGGACACAGCCACCACCAGCCTCTCTCAGGCACATATATGTGGGGTGAGAGGCCCAGGAGGGCAGGGCACACCACATTTGTTTTGTTTTGTTTTTTAATTTTTTTATTTATTTTTGAAGGAGAGAGAGACAGAGCATGAGCAGGTGAGGAACAGAGGAAGAGGGAGATAGAATCTGAAGCAGACTCCAGGCTCTGAGCTATTAGCACAGAGCCCAACCCAGGGATCAAACCCATGGACCATGAGATCATGACCTAAGTTGAAGTCGGATGCTTAATGGACTGAGGCAGCCAGGCGCCCCATCTGCATTTTTTTTGTGGAATTTTTTTTTGACATTTATTTTTGAGAAACAGAACAAGACACAGCATGAGTGGGGGAGGGGCAGAGAGAGGCAGAGACACAGAACCTAAAGCAGGCTCCACGCTCTGAACTGTCAGCACAGAGCCCGATGCAGGGCTCGAACTCATGGACCATAAGATCATGACATGAGTCGAAGTCAGACACTAAACCGACTAAGCCACCCAGGCGCCCCACCCCATCTGCACTTGTGATCAAAGAGCAGAGAAAGCTGTGGATTCTCTGAGTAGATGTTCCTTATTTCCAGCCAGCTTAATTTAAATTAGCAGTTATCAACTGGGGGGGGGGGGGGGGGTCTCAGGATCCCTTTATAAAACTTTTTAAAAAATTGAGGACCCCATCTTTTTTGTGAGTCACATCTGTTGATATTTACTGAAAACATCACACTCCCTGATTTCTAACTATATTACAAAGCTACAGTAAGTAACACAGTATGGTGTTGGCATAAAAACAGACACACAGATCAATGGAACAGATTATAGAGCCTAGAAATAAACCCATGCATATATGGAAAATTAATTTACAACAAAGGAGCCAAAAACATACACTGGGGAAAGAACAGTCTCTTCAATAAATGGTGCTGGGCAATGGGACAGCCACATGCAAAAGAATGAAAGTGGACCCCTGTCTTATACCATACACAAAAATTAACTCAAAATGGATTAAAGACTTAAATGTAAGCCCTGAAACCATACACCCTCTACAAGAAACATAGGCAGTAAACTCCCTGCCTTGGCAATGATTTTCTGAACCTGCCAAAAGCAACAAAAGGAAAAATAAACAAGTGGGGCTACATCAGACTTAAAGCCTTCTGCACAGCAAAGGAAACCATCAACAAAATTAAAAGGCAAGCTATTGGGTGGGAGAAAATATTTGCAAATCATGTATCTGGTGAGGGACTAATATCCAAAATATATAAAGAATTCATACAACTCAATAACCAAAAAAACAATCAATTAAAACATGGGCAGACATTTTTCCAAAGACATACAGATGGCCGATGAGTACATGAAAAGATGCTCATCATCATTAACCATCAGAGAAATGCAAGTCAAAACTACAATGAGACATTACCTCACACCTGTCAGAATGACTAGTATCAAAATGACAAGAAATAATAAGAGTTGGCAAGGATGTAGAGAAAAGGGAGCCCTCGTGTACTGTACTCAGGAATGCAAACTGGTGCAGCAACTATAAAAAACAGTATGGAGCTTCCTCAAAAAAATTAAAAACAGAACTACCCTATGATTCAGCTGTTCCACTTCTGGGTATTTATCCAAAGAAAATGAAAACACTAACTCCAAAAGATATCTGCACCCCCGTGTTCATTGAACCCTTTACAATAGCCGAGATGTGGAAACAACACAGGTATCCATCAGTGGGTGAATAGGTAACAAAAACATCATACACACACACACACACACACACACACACACACACACACACACACACACACAAGAATATTATTCAGCCCTAAAAAAGAATGTTCCCTACTTAGGTACTCTCTGTCTACAAGTAGTAGTTCCTCTCTACATCTGCTAGTCCTACATTCTTTAAGGTTGCCTTTGTCCCTCTTAGTGATTGATCTCCTGTTACTAGCAAATAATTCTTCGTATTAAATTTCCCTGTTCAAATTACTGGTATGGTTTCTTTGTCCTGAATGGATCCTGAACCCTAAATGATACCATCATCATCTGTAAAACTTAAAAGAGAATGCGTATTTCCTAAATCACTAAGAAAATTAAAGCCCAGGGCATTATAGCCCATTTAGGAAATGAGAGGAATCAGTGAGAAAGCATAAAACATGATCACAAAGACCAAAGTCAGTAATTAACATAAAAGCAAATGGATTAGTCTCCCCTATTAAATTGCAAAACCTCTCCAAATGGGTTGAAGTATAAAATCCAACAAGACACGCTCTTTAGAGAAAACAAAAAATTATATAAAAGTTAAAAAAAAAATAGACAACTTATCAAGCAAGTATAAACAAACAAACAAAAAGAATATTCCAATCTCAAAGAGATAACACATAAAGGACAAAAAGAATAACTTTATAGATTGCTTGTCTTATGAATGATCCCCAATAGACACAAGTATTTACATACTAAACAACCGTATCAAAATATACAAAGAAAAAGCTCCAAACAAGATAAAACTGAGAGAAAGAACGATCTAGAAGCCTTTAAGACAACACTACTAGTCTATGGTAGTTTACACCCAAAAATAAGAAGATAAAATTTCAATCATATAATTAAAGTGGTTCAGTACATGTTCAGCTGTCCCACATACACTGAATAAACCTTCATTTATCCATAGCATGCTTTTTTAAAATGCTGGGCCCCAAAACCTCAATCAATTCTAAAAAGCAGAAACTACATAAGCCATTTTTCCTTGCTACGAGTAACAATTATTTAAAACAAACAAAAAAAAGCCAACCACACAGAAAATTTTAAATATTCTTAATTATTTAACCAAAAGTTTAAACACAATGATAAACTACTTAGAAAAAAAAGACACATCAATGTAGCTGGGATAGGAACATATTTGAAATTAAAGATAACTAAAACCCTTCATTTGTATACATATAAAAACAAAAAATAAACATCAGACTCAAAAAGTTACAGGGAAAAATTCTACAGAAAACAAAAGAAATACACATGAGAAATTAAAATATTTTAAAATAAATCACACGTGATAAATCCAAACAGCAGGGATTTTTTTTTAAGGGAAAAAAGATTACCTTTATCAAGTCTAATCAAGGAAAAAAAGGAATGGTCAAACTAAGAAAAGGTCATTTCTTATAACTTAAAAGTAACAAACTTAATATAGAAAATTTCTTACCCTATTCAAATTCTCTGCTAATAAATGTGTTAAATTTCAACAAAATTCAGTTTTCTGGAAAAACATAAATCACTTAAATTTAACAAATAACAAACACAGAAGGAGAAATACATTTGAAGCAAAATTTTAAAATCAGGTATGAAAATACTTAAGTTTAAAAATAGGTAACAGTCACAGAAGAAACTTGACAGTTATCAAGAAATGACTTCCAAACAGGGCTCTCAATTCAAAAGTTTTATAAGCGCAATCCTTCCACGTTTAGTGGAACAAGTCACCCCAACGATATACGTGCTTGATGCAAATACCCATATTTATCCTATTCACCTCATACAGCTAGCAAAATCTCTACGCCAAAAATTGGACATGAGCCCAAAAGACTAAATTCACTCACATAAAAGTGCCATTTTCCTAAATAACATATTAGCAAATCAAATTTTGTAAGACCAATAGGGCGGCCACATTTGAGGAGAAATGCACTGCATGACATCACAAATTGCACAACGGATTTTCCCAGAAAAATAAATGTAAAAATCAGGAGAATAAAACGGTTGGACAGCAGAAGTCTACAATTGATGGTAGCAGAGACGCGGCATCATTTCTAATACTTCAGAGAGGAGATCCCACTCATGCTGGCAGGTTTGAGGGCTCTTTATCACATTTAATGTCTGTCCCAAAGTTACTGCCACTTGAACGTGATTTTCAACACTAATGTTACCACGACCATTCAATGAATGCCTGTTAAGAGAATACGATAAATGTGAAAGTGAAAACAGTCACCAAAATCACTCTCAGAGTGGTACTGGTGAAGAACCCTGGGCTTTACAGGATGCTCACAGAGGAGAATGGCAGAACTCTTTACCAGTTAAAGCTTCACTGCTACAAAGCAAAAGCATGAGCCATCCACGATGCAGACTGCCAGTTATGAAATTACACAAACCGTGGTCATTCTTTAGGCTGGAAGTATGTGTGTACTACTTCAGATTTTGAAAACAAAGGGAGTCTTGAATATGAGAGCAACTATTTTAAATCCATATAATTCAAGTCTACACAAGACGCAAGTAAAATGTAAATCTTAAAAAAAAATTTTTTTTTTTAATTATCTACCTGATTCCAGGAGTTCAAAGATTGGTTTAATGTTGGAAAAAAATCGACTGATGATGTCATCACCAAACTAAATGGAAAAAACCCATATGACTATCTTACAAGATACCCAAAAAGTGTATGTGACAAAATTCCAGAGCCAATCCTAATTCAGATTCTTTAAAAACTAAAAATAGATGGGTATTTCCTTTCTAGATAAAGAAGAACTCAAAACAGCCAACCTCAAACGAAAGTATTATGGACATTCCCATGAAAATCAAAAACAAGAATGTCTGCCATCATCGTCATTTAAAACTGTTCTAAACATTTGTGCCAACAAAATATGCAACAAAAATGAAACTACTAGAAGAAACATTACTGCCATTCACAGATGATAAAGTGTTTCCTAGAAAACCCATGTGAAATTATTGAAAAAAGTTCTAGCATTAAAGTGACTAGGTAACTAGAAAAATATATAGTCTGAGGAGACCGCATACTGATTACTGCTCAAGTCCCTGCACCTGCCCCACCAGGACTGCCTCTATCCTGGTTGGAGTCAGTATTATTGTTCGTCTGCCATTACCTTCATGCTCAACTAAGTGGCTTCCCCATCCCCCGTCAGCCTGGTGAGACGTTATGCACTATGACCTCAGGATGTTTCTAAACCAAATCTGATGCCATTCCTTTGCTCAGAATCTTCTCACAGCTTCCCATAATAGAATAAAAACCAAACTTCTTACCAAGGCCTTCTACATATGCCCCTATACGCCCAGGCCTTACTCAAATGCCATTCTTGACACCCTAGCCACCTTGTCTTCCTTCCTCTTCCTCAAATACCCCAAAGGCGCTTTGCCGGCATTGCTCTTCCCCACATCCTATCTTAAATGTTACCCCTTCAAAGACCTCTTCTGATCACCCAAACTAAAGTCGCCATCCAGTCACTGTCTCCCATCACCCGATTTTAATTCCCTCCATAGAATCAAAGCTCATGATCTGATACTTTTCCCTGTATGTTGAGTATCTCCTCCCACTAATGTCACCTCCATGAGAGCAAGAAGTTTGTCTTAACTCTTTATCTCCAGCACTTAAATAAGTGTCTGGCACTTAAGAAGAGTCACTCAAAAAACATCTGAATTTCAGTCGCCTATCATCATTCCCAATGGACTGTAAGCTCCACAAACTAGGAGTCATACCTACTTTACTCACTGTTCTATCTCCATGACTCTGACACTGGGCGGTTAATAAATTACCTGATAACTGAATAAATCCTTCCTTCCCTCCTTTTAATCCCTAGGATTAAGATGGGGAAATATTCCTGGTATGTCCAACATACTGTTGGTCTATACTGAACTTGTAGCCAACTAATAACTATCCCAAACGATTTCATGTGAATAATAAAGTCTGGTCTTCCCACTTCTACCAATTCCCAAAACTCTACACTTGTGTAATTAGGATAAACACAAAGCTTTAATAAAGTGTGATAGCCTTACTGAAATTAATCTTCAACACACCTTTGCAGAAAAGACATTTGAAAGAACCTAACAGGTCAATAAAAATGAAATCTTTTGAGTCCTAATCCATAAACTGTGTGAGTAGCTGGGCAAAGAAGAGAACTTCTTAAAATTATACTTGAAAAAAATCCAAAAAACAAAAAAACAAACCCTGAGGTATTAAAATGTTAATCCATCTTGTCAGTGTATAGAGAAATGAGTGCCCTGTGCTAAAACTAGCGAGGCCACAAAAGGACTGCCTCTGAAGGAATTAAGATACCGGATCACCATTCTGATCACCCAAGAGTTACTCATTAAATATGACACAGAGTACACGCTTGCTGGTTTGTGGGCACTCTAAGTATCTAATTACTTCAAACAAAAGGCTACACTCACAATTCTTTTATTTTGTTTTTATTCAAGAGTTTACTCACAGGCAGCACTTTAAAACCAGGCTTTTAAAATTAAAGGCCAAAACTAAAAAAATTTTTGCAAATATGACACTGCTAAAAGAATGATCATCTTAATAATTTAAACCCTAAAACATTTTGTGGAGTTAAAGTCTTTATACATAGACTATGTAAGATCAATATCATTTAAAGTAAACAACTGAAAAACCACAGATCGTGGGCAAATTTGTCAACGAAGATAATCATCAGTTTCAGCCTTCCAGAGTATGAAAACCAGCAATTAATTCATCCTGTGACAGAGTATAAACTATGCTTCAGAATTTGGACTTTAAAGTCTCTTTCTCCAGCAGCAGATCAGCATATCTATGCTGAAGTTCTTTTTCTCTTTCCTGTTGTCGCTGAACATCTTCTTTTAGACACTTGAAGAGACAAAAATATTAAATCATTATTTCGTATGTAAGCACGCAATGAAAATTAAAAATATCTTATGGCACTTTATCATCTTACGAACAGAAGGGTTAAGTCATGACTCTTAAAGAGAGACGTATTCCCCAGAGAAACAAGGAAGAACAACTACTTATGCTCTAAAGCCAGTACTACAACCGTTCTTTGGTCATACGACTACCACCTTGTTGGGAAAATCTCTGCTAGCTCAAATACACAAGCCACTGCTGCCCTATCAGTACCCACAAATGCACCTCGATAAGCCCTCACGGCCCTTTATCTGGGAAGGGACTATCATGCACACTTTGGAAATAAAAGTCAAACCAGATCTGGCCAGAGGAATTTCATGCTGTACAATGACCAGCTATATTCCCAGCATTCTAAATTACAAAACAGACAACGGTTTAATGTACCTCAGAGAGCTGTAAAAATGGGATGCAATTAGGTTTCAGGGGGACAAATCACAAGGGTTACTTATTCTATTTCACCGTGTATCTATATGCAAACCAGAAAACCAGTAAAGGAAAAGCCATTGTATCCACCACTGGCCTGGTCTATCCACCTATACACAGACAATTCTAGATAAGAAAGTCAAAAACTTCAGGCTCTCACTGAAAAAAGCCAGACAGTATCAACTCCAGAGATAAATCTGCACAGGAGAAAGAAAAAAACAGGAAAGCCCTGGTAATTTTTTGCAGTTCTCTTTTTAAGCAATGCTGCAAGGCAATGATGTTACCTCTAGCCTCCGGGGAATAGCAGAATCTTCGTGTTTCTTGAGTTCTTCAAAAGTGCGTAACTCCAAGTAAGCCTGCTCGATTTGGTCCCATAAGTCATTCAACTGTTTCATAAGCCCCATAGCACGAGACTGGTAACCCCCAAGCAAAATTTTCATCTTCTTTTCCATCTTTGCAGCTCTCTTGGCTTCCGTTGTCATGTGACCCCTGTTTATCTGGGGGAGCAGGGGAAGATCACATCAGCAGACATGAGAAAAGCAGGCTAAATAACAGAAAAGGCCCTGTTGGTTCATCTACCTCCTCAAAGCCAAGACGCATTAGAATTCCTCATACTTGAGCTACCATAACACAAAATGTGGCCTAAGAAGGATTTGTCTTGCACTGGAAGGGTTGTACAGTGTAGTCCCAAATAATCGATTTGTAATAATCTCACCCATAATTCAATTTCAAAGCAGGCTTGAATTTCACAGTGCAAGAAAAACTAACCTGCGCTTCTGAAAATAACTTCTGCTATCATTAATCTGCATGGATTTGGGGACTGGCAGAGACCCGTCTTCACCAGCTTCATCCCCAAAACGCGTTGCTATACAATATGACGACTACAGCTAAGACTCCTGTATGACGTACCGGGAAGTTGTTACAAGAGTAAATCTGAAGATCACAAGAGAAAATGTTTTTCTTTCTCTGTTTTCTTCTTCCTTTTCTTTACATTTTATCTATGTGAGATGACAGATTTTTAACTGAGACGAGACTGTGATAATCATTTCACAATATATGTAAGTCAAACCATCATGCTGAATGTCCTAAGTTTATACAAGGATGGATGCCAATTATTTCTCAGTAAAAGTGGAGAAAATGCACTTCTATATTATACATCCAGTACATTTTTAATAACTGAATAACAACCAATTACTGCACCACAGTTGTAATCAAAATGTAACCCCCTCAAACGATAAAACTACTGGTTATTTTTATAATGTTATAATTCTAAATTTGGCATAAAACCCATACAGGAAAAACAATGCCACATTTGGCAAAGAAAAAAATACTTAGTTTTGGTACAGTGAAAAGACACCATAAAATTGAGAGATGGCATGGGGCGCCTGGGTGGCGCAGTCGGTTAAGCGTCCGACTTCAGCCAGGTCATGATCTCGCGGTCCGGGAGTTCGAGCCCCGCGTCGGGCTCTGGGCTGATGATGGCTCAGAGCCTGGAGCCTGTTTCCGATTCTGTGTCTCCCTCTCTCTCTGCCCCTCCCCCGTTCATGCTCTGTCTCTCTCTGTCCCAAAAATAAATAAATGTCGAAAAAAAAAAAAAATTTTTAAAAAAAAAAAAATTGAGAGATGGCAGTTTTCCTATTAAATATGTATACTGGGCACCGATGGGCTGCCTCCTCGGCTCACTCTAAAATTAGGGGAAAAGAGTTCAAAATATACAAACTCACAAAAGAACAGGAGAAGGACAATGAACAGGAGCAAGATATCAACAAAATTCTAGAGCTGAAGCAGGACAGAGAAGGCCCCAGTTGAGAGAGAACGAGAGAGTCCAAGGAGAGATGGATGAGAAGGGTTTGAAAAGGTATGTAATGCAGAATCCCATCCACATGGCACCTACGCCAGGTATCTAGTCTACGTCCCACAGTATATAACCACATCATATTTTAAAGTGATCTGCAAATGCACATACGACACTTACAACTGTGAGGTCAAAGCCTTAAGAGTAACTATTAAATCTGTTAGCTTCTTATATTCAATCTGTGTTAATTTATTATCTATGTCTGTCCGTTCCTTTCCTCTCTCCCTCCCTCCCCTTACTTCACCTCTCTCCACTCTCTTCCACTCCCCCTCAAACTGATTTCATCAAGTGACTCCAAAACTAAGTAGTTTCAAGATAACATACACCCAAATGATAACCCATAATTCATAACAATGTAACTATAAACAAGGAAGACCATGTGACAATGTAAATACTCTTTTTTTTCTAAGATACCAAATGTGGAATAAATAGGATAGGGATAAGTAAACAGAAATGGTACCACGGATAAATGTCAAATGCAAAATAACTGATAGGAAAAACTATACATAGGATGTTTTATTAAAATATTTAGAAACCATATAATCACCAAAACAAATATATAGCTTTCCAAAATAACAACTTTGAAACATCCACTTCAATGCCTAATATCCGATTTAAAAATAAACACATCAATTACAATGCTTTATGGTTAGAATATATAAGAACACCAAAAAATTAAAATGTTCCTCAAGGGCACCTGGGTGGCTCAGTCAGGTAAGCATCCAACTCTTGGTTTCGGCTCAGGTCATGATCTCATGGTTCCATGAGTTCAAGCCCCCTCATCGATCTCCGCACTGACAGTGCAAAGCCTGCTTGGGACTCTCTCGCTCTCCCTCTCTCTCTGCCGCTCGCTCCCTCCCCCCACCCCTCGCTCTCGCTCTCAAAATAAATAAATAGATAATAAATAAAGTAAAATAAAACATAATAAAATATTCCTCAAAATACAAAGTATAGTTGAGCCTTGAACAACATAGGTTTGAACTGCACAGGTCCTCTCACATGGACTTTTTATAATACTGTAAATGTATTTTCTCTTATAATTTTAATAACATATTCTTTTCTCTAGCTTACTTTACTACAGGAACACAGGGCATAATACATACACAATAGAAAATATGCGTAAATTGACTTTATGTTATCAGTAAGGTGCCCCAGTCAACAGCAGGCTGTAAGTTTTGGGGGAGCCAAGCCATGCATGAATTTTGAACTGGGGGGCAGGGGGCAGTCAGCGGCCATAAACCCCGTGTTGTTCAAGGGTCAAGTGTATACTTTTACCGGAAAAGTAACACTTCATACCTATCCACCTCCAGCTTCGTTTATTAAAAGTCAAAGTCAAATAAGCCTGTGGGGTGGAAAGAACGAACATGTTGCATGTCCACGCCTTGCCTTAAAAATGTGAGATGGATCTAAAATTAAAATACAGCTTTTTAACAACCATTTATATCTTCGGCATTTTATACAAGTTAATAAGCTTGTATTCCTCTGCAATTCATTTGAAGAATAAATCCAAGAACAAACAATGTCCTTTATAAAGGGGCCACTTTCCTCTAATAGATAGCAAATCAAAGTAAGTTCCATGGCAGTTGTATGTCTTCTAAGGAAATACTGTGTGAAGTCAAGGCAGCACAGTGTAGTGGGAGAGTGAGCCGTTCTTTCCTCGCAGCACAGCCACCCAACTGTTGTGAATCGATACAAGTTATTTAACCTGTCTCCATTTCTCCATCAGTAAAATGGCAGTCACTACTAAGTTATTATGAAGCTTAAATAAGATAATGTACGTAAAAGCTCTTAGCCACCCAGTGACTGGCACAGAGTATGCAGTTAACAAATGTCAGCTCTGATTACAATTATTTCATATATACTAAGAGTTTAACCATTTTGATCTCCTCTCTAATGGACCAAGGGACTAATGATGAGGCTTTCAAACCTTCTTTAAAATTCCAACCTTAATTAAAAAATGACCTGGAATCCTTGCTGGAAATAAAACAAGGAAAAATAGCTGTTCCTTCTTTAAGAGAGCAGTTTGCCTCATGAGGACAACCATACCAAGTAACACGTACTCAAACACATTTCTCAAGCCAGTGGTTTTCAATCCCAGCTAAACTTTAGAATTACCTGTAGAGAAACCCAGAGATGCTTATTTAAATGGTCTCAGACTTTGGTATTTTTAAAGCCCCCAAATGATTCTCCTGGACAATCAGGATAGAGAATCTGTTTCAACCACTGTCATTACAGAAGCTGGACATCAATCAGCTGTTTTCTCTGAACTAGACCCACCAAAAAGCTCTCACTCCCAATAATAAGTGAACTAAATCAATGAGTTGCATGCAGTTCCTTAAATATAATACAGAATGTTCTAAGATACTCTAATCACATGTGGATTCAAATAAGCATTCCAAAAGCCTTACCAGTACAGAATTTCAAATACACATAGCACATTTTTAAAAAAATAGACATACAAATTTTCATTTTCATTGGTCAAGATAATCCAGTTAACTATACGCTGCACTCCATGGATATTCAATTTCCAATTTGGTGCAATAGCTTAATACTTATGTTCCAAAAGTGTTTAATTAGTCATCAAGGCACATTTACTATGACTGGTACCTTGAATCCGGGGAATACCTTGCCTCGTACAGTTGAGTCATTTATGCTTCCCAAACTATCAAGGATTTTAAAACTACTAAGCTGCTAGGTTCCATTTCACGCCAACAATTTAATTTAGCTCAAGTTTTATATAAAATCTTCTGGCTCGAACGCTGTGCTAAGATTTCAAGCAAATATGGAAATAAATGATACCCCAAAAAATTAAGTACAGGAAAAAATTTAGTCGAGTAACTATATAAATTTAATCACTAAAAGTATAAAGAAGAAATTAAATGCAGCTTTTAATATTCAATTTAAGCTCAGTTACTTTAACACTTATCATCTTATCATCTGATCATTAAAATGTGAAGGAAGAGATCTGTACACTTTGTAAAATGTTCTATGACTGCTCAATGTGCTTTAGGAGGGAAAAAACTAACCTATAAGGCTGGCATTTTTCTAGCAACAAGAAATCACAAGCATGAAATAAATGCATATGCAAATTAGTCCAACCCCCCCCCCCCCCCCATACACTACAGAAACATTAAAGTCCAACAGGATATAAGACCTTATTGTTTAAAATACAAAAAATCAGGGATGCCTGCTTGGCTCAGTCAGTTGACCACCCAACTTTTGATTTAGGCTCAGGTCATGATCCAAAAGTTGTGGGATCAAGCCCTGCATCTGGCTCCACTGCTTAATATTCTCTCTCCCCCTCTGCCCCTCTCCCACACTTGCTCACTCTTTCTAAAATAAAGAAAATTTTTAAAGATTTTAAAATACAAAAAAAACAAAACAAAAAAAAACAGGGAAAAAAAAAGATTCTGATTTAATCATATTCGTGTTTCTAAACCTTTTTTTAAAAATTAAGTATTCACGGGGCGCCTGGAGGGCTCAGTTGGTCGAGCATCTGACTTTAGCTCAGACCATGATCTCACAGTTCGTGGATTCAAGCCCTGCATTGGGCTCTGTGCTGACAGCTCAGAGCCTGGAGCCTGCTTTGGATTCTGTGTCTCCCTCTCTCTCGGCTCTTCCCCCACTCGCTGTGTCTCCCTCTCAAAAATAAATAAATGTAAAAAAAAATTTTTTAATAAAAAAAATATATATTAAGTATTAGCAACTGCCCTTCCTGAAGGACAACTTATTTTAAATTTTTTTTTTTAATTTTTTTTTCAACGTTTATTTTTATTTTGGGGACAGAGAGAGACAGAGCATGAACAGGGGAGGGGCAGAGAGAGAGGGAGACACAGAATCGGAAACAGGCTCCAGCCTCTGAGCCATCAGCCCAGAGCCCGACGCGGGGCTCGAACTCACGGACCGCGAGATCGTGACCTGGCTGAAGTCGGACGCTTAACCGACTGCGCCACCCAGGCGCCCCAAGGACAACTTATTTTAAACAAAACGATATTGGCTTAAGGAGCTTGGATGGTACATTAGAGCTGACTTACAAAAAGTTCTCAAAATTTTTTTTCAAATCCTTATCTGCACTATAGATATGCACTTCAAATTCCTCTTCAAACATCTAACAGAGGGGTACAGAGGGGTAGCTGGGTGGCTCAGTCACTTGAGCATCCAGCTGGCGCAGGTCCTGATCTCACAGTTGGTGAGTTTGTGCCCCACATGGGGCTCGCTCCTGTCAGCACAGAGCCCACTCCAGATCCTCTGTCCCCCTCTCCATCTGCCCCTCTCCCACTCGTGCGCGAGCTCTCTTTCTCTCTCACAAATACTAACAGAGACGATAGTGGAGACAGGATTAAATATTTTGTTAACTTGTCACTAGACAAACCTACCAAATATGGTTATAATGGAAGTCTATGCTTTAAATACATATCTATATTTCTAATATCTATGAGGAAATTAAAGTAGGCAACACTTGATATAATTAAAGCTGACTACGCCCAAAATAAAAGAGTAAAATTCAATCCAAGAGATGAATGAGACTATATCTACATATAAGTGTGTAGGGACACCAAGACGACAAATTTCATGTACCATAACTGTTTTACAATACAATGTCTGGAATTTGGTTCAAAATAGTGGGGAAGGGAGAATGCCATATGAAAACAAAAGTGGCGGTGAGTTGATACAGCTGGATGATAACACTGGAGGACTCATTAAACTAATCCACTTCAGGATGTATTTGAAAACTCCCATAATAAAAGGTTTTATAAAATTCAAATTCAAGATCTACTGCAGAGGCTATTTAAGACTGTACACCACAAACCATGAAACACCAATACAATGAAATATAAGAGACATCAAAATTTACATGTCAACGATTTTAGCACACCAGATGTATATATGAAATGTTAAATTAAAATCCACAATTACGTTAAGATCCATTTATACTAACCAAGATCTGAGCCTTCAGTTCTTACTCAATCTCTGCGAAAATCAACCCATATCTCCAATTTCAGAGAGTCATCAAAACTTCTAGAATAAAAACTCAGCCACCCTGCTGTTCAAGGTAACAAAGTTACTTCATGACACCTAAAAGTATCAAACCAAGTTTAATCCAATTTAGACAACACTAACGGTGGTTAACAGACCTGAAGAGACATGGGAATTCCCATTTGCTAAAACTTGCTATTTGCTAGGCACACAGTATCTCACTTAATCTTACATTATCTCAAACTCTCACTTCCGTGAGATAAGAACTACTACCCACCCTAATTTTACAGGTAAGTATGAGGAAATACGAGGCTCAGAGACAGTAAGTAACTTGCCCTAGGCCACATGGCCACTAAGTGATGAAGCTATGAAGTATGTCCTACTTGAAAGTTCAACACACCACTACTAATAAACCGAATGTCCCCTCTGCCTCAGCCCGTGAAATGCAAACATGCCTGAAGAAATTCAAGCTGTGGGACTGAATGGCTTAATGCCATCAGACAGTTCCCTGAAAAACAAGTTATTCTAGACACATGTAAACAAGATCTTAATTAATGGATCTGCCCATCACTCTTTCCCTGATTGAGACATTAACCTACAAGAGTTTTATTTGCCACTTGAGAAAAGCTTTGACTTTCCTCAGCTTATCCTTTTAAATTCCTAACTCTTCTATTCTTAACAAGCTATAAAATTATAAGAACACAAACATTTCTCAGAAAAAATTTACAGGGAAAAAAAATGTTATTTAACAACTTCTCAAGAAGTTGGGCAGAATATAACTAGCATAATTGGGGATTTCACCAAACCAGATCTTTGCCACAACTCTATAAATGAGAGCAAGTGATCAGGTCTTTTTAAAATGGTATTTGTAATATGTTATTAAATCTACAAAGTAGTATATGATGATTCCAATTCAGTTTTAAACATCTTCCTCCTTTCATCCACACACAGATGCATACAGTAATTTTTTTCTACATTTAATTATACACACACACACATATATTAATAGATATACACACACATACATATCCCTCAAAATGTATAAGGCGATTATGTTTGGATGGTAGGCTTCTTTTCAAATTGTTTTTTAATTTCTTTTTAAATTTTCTACAAAGTACAGGTATTATTTTTAGAAAAACGTCCACAAATGTTATTTTTTAAATGCATAGAAGAGAAACTGTCTAAAAAAGGCTGGCCAGAGACCAATGGAAAACTGATGGTCCCCAGGAGATGAATCAGTGGAACCGTAAGTGTTTCCTCGGGTCATTACAAAAGGGGGCTGTATGGGACTTATAAAAGTGTAATTGTTACTCTCAAACTCACTAAGTTTGTTAAGGTTACTAAGCTTAAGTAATTCCAAAATAAACACATTATCCTTGGGTCTCCAATACTGTCTTCAGTTAAAGTCTGTTACAGTGAGGTTCAGAAACATTAAGAGCATCCCTCAGTGAAACTCTTGCTTGGAGGCCCAGAATATAACTTTACACCACTGGAAAAACAGGTTTAAGGATACCCAAAATAAATACATAGTTGATGGCAGCTCCACTTCCTAGTCCATCGTTTAGCAATATGATCCTATGGTAGTAACGATGTGGTTCAACCACCAAAATGTTTGCAAACAACAAGAGCCCAGCAGTGCCTTTCCTTTCATCTCTATACTACTCGCTAGCATTAAATCGTATCAGTGAACCTTCTCCACACTGACGAGATGCAGGTCCAAGCATGTGATTATTGCTTGCATCTACCAGAGTTAGCATCCACCAGACTGCATCCCGGCAAAGCAAGCTAAACAGTAAGGCAAAAAACCTTACCAAAAACCTTTCCGAGAACAGTAATGTACCAACAAAGCAATACCAAGAGCACCTGACATCTGCCATGAGCTAGGAAATGAAACACATAAACTGCATGAAAGAAATTCAACTCAACGTTGAGGCATAACAGAAGCAACACGACTGTACCAAGGAGATCTCTGGCCCAGCTCTTCTTGATAGAAAAAGCAAGAAATCTGCCAGTGCCCTTAAGGGTCAAAGCACAGAGCAGAATTTGAGAAAGGGAGCATTCCAGAGTACCAGAAACTTCTCTCCTGTGCCCCATGTCACCCCTCCCCCACACGCACAAGAGAACATAAACCTGCCGAGTTACTTCAACATACAGTCCTCCATCCAGATTTGCCCAACAACTTGATCCTTACCCTAAATTTTCACTCTTTAAAGTATTAAGGGAATTTTTTCCTATATAAAAATATCTGACTTTATAAATAAAGTCACTGAGAAAATATGATCCATTGTACAGCCAATTTTGCTGAAATATAACCATTCAGTAAAGTCAGGGGTGCTCCTAAGAGTTCTACAAGTACACTGAGAAAGACGTGTTATCTGTGTTTTTCAAGTTACTTTATTTCCAAGAAGTCGATGTTACATAATATTTCTTGACTAAGTTGACTGTGCCAGTAAAATACAGAGAGAAGTATTACTTCTGGACCTAGTTTCCACCTCTAAGGAAAGCCTTTCCATTTTTATAGCTAACATGACAAAATCTACTTTTCAGCCAAACTTCCTCAACGCAGTTTAGATACTATTTCAAATACTATTAAATTTAATAGCAGGCCTAAATTCAGACTTCTCTTTTCACTTTTGCACCTCCTGGAAATTATTTCACTCAAAATAATTATGTCTTCAGACGATTTCCTATTTCCACTTAAAGTGGAAACAAATTAGAACACTTCAAATTCTATTTGCACTTCCCAAATACAGTAATGACTCATTTATCTGGCATCATCAGAAAATGAGGTTCTCCTCCACATGAAGCATTTTCCAGATAACTGATGTCCACAAGAGCATAGAGCTTGTCCGCGTTGTTCCTGCTACGCTCCCAGGTGCTAGAACAACGGCTGGCACATATTAGATGCTCAGTAATAGTCACTGAACATACGATCACATCAAGGACTATAAAGTCCCTTCATTTTTTACCATTTGATACAAAATTTTCCTACTATTTTAGGCATCCTTCTTTAAAAATATATATATAACAGTGAGCAGAAATTAACCATTTTTTTTAAATATCTGGGGCATCACTACAGATAGCGATCACTCTGCTCTCCCACCACACACCCATAATGCCCTCAGAAGCTAATAAAATACTGTATCTAAATGGCCTCGACATGCTATGCTTTCTAACTTTTCCTTTTCTGATATTAGTTATCATTTCTGTTTGCTGCTGCTGCTGCCTTGTTTGACACACAAATGTATGGCACAGTTCTAAAATTAATTCTGCCTCCAAAGCAGAATAAAACACATGAACTTGGTTACAACTCAGAAGTCTTTCCCACTTACTTCTGACCTGTGACTACTTTCTGATTCCATTTATTTAACAGACTCCTTACACCACCCACCACATTCTACATAAAATCTGAGATGGTTCCATTAGTTTTAAGTGAGTATCCTAAGGATTTTCATTTAAATTCTGCATTTCAAATACTAATCATGAGTAATGGCTCAAAGACCCAGCTCCAATATAAACCTCAGGGCATATTTTTTAATCCATTTAGGAGACACCAACCACGACAAAGCTGGATTTCATCTTGCTTGATACACTGTGATAGGGCCATAATTTAGATTCGCTGTTCCAAAGTTCATGACAGCAAAAATCAAACACACTGGCAGCCATGGTGTATTGTGCTTGCACAGAAAGGCATATCTCCCTGAACCTAAGAGTGGAAAGAATAATTTAAGTATAGCATTTAGTTTATATAATACAACTGGAGTTCCTTCCCCACAACAAACTTTGAATAGTGTTTATAATTTAGCAATCAACTGAAATGATGAAAGAATTACCACAATTGAAATAAAATATTTATGTATTTCAAACCAGGAGAATTGTGTCTTCAAAAACTAAAATAAGCTAACACAAGCCTAGTTCTGAATTAGGGACGGATACAAATAAAATGGGGGAGTTGTTTATTTGGGTTTTTGAGTCTCTTTTCTTCTTTTTAAAGATTTAATGAACTTTCATTTGGAATAAGTGTAGTTTACTAAATTAAAGGATTTGATTACATATTCTTTAAAAGTAACTAGCTGGGTAAACAATAAAGTAAGTTATCCAGAAGTCAAGAAAAGAAAAATTACTTCAGACTGTTTTATGAATATTCTTCCAAAATCACCAATCCTTCAACAAAAATAGTTCAACGGAAGATTTCAGTTCCTGGTACTGAACTGAACAAAGAGAGCCACATGTTTTTAATGGTTGCTCATAAACGACCCAAATAAATCTCCAAAAGAACGGCAGTGGTTCTTTCTGTATTTTTCCCTTCAAAACTCACAAGACCAATTCAACATAAAAATAAAAATTACTGTACTTTATGGCACCACTCACTTCGTGACACATTTATTTGCTGTCACGAAAGTTAGTGCCTCAGCAAAGTAAATGAGATTTAGGGAAAAACTCTTTTTATATTTTAAAGAGCACAAAATGTCCTTACCACGTGGGGCAGAAAACGTTTACCCACCTCAAATGAGAAGATTTTCAAACTAAGTGAGAGACCAAAGTATTTATATATAAAGGTTACAAGAAAGCTTTCCAAATAGCTTTCTAATCAATTACAATGCTGACCTTAGATCAGGATTACACTGCTAACTACCACTTATAAATAAACGAAGCCAACACAACAGAAAATGTAACTCAAAATGTGCCCACTGATGTTCTACTTTCCCTGACTTTAAAGCCCAAATTAAAACACAGAACAACAGCACACCCTGCTGGAAGTTAGCGGTACAATGGAGTAACAAGCAGCAACTGGGCTGCAAAGATTTCACCCACGATGAGAATTACTTCAAAGAGAAACTAATTTCCCACTAAGAGATAAAAGAGGCTCAAAGGCATTAACCACCAGATGCCTGTATGTGTAGTCTTAAAGGTAAAATTAAGACTTAGAATAATTTCATATTACAAGAACTCTTTTTCCTGTTCATTTCCCTAGCCCCACATGATACCAACCACTCCAAGTGGTACTACTATTTTTAACTCTAAATAAAAATATTTTCCAATTTGCTTTCTGTAAAGAGAAATTAGTAATCACAAAGGAGAAAATTGAGGCCATTTCTGCATGTGACTGCCTGAAGCACCCTTTTCTCCCCACCCTACCCTAGCCTCAGAAACATCCCTGAAGATCACCTTGAAAAATCCACAAGACAGCCCAGTGGTCCATGAACCACAATTTACATGCCATTGGCCAAATCCCTGCACAGATTCTGGAATTCAAAACCTGCAGACTATATTAAGAAACCATGTGCCATGAAACTCCCATCTAGTACATTTCAACATTTCCTCAGATGTGAAAAAAATCACAGAAGCCATTATCTAAGATAATCCAGCTCGGTGCTCTCTCTCTAACAAACCCAAAGGAATCAGAGAATGAACAGAAAGGAACCAAAGTTACATGAATGTGCTCTCTTGGCTCCAGAAAAAAAAGCTCCTTGGTACCACTGAGATCCTTCTTTACAGAAAACAAGCTATTCTAGCATTGATGGACATTGTTCTGGGTGACCAGTGTTAACTTCTTGTCTTCCTTGCTCCCACATTTAAAAGGTCCTGTTTGACCTGTGATCAACCTGGAGGGCACCATTCTTTATCATAAAGGCCAGCAATTCTGAAAAATTAATGAAAGCCAAACAAGACCAAACACTTTAGTACAGTTTTCCCTCTAGAGCTGCAAAAGCAAGGGGCACTCAGCTGGCTCAGTCAGAAGAGCATGCAACTGTTGATCATGGGGTCGTGAGTTTGAGCCCCATACTGAGTGTAGACATCACTAAACAAAAGAAATAGGCTTTAAAAAAAAAAAAAGGCAAGAATTGCAAAACCAGTAACTACCTCAGGTCTATTTTTCTGTAATTGTCTCCAGTGGTTATTACTTGGTCCATTGTCTCAATCAGGGCACATTTAAATTAGAATTTTAAAAGGATACCAACCTCAAGCCTCTTTTCAAGTGACTCGATTCTGTCCTTTTTGCTAGCTAAGTTGGCCCGTGTGTAGCGGCTCTGCCCAGGAAGATACAAAACTTGACTGTAGCATTCTTCCCACACCTGGTTATAAGCTTCACTTGAGAGTTCTCCGTGGCTCATACCTTGTTTCACCACTTCCATCTCCTGTACCAAAACATCCTGGGCCTGTGTACAGTAATAATTTCAGTAAGCTTGGGTACCAGAATTACTTGCTATCAAGAGAGAACTTTAAAAAACTAATTTTTCCTCTTTCTTTGGGTAAAGGCAAGGTGTTGTGGTTGACTGTTTTTTTTTGTTTTCGTTTTGGAAGGGGGGAACAATATCTAAACAAAATGAATTAAGAAGCCAGTAAGTTGACGCAGACTGATTTGAAAGTCAAGCTTCCATATATCACCAATAAACATCTTTGCCTTCACTCTATTATTAACAGTAGCTACCATTTCTTGGACATCTACTCTATGCCGAGAACTCAATTTAAAACTTTTATCTACATTACCTCCAAACACCATTAACACGTTACAAAGTAGCTGGTATTACTCTCTTATTAAAGATGATGAAACTAAGGCTCAGAAAGATTAAGCAATTTTTCAAAAACACATCACACTAGTAAAGGCAAGACAGGATCATGCCCCAAGCTGAATGGTACCTTCGCTTGGGTGTGCTCCTTCCACTCTACCAATTCCTCCATACACTTCAGACTTCACAGAATTATGAAGGGGAACCAGGCATTTATTGCTTCTGATACATGCCTTTTTTCTCATCTGAAGAGATGCCCCTGACATTGCCAAAGAATGAGATGGGGGCACAGATCAAATAATAATGGCTCACACACCAGCTTTTACTTTACTAAAGAGAGTTTAAGATGACAGAATGAGGAGAGATAAAGTTGGACAGGCCTGGGTACATATCATACCTTTACCATTTAAGTAGCTGTCTGAACTTGCTTAACATCCCTGAGCCCATTTCTCATCTGTAAAATGAGGATAATACCCACCTGACATGTTTGTTATCAGAATTAAATGATAAAACATACACACAGAGTGTGGCCCAACTCGAGACCCAAGGACTCCACAAGCATACCACATCAACTTTTTCCAGCCCTTTGCATCCTGGCTCAAAACTGACAACTATCGTTTTGTGCCTTAAAGAAAGCTTTCGATCATTCCAGTACATCAAAGACCAAAATATATAATAAAATCAAATACAAAAACTTAAAACAACGGAAAATCATGTCTATAGAAGATAAAGAACGGATACTTTTAAACAACATCTCTGAGAAAATAACAAAAACAAACCAATTTTAACACACTTAATGAAAACCCAACATTTCATAGTAACAGAAATGGTGTTTCACTCCAAAACTGTACACAGTAAAAATTTACAAATTCAGCTCTTATGATTATTAGAAGACAGTAGTACTAAGTTATCTTTAAATTTTTTTTTTTATGTTTATTTATTTTTGATAGAGAGACAGAACACGAACAGAGGGACGGGCAGAGAGAGAGGGAGACACAGAATCTGAAACAGGCTCCAGGCTCTGAGCTGTCAGCACAGAGCCCGACGCGGGGCTTGAACTCACAGACGCAAAATCATGACCTGAGGTGAAGTCGGACGCTCAACCAACTGAGCCACCCAGGCGCCCTACTAATTTATCTTTAAACTGCCCATAGAGAATGTGCTCACTAAGTAAATGCTGTTTCAAATTCATTTGGAACAGAGAAGAATATAAATACATAAAATAAAATATGAAAGAATATTTAAACTAAAAAAAAAAAAAAAAAAAAAAACTAGGGCTGCATGGGTGGCTCAGTCAGTTAAGCACCCAACTCTTGATTTCAGCTCAGGTCACGATCTCACTCATGGTTCATGGGTTTGAGCCCTGCATAGGGCTGCACACTGACAGCAGAGGCTGCCTGGGATTCTCTCTCTCTTTCTCTCCTCTCTGCCCCTCCCCTACTCACCCTCTCTCTCAAAATAAACTTAAAAAAAAAAAAAAATTCAAACTACTTTGTAATGGTTTCCAATAATTCTAAAGCACTACCTACAACTATTATTTTTAAAAGTTTTATTAGAATCGATTCCCCACAGAACCTTCTGTTACGTAACAATGTGATCCTTATTTCAGGTTTCCATACACACAGTAAATTTCTCAAATCCCATCTTCCCCTATTTTCACTTTAAAAAGAGGAGACTGTTCAAGTATGGAGTTCAGAGTGTAATTCTCAACCCCAGTCCAATGGTAAAATGTGCCTGCCACAAGCGTAAGCATTCAACAGATGTCAGTTTCCTATCATACTTAGTAAGAGTAATTCAAGGTTACTCAGAAATCAGGGGCAAACTGTCCTTCCTTTCTCTAATTTCTAAAAATCCTTCAATAAACATGTATTACTTTTGCAAAAAGGATAATAGAAAGCAAGAAAAAAATACAGGTAAAGAGCAGGAGAGAAGACAGAAAAAAATATATATATATTGTAGGGATTCTCTCCCCAAGTATTCAATAACCCATTCCAATCAACAAGTCTATAACTGCCCCTCAGGGCTAAGGACTAAAGAAATAAGACTAAAGCTAATGACCACTCTGCTTCCAACCATGACACCAACTGTATTCTCATACCATGGAACAGATTTCTATTTGCAATCACAGCTGTTTGCTCTGTCAGAACAGAAAAATCAATGCATACGGAGGAGGAGGCAGGACAGACTTTATACAAGAAAATGTTCCTGCATTTCCTTATCTAAAAAGATAGTGGGAAATGATTTAAGGGAAAAAGATTCAGTAAACCGTATTTCTTTTCTTTGAATAGGTGAAAAAAACGTTTTTTACGCATGCCTGCTTTTTCATATTAATCTAAATAAATGAGGTTTAGGTATTAAAGGTATTCAATTCAACTCAGAAGTAGCAGAGTTAAACACAGAAAATAGCAATTTGCAGCAAATGTCCATGAGGCATACACCCATGAAACAAAACACCTTGCCACCTAAGCCAGTGTTTACCTGGAAAAGGTCTGTCACTGAATGAAAAGGGGGGGGGGGGGTGATTAAGTAGGTCTTCTGCATAACACTTACTATGAACATTTATCTCCTAATCATGAAATTCACTTGTTTATAAATAACAGAATGAGAAAAGACAGTGTTTGTCCATGATACACAGTATTTAATGAATACTTTATAATCAATGATACCTTTTTCAGCTCTTCTTTGGAGAATTTTTCGTAAGGGTTATGTTCCAGATAGGCAATGTGCTCTGAATTATTAGTACCAAATCCTACAGTTTTTCCTTTTTTATTTCCAGATGGTTCATAAGGGTGATGTAGAAGGTCATAATGAAGCATTGTGATCATTTCTTTTTTGATTAGTTCTTCACTTTTTTGTAAATCTGTTAGAGGTGGTTCTACATTTAAGGGTCTTAGAATAGTTTCATTTACCTAAAATTTTAAGACAAGTACAATTACCAAACATTATCACTCCAATGCTGATGTTATTACTTGTTCTAGCATGAATTAAATAGTAGTTTTACATTTTCAAAAGAATTTTGCTTTCCTTCTAAGGTCTTATTTGTACCAGCAAAACATTTTACATTATATCTGGGAAGTGCTTTACTATATTCCGAAAGAATATAATATTTTGTTTCACAAACTTTGTGAATGATATAAAAGCATCAATCACATAAGAAGAAACTCAAAACTTCCTAAGCCAGAAATTCTAATACTTACTTCTGATGGTCTTGGCAAATCTTTCTGGACAGCTTTGTGCATTCGCTTCATTTCCTTTACACGCTCTGCCTCTCGGATAGCCTAAAAAAATTATTTTTATATCCATTATTACAGCTATATGGTATTTGCCACATTTCAATAAAGTTGGAAACATGTATAAGAACATGTATGTTCAAGAGTTAAAGCTGTTGAAGTCTGTGTAAGTTTGTAGAAAGGTAATATAAGGCAACAGAAATCAGTCTATTCATTCTCTCATTACAATACAAACTAAGAACTGCCAACAGCTACTAGAGCATTCTCCAAGTTTATGTGGCTCCATCCATCAGATAATCATTCTTTTCTTGTTTAATTTGGAATTCTAATAAAAATCCTAGAAGAGAGCATAGGCAGGAATGTCCCTGACACCAGCTGTAGCAACATTTTTCTAGATATGTCTCCAGAGGCAAGGGATATAAAAGCAAAAATAAACTATGGGAATTACATCAAAAT
The DNA here is from genome assembly GCF_022837055.1 of Prionailurus viverrinus. Classification (NCBI taxonomy): domain Eukaryota; kingdom Metazoa; phylum Chordata; class Mammalia; order Carnivora; family Felidae; genus Prionailurus; species Prionailurus viverrinus. The sequence continues at coordinate 42,399,664 of NC_062565.1, read as the reverse complement.
AAAAAGCACAATGAAGAAAATAATCAACAAAAGACAACCTGTTGAATGAGAAAAGATATTTGTATACAACATATCCAAGAAAAGGTTAGTATCCAAAATATATAAAGAACTTACACATCCCAACACGAGAAAACAAATACTCAGTTACAAAGTGGGCAAAAGACATGAACAGACACTCTCCAAGAAGACATCAAGATGGCTAATGGACACATGAAAAGATGCTCAACATCTCTCATCATCAGGGAAATACAAATCAAAACTACAATGAGATATCACTTCATACCTGTCAGAATGGCTAAAATCAAAAACACAAGAAAGAACAAGTATTGGCGAGGATGTGAAGAAAAAGGAACCCTTGAGCACCAGTGGTAGGCATGCAAACTGGTACAGTCACTGAGAAAAACAGTATGGAGGTTCCTCAAAAAGTTAAAAATAGAACTACCCTACAATCCAGAATCACACTATGGGGCATTTACCCAAAAAATACAAAAACACTAATTCAAAGGGACATGCACCTTTATGTTTAGAGCAACATGATTTATAAGAGCCAAACTACAGAAGCAGCCCAAATGTCAATGGATTGATGAATGGATAAAGAAGTTGTGGTGTGTATATGTGCGTATATGTATATACCTATAAAGATAACGAAGATGTAATACATACACACACACACACACACACACATATATATGTATATATATATATACATGGAATATTACTCCACCATGAAAAGGAATAAAATCTTGCCATTTGCAACGACATGGACAGAGCTAGAGAGTGCAATGCTAAGTGAAATAGTCAGAGAAAGACAAATACTATAAAATTTCACTCATATGTAGAATGTAAGAAACAAAACAAACCAGCAAAAGAAAAAAAAAAGAGAGACAAACCAAGAAACAGACTCCTAACTATAGAGAACTGATGGTTACCACAGAGGAGGTGGGTGGGGGGGATGGGTGAAATAGGTGATGGGGATTAAAGAATGTACTAGTCATGATGAGCACTGGGTGAGGTATGGAATTGTTTTTTGGGTTTTTTTTAATTTTTTTTTTTTTCAACGTTTATTTATTTTTGGGACAGAGAGAGACAGGGCATGAACGGGGGAGGGGCAGAGAGAGAGGGAGACACAGAATCGGAAACAGGCTCCAGGCTCTGAGCCATCAGCCCAGAGCCCGACGCGGGGCTCGAACTCGCGGACCACGAGATAGTGACCTGGCTGAAGTCGGACGCTTAACCGACTGCGCCACCCAGGCGCCCCAGGAATTGTTGAAACACTATACTGTACACCTGAAACTAATATCACATTGTATATTAACTAAATTGGAATTAAAATAAAATTTAAAAATTTAAATAATCAATTGGAATCCTAAACTTAGAGGGGACTCTTATTTGTTCCTCCTGCAACACAACCCTCACTTCCACCCCAAAAGCTACTGATTTTTAATTTAAAAAACTAGCCAATGTGTCGTTTCCTGATTCTTAAATCACAAATAATGTAAGTTAACATATTAGAATTTCAAGGCATTTCTGAGAGTAAATGTAAGGCAAAGTAACTAAGAAAACTAAACATAAAAAGTAATATCCTGGGGGCACGTGGGTGGTTCAGTGTGTTAAGTATCCAACTCTTGATTTCACCTCAGGTCATGATCTCATGGTTCATGAGTTCAAGCCCTGCACTGGGCTCTGTGCTCACAGTGCGGAGCTTGCTTTGAGGTTCTCTCTCCCCATCTCTCTCTCTCTGTCTCAAAATAAATTAACTTAAAAAATAAAGTATTATCCTGTACTACCAACTAAAAAGCACATTCAGGGGCACCTGGGTGGCTCAGTCGGTTAAGCGTCCGACTTCAGCTCAGGTCATAATCTCATGGTCCGTGAGTTCAAGCCCCGCGTCGGGCTCTGTGCTGACAGCTCAGAGCCTGGAGCCTGCTTCGGATTCTGTGTCTCCCTCTCTCTCTGACCCTCCCCTGTTCATGCTCTGTCTCTCTGTCTCAAAAATAAATAAACATTAAAAAAAATTAAAAAATAAATAAATAAAAATAAAAAGCACATTCATGTTGACTTCTCTCTGAAATACGTTTACATTGATGCTATTCACACTCGAGTCCCATGAAATTCCATTTCTAAAATTATCCTAGACGTGCCTGGGTAGCTCAGTCAATTAAGCATCCGACTCCTGATTTTGGCTCAGGTCACGATCTCACAGTTCACGAGACTGAATCCTAATTTGGGCTCTGTGCACTCAACATGCACTTGTTTTTAAGACTGATCAATAACACCTTTTCTTGGCTAGAGTGAAAAGCAATGTCTAAAAGAACATTTATGTGTATTTTAAAGAAGCATAATAAATTTGACAGGAAGTATTTAAATTATGTACATACACATATACATACACACATTTTAAGACTGCCTATCAAGATATTCTTGTATATTATTAATTACATGAGTACGTATTATTAACTATGTTAAGCAATTTAGGGTAATTTCCTTTTTCAGATATTGAAAAAACTTTTAAATATGAACACATTTAATGACCATTCTTCATTCTTTCAGCCTACTGACACAGTCAGCGACTTCACACTTCTTTTCTAGCACAATTACCCACCTGCTTTCGTGCATCCACATCAGCAGCATCTTCAATGTAAGTATCATCTATTTCACGGTCTTCCAGCTCCTTCTCAGCATTTTCTGGCAGAACAATCTCAAAGTCATTCTTAGGGGCAGGGAGGCCCAACAATCCTAAACGGAGATGCTCACGAGATTCTCTTTCCTGTAGAAAAAAAATTGATCTTCTCAATTCATACATCTTAAGTATTCAACCTCCATTCTTAAGAGTTTCTAAAAAATAATTAGCCTAATTTTAATTCTAGAAAAATGATCCCTAATTTCAGAGCTGAGACAAGTTTGTTTGATTTCTATCTCAGTTTCTTCTCTAAATTAAGATCAAAAACTCTGATTTGTGATCCGTAAAGTTACTCTCGGATATTCTAATAGAAGGTTTGGGAATTATCTCTGCAGGGCAGAAAAAAATCCTTTAGAATTTCCATTTAAGGAATATATTTCTGACCATGAAATTTAATAGCAAATGAAAGAACAATTTCAGAAGTCAATTTGTTCTTGGACTAATAAAATCTAATCTGAAAAGATGCCTGAGTTTTTGTGTGTGTTTATTTTTAACAGAAATTACCAAATCATGGGGTGCCTGGTTGGCTCAGTCAATAGAGCATGTGATTCTCGATCTTGGGGTTTTGAGTTCAAACCCCACACTGAGGGTAAAATTTACTTAAAAACAAATTAATTAATTAAAAAAAGAATAAGAAAGGAAGAAATGACTAGATCATATGATGACCAAAGAATACAGTCCACACTTCCCAAAAGAAACTGCCTGGTACCCAAAGTTTTCCCCAGTACATCCTTGGCTTACCTTTTATTCCCCATAGCTCCATTACACGTATGGTAGGTGTGAGGCCCAACCAGATGACCTGCTATGTCCAAAATACACTCCATGCTTACTCATTTTGTGGCCTCTGAGATAGCCCCCACCTCTCCTTCTGAGCATACCTCAACGAAGGTTTTCCTAGTACCCACCCAACAAATGTGATTATTTCCGTCTTTGGCCCCCCCAAGCATGTTGGTTTTACACAGAAAGCTTATTTTGTTCTTACGTTACAATTATTTGTGGACTTGGTTTAGCATTGTCAATCTCTCCAGAGTATAAACTTCCTTAAGACAAAGGACATCTTTACTCAACTTTAGATCCTCTGAAGTCTCCAAATCAGCGCTCTGCACACATTAAATTCATTTGTTTAGCTATTATGTAGTCATTCACAGTTGACATTACTTGATATCAAGCTGGGCATTAAAAAAATTCTAAACTCGGGATGCCTGGGTGGCTCAGTCAGTTAAGCGTCCAACTTCAGCTCAGGTCATGATCTCATGGTTCGTGAGTTCAAGCCAGCGTCAGGCTCTGTGCAGACAGCTCAGAGCCTGGAGCTTACTTTGGATTCTGTGTCTCCCTCTCTCTCTACCCTCCCCAGCCTGTGCGCTCTCTCTCTCTCTCTCTCTCAAAAATAAACAGTAAAAAAAAACACTCTTTTTAATAAAAAATTCTAAACTAACCAAATCTATACACTAGGTTAGAATTAATTTGTAAACTAAAAACAGGTATCACTGGAACTCATTAAAAAAAAAAAGAAAAAACTCACAATGCTTTTCTGTGGCATCATATAAGACCCAAGAGTGACATAAGAAAAGCAGTAACATGGGCAGAAACAAAACTGTGGCTTTTATGATTATCTGTCTGTATCAGCTTGCAAAATATACAAAAGAAAACTTCACTAAGATAAGCAATAAACATCAACTTAATTTGGCTTTGAGATCTAGATAGTTCTTCTAAAAGTCTAGAGCAAACAAGAATCAAGGCTCAAAATCTAATTTATGAGGCATTCCAAACTCACAATCTGTTTTACAGAAGTTAAAGAAAAAAGAGTGCCATTCAAGAAAGTAAACTATTAATTAGTAAATGATAAAAAATAAAATCATATGACATACAAGGAGAACTACTATCAGCATAATCAGTATTCACAAACACATTAAAAATTAGTCAGCTTAGGGGCACCTGAGTGGCCCAGTCAGTTGAGCATCCGACTTCAGCTCAGGTCATGATCTTATGGTTCATAGGTTCGAGCCCCACGTCAGGCTCTGTGCTGACAGCTCAGAGCCTGGAGCCTACTTTGGATTCAGTATCTCCCTCTCTCTCTGCCCCTCCCTTACTCACATGCTCCCTCTCTCTCTGTCAAAAATAAATAAATATTTTTTTTTTAATGTTTTAAATTAAAAAAAAAAAAAAAAAAAAGAGTAAGTAGGCTTAGGAGACCAAAAGGTTCTCCTTCTCAAGTTCTATAAATCATTTTCCTTTTCTGGAATCCATAGGTGTACAGTTATCTTAAAGTATATGTAATATGCACCAACAAGGGAAAATATTTTAATACAACGTCCATGAGATAGAACAGTTTAAAAAAAAAAAAGAATATTAAAGGGATTTGACATGTACCATCTGCTTCACATAAGAGGGATCACTGTAGTCTGCCATTCCATCCTCGGGATTAATGTTTAACTTGTCTCGAAGAGGAGTTCTACCCGGGGTGGAGTTAATAACTGGTTTGGGAGTTGTCCCACTGCGGGGAGTCAACCCTTCAGATCCATGAGAAGGAGTCCTAGAAAGACAGAAATTCCAATTAATAAAAGTGCCAATTTTATCTGGATCGTGCTTCCAAATATTTTTCACATAAATTATTTTACAAAGAAAGCATGAAAGAAACTAAGATTGCAGAATATCTGTCTTCCTACCTGGTTTTAAGTGAGATCTCTATGTTGGAGTACAAGTTTAGTTCAACTAACTTAGTATTTACACACAGTATTTTTATTTTAATGACTTCAAGTAAAGTTATTACATTTGACATTTTCTTGCCTTGCTAAACTAGGCCCACCAAACATTATTTCAACCTTTTCTTGATGCATTGTGGGGTGGCTAAGAACATACCATGGGCAGAGGGCAGCCATAATGCTCAAAGACCCCTAGGAAATTGTTTATAAGTTCACAATAGTGTCTTCATCTTATCATTTGCCCCTCACCACCAGTAGCTGCTGGCTAGAACACCACTATCATAGGTATGCATTCACTTCAGTGGTTCCTCCTTTACGTTCTGTTTGGAAACTGAATACCATGTCTACATATGAACAGTTCTGAGTGAGGGCCGAGACTCTCTTAGCAATAAATAAAATCCACAGACTTTGCAACTGATATCTTAGTTGTTCAAAGCCTGTTTTTGGTTGGTTGCTTGGTTGGTTGGGTGCTTACTTCCTATACCTTAGCTCTGTTCCAGACAAGTGATCTGCCAGGCAGATGTTCCCAAAGGTGAGATGAGGTGTTATCAAAAGACAGGGTCCCTGCCCCCAAGGAGCTTACAATCTAGTTGAGAGACAAGACATACACAGGGAAAGAAGGATTAGGCTCTCTTACAAGCCCTGCAAAAGTGTTAAGTTGTATATTAGGATTTGGCTGCCAATGCTTCTTGATCCTGCTGTCAGGCACAGTTGTAACAGTTTGAAACACTCCCATTCTAAATAACCAGTACGAGGATATATCCTAACACTGAAAATTAAAAACGAACCTAAAAGATTTCCAAACTTAAAAGCTCAAATTTCATTTTAATATGACCTGCTTCTACAAGGTTTCTATCTAAAAAATTCCTCTTAAAAAATAGTAACTTAAAAAAAAATCATAAACAAAGACTGAACTCTGGACTCTAGTTAATGATAAGCACAAGAAAGTGTTAGAAGTGAAACGGACTGAAACCTGCAACTTATTTTGAAAAGCACTAAATAATTAGATGGACTGACAGATGGATGGATATGTGAAAATGTTAACAACTGTAGAATCTAGATGGTGAAATATGGATGTTTGCTTTCCCATTCTTTTAACCTCTCTCAATGTTAGAAATTTTCAAAATAAAATGTTGGGATATGGGGCATCTGGGTGGCTTAATCAGTTAAGCATCTGACTCTTGTTTTCAGTTCAGGTCATGATCTCACAGTCATGAGATCAAGCCCCACAAAGGGCATGGAGCCTGCTTAAGATTCTCTCTCCCTCTCTCTCTCTGCCCCTCTCCCACTTGCTATCTCTCTCTCTCTCTCTTTCTCAAAAAAAAAAAAAAATGTTGGGAGAAAAGCAATAGTAACACATACAGATAAAGGACTACAATTTTTATAAAATTCAACAAATGATCAAACGAACAATGGACTGATTTGTTCTTTTAAAGCAGATAAAATGGGGGTGCCTGGTGGTTCAGTTGGTTAAGCGTCTGACTTCGGCTCAGGTCACAATCCTGCAGTTCATGAATTCGAGCCGCATGTTGGGCTTTGTGCTGACAGCTCAGAGCCTGGAGCCTCTTTCAGATTCTTTTTTTTTTTAATTAAAAAAAAATTTTTTTAAGTCAATAAATCACATAAAATGTATTCAGAAAAAAGGTGATAGCATCAGAAACTCTGAAAAAAGAAGACAGTTCCATACAGTAATAACCAATTCCTGGGTATTATTATGTTATTTACTACCACGAGTGAGAAGAAATCAAAAAGTCATGTTAAATACTTATTTCCATTCTCTGTCAACATTACTAAAACAAACATGTTGTCCAAATCCTTGAAGTTTTTCTAAAACAATAAAGATGTATTCCTTTACAATACCTGAATGGGGTAGAAAGAACTGTGTTTGGAGTCTGTACAACCTGCCGCTGTGGAGTCACACCTGAGAAGTCGCTCTCATGCAAAGGGGTATTAAGTCCACCTTTCAATGGGGTGTCCACATTGGTCAGGGCCATGAGGTTCTGAGCTTCCTGATAAACAAAAAGGTAAAGAAGTGTGTTTTAACAGTTCAGCCAGAATAGCCGAATCCTCTCTTCTGGTCCTACTATATAAACCTCAAAGGAGACAGAATTCTTATACATTTTCTTAATGAACATCAACAGATAAAATGAACTCGCCATGACAGAATTCAATACTTCCATTCCTCTGTCAACCTAACACAGCAGATCAGAAGTTTTGGAATAAAATTTTAAATATCAAAAAATGTTTTAAAATGAAAGTATCATGACTCAAAAGCTTCTATTACCTGTGCCAAATCTCTTTACAATCATAAAGAACTAAAAATGGAAATTTCCCAACATGAACTTAGGCTAAATGTCAGAATACCCAGATTTTAGTCTGGCTTTATCACGAACTCTCTCCAGTGTTCATTAGCCCTTCTGACTCTCAGTTTCCTCTACTGGGAAGTTAAGATACCTCTAACTGGCCAGTCCAATCCACTTCCTGAGAAAACTCATGAAGGCAAATTCCTTTCAGAAGTCTTGTCCTCTTTAGGCAGGCCTGCCAATGTTCTGAAGTCTTTAGTCCCTCTGCCACAACCCTGCAGCACTTACTACTATCACTGCACCCACAATCTCCTAATCCCCAACTCCGGGCCTGTGAAAGACTACATCTTCCAAGATAATGACAGCCATATCTCTCATCTTATGTGCTCTTCTTAGAATCCAACCTTGATACTCCTCCCATCATGAAGTGGAGGTCTATGTCCCCTCCTTTTGAATCCAGGTGGCCTTGTGAATTACCTGTAACTAACAGAATGCAGGAAAAGTGACACAGCTTGACTTCCAAGGCAGGGTGAGCAAACATACAGCTTCCTACCACACTCTTTACAACACCCCTAATGGAGCCTTGAGACACCATGAGAGAAGTTTAACTGTCCTGAGGCCACAGGCTGAAAGAAAGCGCAAGCTTTGGAGAGGCCACATGCAGATGCATTCCCCATTCTCAGGTGAGGACCCAACCCACAACCAGCATCAACCACCAGTCATGGAAAGAAGATGATTCAAGTCCCTATGTGTCAAGACACCCCCCAGTGCTGAGTCTTCCTAGCTGAGGCCCTTGACATCATGGAGCAGAGACAAGCCATTCTTCCTGTGCCCGGTCCGAATTCCTGACCAAGAGAGACCATTATCATCAATGACATGTTTTAAGCCAGTAAGTTTTGGGGCAAAATGAAGATAACCAGGGGCACGTGGATGGCTCAGTTGGTTGAGTGTCCCTTGACTTCAGCTCAGGTCATGATCCTAGGGTCATGGGATTGAGCCCCACATTAGGCTCTGTGCTGAGCATGGAGCCTGTTTAAGATTCTCCCTCTTTCTCTCCCTCTGCCACTCTCCCCCGCCCACTTGTGCACACACTCTCTCTAAAAAAAAATAAATAAAAATTTAAAAAATAAATGAAGATAACCAGAATAAGGCTTATTCCATTATCCATTACTCTGTTCTTAATTCATGGAAAGAACCTTGAATTTCACACTACCAAAGTCCTGTGTGTGTTCTTTTTGCTAGTCCAAATACAAAACACTTTCCCCAACTAGGCTCCTAAAAGTCTGGCCAGCTTTATACCTTTGGGCAGAAAATTGGAAGCTACTTTTCTCAAGAATCTGACTAACCCAAAAGATGTAGAATACTGACATCAAGAATTTGCCAAAGAAACCCAGCAGACAGTTCAGCCTACAGGGAAGCCTGGAGTTGAAGGAGCCTTACCCACACCTAAAGAGCTTCTAGTCTACTTTTAACTGCCCTGCCCTTAACCCCTAGATACAGGCAGAGAGCCAAAGATCAAAAGATATTTGAGGAAACATCCAATATGAAAAACAGAGAACAAAAGAAACTTAAATACTATACAGGGAAAAGAAAACATAAAAATAAAACAAAACCATCATTAATAGCTTCAGAGAAATAAGACAAAATATTCACTAAATGAAACATTTAAAAACTGAATACATTTTTTTAAAGAGCTCTTAGAAATTAAAAATGTGATTGTAGAAATTTAAAAACCGAAAAATGATAAAATTCACAGAAAATCTCCTAGCAAGAAGTCAAAAGGTCAATTAAAACAGAAAACCAGAGAGGAATAAATAAGAAAATTCTTATTTTATTTCATAAGAGAAATAGACCAATGAAAGGGAGGAAACAAAATTTTCAAAATAACATCCTAGAACTGAAGGCCAGGAATCTCCAGAATGAAAAGATCACGAAGTTCCTAGCGAGTGATTGAAAACAGACCCACACCAAGAACTATGCATGTGAAAAAGAGATCATATTAGCTTCTAGAGAAAGGAAAAAACGGCTAAATGGCAGAGATCTCAATAGCTATAATAGAAGCCAGAACACACTGGAGCACTGCCTTCAAAACTGTAAACAAAAACCATTTCAATCTGGGAGCACCTGGCTGGCTCAGCCAGTGGAGCATGCAACTCTTAATCTCAGGGTCATGAGTTCAAGCTCCACGTTGGGTGTAGAGTTTAAAAGACAAAAAAAAAAAAAAAGATTTCAATCTGGAATTCTATACCCAGTTATACTATAAATAGACCAATAATTCACAGCTATGCAAGGTCTTAAAAATTCCATCTGCCATGAACCCTTCCTCAGAAAGTTATTGAAGGAACTTCCATAGCTTCAGTAACCTTTCACTAACAGACATAAACCAAAAAAACCAAAGACATGGGAGCCAGGAAAGAGGTGATCCAAGAGACTTTCTAGGGTGCCAGTAACAGGAAATCAAGAGAACAAGCTGTAAACAAGATCTAATCGTCCAGGGGTATTTGGGTGGCTCAGCTAGTTAAACACTGACTTCAGCTCAGGTCACGATCTCATGGTTAGTGGGTTTAAGCCCCAAGTCAGGCTTTGTGCTGACAGCTGGGAGCCTGAAACCTGCTGTGAATTCTGTGTCCTCCTCTCTCTCTGTTCCTCCCCCATTCATTCTCTGCCTCTGTCTCTCTCAAAAAAAAACATAGGGGCACCTGAGTGGCTCTGCTGGTTAAGCGTCCAACTCTTGGTTTCAGCTTAGGTCATCATCTCATAGTCTGTGAGTTCGAGCCCTGCATCAGGCTCTGTGCTATCAGCACAGAGCCTGCCTGGGATTCTTTCTCTCCCTCTCTCTCTGCCCCTCCTCTGCTCTCTCAAAATAAATAAACTTAAAAAAATAAATAAGTGGGGCGCCTGGGTGGCTCAATTGGTTGAGTGTCCAACTTCGGCTCAGGTCATGATCTCACGGTCCGTGGGTTCGAGCCCCGCGTGGGGCTCCGTGCCAACAGCTCAGAGCCTGGAGCCTGCTTCGGATTCTGGGTCTCCCTCTCTCTCTACCCCTCCTCTGCTCACGCTCTGTCTCAAAAGTTAACATTAAAAAAAATTTTTAAAAAAAGAAAAAATAAGTAAGTAAAAATAAAAATTAAAACATTAAAATAAAAAAGATAAAATAAAAGAGTAATCATCCAGAAGAGACCACTCAGAAATTCTGAGAAAGACTTTTTCAAGAAGCTGAGAATATCTAAAATTTGATCAGATTACAAGAGATTTGCACAGACAGTGTCAATCTAGAGTTGAATTTGTGCTAAGTCATCAAAAAATTTAGTATCTGAAAAAAACAAGTATTAACTAAAAAAAAAACATAATCATAAGTAATCATAAGGCACTTTGTGGGCTCAGCAATGAATATAGCTTGCACAGTCATAAAGTAAACCATGAATACAGAGCTAATCAAAATTATGATATAACCATAATGGAAAATGAGGGAATAGAAAGAGTGTGCGTGCATGATAGAGGAAGAGGGTGGGAGAGCCAAATGTTCAAATCCCCAGGTGGAGAAGTGGCTAAAACTGAAAATAAAATCAACAAGTAACAAGTGTCCAAGCAAGAAGATGGTAAAAACAGAGTTGTAATTGGTGCCTCTAAAGAGCAAGCAATGAGGAGCACAACTATTTTTCTTACTAAGTTTTAATAGGAACCATGTGACTCCTAATAAAGACCTTAAAATGTACTTCTATTAGAGAAGAGGAAATGAGACGTAAGGATGTTCAATAGTGTTTTGTTAGGTGTGGCTATTCTCTGGCATACAAACCCCCTTCAAAGCTGTATACCCCATGTGTTTAGGAGAGAGAGGGAAACAGTACTGATGGCAGCCTGTGCCAAGCTAAGCACAGAAATGCAAGGAAATTTTAAAAGTTACTGACTACGTACATCTGACTTCTTTCTAGGACTGCTAGGCAATGTGAAATTTTAAAATGCTTTGCTTTACTAATAGGTACTAAAGATTTCGAAGGGCTAGCTTCAAAAAAACAAAACAAAACAAAACAAACCTATGAGTAAATGTGGAAATGAAATCACCTCATTATTGAATCTGCTAATTTAGGTTCCTAATAACGAAATCTCTAGGATCTAGTTTACCCCTTTTAAAAGAAACAAACCAAATCACTTACTATGCTCCTTCACTTTCAAGGACAAGAAGTGAAAGGCTCACTCTACTATCCGACAGCTTACCTGCAGAATTCTGTCCTGGGAAGCCGGTGTACGAGGTGTTCTAAGAGCGATGCTGTTGTTGGTGACATTGTACTCAGACAAAAGCGTACTGGAGGCAGAGTTTGTTATGCCAGATTCCTCAGCGGTCTGACGTGCAATTTCACTTGCTTGGCCTACTTTTACAACCTCCTGGAGTTCTGCATCTGAAATCTAAAAATCATCATACAGCAACATTTTAACCAAAGAACAATACAGCCTAAAACTTCCATATTCCAGAAAGACGAATCACTGAAGCTGTGTGATGAGTACACAGGGGTTTGCTGTACTACTTTCTTCACTATTGTGGGTTTGAAAAATTCTACAAAAAAGTTTTTAAGTCTTCCCCACAAAATGTGGGGATAAATTCCATATATGATATACTATCAAGTGGCAAAGTCTTGTATTTCTATAATGAAATGCTTTCAAACCAACTACCACATCAATAAACCAAGAACATAAAATAATCACGTTTGTATACAACCATCAAAGGAGGGGGGCCTAAAAACCAATTAAAACATCAAAGTCCACTGAGCCATAAGATCCCTGAGAAAATCAAAAAGCATTATCTTAGTAATTTTACAAAAATAAGTATCCTAGGGGCATCTGGGTGGCTCAGTCAGTTAAGTGTCTGACTTCAGCTCCAGGTCATGATCTCACAATTTGTGGGTTCAAGCCCCACGTCGGGCTCTGTACTGACAGCTCAGTCAGCTGTTCTCGCTCTCAAAAACAAATAAACATAAAAAAATAATAAATTTTTAAAAAGTAAGTATCCCAAAGAGAACTAAGAAAAAAAAATTACAGGCAAAATCTCAATTTAAGAAATATCACTACTTTAGGGCGCCTGGGTGGCTCAGTTAAGCAATCGACTCTTGATTTCGGCTCAGGTCATGATCTCACAGTTTGTGGGTTTGAGCCCCGTGCTGGGCTCCACACTGCGGAGCCTGCGTGAGATTCTCTCCCTCTCTGCCCCTTCCCCATTCAGGCACATGAGCACTTTCTCTCTCTCTCTCTCTCTCTCTCTCTCTATCAAAAGAAATAAACTTTAAAAAAAAAAAAGGGAATATCAGTACTTGGATGGCAGCATCTGACAAAATTATGTCATGTTTATGCCCAAGAATTTTGTGTTGACATAAGTGCATCATTTGGATAAAGAAAGAAGCTCTTCTGGCCTCCTAAGTCCATCCTTCTGCTCCATTAAACCAAACAGTCCAATTCTACAGAGCTGTACTATTCAAAATAAACCAAGAATTTTTTCAAAATTCCCATGGTTCTGACCAACTATAATTAAGTCAAAGGAAGAGAAGGCTCTTCCTTGATAAGCTGAATGATAAGCTGAACGAGGGTATGTTTCTCTCTTCACATCTCCCACATTAATTTTCACAGCTGTTGTCTCAAAAAGAGAAGTATGACACAACAAAACATTCCCTATAAGAAAGCAGCCTGAAGTCCACACAGCCAAATACCACCTGTATCCTAATCGGCTACAATAAGAGGCCGGGAGCCCTAACCTGCTCACAAATTGCTAAAAGCTGACAATTACTTAACTAAACCATCACGGGGCAATTTAAGGCCAGATATAATAATTTATACAGAGAAGTTGTTATTTATCATAGTAAATCACAAGAACTTATCCTTATGTGGCTCACCTATTACACTGTAAATTTCTTAAGGGCACCCAACACCTAGCAAAAGCATGGCATGTAGACCCTTCAAACATGTGCTAAATAAATTATAAGCATATGAGTTCACACAATAAAAAACTGTTATTATTAGATTACCTGAGGGGCAGGGAGTACTAGTTTGCTTCTTTTTTTAGTAAATTCAGAAACACCACTAGTCTGAAGAATAGCTGATGGTAAATCAGATTCTTTTTTCCTTTTTAAATGCTGCTTGTCTTTTTTTCTGTCTCTTCCTTCTTTTTCCCTACCATGAATCAAAGCAGAGAGAGATTTTTAAAAGTTACACATAGACAATAACAGTAAAAGCCATATAAATACTCATACACTTCGAACAAAATAATCCCATTCCTAAAAAAATTACTGATAAAAAGACAAAATCCAAATACATTAAGCTGTGCCCTACACCATTACTCACCCACTATACTCAAGAGGAATGCAGGCTGAGAATAGCGATAGAATTAATAAGAAGATATAGTACTAAGTAACTTACATATTAAATATTAAGCCTACATAAAGACTATGATGATAAACAAAATTTTATATATAATTTCAACAAGAAAATTAAACTATTCCTATATCATGCTTACATTCTTACAAAAGTATGTGCGTGCACTTACGAAAATGATGGAGACAAGCATACAAAAAAACGGAAAACAGTAATACAAAGGGGATGGGATTAAAACACTGAATTTTTAAATTTCCCTTTAAAACTGTTCTTCAATTGTTCATTATGATTCTTTTAATTCACTTGTTTTTTTAAAGGATATTTCAGTCCTGACAAATGGTTAGTCTAACGCCAGCCTCAAGGCCACCTCTGAAAGTTCCAAGAATGCCTCCTCCCAGTCTGGGTGTCAGCCTCTTCCCCATCCAGCCTGTTCCTTCCAGATGAGCTGCTCCCACTTCCACCTCTTTATTCAAACAGCCTACCTCATACAAGGTCTTAATTTGAGAAACAAATACAATGGAGTACATCAAAGAAAATCCTGTTTCATGGTGCCTGACACCTGTCATTTAGTCCCAATTCATGTCAACAGAGTGGAAGGTCAGTAGGGGAGTAGAAAACTAAAACTCTCTGACAACCATAAAAAGTTCTCCCCACAAAATTCAGATGGAAGAGGGGCGCCTGGGTGGTGCAGTCGGTTAAGCGTCCGACTTCAGCCAGGTCACGATCTCACGGTCCGTGAGTTCGAGCCCCGCGTCAGGCCCTGGGCTGATGGCTCAGAGCCTGGAGCCTGTTTCCGATTCTGTGTCTCCCTCTCTCTCTGCCCCTCCCCCGTTCATGCTCTGTCTCTCTCTGTCCCAAAAATAAATAAACGTTGGAAAAAAAAAAAAAATTAAAAAAAAAAAAAAATTCAGATGGAAGAAATAGAGAAAACTCTAAAAATCCCTAGAAATAGGCAAAATCCTCTGCACCTTTAGACAAACATTTTATAAATACACTTACGTATCCCCATAAAAAGACTTAGGTATGCATCGGTAACTTTAATTTCATTCAAAGAAAACAAGATAAAATTTTCACTAGAATAGACAAAAAACCAGACCAGATTTTGAAATTCCTCAGTCCCTTAGTAAAATAACTAACTTGTTCACAAATGCACATCAACGTTAAGACTGTGACTCAGTGAGTGAAGACTACACTAAGAGCCAAGTGCTGACGTGTCAGGAGATGCAAACAGCCTTCTATGCCAAAGACACGACCGCAAGGGTCACTGGTTTTCTCAGAAACGTGAATCCAGTAAATAAATAAAAACATTA
This sequence comes from Prionailurus viverrinus, assembly GCF_022837055.1. Taxonomy (NCBI): domain Eukaryota; kingdom Metazoa; phylum Chordata; class Mammalia; order Carnivora; family Felidae; genus Prionailurus; species Prionailurus viverrinus. The sequence continues at coordinate 42,384,312 of NC_062565.1, read as the reverse complement.
TGTAGGTCACATTGTCCTAAATAATAAAAATCTGGCTCTGACAAGGATAGCGCATGGCCCTCCATAAAATTCCTACTATACTTTTCCATTTTCAAAATCAGAAAGGCAACTTACGATCTTAGTTCCCCATCAAGATCTTGTTGTCTTAATTTTCTGAAATCTGCATCAAGAGCCTGGTAGTTTTCCTCAGAAGTATCATAGAAACCAAGAGCAGGCTTTTTTTCAAATGGGATTTCAGCATTATAATCAACTCCTCTCTTCTTTTTTCTCTTCTTCTGAATTTCTATGCCAGCTGCTCTAAGTTCTCTTCTCTTCTGGAGGGCTGCAAGACGCCTAAAGAAAAACAACACAAGATCACCCTGAAAATCACATACCATGGGGAAGGGACAGATCATCTAATAGAGCTAAGAAAACTACTTGGATATTTGGGGAAGAAATATTTATTTAAATTTTTTCTTAATGTTTTTATTTATTTTTGAGACAGAGAGAGACAGAGCATGAGCAGGGAGGGGCAGACAGAGAGGGAGACACAGAATCTGAAGCAGGCTCCAGGCTCTGAGCTGTCAGCACAGAGCCTGACACGGGGCTCAAACTCATGGAGTGTGAGATCATGACTTGAGCTGACATCGGACGCTTAACCGACTGAGCCACCCAGGCACCCCAAGAAATATTTATTTAAATCCTCACCTCACAACCATTCACCAAAATAAATTCCCCTTTTGATTTAAAGATACGCGCACACACAAGCAAAAAGAAAAACCAGAAGGAACTATATAAGTAAGTATGCATCTTAACTGTGGTTGGGAATTACTCACTTAATATAAATTAAATAAAAGGCAAAGGTAAATACCCAACAGCTTTGAATTTTAAATTTTATATCTCTATAGAATTATTTTTTTTAATCATAAAACAAAAGTTAAACAACAGGAAAAAACATTTGCAATTTATATTGGGAACGGTTAGATATAAACAATCTATTCAGGTTTTTTTGTTTACTATATTCCAAGGGGTGGGTGGGGGAGGAAACAGAAGAAAACAAATAGTTCTCTAAGGAAAAATATGCAAATAGCCAAAATGATAAAAGGTATACTTAGCTAATAATCACAAATTAAATCAAGTACCATTTCTGCAGATCTAATTAACAGTGTTCAGTTTTTTGTTTCAATGGCAAGTACACAAAAAGTGGACAGTCACCCTCAGTGGTAATGGAAAACAAATGGGTGTAGTTTCCCCAAAGAGAATTTGGAAATACACATTAAAACCCTGAAGTTTCTCACATTTTTTAACCCAATAATTTCATTCCTCAGCCTTTAGCCTAAAGAAATAAGTAACATAAACAAGGCCTTGGCTGCAAGACTTCAAGCAGCATTCATAAATAAGCTAATAACTGGACACAATCTAGACATCCAACAAGAAATTAAGAAAACGTATAGCATAGTTATAAGCTAGAATATTAGACAGCCATCTATATAACGTTTAAAAAACCTGTAAATCTACTTTGCCAGGGAAAGATGCTCAAGACATACTGGTGTGTAAAACACGTTACAAAGTTTACACGCTATGGAGCAACATGTAAAAATTACATGCATATATCTATCAGTGAATATACGCTTGTAAGATGTGAAGGATATCCAACGAAATATGAACAATAATCACTGGAGGTTAGAATTTCATTTAATCTTTACTTTTTTGTATTTTCCCATGATGCTATAATTCTAATGATATAATGACGAGAAAAGTTATTTTTAATATTAAAAGGAGAAATCAGCATATAAGAACACTTTCCAGCATGAGGCTCTGCAGACCTACACCCCCAGTAAAACTGACAAAAATTAGGAAGAAAAAAAAAAAAGTTTAAGTCTCTGGAAAGGATCCAAAGGAGATATAGCACATGATGAAACATTTATTCAAGAAAACCTGAGGGGTGCCTGGGTGGCTCAGTCAATTCAACATCCGACTTTGGCTCAGGTCATTATCTCACAGTTCAGGAGTTTGAGCACCACGTCGGGCTCTCTGTTGTCAGTGCAAAGCCCACTTCAGATCCTCTGTCCCCCTCTCTCTGGCCCTCCCCTGCTTGCGCTTTTCTCTCAAAAATAGACATTTAAAAATTTCTTTTAAAAATTTTTAAATGTTTATTTATTTTTGAGACAGAGCACAAGTTGGGGAGGGGCAGAGAGAGAGGGAGACACAATCCGAAACAGGCTCCAGGCTCTGAGCTATCAGCACAGAGCCCAATGCAGGGCTCGTACCCACAACTGTGAGATCATGACCTGAGCCGAAGTCGGACGCTCAACCAACTGAGCCACTCAGGCGTCCCTTATTTTTTTCTTAATGTTTACTTTATTTTTGAGAGAGAGCATGAGTGAGGAGGAGCAGAGAGAGAACCACACACACAGAATCTGAAGCAGGCTCCAGGTTCTGAGCTGTCAGCACAGAGCCCTACTAGGGGCTCAAACTCACAAACCAAGATCATGACCTGAGCCCAAGTCAGATTCTTAACCAACTGAGCCACCCAGGTGCCCCCCAAAAAATATTTTAATTAAAAAAAAAAAGAGAGAAAGAAAGAAAATTTGAAAGACAAGGCACCTGGGTGGCTCATCAGTTAAGCATCCAACTTCTGATTCTGGCTCACGTCATGATCTCAGTTTGTGAGATCAAGCCCCGTGTCAGGCTCCAAGCTGACAGGTCAGAGCCTGCTTGGGATTTTCCTCTCTCCCTATCCAACCCCTCAAAATAAATAAATAAACTTAAAAAAAAAAAAAAAGGGAAAAAAGAAAATCTGAAAGAGGGCTTCAACTACCCCCATTGTGGTATCAGTCTGTACTTTTTAAATTTTTATTTATTTTTTTAATTTACATCCAAGTTAGCATATAGTGCAACAATGATTTCAGGAGTAGATTCCTTAATGCCCCTTACCCATTTAGCCCACCCCCCTCCCACAACCCCACAGTCTGTACTTTCTAATTAAGTTCTTCTTTCCAGCTTACCCCCTCAAGCAATAAGGACTGCCCCAAGCCAGTAAGACCCTGCAGGTAATGAACTCCAAGACCTTGAGTGCCAGACTTTTCCTGCCCACCTGCAAATACCCACTGACCTTTGTCCCACTTTCCTTACATAAACCAGGAAGTATTTTTGGCACTTTGGAGACAGTCTTTGAAACGCCAGTGCAAGTCTTCCCGGCGTTGGCCTCACTGAAATAAATTTCTGTCTTGTTCCACCACCACTCGTCCCTCTGCCTTTGCATTTTGTCAATGGGGAGTGGCCAAATCTGGTGTGTCTGGGACCCCCCAGAGCCAGGTACTCTTGCACCCCTGCACCCCAGCTACAAATCTAGTAAAATTCATTAAAGAAAAGTGAAAGTCTATAGTATCTGAATTAAGACCCACTTCCTCATCTCCTACCCCTGTCAGCACTGGGAGATATAAACTCTACTCCACACTGGTGCAGCCAAAACCACAGGGTTCTCTCTCCCCTCCAGTTCCCAACAGGAAGGCTTTCATTACAAGAGGGGCAGAACATCAGCAATTTTCATCCTGCCTCCAGATACCTGTTGCAGAGGTTACATTCCAACAAGAGTGGCCCAGAACCAGGGCCACTTGTTTCTTGTGCCCAGACAGAGGCTCTATCTTGGACACAATGCTGCTAAGAATGCTGGGGCTCCAGGAGTCCTTGCCCTAGCTTGCGGGATGAGGCTTCCACACTAGGAGAAGCAAGCGGAGGGGACCTAGGGCTGCTGCCCACACGGAGCACTCAGCTCCTGAAATGGAGATGTCATTCAGAGAGACAAACACACCACAGCCCAAGGGTAGAAGAAAGAATGCCAAATCTCCCCGCAAAAAAATTGACTTCGTTTGCAACAGAGTATGGAGAAAACGTTCAAGCCTAAAAGCACTCTCAAAAACAGTGGAACTTGTGGTAAGAGGTAACTGGGAAGAAACTGGTAGATTCACTGAAAAAGAGACTAAACTGTTGGCCCACTAGTTTGCCAGAAAAAAATGGGAGGAGACTTCCTGGGGTCAGAGCAAATACCAAGCACTGATCTGAGAAACTATGCCTTCAACTGGGTGTTGTAAGTGACAAATGAATCACTGAATTTTACTCCTGAAACCAATATTGCACTGTATGTTAACTAAAATTTAAATTTAAAAAAGGAGGAGGAAGAGGGAGGAGGAAGAAGGAGGAGGAGGAGGAGGAGGGAGGAGGAGGTAGGAGGAGGAGGAGGTAGGAGGAGGAGGAGGAGGAGGAGGAGGAGGAGGGAGGAGGAGGAGGGAGGAGGAAGGAGGAGGAGGGAGGAGGAGAAACAACCATCCTTTCAAAGGAGCCCAAATTTAATTGGATAGGTTTGTGGAACACTTTATGTCCCAAGACATTGTTGAAAACAATACACCAATCAGCTGGCAATTAGTAGAGCTTAAAATGTGGGCGTAGCTAGGGAAAAAGATGCCAAAAAGTGTGGGCAAAACCACACCATCCCAGGTGACTGTGGGTATACCCAAGACTGCACCCCCCATGAGGTGCAACATCAGAGGCTTTGCATTCTGAGGGGGCTGCTAGGGGAGAAGGGACTTCACTAACATAACCCACACATAAGCAAATAACAATAAAAAGTCTGGATGGAGAGAACATAGCACACAGAATTGCTACAATGTATGACCTAAAGTGTCCAGTTCCCAACAAAAAAAATTTGAGACCTGCGAAGAAACAGGAAAGCAAGACCCATACGGGAGGAAAAAAAAGCTGGCAACAGAAACTGCCAGTGAGAGCAACTAGATGTCAGATGTAGCAGACAGACTTCAATGGACCCATTATAAATATTTCCAAAAAACAAAAAGAAACCATGATTAAAGCAGCAAAGTATGATGAAAATATTGCATCAAGTAGAGAAAATCACTTAAAGATAGAAATAACTTAAAAGAACCTAGAGAGAGATGGTAAAGATTAGGCAATCCAGAAAAAAAAAAAAAGAAAGTAAGAACAGAGCCTCACAGAAATGCAGGGCATCATTAGGTGCACCAAAAGGAGAGAAAAAAAGAGTAAAATATTCAAAGAAATAATGGCTGAAAATTCTCCCAAATTTACCGAACCTACACATCCAGAATGCTCAACGAACTACAAGTCAGATAAAGAAATCTGCACGCAGGGGGTGCCTGGGTGGCTCAGTCGGTTAAGTGTCCGACTTCAGCCCAGGTCGTGATCTCGTGGTCCATGAGTTCAGGCCCTGCGTCAGGCTCTGTGCTGACAGCTCAGAGCCTGGAGCCTGTTTCAGATTCTGTGTCTCCCTCTCTCTGCCCCTCCCCCGTTCATGCTCTGTCTCTCTCTGTCTCAAAAATAAATAAACGTTAAAAAAAAAAAAATTAAAAAAAAAAAGAAATCTGCACACAGAAACATCATGCTAAAAATGTTCAAAGCCAAGGGAACTCCAGTAAGATTAACAGCTAACATCTCATCAAAACAACATGTAACAATATCCCATTTTATACAAATATTACTGTGTGTATATGTACACATAAATGTACCTCTGTATTGAAAGAAAGGCTTGCAAAGACACACATTTCAAAAATAAAGTTATTTCATTCTTTTTTTTTTTTTAATGTTTATTTATTTGGAGAGAAAGAGCTGGGGAGGGACAGAGAGAGAGGAGAGAGAGAATCCCAAGCAGCCTCTGTGCTGTTAGCACAGAACCAGACATGGGGCTCAATCCCATTAACCGTGAGATCATGATCTGAGCCGAAACCAGGAGTCAGACACTTAACCGACTGAGCCACCCAGGCGCACCAATAATTTCATTCTTTAAATAAAGGAAATAAAGACTTCAAATGATATCAGAAATGCTTTCACTAAGTGAATATAACCAAGCTAATAGCATCATATCAACCTCAAAAAGAAAATAGTGCAATACCGGAGGAAAAACGTATTATATTTATAATCAATAAAAAGCTTTAATGGGAATGCAAGCTGGTGCAGCCACTCTGGAAAACAGTATGGAGGTTCCTCAAAAAACTAAAACCTACAACCCAGCAATTGCACTACTAGGTATTTATCCAAGGGATAGAGGTGTGCTGTTTCGAAGGGACACATGCACCTCAATGTTTATAGCAGCCTATTGACAATAGCCAAAGTATGGAAAGAGCCCAAATCTCCATCGACAAATGAATGCATAAAGAAAATACAGTATACGTATACAATGGAGTTTTACTCAGCAGTCAAAAAGAATGAAATCTTGCCATTTGCAACTACATGGATGGAACTGGAGGGTATGATGCTAAGTGAAATTAGTCAGAGAAAGACAAATATCATATGACTTCACTCATATGAGGACTTTAAGAGACAAAACAGATGAACATAAGGGAAGGGAAACAAAAATAATATAAAAACAGGGAGGGGGACAAAACAGAAGAGACTCATAAATATGGAGAACAAACTGAGGTTTACGGGAGGGGTGTGGGAAGGGGGATGGGCTACATGGGTCAGGGGCACTAAGGAATCTACTCCTGAAATCACTGTTGTACTAGATGCTAACTGATTTGGATGTAAATTTTAAAAAATTAAAAATAAAATTAAAAAAAAAAAAGCTTTAAAACACATCTGTAATTTAGCATTAAAGAAATAGTCCTGCAATGTATTTTACATACAGACCAATCTGGTCTATTACAAGATATATGTACAAGTTAAGACACACAGATTCTATAAGAAAATCTACAAGATAGACCAGAGAAAATTTAAATCTGTAAAACAGTATTTAAAGCAAGCAATAACACTTATACTTAGAGAAGCATCCTTAGCCATCTATGGTTAAAAGGCTCAAAATTATTTGGTCTCCAAACAACAATGGACGAAAATGGAGAAGTGAATTTTTTTCAACCCTACTCACATTATTTAACCCTAAATAGTGTACAAAACACAAAAATGACTGAAACTGGGCAGAAAACGGAGTATCTCCCCTTGGTTTCTGTTTATTGTTCCAGGCCATTCATACTTCCATTAGGTAACTATTCTGGACTAGTGGCTGGCCATCTTAGCTATGCCAAGAAGCACCCTCAGGTGTGAAAGAATCCTCCACCCCAAGATCTGGCACTTCAAAGTCACTACTGGGGAAACCATCAACATAATGCTAGTCATCAGGTCAGGAAGGACTTCCTAGCGTGGGGACCAAAAACGGCAGCTGTGTAGGCTAGGAAGGTAACCCCAGTACCCAAATTCCAAAAGCTAATAAGCTCTTAGACAATTCAGATTTTCCCTTTAACCATTTCATGGTTTCTGGGCCATAGGAAATGAGCTCAATCATAGATCTAACCAAAAGGAAAAAGGAAGGGGAAAGTGGAGAAAACCTCGAGCACACGGCAATGATACCACTCACTTTTTAAACAAAAATTTCTAGAAGGGCCTAAAATTTGGTTCAAGGCTCATTAACTCCCTCTACATTCAGCCAAGTTTCTTATTTCACAGCCAATACCTGCACAATACTAATCAAGGAGAGTAACAATCACATAGCCTTGTATGTCCTCTAGTCATATGACTCCAAGATGCCTACAACAAATGAAGCTCTCCTATGTTAACAGAACAAATCCAACATAATCAAGCGATCACCTGGGCGTCACTTCTGCCAACATCTTTTACTTCTTACAACATCTCTTTAAAGACGTATTTTTTTCTGTATCTATTCTATGATGGTTAGGGAGAAAAAAATAAGATTTTTCCAAAGTATAAGGGTGTCTGGCTGGCTCAGAAGAGAAAGTATGCAACTCTTGATCTCAGGGTTATGGATTCAAGCCCCATGCAAGGTGTACAGATTACTAAAAAAATAAACTTTAAAAAAAAAAAAAAAAAACTTTTCCAAAGTATAAAGGAACTAAAGAGTATTAGCAAAACTGGAATCGGACAATTCTAATTATTACCCAACAGAGTTGACAGATCACAGTTTTATGGGGTCTAAGGATGCACAAACTAATTGTTCAACTACGGATGGAAACAACTATACCTTGCTTCTTCCAACTGTTTCTCTCTTGCTTTCCTCTTGGCTTTCTTTCCCTGAGTATTTGCCAAGCGGGCTCTAGCTTCAGAAAGCATCTCAAGTTCATCTGCAAAAATAGAGAAGAAAAACTAAGTTCTTCAACAGAAGTATGGTATGTGAGAGATATACTGTAGTACTTAAGAAGAGAAAAACCATAAATATAATCATTACATGGTGTTGTATGGGTTTTGAAGTCAGAGAAACCGAAGTTAAAAACCAGGCCCACCACTTGCTAGCTCTGTGACCCTGGATAACTTATTTACCCTCCCTGAGCATGCTGCATCATCTATAAAAAGGGAATAACAAGTCTTATTTCACAGGAATGTTGAGAAGAGCTAAGTAAAATATAATAGGTAAGGCATCCAAAAGTATTCATTAAATAATAGCTATAATTACCATATCTCTCATTATCATCAATTAACTGGCACAGCACCAATCATAACAAACTACTGTAAAAACTACTATTTATTTATAAGGAAACAGATACTCTATTAAACAAACCTTTTTTTCCTCAGAAAAGGTTTTTTCTCCCCTCCAATACATTTCCACGGCTCCCAAAATAGAATAAATTTCATTACTGATGCCTTACAGCAATTCCTGTATAAGGTTGTTGAGTGGAATCACAACTTTTTTTTTTTTTTTTTTTTTAAACAAGACAACTTTTTAAAACACTCAGATCCCAAGATTACCCACTCCATGCTGCAGCTTACTGACTCAGATCTCCCGGGGAGACCCTGGTACTTGTATTTTTAGAAGGTCACCACATAACAACGATGCAGGTAGGAACCACTACTTTTAAACTTCTAAATTTTAAAATTTCAACAAACATTCACTGAACACTTCACAACATCTCTGTTGAGGTAAGATAGCTATCATTATTCTCTATCTAGCAGGAAAGAGAATCAAATCTCAGAAGGATTATGATCTTGCCTAAGATCAATAGCTAATAAGTGGCAGGCAGGAGACTAAAATCCAGTTCCTCTGATTCTCGATTCAGTGTCTGAAGAAGGCATCATGAGTCTGCCTCCTAGTACCGCACTGCTGCCTTACCACAAAGATTAAATTACCTGCCTGAAGTCAAAATAGTTAACAGGACTGAACTCCAAATCCTGTCGTGGTGCCTCTCTCCACAGAATGGGAAGGAGAAAACAGAACTGTCAAGGGCTTACAACTAGCCTTTAGGGAATCTGTCCAGTAGTATTACGCTGCTTAATTTATTAAATGAAATGAAAAATCAAAAAATAAAGAGACACTGTCCAGAAAGAACAATTACTCTATAATAGAAGACTGGACACAATTAGAAAGAGAGAATAACAACTGCAGACAAAACTGGGGTTCTAAGAAGTCGGAGGAGCTTAGAAAGAAAACTCAAAGAGTTAAAAAGAGGCCTGAGGACTCTATGGTTACCAAAGAAATAAAGTCCTCAGAAGCACGCACTCACCCTCATCCATATCAATCGGATCAGGCCGTGCTGGTTTTGTTTCTGGATTTGGATCTATTTCCCCAGGTTTAAGTTTTCGTGGATCATCTGTCGTTTCCTCTTCATTGTCTCTTTGTGCAGCTTTATCCCTAGAAAAAAGCCCATAAAAGTTAGTCACACTCTCACACCATTCAGTCTTAAGAAATACCAGGTTTCCTAGCACTGGCACTCTTTCCTTTCAAAAACCCAACAGATGGACATTCACAAAATAAAGTGATTCTACTTTAGAGATGGCATTCAAATTCTAATTTCAGTGAGTGTTCCATTCACTATGAAACAGAATCCAAAGAGCTCCTTAATCACAAATGCAATAAAGTCATACAAAAAAAACAAAAACAAACTTTTCGTGAAGAACCAAGATGTTCTGGTTCACTCTTAGTGATGTAATTACGGGTGTAATTATGGGTGATTATTAGCTTTTTTACCATTTTTTCCCTAATTTTCTAAAAAAATAGAATATGTATGATTATATAATTTTAAGTTACTCTTTTAAAAAGCATGTAACAAGTATGTAATATTATCAATAACATGAGACTTAAGAGTATATAATCCGATAGCTTTAGCTCCTTTGGCTTTACTCAGATCTGTAACTGAATGTTTAAACACAGAAAATGCTAAACGCTTATTCAGCCTCATTCAGGAGATATACATACATTTTAATACTGATTTGGAAATTCACTTACAAAAGAAATTCATAGTGTTCCAAGCACTGGGCAGCTGTTCTTCCAATGATTGGCGCAATGGTCCTCCACTGAGTTGGCATCAACTTGGCCAAGTGCAATAGTTTTTCCTCTTCTTCTCGGGACCATTCTGTTTTCTTAATGCTTGGATCTAGCCACTCATACCTATTAAAATGATACCATTTGATACATTCATTAGTCACTCGGCAAGAATATCCTATTTACACATTAGATATACTAACTTCTGGTGTCTCAAAAACACAAGCTAACTCTCACCCTTCAATTACAAAAGCTGTTCTTTTTAACGCTATTTGGTTAACTTTACCCCATTTACTATTCCCTGTCTCACTGACTTCTGTTTTTTTTTAATTATGCAAGACTAGTAATGCTTGAAAAAGGTACCCTAACTGAAACATGATCATATGCCTTCTTTCTCTACTATCAATTGTTTTCATTTATTTTACACTTTATTAGAGGTTTTGAAATTACCTGAAATAAGACAGTACCACCTCACATTTTTAGTGTTTCTAGTTTTCATAGTACTTTCTCACACTTTTTTAAATTTTATTTATTTAAGTAATCTCTACACCCAACATGGGGTTCAAACTCCCAACCCCAAGATCATGAGTCACATGCTCTTCCGCCTGAGCCAGCCAGGTGCCCCTCTCCTACTTTGATTCAATTCTCACAATACCTTGGCTTACTTTAAGTATCTGACTTATACTCACTAAATGCTTCCCCATATCATACGATTTTGGAGTTTTTTAATTTAAGTAAAACTACTACTATGCCATCCTCTATCTCTCCTATTGCCCAACCCAACCCACCTTTTCCATCCAGTCTACTTAGCTGCAATTAAGATACAAGCCTTACTAAATATTGGGGCAGGAGCTTAGCTCCACTAAGACAAGCAGAAATCCAAACTTCTTCAGGCTGAGGACAATCTTCCTCTTTGGGATCCAATCTCTACATTCTGATCCTTTCTCCCACCCAGGTGCCTAGGAAATGAAATCACTCTTGTACAATCCAAAATGTGATCTTAGTACCACATGGGTCAAGGCTGGGGCCAGATCACTCATGCCAAGAGCTTAATGTGTCCACTACCCTGTGACTTAAAAGGAGACACCACAGGTGCAGTGTTGAGTTAAGTTATATTTTGGGATAGCAAATACACAATATTTCAACCGTGTTGATGAGGAAAACTCACTACTGTGAGCTAGCCTAAAAAACTAACCATTATTTATCATTAATTTCTTTGAGAAAGTAAGTTCTAAATCAACTTACAAATTTTTGGAACACAATCCACTTACAAGCTGGGGTCCATCAATACTAAAAGTAAATTTATTTTATGCTTAACAAAACACTCTCAAGCACATTAACTCATCTGTACCTCGTATCTCCATCAGTTAGTAAGGATTATTACCCCCAGTTGGGAGAAAACAGAGACAGGAAAGAGGGTATAAAAAAAATGCCTTGCCTAAGATCACACAGGAAGCAAGTGACAGCTAAGGCTTAAATCTGAATTCCCATCTCCCACTCCACACTTTCTGTTGTATCACACTGCCTGCTTTCTTTGGCAAGGTTCAAAGAACTGACATTTTCCTCATCATAATTAAGGTCGCTTTCTGTTTTCTACTCATTAAGTGGTACATACCATCTGGCTTTGCACTGCTTTGCTGATTTTCTATGCAGCAGTGAGGCAATCCTAGACCACTGGTTTTTTCCATATTTCATTACTGCTGCTTTCAGAATTTCATCCTAAAAAATTGTCAAGGAAAAACAATATATTCAATCACAAAATTCCAAGTGAGAACAGACAAAATTTCTCCCTAGGATTGATAGGGAGAAAAGTCATAAACACACACACACACACACACACACACACACACACAGACCAAGGTCTGGAAAAAAATACAAAAATTTCATTTACTATAACAAACAACAAGCCAGAATTGGCAAAATGCAAAATATTAAGAAGAGATCCCTCCGAAGGACATCCTGCCCTCCCTAATACACAACCTCCCCACCCTAATAAATTGGGAGTGAGTACAGCCCAATCTGAGAAACACTACCTGGCAGTGATTAACAAAAAATACTCTCCAACGTTTGGCTGTCATTCTCAAAAGGATACAGCTCCATCATTTATTCATTCACTCAAAAAACATTTCCTATTTCCTGTACCAGGTCTTCCATACTTCAGAAAAGAGAATGAAATAGGTCTCATCCAGCCCTCAAGAAGCAAAGCAAGACTCTGGGAATCCATTCTCCACTCCAGTTTACAAATGTCATTTTCTCTCCAGTCCCATAACCCCTGCTCTGACCCAAAAATCCACAGGTACAACTCAAGAATTAAGTATTTTTCCCCTACTACACCAGTCAGCTCTTCTTCTAGCCTTTAGTTATTGTTTCACCAGGGCACCCATTCTGATTTGGAATTCACTACTCCCAGGGGAGTCCAGAAAGCTAAGCCATAGACAGACACCAAGGATAACAGAGCGACAGATGAACGCACTTGGGGCATCTCACTTTTAGGCTTTTTTCCACATTGAACTTGTGATACATGCCTCATATATGAGCCACTCCACCCCATCCCACCCCCTACCTCATTATCAGAGATTTAAAAAGACTGCAGGGCTTTGGCCACTACACAGGAATCCTGCTGTTACTTGATTTTGTACATCTGTCTCTCCCCCAGAAGTCATCTCTTCTCCAATTTAAACAGCCTGGTTCCCTCTGTACAAACTGTGAGACAAGGTTGTCACTGATTTTACGTGTCACTTTGTTACAATACGCATCTTGAAGTAAAAACAAATAGCAACTGTCCACCCTACTAGACTCATTCTGCAACCATTTGCCAAAAAAACTATTTCATGGTGGTTACTGTCCGAGGTTCTAGGGATTCCGAGACCTGGTTCTCTTGCAGTGCTGTCTGCTGGGGAAAAGCAATGTCAACTAGCACTTACTGAAAGACTACTATGTGCCAGACTCTATTCTAAATGTTGATTCATTTAATCTATAAAAGAAGATTACTGTTACTATTATCATCCCCAGTAGAAAACTGAGGCTCTGAAAGGTTAAGAAACTTATCAGCATCACACAGAAGAATACGATGCTTGCAAAAAGATAAAACATGCTATATCAGATGGATGAAAGATGTACCACGGGGCCACTTATTTTTCCAGGGTGATAGGGCAAAAATTCAAGAGTTTCTGAACTGGGTTTTGAAGGATGGTCAGAAAGATGTCAAGCAGTAGGGCATTCTGAGAGGGCACAAGAAGTAAAAAGACACAACATAAAAAGATAAGATGTGCTCCTGAAACTGAAAGTTCAGTGCACTATGAACACAAAATGCATCAAAATCTTACTTGTATTTTACTTTTTCTCTACTGCCCTTTAGCTAGCCATTGGCATTATCCATTGCGTTTCCGAAGCAAAGAGACTACTGCAGGTAGTTTGTCCTATCTGGTTTCTATCCTGGCTGAGGCGGAGGGACAGGAAGAGACAGGCCTTGGGATCCGTCGTGAGGACAAACAAGTTATGCCTTGATAAGAGATAACAAGAGGGATGCGGGCATACACGGGCCCTGAACTTGGCACTCAAGCTGCTTCCCCTCCGCAAGGAAGTCAATGAAGGAACAAAGTTGTGGCCACAGCACTTCTCTATATTTTAGCAGAGAAGCACAATGCCCAGGCTGAGGGACGGGGGTGTGCCAGATAACCAACTCTCCCAGAAGTCCTATCCCGCCCCTTCCACACAGTGAGCTCCTCCATGGCAGGGGCGCGTCCTCAATTCAACAAATATTCACTTAGGGCCTAACAAGTGCCTGGCACGTCAAGTGATTAAATCACGGTCCCTGTCCTTGAGGTGCTCTGATGACTCAAGGCCGGACATCAAGTTAAGACCTCGAGGGTCCGCCCCGCGCTGCACCCCACCCCCCGCACCGCGCCCACGTAGACCCCGCAGGGTATCCTCCTCGCCTCCCCGACCTCCGCGCGCGTGCGCACAGGCCGCCGGAGGGGGCGGAGGGCAGCGGACGGCGGGAAAGGGGGACTTACCTCGGTATTCCTCCACACGCCCCCCTTGATCATAATTCGAGGCATCTTGGCTGCGGGGTGTCTCGGCAAACGGCCGAGAGGAGCTTCACAGAAGTAGTAACGGCGCTACGGCCACGGGACCTGAAGCCGACACTTCCTCCAAGCGCGACCTTCTGGCTTGAAGAGATGTGCGCAGGCGCAAGGTGGGGGGCGGGGGGAGCAGAGTAGCAAGTCTCGCGAGAACCGAGGCTGCTGAAAGGACTAAGTGTCTTGTTGTTATAGCTCTGGTCTAGGAAGACTGACAGAAACCCATCAAGCCCCTCTGGCTAAAGCGCTCTACGCCCCGCGCATGTCCAGAACACGTTGGAGGAAACCACGACTCTCGCGAGATACCGCCAGTGGCTCTTAGTAAGTAAGGTTGTGGTGGGATTGATCGTGAGGTCACCTAGTGGCGGAGAAAGGGAACATCACGCGTGCAGAATTAGCCAGCTGGTTTAGGAAGAGCTTTGTTAACTTATTAATTTAGCATTTTATTAGGCATGTAACTAATAGGAATTTACTCGCGGAATACTCAGGAAAAGGAAATAATTTAACCCTAATTTTTTTTTAAGTTTATTTTGAGAGCGTGGGCTCGTGAGCGAGGGAGGGGCAGAGAGAGAGAAAGAGGGAGAGAGAATCCCAGACAGCCTCCGCGCTGTCAGTGCAGAGTCCAGCGCCAGGCTCAAACTGAAGAACAAGGATATCATGACCTGAGCTGAAATCAAGAGTGGGAGGCTTAACCAACTGAGCCACCCAGGCATCCGTAACCCTAAATTTTTTAAGCTGTAAAATAGGCATAATAGTATAGCAACCTCATAGGGTCGTCCTAAGGATTAAATGAGATCATAAACCTAGGCCAGTATCTGATATATATAACTACCCCTAAAAGTGGCAGCTGTTATTACAAAGGCAACTTCAGATGATCGGTGATTGTCCCAGAAACCCACAAAAATATCTCATCAGTTTTTCATATATTTCTATTCAATCTATGTGGATTAATAATAAAGTGTTACCATTGATAGGCACTGGTATTAGACAAACTCAGGTTGGATTGAAATCTTCGCTCTCTCATTAGTTTGGGTAATAACCTTGCTGAATCTCAGTATCCTCATCTAAAAAGTGGAGTTAACAATACCTACCTACATAAATTTGGGTGGCAAATTAATTGATACATACCTAAAAACCCAATGAGGTAGAGCTTGTCAAAATGCCATTCCAGCACCCAGGGACTCACTCAGTGTCTACCATTTCTACGATGTAAATCATGCCCCCTAAGGGCATGCATTATACAACCTGCCCATTGGGACAGAGCAACCCTGTCAAAATGTCCCCCAAGACACCCTTGAACATGCAGACTGCATGTCTCACTTAAGGATTCAGAAAATGCAACATCATGCCACTTCCATAATGTGTAAAACCAAAGCCAATAGCCATGAACACAAGAGACTGTCCTCCAACATCGCGTGCACTGGCCAAACCCCCACAATATCACCCAAGCCTCAGCAGCCAGGACTCAAGAGTCCCCACAAAGAGGCCATCACCATCCCAGCTGGCAACACTAGAACTAAGAGAGAGGCATGCTATATCTCCCCGCCTTGAGCACCCGAGAATGAACCAACCTTGCTGACACCTTGATTTCTGATTTCCAGCCTCCTGAACTGTGAGAGATTAAATTTCTCTCACTGTAAACCACCCAGTTTGTGGTTTGTTACAGCATCCCTAGGAAACAAAAAAGCTCCCTTTTTAATATAACATTTCCAAACAAAGTTGACCCTGGAAACATTTTTTCTTATACTATCTATTGGTATTTAGGAAACACAATTTGAGAAACTCTGGCCCAGGAAAAAGAAATTGCCTGCCTCACTCGGTCAGTGGAGCATGTGACACTCGATCACAGGGTGGTGAGTTCAAGCCCCACGTTGGGTGTAGAGAATACTTAAAAATAAAATCTTTCTTAAAGGCCAGGGGTTGGGGGGTGGCACCTGGGTGGCTTAGTTCGTTGAGCATCAGACTTCAGCTCAGGTTGCGGTCTCACGGTTCATGGGTTCAAGCCCTGCATCAGGCTTTGCACTGACAGTGTGGAGCCTGCTTCAGATTCTGTGTCTCCCTCTCTCTCTGCTCCTCCCCCCCCCCCAATAATAAACATTAAAGTATTTTTTTAAGAAGTTGGCAGTCCATCCAGCTTACAAAGGAGTAACAGGGATGTTAGCAGGAGGGTTTGTAGGTTGCAATGTCCCCCATTTCTCCACCTCTCATTCCTTTCTGAGGAACTAGTTCTGACTGGGTTAACTTTGCTTAGCCAAGAAAACAATCGAAATTCTAGTTTCCTCCTTGTCCAGTTTTTACCATCAAATTGTGCAGGAAAAAGGGCTAAAGTTAGGGTCAGAAGCCTGTGACAATACCAAGACATTGGGGGCTGGGGTTATAATCTTCATCATCTCCCCAAATAAGCAGATGGAATTTCAATAGAAACACTGTGCTGCTTTGCAAATACAATTTCAAGACCTCTAGGCCTGCCCTGTCTATTGGATTGCTACCCCTAAGCCTTTCCCTTCCATTTAGAAACCCTTCAGCTAATGTTGGAAAAAGCTAATGTCTGGGTAGACATGAAATTCCACGCACCCTAAGTGCTGGTAATTCATACCGTAATGCTAACCATGGTTAATCATCTAAGTTGGCTTGGGGATGCCTGGGTGGCTCAGTCAGTTAACCTTCGGTCTCTTGATTTCTGCTCAGGTCACGATCTCACAATTCGATTCTTTAGTTTGAGCCATGCATCAGGCTCTGTGCCGACAGTGCAAAGCCTGCTTGAGATTCTCTCTCTCCCCTTTTGTCTCTGCCCCTCCCCCACCTCAAAATAAACTTTATTTTTTTTAATATGAAATTTATTGTCAAATTGGTTTCCGTACAACACCCAGTGCTCATCCCAACAGGTGCCCTCCTCGATGCCCATCACCCATTTTCCCCTCCCTCCTACCCCCCTAAATAAACTTTAAAAAAACAAATAAACTGGTTTGGGTTTCGCCTACTGACGCTTCTGCATGGTGGACCCAGTTGTAGTTTGTAGTCTTTTTCTCAGGTGCTCATATTCATTATTTCTAGGGAGTCCCCTATGCCCTGGGGTGGCAAAGTATTCCCAAAGAGGATTTGGGTTTTTTTTCTCAGGCCACAGAGTTTCAGAGCTCTCTTTGAGCGCCTATCTTGGTTTGGGATCAATATTCTGATCAGGTTATTTATTATCTAGACCCTGCATCCACATGGCACAGGCTTGAGATTCATATTTCTCACAGGAGCCTTTTTTCTACTTACACATACCAGTCCCCAGATGCATATACCCAACTACATCCCAAACAATTCCATTCTGTGTGTGTCACAGTTTCCTCAAATTCAACTTCCCAAAATTGAGCTCCCCCTAGACGACTTCCCCAGCATTCTCTATTTCACCAAATAGCACAGGGCTGCCGTGTATGGTTGTGTAAGTAGTTCACTGCACAGGGACAGAAGGGGGCTGAAATCTAGCTGGCACACTGCTTACCAGACAGTGCGTCCACACGACTATCTCCCCCAAGAGGGCATCTTTCCCTAAGTGTATAAAGACACCACATGCTGCCCTGGCAAGGGCACCACCAGCCACCTTGTTGCTACTTGTCCTTTTCCCATACCTTCCCCCTACCCATATCCAAGTCAACTCAGAGTCTTGCACTTTTAGTTAGCCCTCAAATCCATCTCCTTCGTGCCACTTCTGTAAGTTGCCAGATTTAGCAAATAAAAATACAGAACTCCCAGTTAAACCTCAATTTCAAGTAAAAACAAAACAAAACAAAACATATTTTTAGTATAATTATGCCTCATGGGTCCATTCCGTCCTCTCTAAGAGGACCCCGCGTGTTACACCAACCCACACTGTACCCAAACAAAAAAACACGTTTCTAACCAGATGATCCTAGCCACGCTCACACCATCACCACTAAAAGCTGCCCCCACACCATTTTTATATTTGGTGGAAACCAACACATTTCCTCAGAAAACAAGTCATGGGGTGGGGAGTGGTTCAGCTGGTTGAGCGTCAGACTCTTGATTTTGGCTCAGGTATCGATTTTGGCTCAGGTCATGATGCCAGGGTCGTGGGATCAAGCCCCACATCGGATTCCACACCGAATGTGAAGCCTACTTACGACTCTCTCACTTTCTCCCTCTGTCCCTCGCCCCCACTCAGTCTTTCTCTCTAAATTAAATTAAATTAAATTAAATTAAATTAAATTAAATTAAACAAGTCATTGGTATATTTGGCTTCTCTTCGGATATGAGGCTGGGCCTCCTCCCCCGTGCACATTAAGAAATGTTTACTTTTCATATTAGTATTTCTTACAAGGTCCGGGTTCCAGAGCCTCAGTGTTGGTTCCTCAAGTCGGTAGTGGCGCCCCCCATCTCCAGGGAGGGTTCGGGCCATAACCCTTCCTAGAGTTGCCCAGCATCAGAAAGACACCACATGGGTTCCCACATCCTTTCCCAGAGCCCACAGGGAACTTGGCCAGTAGACCCCCTGCAAGTGCCCCATCTACATCAGGCCCATTGCTCAGTTTCGGGTCAAGGTATCACTGTGTCCTGATTTTCCAGCCGAGAAAGAAAAGCCTCTCCGTCAGTAGCATGATCTGGAGGAGCTCCAGCTCTGATATATTTCAGCAAGAAATCCTATACACAAGGCTTTTATCTGCCCAGCTTTTAAGGGTCAAAGGCCTAAGAGCAAAAGGAAACAGTCTAACCAAATTGGGTAGCTCATACCAGAAATGTGGACAATTAATGAAATTATACAGAATATTGATAACCCGTTTGTGGAACTGTAAAAGTTTAACATCCAAATATCTTAACATTTTGATGACTAGGAGTGCAGAGACTATAGAAACAGTCTTGGAATTGTCTTCATTTAGCTTATTTGGACTTGAATGTCACCAGCTGTATAACATAATATTCCCTCCAGTCCACAGAGGCTAGTTTTCATTCTTCCCAGGATCTGAAATTAGAATACCCTGTGTACAATATGAAGTTGTTACTCTAATGAATCTACTTGGAAATGTCATGTACAGGTTGCTTCCATTAAGCTTGAGAGTTTCAGTGATTGAAAGTAGGAGGCGAACACACACACACGTACACACATGTGCACCTGCACCCACATGCTTATTTACCAAGGAACCTGAAGTGAGGTGAGGGGGGTTTTCATGTCTTAAAAGGTCCAACATTTTTGTGCCTAGGAAGAAAGGACTGGGACAGCTAGGACACCCACATATTTTTGCCATTTGGCCATTTAGTCTATGCCTTACTCTCCCCATAAGGTTTGTGAGTTTGAGCCCTGCGTCGGGCTCTGTGCTAACAGCCTAGAGCCTGGAGCCTGCTTGGGATTCCATGTCTCCCTCTCTCTCTGGCCCTCCCCTACTCGTGCTCTCTCTCTCTCTCTCTCTCTCTCTCTCTCTCTCTCTCTCAAAACTAAACAAACCTGGGGCGCCTGGGTGGCACAGTCGGTTAAGCGTCCGACCTCAGCCAGGTCACGATCTCGCGGTCCGTGAGTTCGAGCCCCGAGTCAGGCTCTGGGCTGATGGCTCAGAGCCTGGAGCCTGTTTCCGATCCTGTGTCTCCCTCTCTCTCTGCCCCTCCCCCGTTCATGCTCTGTCTCTCTCTGTCCCCAAAATAAAATAAACGTTGAAAAAAAAAAAAAACTAAACAAACCTAAAAAAAAAAAAAAAAAAGGAATAATATAGACCTCTTTGAAATCTTGAGGCCGCTATACATCTTCCAAAACTGTACTCTGGGTGTTTTTCTTAATACCTTTATTATATAGGACTCCGTCCCTCCAAAACACCAGGGTCCCCTCTGAGAGCAGTTTCCTGGTCCACCTAGATACTCCCACCTGGAAATTCCTGCAGAATCCTTTTTTGCATCTATATCGTGTTCTCCATTATCCATCCAACACAGGTGGTTGCCACTGAGTTTTTTATATATATATATTTTTTTTTTAAATTTTTTTTTTCAACGTTTATTTATTTTTGGGACAGAGAGAGACAGAGCATGAACGGGGGAGGGGCAGAGAGAGAGAGGGAGACACAGAATCGGAAACAGGCTCCAGGCTCTGAGCCATCAGCCCAGAGCCCGACGCGGGGCTCGAACTCACGGACCGCGAGATCGTGACCTGGCTGAAGTCGGACGCTTAACCGACTGCGCCACCCAGGCGCCCCTATATTTTAAATAATAGAAGCACAAAAGTTCTCTTTTACAGGAGTAGGTGTCTTTGAGAAAATTTGTTGGCAGCCTCTTTTTCTTCCTTTTCTAAATTATTTGGTTTTGTTTGTTTGTTTATTTATTTATTTATTGTGGATTTTGTCGGGGACAGTGGTGAGCTTTGCGTCCCAGGGGCAAGGGAACCAGCGCAGAGGTATGCTGATGCTAACCCAAAGAGTGGCCAGACACAGTTGCTGGCCGTGGCCACCATGTTGTCTTCTAGTTGATCCAAAGGCGTGTATAAAGACAGCAAGGATGTACTCCGTTCTAAACCCACTTCATTTACTTCACTTATTGGCTACCTCTGGAGACAATGTTTTCACAGAGAAAGAAGTCGTGTCTCGTGTCTCGAACAATTTGGAGTCTCAGCATGGGCCCCAGTTCTCTCTTTGCGCTTTAACGTTTCGCGAGACCAGACCCACAGCCCTCATTAGCCAGCCAGTGGGGTCTCCTTAGTAAAGGAGATCGGCTATGAAGATGCTGAGTCACTGGCTTGACTGCCGAGGGTCACAGCCTGAATGTATATGGTTGGCTTTTATTCCTATCTTTTCTTCCAAATATTTGCTTCTCGCCTGATTGATGAAAGGCCCTAAGACTCACGACTGGCACTCACTGAGCTCTCGTCCTGCTTGGCTGTGTGGTCAAACAAATACAGGAGTGAGGGAGGGAGTTACAGGGGCAATGGTATGAGTCGCCTGTGGCGATCCAGCCTTCACATTTTTCTGACATGTACCACGTGAATAGTAGAGAAAATCTCGAATGGTATTAATGAGAATAGTTTTACCAAACTAAAGCTGACGGCTGCATTTTACCATTGATATGAGGGCATTCTTAGAAAACGAAATTTAACTGACTAAAACTGAAGGTGGACCGTCAGAGAATTGTTATCAATGTTAGGTTCCCCGAAGTTGTTATTTTGTATTGAAACTGTTGGCGCATATCCTTGACCTTAGGAGATGCATATCGAAGTATATAGTATGTAGGAGCATAGGGTGATGATGTCTGCCACTCCTTTTCAAACAATTCTTCAAAATAATAACAGGAGGGGCACCTGGGTGGCTCAGTCGGTTAAGCGTCCGACTTCAGCTCAGGTCACGATCTCGCGGTCCGTGAGTTCGAGCCCCGCGTCAGGCTCTGGGCTGATGGCTCAGAGCCTGGAGCCTGTTTCCGATTCTGTGTCTCCCTCTCTCTCTGCCCCTCCCCCTTTCCTGCTCTGTCTCTCTCTGTCTCAAAAATAAATAAAACGTTAAAAAAAAATTTAAAAATAATAACAGGAATGAAAGAGAGAGAAATAACACACAAATTCTGACAAAGGCTAACCACAGTGAATTCTAAGTGAAGGACATGTAGGTATTTGTTCATTGTATGATCCTCACAACTTTTCTGTAAGTTTGAAGGTTTTCAGAACATAGAGTTAAAAAAAAAAAGGCAACGCACAGTGATTACTTATCAAAGTCAAACATTTGACTTAGAGCAATCACACTGACAGAAGCAACCAATTGGAAGAGGCTCTCCAGAGTACAGTCAGTGCATGCTCTGTGGGCCTGTTTCTGCTTAGGATTGTCTTGGCGAATCCAAAGAACCTGTGGATAGAGGCACGGAGTTGAAGGTTGTGCCCCATTACAAGACTAATGGTGCTCAACCAACACACTCAACCAGTGATGCATGGCCATGATAACAGCAGCCCAAGGGACCACGGTGTGGGGCAAAAGATACCATCCACTCTGGGAGAGGCTTTGCCTTCTCTCCTCTCCACTGCGAAGCCTCTCAAAAGCCTGCTCTTCTGGGCTTGCCTCCAGTTTTATACTATTCTTTGAAGGTTCTTTAACCCACCAGCAGGGAATAAACTGTGCACCAAGGGAACCGCTGGGTGCCAATTGTCAAGCTCCTCCACCTCTCTTATCTCGGTCTTCAGCCTGTTGGCCTTCTCCTTCACCCAGAAAGGCAAGCTGCAGGAAGAAAACAACACCTGAGTTTGAGTTTGTCTAAAGCAAAATGCACAGACACCTTCAGTGGATAAGGTACTACATCCTCCGAAGTATTAAGGCCTCCGATTTAGGAGATCAGTGACAAAACACCATGTGAAGTTGTTCCGCATTTGCCCCTCCCTCCAAACCCAGATCTCTTTTCTGCCCTTCTCTGCCCAGGGAGCTGACCCCTGCAACTTGCATCACCTTGATTCCTCTGTGCCCTCACCTTTGAATTGGGCTTAGCTAATGGGAGGCACCAGTAAGAGACCAGAAAGCCAGAAGAGAGAGAGGTTGGGGTATTTCTCACCTAGCTTCTCTACTCCCACTCATCTCCTGAGGCACCTCGGTTCCGGCAGTGAGTGCACTCTCCACTGCCACAACCCCTTCCAGACAGCCCATCTCCACCTCCCCCCACACAGCGGGGACAAGATCACTCTTCCTGCTGCTCAGACACATGAGTGGTAAGAGCTGCCCACTGGTGGGAGCCCCTGGATGCTTCGCCCTTCCATGTGAGTTCCCTCGACTGGTTCACACATCTGTAAACAGTCCTTTCATTCAGGATTCTTCAGAATCCCACCTGAGCATGCCTTCTGTTTTTCTAACGCTGACAGCCAGCATCCTCCCAAGTCTGTTGGGATTTGAAAGGACGTATGCTGGGCCACACTGTGTATGTTCCAAGAGGTACCAGGAATTGTGACTCCTGGGATGAGTCAGAGAAAGAAGATGAAGAATTTTTTTTTTTTTTAATCTTTTAAGCAGCTTTGATTTCCATCCATTTAGGGAGAAATGCACCATGATTGGGAAAATGGCCGGATACACCTGCTAGGGATGTGGAAGTTCCTGCAGGAAGGAACGGGGTATTACCACGTAGGTAATAGTTGGGAGTCAAGGGCATCATGTAAAGCTGACAAACCAGTATGAGAAGCCCAAATAAGACCAGCAGGATGAAGAGCAGTACAGAACGATTCTAGCATAAAGAATCCCTAGAACAAGGGGCGCCTGGGTGGCTCAGTCGGTTAAGCGTCTGACTCTTGACTTCAGGTCAGGTCATGGTCTCACAGTTTGTGGGTTTGAGCCCCACATCGGGCTCTGCACTGACAGCACAGAGCCTGCTTGGGACTCTCTCTCTCCCTCTCTCGGCACCTCCCCTGCTCGCTCCCTCTCTCTCTCTCTCAAAATAAATAAATAAGCTTTAAAAGAAAAGAATCTCTCGAACAAAACCACCATGGTAAAAATAATATGGTACACATAATAAATGTAACAAAATATTAGGATAGAATTGAAACAAATCTGCCGAATCATTAATGCAAAAGATCTTAATTCACCTATTAAAGACAAAATTTTTCAGATCAGCTCACAAGGCAAAAATCCAACTCTGTGTCTATAAGACAGACCTAAACCAAAGTGCTTTGAAAGCCTAAAAACAAAAGAATGGGAAAGGTATATCAGTCAATGCAAACAAAACAAAGTAAGAGTTGTAATCTTAATATCTGTCAACGTATAATATAAGACAAAAAGCATTAAGTGAGAAAAAGAAGATTTTTTTATTTTAATTCTAATCTAGTTAATATAGGATGTTATATTCATTTCAGGTATGCAATACAGTGATTCAGCACTTCCATATTACTCAATGCTCATCAAGATAAGTATACTCTTGATCCCCTTCACCCATTTCCCCCATCTCCCACCCACCTCCCCTCTGGTAACCATCAATTTGTTCTTTATAGTTTAAAGTCTGGTTTCGGTTTGTCTAATAAGATATTTTTATACTGTTAATGGCTATACTTAACAATATAGATAGAAATACATTAACATTAGCACACAATTAACACACCCATTTTCAGTCCTAGCTAGGTCAAATGGACAATTTTAATCAAAAAGATAAATCTTCTGGGGGCGCCTGGGTGGCTCAGTCGGTTAAGCGTCCGACTTCGGCTCAGGTCATGATCTCACGGTCCGTGAGTTCGAGCCCCGCATTGGGCTCTGGGCTGACAGCTCGGAGCCTGGAGTCTGCTTCACGTTCTGTGTCTCCCTCTCTCTCTGACCCTCCCCCGTTCATGCTCTGTCTCTCTCTGTCTCAAAAATAAACAAACATTACAAAAAAAATTTTGTTAAAAAAAAGATAAATCTTCTGGGTATGTATCTAACTTTGCAGCCTGATGAAATAGATACACCTTCAAATGCATAGAGAGACAATCCCCATGTTGAGCATGTATTCGGTCACAATGAAAAGTTGGCAAGTTCCATAAAATAAAAATAATAAAAACAATATCTTCTGATCATTGGGTGATAAAAGTAAAAATGAACTGCAAAATAAAAATCCAAAAGCTCTTCCACCTGGAAATTTTAAGTCTACTAAGTAATTCTTTAGTCAAAAGGAAAAGGCCAACACAGAATTCTTTTAAAAAGTAAGGATAATCTACACTTCAAAATTTGTAAAATAAAAGGAGAGCAGTGGTCAGAGGTGCTTTCATAGCCTTTAATATATATAGTAAGGAATTTAAAAATGAATTAAACATCCCATTCAAAAAATTTAAAAAGTGGGAGCACCTGGGTGGCTCAGTTGCTTAGGCATCCAACTTCCGCTCAGGTCATGATTTCATAGCTCATGGGTTCGAGCCCTGCATCAGGATCTCTATCAGTGCAGAGCCCACTTTGAATCCTCTGTCCCCCTCTCTCTCTGCCTTCCTCTCTCTGTCTCTCTCTTTCAAAATAAATAAACTTAAATACATAAATAGGGGCGCCTGGGTGGCTCAGTCAGTTAAGCGTCGGACTCCTGGTTTTGACTCAGGTCACGATTTCACAGTTTGTGAGTTTGAGCCCCACGTGACTTTGACCTTTGCCATCAGGCTCTACGCTGATAGTGTGGAGACTGCTTGGGATATTCTCTGTCCTCTCCCTCTCTCTACCCCTCCCTCAGTCATGCTCACTCTCTTTCTCTCTCTCTCTCAAAATAAATAATAAAAATAAATAATATACAAGTGATGAGTTTACTTATGGGGCTCCTAGATGGCTCAGTCAGTAGAGCATGTGACTCTTGACCTCAGAATGAGATCTCAGAGTGAGTTCGAGCCCCACGTAGGGTGTAGAGATTACTTTTTAAAAAAATGGAAAAAGAACAAAAATAAACCAAAAGAGTAGAAAGAAGAAAATAATAACAATAGAAGCAAAGATTGATGATTTAAAAACAGAGAAAGAGACAGTATAAAAAGAGAATACAATCTTTAAAGCTGCTTTTTAAAAATAACAAATACACAAACCACTATCTAACCTAATGAAGAAAAGGGGGAACAAATCACCAACACACAAAATTAACGATAAGGGAGAAACAAGTGAAAGAAGACAGGAAATTGTTTGGAGCAATTCTATGCAAATAAATTTGAAAACCTAAAAGAAATGGATAACATTCTGGAAAAATTAAACATTACTCATAAGAAAGATTAAGTTTGAACATATGTTGAGGTATGTTCCCTCTGTACCCAATTCGTTGAGAGTTTTTATATCACGAAACGATGGTGAATTTTACCAAATGCTTTTTCTGCATCTGTTGAGATGATCATGATTGTTTATCCTTCATTCCGTTAATGTGGTAGATCGCATTCATTGATCTGCGGATGTTGGACCATCTTGCATCCCTGGAATAAACCCACTTGCTCATGATGTATGATCTTTTTAATGTAACGTTTAATTTGTTTTGCTGAGAGTTGAGGATTTTTGCACCTATATTCATCAGGGATACTGGCTTGTAATTATGTTTTCTGGCAGTGTCCTTGTCTAGTTTTGGTATCAGGGTAATGCAGACCTCATAAAATGAGTTTGGAAGTATTCCCTCCTCTTCTACTTTTTTGGAA
Source organism: Prionailurus viverrinus (assembly GCF_022837055.1). Taxonomy (NCBI): domain Eukaryota; kingdom Metazoa; phylum Chordata; class Mammalia; order Carnivora; family Felidae; genus Prionailurus; species Prionailurus viverrinus. Next base: position 42,357,977 of record NC_062565.1, on the reverse strand, counting down.
GTTTGGGAAGGAACGAAATTAGTTTCTTCTTTAAATGTTTGATAGAATTCACCAGTGAAACCATTTGGTTTTGGGCTTAAGTTAACAGATTTCGGATTACTGATTCCATCTCCTTACAAGTCATTGGTTTGTTCAGATTTATTTCTTCAAAGGGGCGCCTGGGTGGCTCAGTCGGTTAGCATCCAGCTTCGGCTCAGGTCATGATCTCATGCTTCATGAGTTTGAGCCCCGCATTGGGCTCTGTGCTGACAACTCAGAGCCTGGAGCCTGCTTCGGATTCTGTGTCTCCCTCTCTCTCTGCCCCTCCCCCACTTGTGCTCTGTCTCTCTCTCTCTCAAAAATAAATGAACATTAAAAAAAATAAATAAATAAAAAAGATTTGTTCCTCCATGATTCAGTCTTGTGAAGTTGTATGTTTCTAGGAATGCACCCGGTTTTTATAGGTTGCCCAATTTGTTCGGTGGATAACTGTTCATAGCAGTCTCTTCAATCCTTTATATTTCTGGGATATCAGTTGTAATGTCTCCTTTTTCACTTAATGTTATTTGAGTCCTGTCCCTTTTTTCTTTGGTTAGTGTAGCTAAAGTTTTATCTATTTGGTTTATCTTAAAAAAAAAAAAAAAAAGCAGCTCTTCATTTCATTGATTTTTTTCTATTACCTTTTTAGTCTCTATTTCATTTATTTCCCCTCAGGTTTTTGTTATTTCCTTCCTTCTACTAACCTTGAGCTTAGTTTGTTCTTCTTTTTGTAGTTCCTTGAGGTGTAAAGTTAGGCTGTTCATTTGATATCTTTCTTTTTTCTTAATGTAGGCATTTACTACTCTAAACTTCTCTTTTTGATCTGTTTTCGCTGCATGCGTGGTTTTGGGGTGCTGTATTTCCACTTTCACTTGTCTCGAAGTGTTGTCGTTTTTTTTTAATGTTCCTTTTTTGATTTCTCCTTTGACCCATTGGTTACTCAGGAGCATGCTGTTTAATCTTCATATATTTGCACAGTTTCCAGTTTTCCTCTGGCAAACGTTTTCTGTTTTCACACCATGTGGTCACAAAAGATACTTGAGGGGCGCCTGGGTGGCTCAGTCGGTTAAGCGTCCGACTTCGGCTCAGGTCACGATCTCGCGGTCCGCGAGTTCGAGCCCCGCGTCGGGCTCTGGGCTGATGGCTCAGAGCCTGGAGCCTGTTTCCGATTCTGTGTCTCCCTCTCTCTGCCCCTCCCCCGTTCATGCTCTGTCTCTCTCTGTCCCAAAAATAAATAAACGTTGAAAAAAAATTAAAAAAAAAAAAAAAAAAAAAAAAAAAAAGATACTTGATAGGATTTCCGTCTTCTTAAGTGTATAGACTTGTTTTGTGCCCTGGCAATTACTTTTATTTTAAATATTTTAGAATAGCATTTACCAAAAGTGTGCAGTACACAAGGTACCTTGGTGGTTGGTCAGTTAAGCATCCAACTCTTGATCTCAGCTCAAGTCTTGATCTCAGGGTCATGAATTCAAACCCCACATTGGGCTCCACACCCAGCATGGAGCCTAGTTTTAAAAAAGAAAAAAAGTATACAGGGGTGCCTGGGTGGTTCAGTCAGTTAAATGCCCAACTTCGGCTCAGGTCACGGTCTCGGGGTTCATGGGTTCGAGCCCCTCATCGGGCTCTGTGCTGACAGCTCAGAGCCTGGAGCCTGCTTCGGATTCTGTCTCCCTCACTCTCTGCCTGCCCCCCCCCCCCGACTCACGCTCTGTCTCTCTCAAAAATAAACATTAAAAAAAAAGTTTTTATGTATACAGTACAGATATGAGAGGCCCTAATTATCTGCTTCATGTAATAATGCCGTATAATGAAGGTATTAAGGCTCCCAAGTTTGGAATAAAAGGCTTTTTATTTCCACTGAGCTCCAGGGTTTGGTTTCTCAGCTGGACTCCAGTGGGTCAGACTGTGGGTCACTTGCCCACTCTATCTATGTTTATATGAAACTGTTTTTGTATTAGAAAGCGAATTTTTTTATACTGACACATATCTTTTTCTACGTGTAAACCCTCCTTGGGCAACTAGATGAGGTTCAGAAAGGACCTGAACTTAAAGTATGACATCAGAGGAATGATACTTCCCTCTAGTGCGAGAATATTCTGACAGCTTTTTCTCTGCCTCTTCAAACTCTAACCATCCTCCCTGGCTGGACTCATTTAAGCCTGTCCTTCTTTTCTGACAACTCTTAGGTTTTAAAAATCAGGGACCCTGCCTTTTTTGTCCATATAAACGTCCATTAGTGCATACCTACCACAACACATGGCATCCGGCGGGCTGTCCATCATATGGGGTGAAGACGTGGACAGCCCAGCTGATAGACTGCACAGCACTTGCCCTCCAAGTGTCTCACTAAAAACGCTCCATACAAACTGCCCCACCCACCAGCTCAGATTCTAAAGGTCCTTCTGTGTTGGGTGTCTATGAGTTCGTCCATAGGGGAAAATAATAAATAACTGATAACTTGGGGCGCCTGGGTGGCGCAGTCGGTTAAGCGTCCGACTTCAGCCAGGTCACGATCTCACGGTCCGGGAGTTCGAGCCCCGCGTCGGGCTCTGGGCTGATGGCTCAGAGCCTGGAGCCTGTTTCCGATTCTGTGTCTCCCTCTCTCTCTGCCCCTCCCCCGTTCATGCTCTGTCTCTCTCTGTCCCAAAAATAAATAAACGTTGAAAAAAAAATTTTTTTTTAAATAACTGATAACTTAATAAAACTTGGATAATATAAAACACGGTGAGAGAACTCACATAGGAATTTGTGGAAGAGGCTCAAGTGGAATAAATGTATCAAATTTCTTTTCATACGGCACTCTGAAAAACAGAAAAGGCAACCATAAAATTGGTATGGCATCTACAGCAGAGAGATCGATAGAAGCATCTTTGTGTTCAAGAAGATGTCTTGGGACCCCTGGGTGGCCCAGTTGGTTGGGCGTCCGACTTCGGCTCAGGTCATGATCTCGCAGTTTGTGAATTCGAGCCCCGCGTCAGGCTCTGTGCTGACAGCTCGGAGCCTGGAGCCTGCCTCGGATTCTGTGTCTCCTTCTCCCTCTGCCCCTCCCCCCCTTGTGCTCTGTCTCTTCCTATCTATCAAAAATAAATAAATGTATTTGCAGATGACATGATATTATACATGGAAAATCCGATAGACTCCACCAAAAGTCTGCTAGAACTGATACATGAATTCAGCAAAGTTGCAGGATACAAAATCAATGTACAGAAATCAATTGCATTCTTATACACTAACAATGAAGCAACAGAAAGACAAATAAAGAAACTGATCCCATTCACAATTGCACCAAGAAGCATAAAATACCTAGGAATAAATCTAACCAAAGATGTAAAGGATCTGTATGCTGAAAATTATAGAAAGCTTCTGAAGGAAATTGAAGAAGATTTAAAGAAATGGAAAGACATTCCCTGCTCATGGATTGGAAAAATAAATATTGTCAAAATGTCAATACTACCCAAAGCTATCTACACATTCAATGCAATCCCAATCAAAATTGCACCAGCATTCTTCTCGAAACTAGAACAAGCAATCCTAAAATTCATATGGAACCACAAAAGGCCCCGAATAGCCAAAGGAATTTTGAAGAAGAACACCAAAGCAGGAGGCATCACAATCCCAGACTTTAGCCTCTACTACAAAGCTGTCATCATCAAGACAGCATGGTATTGGCACCAAAACAGACACATAGACCAATGGAATAGAATAGAAACCCCAGAACTAGACCCACAAACGTATGGCCAACTCATCTTTGACAAAGCAGGAAAGAACATCCAATGGAAAAAAGACAGCCTCTTTAACAAATGGTGCTGGGAGAATTGGACAGCAACATGCAGAAGGTTGAAACTAGACCACTTTCTCACACCATTCACAAAAATAAACTCAAAATGGATAAAGGACCTAAATGTGAGACAAGAAACCATCAAAACCTTAGAGGAGAAAGCAGGAAAAGACCTCTCTGACCTCAGCCGTAGCAATCTCTTACTTGACACATCCCCAAAGGCAAGGGAATTAAAAGCAAAAGTGAATTACTGGGACCTTATGAAGATAAAAAGCTTCTGCACAGCAAAGGAAACAACCAACAAAACTAAAAGGCAACCAACGGAATGGGAAAAGATATTCGCAAATGACATATCAGACAAAGGGCTAGTATCCAAAATCTATAAAGAGCTCACCAAACTCCACACCCGAAAAACAAATAACCCAGTGAAGAAATGGGCAGAAAACATGAATAGACACTTCTCTAAAGAAGACATCCGGATGGCCAACAGGCACATGAAAAGATGTTCAGCGTCGCTCCTTATCAGGGAAATACAAATCAAAACCACACTCAGGTATCACCTCACGCCAGTCAGAGTGGCCAAAATGAACAAATCAGGAGACTATAGATGCTGGAGAGGATGTGGAGAAACGGGAACCCTCTTGCACTGTTGGTGGGAATGCAAATTGGTGCAGCCACTCTGGAAAGCAGTGTGGAGGTTCCTCAGAAAATTAAAAATAGACCTACCCTATGACCCAGCAATAGCACTGCTAGGAATTTATCCAAGGGATACAGGAGTACTGATGCATAGGGCCACTTGTACCCCAATGTTCATAGCAGCACTCTCAACAATAGCCAAATTATGGAAAGAGCCTAAATGTCCATCAACTGATGAATGGATAAAGAAATTGTGGTTTATATACACAATGGAATATTACGTGGCAATGAGAAAAAATGAAATATGGCCTTTTGTAGCAACGTGGATGGAACTGGAGAGTGTGATGCTAAGTGAAATAAGCCATACAGAGAAAGACAGATACCATATGGTTTCACTCTTATGTGGATCCTGAGAAACTTACCAGGAACCCATGGGTGAGGGGAAGGGAAAAAAAAAAAAAAAAAAAAAAGAGGTTAGAGTGGGAGACAGCCAAAGCATAAGAGACTGTTAAAAACTGAGAACTGAGGGTTGATGGAGGGTGGGAGGGAGGGGAGGGTGGGAGGGAGGGGAGGGTGGGTGATGGGTATTGAGGAGGGCACCTTTTGGGATGAGCACTGGGTGTTGTATGGAAACCAATTTGTCAATAAATTTCATAAAAAATAAAAAAAATAAAATAAAATAGAAAAATTTAAAAAAAAATAAATAAATAAATTGATATAATCCCTGCAAAAAAAAAAAATTAATAAATAAATAAATAAATAAATGTAAAAAAAAATTTTTTTTTAAAGAAGACTATGTCTTATTTTCTGGTTTAATGGCCACCTATGGGCTTCACAACTATAAAGGTCATAATTCTTATTATAATTTTTATTAAACATCAGTAAACCAAACATAATTGATTTTTTAAAATATTAATATAATACACCAACTTTTTTTCTTTTAACTTAATGATCCTCTTCTGAATCGCTTTGGCCTAAGTTTAGTTCCAAGTGTACATCAATCCAAACAGTAAACACTAATAATCTGATTCAGTATGAAACCGAAAAGTCCTCAGATTTGTGGTAACAACAATAGTGACAAAATTAACAACCACCTTTTTGTAGTCAAGATCCTGTGTATAAGTTCAATTGCACACGTACATGTGTGTAGACACTAAGGAACTAGAGATTAACTTTTTAAGGAATTTTCAGCAACCATGTTTTGTTGGAATCTACTCCTTATGAAATATAACATATATAGTACAGAGAGCTACAATTCCTTTATAATTAACTAACCCTGCTATTCACATACACTTACATTGAGAAATTCACTGGTGGGAGAGTTGAGCCTGCTTTGTGGAAGCCTTTACTCTGTTCTGGGTACATATATGGATTATCTCCTGGAGTTAACTTTGGTATTCCATTCCTAGGATCAATATCTGTGAAATATTTAAAAACAAGATCATAAAAGGGACTGAAGGTGATCTACAGATAATGCTATCCATATGACAATGGAAACAGGATAATTTCATGTTTTATTATGAAGTACATAGAGGCTTCCTAAAGTTCTGTTCGTGATCATCTTGCCTGGAGAATATGAAGATAAAAGTGTGCTTGAGAAACACTGTGTTTGGGACATTGTTCCAGAAAGTGTCCCGATTACCCCCACCCCGGGAAAGAACAGTAGCTTAGGTGCAGGCAGGATGTTTTGGTTTAAAATGAGGGGCACTTGGGTGGTTCAGTTGGTTAAGTGTCCGGCTCTTGATTTCAGCTCATGGTTCATGAGAAGGAGCCCCACATTGGGCTCTGTGCTGGGCTTGGAGCCTGCTTGGGATTCCCCTTCTCTCTCTTTCTCTCTCTCTCTTTCTCTCTCTCTCTCTCTCTCTCTCTCTCTCAAAATAAATAAATAAACATTAAAAAAATAACTACAGTTGACCCTTAAACAAAAATAAATATATAGATAGATAGCGAGATAGATAAGAAGTGAATCAAAGGTATCTGCAAAGGAAGAGCAAGAACTCTGCTTAAAATTTGAGCATTGGTGTACTTTGAATCCCTGTGCCCTATGAATCTTAAGGAGCAACTATAATTGGGCTCTGCCTCTCTGACTAGATCTCAGAAGGGAATTAGCTAATGAGGAAGAGCTACAGAAGAGAAAAATCAGTTTCAGGTCAATTTCCCTATAACCATAGACAACATTTTGTTCTTCTTCCATGACAACAAATTAGGCCTTTAAGGAACTCCACCAATGGCCTGATCATAGCTGATCATCAGAGTTAACTCTTAATGAAATACATTTTGTTTGGATTTTTTCTATAATAAATGTGTTGAATTTCAGTTCATAATGGAAGCTGACTGGCAGTCATAAACGCTGCCTCTCCGTCTTGTCCAAGAAGTAACGAGGGAGAAGAGAATAACGAAGAAATGTCCAGTGCCAAGCTTAAAAATATTACATGCTGCAAGAGATCAAGGAAGAGAAAAAATGGAAAAGAGACCATTGTATTTGAGGTTTAAGGAAGTCACTGCACATTACCAACGAACTAGTCACACTAAAACGAATCAAGCCTATATATCCAACTATAAGTGTACAAGAAATACACAGGACAGAGAAACCTGTTAAATGGTACCAAGGGATGTAATCAGCAAAATCCTGACTGTGGCAAACTTTATAGGGTAAATAACCTAATTTCTTCACCAAATAAATTGCAAGAAAAAAAGAGGAGAAATACCTATATATTAAAAAGAGATTTTTTTATTAAAATTTTTTTCAACGTTTATTTATTTTTGGGACAGAGAGAGACAGAGCATGAACGGGGGAGGGGCAGAGAGAGAGGGAGACACAGAATCGGAAACAGGCTCCAGGCTCTGAGCCATCAGCCCAGAGCCCGACGCGGGGCTCGAACTCACGGACCGCGAGATCATGACCTGGCTGAAGTCGGACGCTTAACCGACTGCGCCACCCAGGCGCCCCTAAATATTTTTAAATTGTGGCATTTGTGAGGCAATTGACTATTTGAACACTGACAATATTTGGTGATATTAAGGAATTATTGTTAGTTTTTTTAAGATATGAAAATGGTAGGGGCGCCTGGGTGGCGCAGTCGGTTAAGCGTCCGACTTCAGCCAGGTCACGATCTCGCGGTCCGTGAGTTCGAGCCCCGCGTCGGGCTCTGGGCTGATGGCTCAGAGCCTGGAGCCTGTTTCCGATTCTGTGTCTCCCTCTCTCTCTGCCCCTCCCCCGTTCATGCTCTGTCTCTCTCTGTCCCAAAAATAAATAAACGTTGAAAAAAAAAAATTAAAAAAAAAGATATGAAAATGGTATTGTGGCCATTTAATAAAAATAATCCTTGTCTATTAGAGGTATACACAAAAACATATACGGATGTAATTATCTGATGTCTGGAACTTGCTTTAAAATAATCCCTGGGGGAGGGGGATAAAAATTAAATAAGATTAGCCACATGTGATCATTGTCGAAACTAAGTGATGGGTACATCAGGAAACAGTATGGTCTTCTCTCTACTTCGGCAAATGTTTGAAAATGTCCCCCATAAAAAGTTTTTCTTTGTATTAAAGGTGGAATTGGAGTTACCTGTGGAGTTGGGGGAGGAAAGATGTCATATTCAGGGAGGGGCCTATCAGTAGCTTCAAATATAAAGACAGTACTCTATGTCTTAAATGGAGTAAGAAGCATACAAATGATTGTGATACTTAACGGGAGCCCGGGTGGCTCAGTCAGTTAAATGTCCTGCTTGGGCTCAGGTCATGATCTCACAGTTCATGAATTCGAGCCCTACATTGGGCTCTCTGCTGTCAGCACAGAGCCCATTTTGGGTCCTCTCCCTCTCTCTCTGCCCCTCCCCTGCTTGCTCTCTCTCTCTCTCTCTCTCCCTCTCAAAAATAAATAAACATTAAAAAAAACACAAGTGAGGGGCACCTGGGTGGCTCAGTTAGCCATCCAGCTTCGGCTCAGGTCATGATCTCACAGTTTGTGTGTTCAAGCCCCGAGTCAGGCTCTGTGTTGATAGCTCAGAGCCAAGAGCCTGCTTCCGATTCTGTGTCTCCCCTCTTTCTCTGCCCCCCCCACCCCCGCTCATGCTCTGTCTCTCTCTCTCAAAAATAAATTAGAAATTTAAACAAAAACACAAGTGATTGTGATACTTTATTCTATATATTCAATAAATACTTCATAAATATACCTTTGCATGCATTCAGTATGTATAAAAACCATAAAAAGACAGAAGAAACAAATGAAGAAAGGATGGAAGGGAAATAATAATAAACAAAATTCAGGGGTGCCTGGGTGGCTCACCCAGTAGCTCACCAGACTTCAGCTCAGGTCATGATCTCACAGTTCGTGGGTTCGAGCCCCATGTCGGGCTCTGTGCTGACAGCTCAGAGCCTGGAGCCCGCTTCAGATTCTGTGTCCCCCTCTCTCTTGACCCCTGCTCAGCTCACACTCTGTCTCTGTCTGTCTGTCTGTCTGTCTCTCTCTAAAATAAATAAACTTTAAAAAATAATAATAAACAAAATTCAGGATAATGTTTGAGTTAGGAGGGAAGTGATGGATTAGGGTCAGGACTTGAGTCATCACGATAATACCATTTATTTTTGATAAATACTTGTCACTGGCCCAGTTCTAGTCAGTGAGACATGAGTGGAAGGAAGTCTCCTAAGGACCATATGGGAAAATTTTTCCCTCATTCTAAAAAGGGAAGGCAACAAGAGAGATTCCTCTTTTTCATGTTTTGAAATATAGACGTGATGCTTGGAACTGCAACACTTCTCTTGTGACCATAAGATGACAAGTGTGAAGACAAAAATCCAACACAACTAAGAATAGCAGCACATAAACACAAAATGAGCCTATTGTCTTTGGGGCGCCTGGGCGGCTCAGTCCGTCAAGCATCCAACTCTTGATTTCGGCTCAGGCCATGATCTCACGGTTCGTGAGTTCAAGCCCTGCGTCGGACTCTGTGCTGACAATGCAGAGCCTGCTTGAGATTCTCTCTCTCCCTTTCTCTCTGCCCCTCCCCTGCTTGCTCTTTCGCTCTCTCTCAAAATAAATAAATATACTTAATAAAAAAAAAAAGAGCTATATCTTTGGTGACATCACTGGGCAATCAGACAATATAGACCACCTAGACTCCAAAGCTTCTCATTAAGTATATAATAAATGTCTTATGATTTAAGCCTCTGACAGTTTGGCTTTTGTCTGACCGTGGCTGAGAGCGTTCCTAAGGACTATACAGCTCAACTTAGTCCCTTCTTGGTCTTTCTCTGCTCTTTCATGTTTAAACCAGTTAAATAAATCTTTCCTATTCTACCCTATGGCTGCAACTCAGTTGGGGGTGGGGAGCAAGCGTGTACACAACAGCCTTATGTGATATCAAGGCTTCCGTATAAGCCTCTGGGTCCTGGATCACTGTCTGAACCACCCTGGTGTCTGACCCTCATCTTATCTCTGCTACTCTCTGTAAGTTGGTATCTATTTCCGTTGTCTGCTAAAATGTGTCATCTAGTCTGATCCTCAGGAAGTCGGCCCGCTCCACAATGCATCAGGTGAGACATAAAGTCGTTCTTATGACCCCTGGCTTGATGGTCCACAGAGCCTCACACGGTGGCCTCCTGCCGTTTTGGTCGTGAGAGCTATGGAGCTCTCCTGGCTTGCTCTCTTTCTTTCATTCTTTCTATGTGTCCCGACCTCCACAGTCCTCACGGGGCACAAGAATGCAGCTATTACCCACGTCTCCTGGGTGGGTGAGACCCCGCATCTGGCTTTCTGCCCAGACATTGCCCATAGCTATCACTACGCTGAGGTTCCCCAACCACAGTCTGAGGCAGAAGCCCCAGCTAGAGTCACATCTGATCACCGACTAGATTTTGGTCCCAGGAACTGAGCAGGATACAGGACTCCTCAAAACACCCACCTCAGTGACAACTCTCCCACCTCCTCTAGTACGGCTTCTTGTATATTCTCTATCCAGACAAAAGCCTTGATCTTTAAAACTTTATCTCTGGGGGCACCTGGGGGGCTCGGTTGCTTAAGCGACTGACTTCCGCTCAGGTTCCCGAGTTCGAGCCCCGCATTGAGCTCCCTGCAGTCAGCACAGAGCCCGCTTCAGATACTCTGTCCCCCTCTCTCTGCCCCTTCCCAACTTCCCCACTCACATGTGCTCGCTCTCTCTCTCTCTGTCTCAAAAATAAATAAACACTTAAAACTATTTGCCTGTGCAATGAGTTTAAAAGTCCATTCTAGGGGCACCTGGGTGGCTCAGTCCTACTCTTGATTTCGGTTCAGGTTGTGAGATCGAGCCCTGTGTTCTCCGCGCCGAGCATGGAGCCTGTTTGAGACTCTCTCTCTCCCCCCCCCTGCCCCTCTCTCCCCCGCTGGCGTGCTCTCTCTCTCTAAAGCAGAATAAACAAAAAAAAGTCTATTTTAAACCTCAAAAATGAAAACTTTCTATTTCTTCCTCTTTGTATTCCTGCTACAGCAATCCTATTCATCCATGAAGCAAGGGCTGCCTCCTGTATGGGTATTTCTATTGAAGAATGTGCTATAATGATCCATTGGAACTCAGCAACACTAGGATCTTTCCATAAATCTATTATGGGTAGGTTGGGACAGAGAACTCACCAAGTAACAAACTATCTGAGTATATACACACACTCATCTCAAATTACCTTTAATAAGGTATGAAATAACAGAATGCACTTCAGGCTAAGGTTTACGGGCTATTTTCCTTTTGAAGAATATAATGTATAATTTAAATACATATCATGGGCAGCATCTAATTGAAACAAATTATTTTCTTCCGACTTGAATGAAGGTTTCTATTAATAAGTATCTGAGAGAACTTGTCTGATGACTTAAATGTCACATTAGCATTTTACGAAATGCAGAGAAAAACAAAAATGTGGATCAGCATATGTTGTCGGTTCTTTGCCAAAAAGAATTGCCAAACATCCCCTTCACTTTCCTATCTTCCTGGCCGCCCTACAGTAACATGGTGACCCCCGAGGGCTGACCCCAGCCATGGAATGTTGGCCTGGCAGAACCACAACTCAAGTATTTTCAGACATCACACAGTCAAGGTCCAGGAGGAAAACATTACCATACTTCTTCCTCCCAAAGCACTTGTCCACCATTCTCTCTGATAGAGACCTCCTGTTGCCGAGGAAGACCCCGTTAAAGAAGCACTGCTTTCCAACGTGGTAGGTGTGGATATTGCTGCTAAACCTCGGGTAAAACGTCCATTCAGGACGGTGCCCGTCCTCTGCAAGACATCAGAAATCCTTCCATCAGCTCCGCTCCCGGCCTCACAATGCAATTAAATGACAGAAAGTTGTCCCAGGCATTCTCTGACTGTACAGCCTTTATCAACATGTTTAATTCCTTGGGTCTACATCAAGGGCAGTGTTAACCTCTGGGGGACTCAGCACGAGAGGAAGGGAACGGGCACCTGGGTGGCTCAGTCGGCTAAGTGTCAGGCTTCAGTCAGGTCATGATCTCACGGTTCATGAGGTCAAGCCCCACAATGGGCTCTGCTTGCAGTGCAGAACCCGCTTCGGATCCTCTGCCCCTCCCCTGCTCGTGCTTGCTCTCTCTCTCTCTCAAAAATAAACATTTAAAAAAAAAAAAAGAGGGGAAGTGGGGAGATAGGTATCTAAGAGGCCTCTTTTTTTTTTCCTTTTTACTCTCTCCTCCAAAAATAAAGCCACCTTTATGGTTGGAAGCGATGTCTGGAATGGGAAGCTAAGAGACAGTTGTACAAGCACCTATGATCCAGCCTTCGCTCTGATGAGTGGGTAGGAAGAACAGAATGCCCATCAACCAGGGAAGGGCTGGGCCAACCACGGCAACTTAGTGGATGGACCACAGTGTTGGCAGCAATGATGGGACACGCGTGCACTAGAGTGACTCTGGGAAACGTAGACATGCAACTCTGGCAAATGAGAAAGGCCGTCACGAGACCTCAGGCAAGTCACCGGACCTCTCAGGGCTTTGTTTCCTCGCTCAATACTTTTCCTACAAAATGGCTAAAGTGATTTTAAACAACGAGAGATCCTCTAACAGCTCTAGGGTTGTTTGAGAAACACTTGGGCTCTGTGGTGGCCAAGAAAGAACACAGGCTCTGGGGGCAGGTGAGCCTGGAGTCTAATCCCATCACTGTACTTCCTAGCCAGGTGGTCTTGTACGAGTGACTAAGTATCTCCGTGCCTCAGTTGCCTTGGGTGTTAAATGGGTAGGCCTATATTAGCCACCTAGATTTATGTGTATTGACACAGAAAGAGGTCCATGATCTATTTGCTCTGAGTGAAAACAGTTTGTATACTATTTTCCACTAGTGAAAATATGGTTGTATACTCCAACCCATCTATAGATAAGTACATACATACCAGCACATACACGCTTCAAAATTCCTCATGGCTACGGGGCCCATGGGGGATACATTGGAGAACACTGGGGAAGGGGTTTCTATACTCTACCTTATATACTCCTTTCTTATTTTAATACTTTGCTATGATACTTTTATGGTTTTTATATAAAGCCATGTCAGTTTGGGAAAACATATCATGACAGCTCCCCAGCAGAGCTGCTGCGAGAATTAGAAAACCTGTCTGGGAATGCAAGCTGGTGCAGCCACTCTGGAAAACAGTATGGAGGTTCTTCAAAAAACTAAAACTAGAACTACCATACGACCCAGCAATAGCACTACTAGGCATTTATCCACGGGCTACAGGTATGCTGTTTCGAAGGGACACGTGCACCCCATGTTTATAGCAGCACTATCGACAGGAGCCAAAGTATGGAAAGAGCCCAAATGTCCATCGATGGATGCATGGACAAAGAAGATGTGGCATATATATACAATGGAGCATTACTCGGCAATCAAAAAGAATGAAATCTTGCCATTTGCAACTACGTGGATGGAACTGGAGGGTATGATGCTAAGTGAAATTAGTCAGAGAAAGACAAATATCATATGACTTCACTCATATGAGGATTTTAACAGACAAAACAGAGGAACATAAGGGAAGGGAAACGAAAATAATATAAAAACAGGGAGGGGAACAAAACAGAAGAGACTCATAAATATGGAGAACAAACTGAGGGTTGTGGGAGGGGAGATGGGCTAAATGGGTAAGGGGCACTAAGGAATCTACTCCTGAAATCATTGTTGCACTAGATGCTAACTAATTTGGATGTAAATGTTAAAAAATAAAATTAAAAAGAAAGAAAGAAAGAAAGAAAGAAAGAAAGAAAGAAAAAAAACGTGTCAAATGCCTGGCACTTCGTGAGTCTTCAGTGAACTGTGCCCAACAGTACAGCAGACTTCTGGAAAGCCCTGGGTATGGAGGCACGCAGAGGGGAGGCTAGGACGTACTCACTTGTCTGCAACTTAAGCAGGCTGAACTCCTTGGGATATTTATCCTTGGGGACTTCAGGGAATGAGGTTTCAGAGGACTGATCAGAATGTGCGGAGGAGGATTTCAGATCCAAATCTGTAGCAGAGCTGGAAAGGAGGCAGAAGGATTAGAATCTTCTATGTGTTTAAATTGGTAGTTAGAATCTGATTTTATATATCTTACGCTAGAATTACACTCACGTGCGTCAACTAAGCCTACCCCTCCATAAACGTCCATAACATACCATTTACTTACTTACAATTTGAGGGGGCTGAAACAGAGCCCAAAGGTGCGTCCTTAAAAACAGTGTGGTGGTTCCTCAAAAAGTTAAATATAGAATTACCATATAACCCAGCAACTCCACTCCTAGGCACATACCCCAAAGAATGGAAAACAGGGACTTAGACCCTTGTAAACGGATGTTCTTCGCAGTGTGACTCACGTTAGCCATGCAGTGGAAACCACCCAAATGTTCACTGACAGATGAATGGATGAGCAAAATGTAGCGCTGACATACAATGGAATATGATTCAGCCATAGAACGGAAGAAAGTTCTGATACATGCTATGACACGAATGAAACTTGAAATATTGTGTTAAATGAACTAGGCCAAACACAAAAGGACAAGTATTATATGACTCTACTTCCACAAAATATCTAAACAGGTAAATTCAGAGAGACAGAAGGTAGATTAGGTTAGCGGATTAGGGTGGATTAGAGTACCGAGGTCTGGGAGAAATTATCGCCTAACGGGTAGAGCATTTCTGTTTGGGCTGATGAAAATGTTTAAAAAATAGCAGTGATGGTTGCACAACACGGAAAGGTAATTAATGCCAATGGGTAAAAGTGGATAAAATGGCAAATGTTATGTTAATATATATTTCACCCTAATTTTTTTAAAAAAAGGAATGATGTGGGGCGCCTGGGTGGCTCAGTCGGTTGAGCATCCGACTTCGGCTCAGGTCATGATCTCACGGTCTGTGAGTTCGAGCCCCGCGTCGGGCTCTGTGCTGACAGCTCAGAGCCTGGAGCCTGTTTCAGATTCTGTGTCTCCCTCTCTCTCTGACCCTCCCCCGTTCATGCTCTGTCTCTCCCTGTCTCAAAAATAAATAAACGTTAAAAAAAATTAAAAAAAAAAAAAGGAATGATGTGCTGATACATGTTGAAACCTAGATGAAACTTAAAAATACGATGTTAGGGGCTCCTGGGTGGCTCAGTCTATTGAGTGACCAACTTTGGCTCAGGTCATAATCTCACGGTTTGTGGGTTTGAACCTGGTGTTGGGCTCTGTGCTGACAGCTCAGAGCCTGTGCTTCGGATTCTGTGTCTCCCTCTCTCTCTGCTCCTCCTCTGCTTGTGCTCTGTCTCTCAAAAATAAATAAACATTTAAAAAAATTTTTTTTTATGATTCTAAATGAAAGGAGCCAGACACCGAAGACCACATATTCCTTTTTATATAAAATGTCCAGAGATAAAAAGTAGATTAGTGGCTGTCTAGGGCTGGGGGGGGGAGGGGAGGGGCAGGTAGAGTAGGGGCCACGGTGGGGGTGACTGCTCAAGAGCTTCTTTTTGAGGTGATGAAAATGTTCTAAAATTGATTGTGGTAATGGTTGCACAGCTCTGTTGACTACACTAAAAACCACTGAACTGCACACTTTGAAAGGATGAATTACACAGTATGTGAATTACGTTTCCACAAAAACTGCTACCAAAAGATACGCACGTTCAATAAAACCATTAAATGGAAATTAAAAATCAACAAAGATAAAGGGAAGGGGAAGAAGTAACCAAAAAACAAACCTAAGCTGAAATGGTTGTAATAACAGAGCATCGTGTTTCGCGAAGTTCCTGGCCATTAAAAACAAAAAACCAAAACCAAAACCTACAACAAACTATTTTCAGCGGTAAAAGCAATCACTTCTTGTTTACGTAGCTTTACAGTTGACAGATGGCTTTGGTCTTCAGGTATAGTTATCAGTTATCAAATCATGAGATGTTTTTTCACGACATTACATTGCTCTCCCGGTTGAAGGGCTTCAAAGCAACGTCATGACGCTGGTCTTCTTTGCTCCCTTCTAATAATCCTGCGATGTAGGCAGGACCCATATAATCATTTCCATTTGAAAAGGAAATAGCGGGGCGCCTGGGTGGCGCAGTCGTTAAGCGTCCGACTTCAGCCAGGTCACGATCTCGCGGTCCGTGAGTTCGAGCCCCGCGTCGGGCTCTGGGCTGATGGCTCAGAGCCTGGAGCCTGTTTCCAATTCTGTGTCTCCCTCTCTCTCTGCCCCTACCCCATTCATGCTCTGTCTCTCTCTGTCCCAAAAATAAATAAACGTTGAAAAGGAAATAGGGGGCACCTGAGTGGCTCAGTCCACTGAGTGGCTGACTCTTGATTTCGGCTCAGGTCATGATCCCAGGTGTGGGATCGAGCCCTGCGTCAGGCTTTGTACTAGGCACGAAGCCTGCTTAGGATTCTCTCTCTCCCTTTGCCCCTCTCCCCGCTCGCTGTCTAAAATGAAATTTTAAAACATTAAAAACAAAAACAGCTTAGTTTCGCTTGCTTTTACATTTGATAATGACAACCATGCACATAACATTTATTGTGTGCCAGAGAGTCTTGCGATCACTTTCCATGCATTACCTCCTTTAATCCTCAAAACCATCCTACGAAGTATTATCTCCGTTTTGTACATAAAAAACTGAGTCCCAGGGAGGTAAAGTGATTTTCCCAAGTTCACACAGATGAAGTTGGCAGACCTGGGGTTTAAACCTAGACAGTCTGGCTCCAGAATCTATGCTCTTGCCAAACGTGTCATTCTACCTCTTAGACTGTTGGCTTCCCAGTCAGAATTTATGCCAACAGTATGGACTGTACTGGCCTCTTACTTACTCTAGGGGAACGGAGACTTTGCCGGGGACTGCAGGCTCACTCACACTAGGACATGTTTCAGCAGAAGATGAGGGGCTGACCTTTCTTCCAGAGGATGTTGTGCCAGCAAAGCATCCCTTAGATTCCAGAAAATCACCTGCAACACATCACCATTGGAGTTCGTTAATGAAACGAAATATCTACCCCTCCATCGTGTCCCCTGGATTACAAAAATTATTTTAAAAAAGAAAACAAAAAAACTAATGTTTAGGGGCACCTGGGTGGCTGGTTGAGCATCCGACTTTGGCTCAGGTCATGATATCACGGTTGGTGAGTTTGAACCCCACGTTGGGCTCTCTGCTGTCAGCACAGAGCCAGCTTCAGATCCTATGTCCCCCTCTGTCTCTGCCCCTCTCCCACTCTCTCTTTCTCTCTCTCTCTCTCAAAAATAAATAAACATTTTTTAAAAATAATGTTTATTGAGCATTCATTGTGTATTGGGGATGGTGTTAACATCTTACACACATTATCCCATTTAATTCCCATAATACCCCACAGACATAAGCATTGCTTATCCTTCCGTTTTACTGATGAGGAGACCAAAGCACAGATGGTTAAGCAACTTGCCTAAGATCACACAGAAAGCAAACATCTAGATCTAGACTTGATCATGGTTCTTGTAATACCAAAGTCAAAAATCCTAACCACAATGCTACACTACTTGTCCCTCCGGAGTTTGTCTATTTTGAATTAAGTGGTAGAGATAACCTCTGAATCAAGTTATATTGAGCATCTCAATACAATTTTCCAAAGGATTGATTCATAGAAAGACTGATGAATAATCCAAAGAACTGTCATCAGAAACTTCCAAGAGGGGCACCTGGGTGGCTCAGTCGGTTAAGCGTCCGACTTCGGCTCAGGTCATGATCTCACGGGTTCGTGAGGTTGGGCTCTGTGCTGACAGCTCAGAGCCTGGAGCCTGCTTCGGATTCTGTGTCTTCCTCTCTCTCTGCCCCTCCCCTGCTCATGCTCTGTCTCTCTCTGTCTCAAAAACAAATAAAAACATTAAAAAAAAAAAGTCAGATGAATGGATATTGCATTTCTTTATGCATAACTTTAGCCCAATAGACACGTTACCTCCGGTGATTAGAAAATTACAAAAAGGGGCGCCTGGGTGGTTTAGTCGGTTAAGCATCCGACTCTTGATTTTGGCTCAGGTCATGACCTCACGGTTCGTTGAGCCCTGCATCACGCTCTGTGCTGTCAGTGTGGAGCTTGCCTGGGATTCTCTTTCTTCCTCTCTCTCAAAATAAATAAATAAACTTTTAAAAAATTAAAATAAGAGTCAGACTTCTGTGACTCTTGAGTACATTCCCCTCCCCTCCCAGTATCCCCATTCTCAGGTTGTTCAGGGTATGGCATAAAGACTGCCTGCGTCAGAATGACCTGGGAGGCCTGTTAAAAATACAGATTCTCGGGGCACCTGGGTGGCTCAGTCGGTTAGGCGTCCGACTTCAGCTCAGGTCATGATCTCACGGTTCGTGTTTCGAGCCCCAAGTTGGGTTCTGTGCTGACAGCTCAGAGCCTGCAGCCTGCTTCGGATTCTGGGTCTCCCTCTCTCTGCCCCTCCCCCTCCCAAAATAAATAAAACATTAAAAAAAAATACAAATTCTCATATCCCATCACAAATCTCTCTAAGTGAGGCCTGGGAACCCACATTTTTTTTTTTTTTTAATTTTTTTTTTCAACGTTTATTTATTTTTGGGACAGAGAGAGACAGAGCATGAACGGGGGAGGGGCAGAGAGAGAGGGAGACACAGAATCAGAAACAGGCTCCAGGCTCTGAGCCATCAGCCCAGAGCCCGATGCGGGGCTCGAACTCACGAACCGCGAGATCGTGACCTGGCTAAAGTCGGACGCTTAACCGACTGCGCCACCCAGGCGCCCCGGGAACCCACATTTTTAATTTGCTCGGTCATGAGAATCATCTTGGGACACTTACCCAAAACTCAGATCCCGGAGCTCCAACTCAGACCTACAGGGCAAGACCCAGGTGTCAGAATGTTAAAGAAGCACCTCAGGTGATTCTCAGAGCCGGCCAAGTGTGGGAGGAGCCATTCTGGAATATGCCACAGCACCTAGAACAGCCCTAGGTACAGAAAGGGTCAACTGGTTGCCTGAGGTGTGAATAGCAGGAATGGACTGGAGCCCAGGGGAGGGGAGCTGTGAAGAGGAGAGCACAGGGTCCCAGTAGCCAAAGGTGTAACCACCCACCTACAAACCACAAAAGTAGCGTCAACCAATGTAACATAGACCACACTCTCTGACCACAATGCAACACAATTTTAGGGATCGATAATAAAAAGACAGCCAAAAACATCCATGAGCTTGGAAACTCAAGCCACACTTCTAAATATTTCACATAAAAGAAGAAATCGTGAGGGGAATCACGAGGTGCTTAATGGTCAATGACATACGTACTATAAATCAAACTTGTGGGACTCAAATAAAGCGGTAAGTAGAAACTAGAGCCCGAAATGCACCTACTGTATTCCACCAAATATGAGACACCAGCAACTGTAATAACATTATTATTTTATGTACCACAAAGAACAAAGGTTGCCCATTAAAGTAGGAGAGAACGCTCTACCACTTAGAATGTTTATTATATATTTATTGAAGCATTCTTTCAGACTTCCTTAGATGTATATTTTAAATACATTTCATTCATGTGCATATTTAAAGAAGGAAAATATAAGCAAAATAAATTGGTTAAGACCTTTTTTTTTATGTTTATTTTTTTTTAATTTTTTTTTAACATTTATTTATTTTTGAGACAGAGAGAGACAGAGCATGAATGGGAGGGCCAGAAAGAGAGGGAGACACAGAATCTGAAGCAGGCTCCAGGCTCTGAGCTGTCAGCACAGAGCCTGATGCGGGGCTCGAACTCACGGACCGTGAGATCGTGACCTGAGCTGAAGTCGGACGCTTAACCGACTGAGCCACCCAGGTGCCCCTCTTTTTCTTTTTTAATGCTAATATGTTTTTGCGAGAGAGAGAGAGAGAGAGAGAGAGAGAGAGAGAGAGAGAGACAGAGCATGAGCATGGGAGCGGCCGAGAGAGAGGGAGACAGAGAATCAGATGCAGGCTTCAGGCTCTGAGCTGTCAGCACAGAGCCCAACGTGGGGCTCAAACTCACAAACCACGAGATCATGACCTGAGCCGAAAAAGAGTTGGACGCTTAAACGACTGAGCCACCCAGGTGCCCGGCCTTGTTTTTTTGTTTTTTTTTTTAAGTTTATTTATTTTGAGAGAGAGAGAGCGAGCGCGCATGCAGGGGAGGGGCAGAGAGAGAGAGGGAGAGAGAGAATCCCAAGGAGGCTCCACACTGTCAGTGCAGAGCCCAATGCAGGGCTCAATCCCACAAACCGTGAGATCACGACCTGAGCTGAAACCAAGGGTCAGACAGTCAACCGAGGGGCCCCTGGTTAAGGCCTTCTTAAATCTTACATTCAAAAGCCTGATTACTGAATCACTTTTCAACTCAATCACTGATGTCCACATTTTCCACCCAAATTGACCTCAGTGCAACAAGAACATGGGTGATGCAGCACGTCTTAAATAAGTGCTCCTCGATTGCCTCTGGAATTTTCTTCCAAGACACAGACACACCCTCTATATTATTCAGGGCTCATTCAGCAAAGCTTATAAAAACGACTTCACACCTGCTGCTGGGCCCACAGCTCTGGTAAGACCAATCCAACCTCAGAGATGTTCACACGCTGAAAAATGTCCATCTTAGAACTGACAGGTGGTTAAAAAACAAAGATTCCAAAATTAATGAGCTAACTTGCAATGCAAAAAAAATAAGGAAAAAAGAATAAACCTCCCAACGTGGTTAAAAAAAAAAGGATATTATAAAAATAAAAGCAGAAATGAATGAAATAGAGAAGATTATCAGAACTTTGGTATGGCTTCGTGGAAAGTACCAATAATATAGGTAAATGAAGTTCAAGAAAAAACAATTTTTAACACAAGTAAACAGTATTAGCAATGAAATACCATAATCACAAATGGAACAGAAATAACTTTACACATAAAGAAATTGAGGGTCAGAAATGTCCAGTAACCTATTCAAGGTGACAGAGCTATAGAGTGTAATTTATAAAATGTAGTTTAATGTCACATAATCAAGATGGTACTGACACTGACTCTAACAGATTAATCAAGAGAACAAAATAGAAAATGTAGATAGAATAAAACTTTATATAATCGTGGCATTTCATGTCGTGGGGAAAGAATAGATTATTCAAAAATATTGCTGAAACAACTAATCATTTGGAATGAAAATAAAATTAATTAATCCCCAAATAAATCCAGATGAATGATAGATTTGAATATCAGATTTAAAATAAAAGATGTACCTGAGAAAAATGATAATTTAATGTTTACATAATCTTAGACTGGGGAAGTTATTTCTAAGAAAGATATCAAATACAGGCAAAATAAAGGAAAAGATACGTGATTTGAAAACATATCCATTTAAAAGTTCCACAGAAAACTATAAACTGGGGGAAAGTTTATAGCATACAACAAGAAAAAGAGTTAGTAGTCATGCCAAATTGTGAGTTTTCATAAATTTATAAAATGAAAATAAATACCCAAGGAAAAAATGGGCAAAAGACATGATTAGGTAATGAATTAAACACACACAGGGGCACCTGGGTGGCTCAGTTGGTTGAGCATCCGACTTCGGTTCAGGTCAGGATCTTGCGGTTTGTGGGTTCAAGCCCTGCGTCAGGCTCTGTGCTGACAGCTCAGAGCCTGGAGCCTGCTTTGGATTCCGTCTCCTTCTCTCTCTGTCCCTTCCCCCTTTGCCTCCCAAAAATAAATGAATATTAAAAAAAATTTTAAACACACACACACACACACACACACACACACACAAATAGCCAATATACATTTGGGGGGGGGGGGGGGAATCCATCCTTCCTAATAATCAAAGAGCTGAATTTAAGCCACAATACCAGGGGCGCCTGGGTGGCTCAGTTGGTTAAGCATCCAACTTCAGCTCAGGTCATGATGTCACCATTTCTGAGTTCGAGCCCCACGTAGGGCTCTGCGCTGACAGCTCAGAGCCTGGAGCCTGCTTCAGATCTGTGTCTCTGTCTCTCTCTCTCTGCCCCTACCCTGCTTGCACTCTATCTCTCTCTCTCAAAAATAAACAAACATAAAAAACTAAAAAAAAAAAAAAAAAGACACAATACCAGTGTTTGCTAGGAGTCTGCAAAAACCTAAGATTGGCAGAGGTTAGAGGAATGGCGTTCTTGTACATTGCTGGTAGAAATGTCTGCATCTTACCAAAACGCACTTTGGCCATATGCATCCTCCAAAGTCCGTGAGAAGTGCACATTTGATCCGGTGCTTCTATTTCCAGAAACATAGCTATGAAAAAAGTTTGAAACTTATCTATAAGGAATCAGAAAGGATCCACATATGTAGAGAAGACAAAAGCAATAGCAGATATATCTTCTAGGTTGATAATCATATGTAAGCTCTGAGTTATTACAGCATTTACTGATAATAATTTTTGCCCCTGGATTTTAACAGTGGTTGCCTTTTCATAGCATGTAAACATTCTAATTGTATATTTGCCACTAGAGGACTTACGAGTTCACCAAAGCAAGAACTGGTTGCTATGGATGGCATTACAAAACAAACACTGTTGTTTTGGGGGTTTTTTTAGGGGCAAAATTTAAATATATTATATAACCCTGAGCAGCAAGCAGTGAAATCACATGTACAAATTTAGCATATTTCCTTGTTTGCTTAAGAAGCTTTGTGTTGGCAACTCTCTGGAAAGTGGCCCGTGGCTGCTTTGAAAGGGAAAGCTTATCTGACAGGCAAGCATAGGAAGAGCGGTCTCTCTTCTAAACAGGCAAAGGGCACATCCTCCAAATCCAGCTTACTACAGGATCTTCCCAGAAGTAACTCAGCCTCTACAGCCTGGAGACACTTAAACGTGGCCTCTGGCTGCCTCTCCACGTGTCCTCCAGTAGAAGAGGCTGGAATTGCAAGTCTGACCCCTTCTGTTCTGACACTGATGCTCGCCTTGTGTAAAGGTAACATCCAGTTACTTCAAGTAAGTCAATTACCTCCCCAGCCCAGCTCCCAACACCTGCCCCCCCCCCTCCCTCTAGCTCACTAGTTTGAGATGATACAAAGAAGCTAAGGCACATGCTTCTTGAAAATGTCATCATTTAGCATGATAATTGTTATTCAAATTCAATGTCCAGGAAGCCATAAGATGGGAAATTCTAACAAGTTGCCAAAACACAGTGATATAAGAAAAGATGATTCAACAGAAGGGACCGAGAGAAGGTTCTGGCGACTAGAAAGAAATTTAGGGGGAAATAGAGAGTTTAGAAGAAAGTCTGTTTCTTTGGTGCCATCTGTGGAATCCACGCTAATTATTTCCATTTCTTTAGGCAGGAATAACACCTTACATAACCAAGGAACTTT
Organism: Prionailurus viverrinus; assembly: GCF_022837055.1. Classification (NCBI taxonomy): domain Eukaryota; kingdom Metazoa; phylum Chordata; class Mammalia; order Carnivora; family Felidae; genus Prionailurus; species Prionailurus viverrinus. The sequence goes on along the minus strand of NC_062565.1, from coordinate 42,334,761 downwards.
CACATACTTGTCATCACAGCTGATTTACACAATAGCATGGTCTGGCAGGGAGAAAATGATACATCAAGCCAAGTTAGCTTAATGTGGTTACCTTTTAACCACTCAGTTTCTCACCCCTGCTTATCTGCTCCACAAACAACCTAAGGGTCTAGGACTGTGGTTTTTAACCCTTCGGATCACAGACTCCCCTGGAAAGTAATGAAAACAACGCCCCCCCCCCCCGCTGGAAAAATGCATATACACCCACAGTTTTGTATTCATGGTCAACTGGTTTGTGGAGCTCCTTCCTTCCCTGGACTCCATGTGAAGCTGAGTTCAGATATGGTCTCCTGAACGGACACACCTACATAGCAGGAAAGGAAGTCATGACTCTCTGGTTAATGTGGTCTGGGGATCTCAGAGTCTGGTGCTCCTCCAGTACCCCTAACTCAGAAACATGAACCCCCTCTCCCCCACCTTTAAAACAGCAGCTCCCTCTGCTACCTGAGCTCTACATGGGAACTGCAGAAAAGCCTAGAGCTTAAAGTTAGAATCCCCAAACCTTTTTCTCTTGCTGACCTAGCCACATTGGGCACTCTGGGTTCCAACTCCTGCTCTTCTGGTCCCTGCTTACAGATGCATATGGTAAGTCATACCTCCCCGCTCTCTGTGCACTTGTGAAGGAGAACGAGGAGACAGAAGATCTGTAATACAAAGGGCCGAGGACCAAGCTATGATCTGATGGGGCACAGACAGAACATTCTACAACATGCCCTGTTTCCAGCATTCAGGCCACTCACCTATAAAGGCCAACCTAGGCATACACTCATTCCAAGGTTTTCTGAGAGACTGTGGCTGTTCTGCTTCATGATTCTGTTCTCTAGAGGCAGTGTGCCCCCCAAACGTCCTCCTCAGCCTTCAGAACCAATTAAGGAGCCACTATCCATCGTTGTAATTTAAGCCTTTCCTTAAAATGTTCATACTTTTTGCCCGAGCTGCCCATCCAATAAATAGTGCCACAAATCTAGTAATATTTGAGCAAAGAAAAAATTGAAGGACACAGGTTTGGGGGGCCAGAAGACTGTGGTTAATCCTCAGATTTACCATTTATTGACCGTAGCACTGGGCAGGTCAAAACTCTGGCTCCCCCGACCCTTTATTTTTTTTATTTATTTATCTTGAGATTGAGAGAGAAAGAGTGAGTACACAAGCGGAGGAGGGGCAGAGAGTGAGGAGAGAATCCGAAGCAGGCCCAAGCCCCATGTGGGACTTGATCCCATAATGGTGAGATCATAAACTGAGCCAAAATCAGGAGTCTGACGTTCAATGGACTGAGCCACCCAGGCGCCCCTGGCTCTCTTTACTCATTAGTAATATTCCTCTGGGCTGTTATGAGATCCAAGAACTTAATTTGTGATTATCTCTGCTTTGAGCTGCTTTCCGCTTCATCAGATCTTGGGTTAAAAGAGACATAAGCTACTTTTCAAAGACTACTTTTTATATGCCCGCAAACTGGCCTCCCCGTACACTTGAAGTGGTTTGAACTTCCCGGCTCTGGTATACTTGGATCTGGCGACCAAATCCACACCCAGCCCTTCTGATTTCTTCAACTCAACTGTATCTCTTCTCCATCGTGGTCATGCCAGGGTCTCCTTCCTCTTGAACCTTCTCCAGCTCTCTGCTGCAGGTCGCTCTGGAGATGGAGGGGAGAGAACAGTCCCGGGGACCTTTTGCAGGGTACATGGACTCATCTATGCATGTGTTGATTTTAAGTACGAAAAGCAACCCGGAGACAAAGAAAAGACCTTTGTAAGAAAGGCATCAAAGAAAGCCAAGAGAAAGTCCACAAGCCATTGAAAGTCAAAGAGGGCAGGGGTGGCATCTTAATCAGAACTTCCCTCCCGCCCCCTCCTCGGGCTTTTCTCAGGTCGGGATGCCCCCGGGGTTCCCGTGGGTTCTCTCCGCCGCCCACACTCGCTGCCCCGCCCGCCCAAGGTGCTCCTTCCCTTTCCACCTCCGGGTCTTCCACCCCTTCCCCCAGCGGAAGCCTCCTGGGGCGAGGCTGCGAGATCAACGCACCCACTGGCAGCCGAACTGCCACTGCCGGGCGCCGGGCGGGCGAGGAACCGGAGCGGAGGGCCGGAGGGCCGCGGGGCCACCTGCTTCTCCCGCGGAGCCGCGTCCGGGGGTTGCCTGGACACCGGCCGCAGCCGCGCGCGCGGCCGCGCTGCGTCCCGCCAGGCGCGCTCCCGGTCCTCCTGCCTCCGCGTCCGGGGCGCTCCCGCCCTCCTCAGGCGCCGGGGTCCCCCGAAGGGCACGGCTACTGGCCCCGGCTAGTGGGGGTGGCGCCATCAAGGGCCGCCGGAAAAGCTGCTCAGTGTTTCTGGATTTTTTTTTTTTTTTTTTTTTTCTTAAGAGTTGTGGGTTTTCTCCAGGCAGATGTCATTATTGGAACCGTAGCCTCTGGTGGCAGTGAAGGATGGGCCGTCCACAAAGCCTGCAGATGCCTGTTCATAATTGGCACTGATTAGGCAGGATCACCTACCACTTTTCTGGGCCAGGCGCCCTGCTGGATGTTATCTTCCCTAAGCAGCTGCATTTTTCAAAATAGAAAGCCGAATTTGAGCAAGGACTTGCTCAAGGTCACCCAAAAAACTAGGATTCATTTCCAAGGTTCCTCACTCCAAATCGACCACTCTTTCCATCATACCAATTCCAATGTATCTCTAATTCTTTCCAGCATCTAACTAATCTTGCATGGAAAATTGTTCTCCAAGTCTGGCTTACGTCCCTCAATTCAAATTCAGACCTAGTTTCTCCCTTGGTGAAGTGGAGGGAAAAATTAGACCATGTTTTTATTTTTGATAACAGTTTTTTTCCGATTATAAAAGAAGTCAGTGTAGAAATCTTGGAAAACATAGAAAGGTAGTGTTGATACCCAGGATCCCACAATCCTAAGTCACTTCTTCTGCATATCGATTGCTAGATAGCAAACCATCCCCAAACTCTGTGGCTTTAAACAACCATCATCACGATTGTTAAACCCTGATTCTGGGGGTTGGCTAGGCTAACCCTTCATGTGTGGGGGTGTCTCATGCAGTTGCAGTCAGAAGGTAGCTGGAGCTTTCTCATTCATATGTCCGGTGACTTGTGCGGGCCATCAGCGGGGACCTCCGCTGGGGCTTTGGTGTACATTTCTAGCAGGTTCTATAGTGAGGTCAATGGGAGTGGCCTGGTCTTTAGCCCCCAATCTCCCACTCTGACGTGCAGGACCCCATTTTGTGTTCACTGACTGGGATCAGCTCTGAGAAGGGACAACCGACAGAAGGCAGGATGGTGGTTTAAGAAGGTTACAGGCAGAGAGGGTCCCTGCTGGTTCTCCCTTGGCTCAGGTGCCTCCTGTGACCGCCCCCCCCCCCCGACCCTTGACAGCAGCTGGGGCAGCTCTAAGAATTAGGTGCTCAGCGATTCAGAAAAAACTAGACGGCAGACTGGGAATAGTATCAAATAAATTCTACCCTGTCCCTTTTGGCCAAGGCCAAACGAAAAATGCCTAAGAAATCTAATCCTAGCAAGATGGCATTATCTGATGGCTGAGCGGTGAGGGACATTGGTAAAAAGCCTCTTGTGTTTGGTAAGCCTCAGGAGTTGCAAGCTAAATTGGGGAGGAGGTCTTAAACACTACCTCTCCGCCCAACAGGATTGCAAGCAGCCCATAGAGGGGAGCCTCTCCCAATGTCAAGAAAACGTCACCGCAAACCCTCATTGAACATGCTTATCCCGTAAGCACACAGCAGAGGGCAGTGTAAACCAGGCCATGGAAAATACAAAGCACCGGAGAATCTTGACTGCTGCCTTCAGGCTGAGGCATTCCAGGGCCTCAGACAAAGAGGGCGCTGAGAGAATGGGGGCTGAGTGGATTAGTGACACACAGTCGCCTTCCAAAACCTTCAGTGGTAGGCAAGGGGGGGCCTGGCAAAGATGAGAGAGAGAGAGAGAGAGAGAGAGAGAACGCGCATTAATTGCCTCAGAACCTGCTAACACTACCAGCACCCAAATCCTCAAAGAGCCTCACCATCAGTTCAGGTCAGGAAACAACTCCAAGCACCTTCTATGTGTCAGGCACTGTGCCAGGGGCAGGGGGTTCAAAGGTGAGTAAAACCCAGCCCCTTCCCCAGGTGAGTGCCTATGATATGCCAATCCCTTTGCATTCATTATCTCATTTAATCCCTACGATAATGAAGTGCCATAAAAACCATCCCCATCTTACAGTTGAGGAAAGACAGACTCAAGGGGGTGAACTTCTAGTCCAATTAGCCAGCCAGGCTATCGCCATTCCCATCGTAGGCTGCCAAACTGCCCGGGAGAGGTCCGGGGTGATGCTTGTCCCCAGAAGCACAAAAATCCCCTTGGCCTGGATATCAGAGTAAGATAAATAAATGAGTAAGATTTTAAAATATATATAACATTTACAATGTATGAAACAGACGCACAGAATAAGGACACCGGCAAATGGAGTGCAAGGTCTGTTCTCTATAGATTCAGAAGGAAGAAGGCTGGATTTGATGGGGCTGTTGGGGGAATTGCTTGAATACCAGGTTTGACCCAACATGGAATGATCCCTGCGGATCCCTCTGTGGAAGAAGGCGGCAGAAGCAGTGTATCCTCATATCCTCCCTGGGCCCCTCCGGGTCAACTCTCCACCCTGCTCTGCTTCCAGAGGCTGATCTGTATGGAAAGAATTCCCCAGCTCCCTCAGGAGGCAATGGACCAAAGGAAAAAGAGGGACAGAGGGAGGGTGGGAGGGAGCTGTGCACCTCTGGGCAAGCTACTCATCCTTTGTGAGACTCAGTTTCCCCATCTGTAAAGGGGGATAATAATAGTGCCCAGCCCAAAAGGTAATTGAGAGGATTCATGAATAAATACATGTAAAGCACTTAGCTTAGCACTCACCATACCCATGCACTTGGTAAGAAGCCAATAAGCGGGCACTTTTGTGAAGAGCCTTTCCTTCTGTGACTGATTTCTATAATGAAATACAAACTCAAATCCGATGCAAGAGGAACTGAACAGCATTTGGCCTGTTCTCTTGGGGAAGGAGAGAGGAGAGAAAACAATAGAAGCGATTTTCATTGTTGCGGGTTGTTGAAAAGTTAGAGGCCTTTGGGGAGAGAGAAAGGTCATCCCCCTTACTCTGCTCACCCTAAGCTCCATAAAGAGGGCTGCTAAATCCCCGTGTGTCCCTGCTCAGGTATTGAACAGGACCAAGGACAAAGAGCCTCCGGAAGGATAGACTGTTGGAAGCAAATGCCTTCTGGGGCAGATGGGCTCTTCTGCTCAAACTCTAAGAAACATGTAACACTGGCTGGGCAGGGAGCCCGCTGATCTGGGAAATTCTTCCCTGGAAAAGGAGCATACAAGACAGATCTAGAGCAATCATAGGCAGCAGATTAGGAAAAGAAATGCAAGTTCGTGTTTAGAGAACAGTCTAGCCAAAAATCCCCCCGCTGAAGTTGTGATAAAGGTCATCGGAACCTTTTTATAAACCAGAGGTGCGACAGAGGGGTCACCCAGCTCTCGGTGGAAGAGCCAACTAGAAAATGATGCTGCCCACAGCCCACGCCGGTGGTAAGATGGGGCATCCTACTGACCTCTGCCATCTGCTTCTTCAGGTCTATCTCCACCTTTTTCCCCCCTACAAGCTTAAGAAAAATAGATTTCCCTGAGAAAAAGAGAAACGGGAGAACAAAAGCCAGTGGATCAACTGATGTGGGCTGAAGAATAATAAATGGTGGGAGAACAGCTTTCTGCTCAGAGTATCGCCAGCGAGAGTTCCGGACTTGGTCAGGTGTCATGGACCATTGGGTGGGACTCCTGTCTTTATTCAACATCTAGGCTCAGGAAAACAAGACACGTCAATGCCTTACTGAACACTGGATATCTGTTCTTTTTACAAGATAGCATTGATATTAGTCTATGGAGGGCCTCACTCTGCCCCAGGTACCGCATCACTCTCTCTCACAGCTCAAGACAAGCCCTCAGGTAGGTCATTACTATTTCCATTATCTCTAAATGTCAGTCTGGAGAGATTAAATAGCCTCCCCAAGGTCACAAGACCTTACAGACCCCAGCTCACACCAGGCACTTGCGCTTTGGAGGGCCGGTTCCCTGCTTAAAGTTAGGGCGCATCCCAGCTAGTGGTGCTAATACTCCCTTCAGGGGAGTCCTCAGATCTCACATGCCCCGCCTTCCCATTATTGCAACCATGAGCCCAGATAGACCCTAAAATTGGAAGTCTAAACCTTCCTAGGAATCAAACTTCTACTCCCTGGAAACCTCTCAGACAACATTGAACAATGACACCAGAAAGGTCCAGGGCTCACCAAAGGCACAGAGGGACTGTGTGTGTGTGTGTGCGTGTGTGCGTGTGTGCACACGCGGCTCCTGCCCATCCCAACACCTAAAGGAGCTGCCGCCATAGTACTCCTTGCCTCTCATCTTCTCCTTATTCTTCTTGGGGGCCCCTTTTCCACTTGCTCTTTGTTCAGAGCCACCATCACTTCCTTCCTTCCTCCCTTATGCGTCCATCAGCCGTCTACTTCACTTACTCTTTTACTCCCTGCTTCTGCATTGTGGTCTTTGTATTAGTCATCTATTGCCATAATAATGCTCTGTAACAAACTTCCCCAAAATGTTGCAGCCTACGACCAGCATATATTTAATAACTCATGAGTTTAGAAGCCAACCAGGTCAATATACTTTAAGCTGCAGATCAGCCTGGCTCCAGGGTGTAGGTCAGGTTTGCTCCCCGAGATTTGTCTCATTCTCCTGGGTTCAGAAGCTCCATCATGCATGTTGATCTCATGTCAAATGGCATGAGCACAAGAGGGCTGAATGAAATGGCACATTGTCACTTCCTCCCATATTCTGTGGGCCAAAGCAAGTTACACAGGAAAGCCTAAGATCTCTGAAGGGAGGACATAAACTCCATCCACACCGGTGGGGGAATAACACAAAGTCACATGGCACAGGGCGTGGCTGTGTACTCTTTTTTTAAGTTTATTTGTATATTTTGAGAGAGGGGGAGCAAGCGTGAGCAGGGGAGGAGGCAGAGAGAGAGGGAGACAAGATCCCAAGCACAGAGCCCGACTCGGGGTTCTGTCTCACAAACCGTAAGATCATGACCTGAGCCAAAATCAAGAGTTGGACGCTTCACCAACTGAGCCACCCAGGTGTCCTAGTCCTTGTTACTTTAAAGTGGAAGGATGGGGCACCTGGGTGGCTCAGTCGGGCTCAGGTCGTGATCTCGCAGTCTGTGAGTTCAAGCCCCGCATACGGCTCTGTGCTAACAGCTCAGAGCCTCGAGCCTGTTTCAGATTCTGTGTCTCCCTTTCTCTCTGACCCTCCCCCATTCATACTCTGTCTCTGTCTCAAAAATAAATAAATGTTAAAAAAAAATTTTTAAATAAATAAAGTGGAAGGAGGCTCAGTCATTTAAGCGTCCGGCTTCAGCTCAGGTCATGATCTCATAGTTCGTGAGTTCGAGCCCTGTGTCGGGCTCTGTGCTGACAGCTCAGAGCCTGGAACCTGCTTTGGATTCTGTGCCTCCCTCTCTCTCTCTGCCCCTCCCCTGCTTGTTCTGTGTCTCTTTCTCTCAAAAATAAATAAAAACATTAAACATTTTCTTTGAAAAAAAATACAGTGGAGGGAAACACCTTCTCTTCTGTCTTCTCCAACTCCTATGACAAAATCATGATCCACTTTTCTGATGCCTGGACTGCTCACTGGGTTTGCTCTATGGGGCTTTGAACAGAGTAAGGCCTCACCTGCAGGACTACCCATTTCCTCCAAACCAACCGTCCTCACGATTCTCATGCTTTGGAATAAGGTATGGACACGTCCTCCCAACACACATCGATCTTTTTCAAATTTCTATTCTCCTTTTTCATTTTCCAGAAACACTCCAAACCGGATGTGCCTTCCTCTCAGATGAAACAGGCCTCTAAAAGTTCCAGATGTTCCTTGCTCAGCTACACAGGATTCAGATTTAGGAAAGGAATCAGGGCAAGAAAGAAGCAGAACTGCATACTCGACACATTTTTCTTCTAAGCAGAGGCTCTTGAATACAAACCCTTCGTAGTTAGGAAGCGTTTCAGAGCAGAGGAAGAAGAGAAATTCAGAAATCAGAAATTCAGAAATCAAAATTCAGAAATGGCTTCGATTTATTCTAAGAGGTGGCATTCAAACCACCACCGAGCACTTAACCGAATCCACTTAAGGAGGAAGGAATTCACTTATTACTGTGCTGGGCAAGAGAAGTTAACTGGGAAGCTGGCGTCTCCTGTAACTCACACTGGAGACCGTGGTCTGCCACTGAAACAGTAGCCACAGAGCAGTTTCTCCTGGTGATGACAGCAATGGGAGAAAAATCTACAAGAACAGTCTTCAGGGCACCCTGGCTGGTTGGGGACTGTCATCACACAGCTGGACATTAATAAATTCACACCAAGTAGAAAGAAATGAGAGGCACATTGTGTCTGATCTCAGAGTCTCGGCCAGTCCACTTTATATCAAAAACCCATGGCCTGGGCACTTGGGTGGCTCAGTTGGTTGAGCATCTGACTTTGGCTCAGGTCATGATCTCTTGCGTTCAAGTCCCACATCGGGTTGTTTGGGATCCTCTGTCCCCCTCTCTCTCTGCCCCTCCCCTGCTCTCTCTCTCTCTCTCTCTCAAAAATAAACGTTAAAAAAAGAACTAAAAAAAAAAGTCATGGCCATGTAGGTGGTCCCCAGAGGAATCCAATGCATAGAGACTGAAAATAGAATGGTGGTTACCAGGAACTGGGGGAGGAGAAAAGCAGAGTTAGTGTTCAGTGGGGACAGAGTTTCAGTGGAGAGTGATGGAAATGTCATGGACAGTTGCACACCACCGCAGCTATACTGACTGAATGTCGCTGAATCGTATGCCAAGAACAGTTGAAACGGTAAGTACATCGTATCTTTTTTACGGTAAAAATAAATTAATTTTTTTTTCAACGTTTATTTATTTTTGGGACAGAGAGAGACAGAGCATGAACGGGGGAGGGGCAGAGAGAGAGGGAGACACAGAATCGGAAACAGGCTCCAGGCTCTGAGCCATCAGCCCAGAGCCCGACGCGGGGCTCAAACTCACAGACCGCGAGATCGTGACCTGGCTGAAGTCGGACGCTTAACCAAATGCGCCACCCAGGCACCCCTACGATAAAAATAAATTAAGAAAAAAATGTTTTAATGTTTTTGTTTATTTTCGAGAGAAAGAGACACAGAGCAAGCAGGAGAGGGGCAGAGAGAGAGAGAGAGAGAGGCGGGGGGAGACACAGAATCCAAAGCAGGCTCCACGCCCTGAGCTGTCAGCACAAAGCCTGACGAGGGGCTTGAACTCGCGAACTGTGAGCGCCAAAGTCAGACGCTCAACCGACTGAGCCACCCAGGTGCCCCTACAATAAAAATGAATTTTGGGAGGGGGGCGCCTGGGTGGCTCACTCGGTTAAGCGTCCGACGTCAGCTGGGGTCATGACTTCGCAGTCTGTGGGTTCGAGCCCTGTGTAGGGCTCCGTGCTGACGGCTCAGAGCCTGGAACCTGCTTCGGATTCTACGTCTCCCTCTATCTCTGCTCCTCCCGTGCTCGCCCTCTGTCTCTCTCGTTATCAAAACTAAATAAACATTAAAAAAAAATTTTTTTAATGAATTTTTAAGGCCCATGACTATTGGAAAATCCATCCAGCCATCCACCTAAATGCGCTTTTTGGCCCCTATAGTTCAATGACAAGGTTTCTTTTTTGTAAAGTAATTTTTTCTAACTTTTTTAATGTATTTATTTTTGAGAGAGACAAAAGGACAGAGAGAAAGGGAGACACAGAATCCGAAGCAAGCTCCAGGCTCCGAGCTATCAGCACAGAGCCCGACGTGGGAATCGAACCCACAAACCATGAGATCGTGACCCCAGCTGAAGTCGGACGCTTAACCGACTGAGCCACCCAGGTGCCCCCCAATGACAAGGTTTCAAATGGTGGAGAAATAGGGGCGCCTGGGTGGCGCAGTCGGTTAGGCGTCCGACTTCAGCCAGGTCACGATCTCGCGGTCCGTGAGTTCGAGCCCCGCGTCGGGCTCTGGGCTGATGGCTCAGAGCCTGGAGCCTGTTTCCGATTCTGTGTCTCCCTCTCTCTCTGCCCCTCCCCCGTTCATGCTCTGTCTCTCTCTGTCCCAAAAATAAATAAAAAACATTGAAAAAAAAAATTCAAATGGTGGAGAAATAAATGTGAGGACAAGGACACAGATAAGTACTGTGAAGAAAGTGAAGCCAGGTAGGGGACGGAGAGGCAGGGCTTGGGACCCAGATCTTGCCAACGAGCTTATAGATGTCACGCTCTCTCCTAAGAACATCAGGAAGCAATCTTATACTTTCTTGGTTTGGGTTTGTTTTGTTTTGCAGGGAGAGATGAGATTAAAATTCAAGTGCTTTGTGCAATGTGCCAAAGAGTTACTGCTCAATACATTTATCTATTATATAAAAGAGGACAATGTTCATTCAGAGCAAATAGAAGCCTTCTCATTTATAATTGAAATTTATCATTTCAGCAAAATTCAAGGGCTTTTATCTGCCTATTTTATTGATTTTATTTTTAGGATCTTTTTTCATCCAGCCACAGTTTTGCATGAAAAACAAATGTGGTAAGTCTTTGTTAGAAGTCAAAGAAAAACATTTGTATGTGTATATATACATATACATATGTATATATGTAGGTGTGTACATGTATATATACACATGTATATGTGTGCACACATATAGGGGGGACAATTTACCTTAAAATCAAATTTAAGCAATTTTTACAAATTTTTTTATTTACAAAAACTTTTTTAATGTTTATTTATTTTTGAGAGAGAGAGAGAGAGAGAGAGAGAAAGAGCGAGTGGGGTAGGGGCAGAAAGAGCCAGAGACGCAGAATCCAAAGCAGGCTCCAGGCTCTGAGCTGTCAGCCCAGAGCTCGATGCGGGGCTTGAACCCACGAACTGTGCGATCATGACCTGAGCCCAAGTCAGAGGCTTAACCAACTGAGCCACCCAGGCACCCCGAAGCAATTTTTTTAACTTTTTTTTTTTTTTTTTTAATTTTGGCTTTGACTTAAGGCCCAGCTAAAATCAGACCCAGGTCTTAACTTTGGGAACTAAAGAGGTAAGCAAAAATTTGGGGTGAGACCCCAAGGAAGCCAGCCTCGAACCTCAGTTCAGGGAAAGACAGCTCTTGACTGCTCTTCTCTACCTTTCCTAGCTTCTCCTCTGTGCTCTGCAGCTCAGCCCTCTACCCCAACTCCCACAGTCTGGATGCTTCCCCTGAGTTAAAACTGTCTGGGGAAAAGAAAATGTCAAGTGTCTTTCAGGCATCGATATTTCTGCAAGTCTGCTCCAAAGTAATTAATTACTGTTCCTTCTCAGTCTGCCAAGTGCCATCTAATACCTTCGATTGATCATTCCCTGTAGTCCCTTGCTGCAGTAAGGGTAACATCATCATCCACAGAACTGACAACCAGAATTAAATAATTTACCCGTTATCTATCAGCCTGTCGTCGAGGACGAGACAATGAGCCAACTCGTGCTTTTGTGAGCACAGATTCAATTTCAGAGGCTCCCGGCCACTCCTTCAGCTTTTCCCACTGCTTAACAATGAAAGAACAGATGCTATTTGCTAAAGACCCTTCTGATTCCTGGATGATATATCCCAGGTAATGTCTGCTTACCCACATCCCAAGAGGGTACATTGCTCACCCTAAAGTTTGCTGGATTCTGTCTCATGCATGGGAAGATCTTGGAATAAGAAAGAAAGGAGAAAGACAGAAATTCGAAATGTTCATTTCATCAGTTATATTTCTCAAGGCAGGAAAGCCTCTGAACGGGCTTTTCAGCTCGGGCTTTCATAAGACACAAATACCCCGCTTTTTAAGGGGAACTTAACACTGCCAGGAGCTAGAACATGGCCAGCATGATTCTGCTTAGCCTTGGGACTTGGCTGGGATGTCCCCACACACCCCCTACCCCACTATTGGGTCCCTGAGGGCACCTAGTAGCCATGCCATAAATATTTGTGGGACTGAACTGAATTTATATCCTCTCCATATTACATCAACCAAGTGGAGTACAACTCCTTTTTCTGCCAGCATTTGGAAAATTCCTGGGGATGCTTCCAAATAAGTAAAGTTGCCCCTGTTGGGCCTTAAACCTTGTCATTGAACTCTTTCTAAAATGCTTTGGATATTTTCTTGATTTGTTACCAAAATACAGCAAACATACTGTAACCTTTCCTTGATGTCCTGGGTGTATGCGCTGGCTTATGAGTTTGGCTGCTCTAAGAGTGAGATTTAAAATAGCTTCAACAGGGGCACCTGGGTGGCTCAGTCGGTTAAGCGTCTGACTTCGGCTCAGGTCATGATCTCGCGGTTCGAGAGTTGGAGCCCCACATCGGGCTCTGTGCTGACAGTGTGGAAGTCTGCTTGGGATTCTGTCTCTCTCCCTCCCTCTCTGCTCCTACCCCGCTCATTCTGTCTCTCTCTCTCTCTCTTTCTCTCCCTCTCTCTATAAATAAATAGATGAATAAATAAATAGATAAATAAATAAACTTAAAAAATGGATTAAACGGAAAATTGCTTCTCTTGCCTGGAACAACACGGGAATGACTAGCACAGGGCGCCCATGTCGACTCCGTAGGATCAGAGTGAAGCTGTTTTCATCCCTTGCTGTTATCCCTGGGGGTTTCCCTTGCCCCTAAGACTGCATCCCAGCCAGTGGACAGGAAAAGGCAGAGGGCAGAGCTTGTGTGACCAGGCACATCTCACTTCTCCAAGTTCAGGGACCACTCGACCATACTTAGCGGTAAGAGAGACTCAGCAGCTGCAGTCCGTGGAAAATTTGGGGGGTCCTATTACCAAGAGAGAGAAAATGGGAACTTGAACACTGGGGAGAGCTTACAGCGTCTGCCACAGACTCTGTAACTATCCTGTGCTTTGGTGGTTCCCTCGAGGACCCAGGAACTATCCCTGGGACTATCCTGTGGATATATCCCAGGAACTATCCTGTGCTTTGGTGGTTCCCGCAAGGACAGCTGAAATGTGCAGGACTGACTCCCAGCAAGGGCCCAGACCGCTCAGGTTTGTGGGTTCTTCTCCTCCATCACCACGAGGCTATCTCTTGATTAAACGGAATATGCTCGCTTCTAGCGGCCCCACTTCCTAAGGTGCCCAACGCCAGAAAACCAACTTCCGAAGCTTTTTAGGATGACACATTTTAAACGCACGCAAGCGGGCATGCAAACACACGCTCAGACAGGAAGTCAGGAGAGGTGGTTAACAAGATATGTTCAGGGGCGCCTGGGTGGCTCAGTCGATTAAGCGTCCGACTTCAGCTCAGGTCACGATCTCGCGGTCCGTGAGTTCGAGCCCCGCGTCAGGCTCTGGGCTGATGGCTCAGAGCCTGGAGCCTGCCTCCGATTCTGTGTCTCCCTCTCTCTCTGCCCCTCCCCCGTTCATGCTCTGTCTCTCTCTGTCTCAAAAATAAATAAAACGTTAAAAAAAATTTTTTTTAATAAATAAATAAATAAATAAAAAAGATAGGTTCGGCAACCAGTCGGCCTAGGTTCAAATTCCCTCTCCGTCACGCACTGTCCTGTATGTCCGTGAGCAAGTTACTTAACCTCTCTCAGTTTCTTCATCCGTAAAATGGGAATAATAATAGCAATTTATCTCATTGGGTTGGAAGGATTAACTAAGTTATTACATATAAAGCATGTTCCCTGGTACGTTGTAAGCACCCAATTTTTCATGTTTATTTATTTTTTTAATTAAAAAAATTTTTTAACATTTATTCCTTTTTTGAGACACAGAGAGACAGTGTGGGTGGGAGAAGGACAGAGAGAGAGGGAGACACAGAATCTGAAGCAGGCTCCAGGCTCTGAGCTGTCAGCACAGAGCCTGATGCGGGGCTCGAACTCACGGACCGTGAGATCGTGACCTGAGCGAAGTCGGACGCTCAACCGACTGAGCCACCCAGGCGCCCCAGGAAAGCAATTATTATTAACATAAATAAGTTAGATTCCACAGGCTCTGAGTGAGGGTGGGAAAGACCCTCCTCCCTTGAACTGAGTTTTTGAGCTTTATGGCAGGACTTGTCACTGCTCAGGGGACCATTTTCCTCACTCCCACACTCTGGGCTGTGTCCCAGACAGTTAAAGCTGCTAGAAGCCAGAGAAATGGCGTGTCAATGGAGACAGGAATCAGTTTGAATTTTGATATGTTTTATCTCACTCGCATCCTGATGCATTTTTAATAGCATCTCAAAGACAACGGAGTAAGCTGATAGCAAATGAAAATTGCATTAATGTTAGGATTCCTAATTCTGTGTTTAGCTTTCCATTCTCCAGACATCCTTACAGACAGAGGCCCCATTTCCAGAAGGGATAATGGAAGTCTGTGTTCTAATCTATTCAATACTTTTTGCGGAAGGGCTTCTCATCAGAAGTCTCTAGACCAAAGCCAGAGTGACTCTCTCTCCATTCCTAAAAGCTCAAACGACAAGAAGGGAGCCACAGGGAAATAAGATACCCTTGACAAGTGGGCAGATTTGATTCCCAGGAACTAAACATCACATAATGTCTGCTTCTGTAGCGTGTGCTCTGAAAGACACTATTTTGCATCCCCCAAACTCCATGAAGGCCGGGGCCTGCCCAAATATCTTTGTGAAAGGAGAAAGATGTGATGACAAACATACCTGTAGAATAAACAAACAAAATTAAAAAAAAAAAAAACGAAGACGGGGCGCCTGGGTGGCGCAGTCGGTTAAGCGTCCGACTTCAGCCAGGTCACGATCTCGCGGTCCGTGAGTTCGAGCCCGGCGTCCGGCTCTGGGCTGATGGCTCAGAGCCTGGAGCCTGTTTCCGATTCTGTGTCTCCCTCTCTCTCTGCCCCTCCCCCGTTTATGCTCTGTCTCTCTCTGTCCCAAAATAAATAAATAAACGTTGAAAAAAAAAAAAGCGAAGAGAAATAAAATCGGTGTCAAAATAACAGCGGAGCCACATGCATGACATTTGTTAAGACACAGAGTCGGTCTGTCACGGTGTAGTGCCAGCCTCTGTGACTGAAATTATGATTAGTCGGGAAATACCAAAGTCTTAAAGTCTTCCATTTTCATGCGTTCCAAGGAACTGGAGAGCACTGTCTCATGTCATTCTACATTCTCTCTTTTTACACTTTATTTATTTAATTTATTCACGTACATAGGTTGCAAAATCGAAAACTATAAAAGGTGGGGTGCCTGGGTGGCTCAGTCACTTAAGCGACCGACTTCAGCCCGGGCCATGATCTCATGGCCTTGGGAGTTCGAGCCCCGCATCAGCTCTCTGCTGTCAGAGCAGAGACCACTTCAGACCCTCGGTCTCCCTCTCTCTCTGCCCCTCCCCCACTAGCGTGTGTGTGTGTGTGTGTGTGTGTGTGTGTGTGCGCGCGCGCTCTCTCTGTCTCAAAAATACATAAACAAAACAAAACAAAACTATAAAAAGGCGTACAAGGAAAGACTCGCTCCCACTGCTTCCCCATCCAGCCAGGTCCTACCTCCACTCCATCCCCACAGAAGCCACTCTTACGTCCCGTGTAGCCCTTTCCAGAACTGTACAAGCAAATGTGTGTGTTTTCTCTCCATCCCTTTGTGCACGGTAACAGCATACACTCACTCGGTTCTTTTCACTCTCGGAGATATTTTCACAGCATCACAGAAAGCACTTCTATACCATTTTTTTAATAATTTTTTTTTAACGTTTATTTATTTTTGAGACAGAGAGACAGACCATGAACGGGGGAGGGGCAGAGAGAGAGGGAGACACAGAATCGGAAGCAGGCTCCAGGCTCTGAGCCATCAGCCCAGAGCCCGACGCGGGGCTTGAACTCAGGGACCGCGAGATCGTGACCTGAGCTGAAGCGGACGCTTAACCGACTGAGCCACCCAGGCGCCCCTATACCATTTTTTTTTTAAGTAAATTTTAACCCCAACATAAGGCTTGAGCTCACAACCCCAGGATCAAGAGCCACATGCTCTACCAACTGAGCTAGCCAGGAGCCTCCGGAATTTCTGTCTTCCAGGTTCTCTCAAGGAAAGAAAACACACTACACAGCACCCCTGGCCTTGGTCAACACTGATAAGAGAATAGATTCTTTTTTTTTTTTTAATTAACTCATATTTATCTATTTATTTATTTATTTATGAGAGAGCACTAGCAGAGAAGAGGGGCAGAGGGAGAGAGGGAGAGAATCTTAAGCAGGCTCTGTGCTCAGCACAGACCCCGACACAGGGCCGTGGGATCATAACCTGAGCTGAAATCAAGAGCGGGACGTTCCTTTTTGGGGAAGACACGGTCACAGCTACAACGGAGCTTTGGAGGCCCTGCTTCTGCTCCTGACTCACCGCTGTTTGCTCTCACCGAGGAACAAGTTGGTCAGGAAGCCGCACCTGCAGTCATGGGTTTTAAGGACACCGGGAAGATAGCCATGGGGCCAGGGGTGGCAATTCACCGAATTAAAATTATTCTAACCACCCTCAACATACACTCTTTGGAGAAGGTATATGCGGACTTGATCAGAGACGTATGGGCAAGTTAAACCCACGGCTGAGCAACAAAGCGGGGCTCATCAACATGCTCTCTGTGTATTGTTAACATGAAAACCACAAACCCAAAATGGTGTCGCTTAGGTTAAGGCCCCAAGTCAGTAAACCAAGACTTAACTACCTTAACTGCAATTTCAACCCCCCAGAGATGTGACCTTTAACCAGTCAACACAGGAATTTCTGGGGCAGCAGTAGGAAATTCACTGAGAGACTCCTTCTCTTCCCTTTAGAAGGGCAGCTTTGCCTAAAACAATGGATTCTTCCTTTATTCTGCTCCCTGTCTACCTTTAAAAACATTTCCTTTTCTGTAGTCCTTTGGAGCTCCCCTCTACTTGCTAGATGAATCAATTCATGAATCAATCAATCAAGCCAATTAGATCTTTAGAATTTACTCAGTTGAATTTTTGTTATTCAACAACATCTTGGGGCACCTGGGTGGCTCAGTCAGTTGATCGTCCAACTTGGCTCGGGTCATGATCTCACAGTTCATGAGTTCGAGCCCCAGGCTTTACACTGATAGCTGGGAGCCTGCTTAGGATTCTCTGTCTCCCTCTCTCTCTCTCTGCCCCTCCCTACTCATTCTGTCTTTCAAAAATGACTAAACATGGGGTGCCTGAGTGGCTCAGTCGGTTAAGCGTCCAACTTCGGCTCAGGTCATGATCTCATGGTTCATGAGTTCAAACCCCACGTTGGGCTCTTTGCTGACATCTTGGAGCCTGGGGCCTGTTTCAGATTCTGTCTCTCTCTCTCTCTCTCTCTCTCTCTCTCTCTGCCCCTCCCCCACTCACACTATCTCTCTCTCTCTCTCTCTCTCTTTCTCTCTCTCAAAAGTAAACAACCAAAAAAAAAAAAAAAAAAGAATAAACACTAAAAAACAATCTTACCCCTTCTTCCAGCCTGTAATGCCCCCAATTTCGAATCCAAGAGACCACCAAGGAGCCGATACCGATGCAAACGCACGAGGGTTTATTTGCAAGCTCGAGCTTGGGCCCAAGTATACCCGACACAACGGAGCAGGGACTTGGACCCCTAGGTTAAGAGGCGTAGCAGTTTTATAGGGGCCAGTGGCCAATGAGATTGTAACACACACAGAAAGTTGCATAGTCATGTCAGTCCACACGCAGGTAGCCAATTGAATTACAATTTACCCTATAGTAACTGTATGAACTAACCTATCACTCTGGTCAGAATTGGCGCGCAAGTTTGGAGGGCAAAAGGCGGGGTTTAAGAATTGGCGTGCAAGTTTGGCGGGCAAAAGGCGGGGTTTACATTCCATGGCGGTTAGGGGTTCCGTATTCCTATATGAGCCAGTTTCCAATAAGGGTGTGCTCAGCGGCTTGACTAGGGTGGGGGTTATACATGACATGGTGGGTGTAGCACAAAATGGAGTCAGTCTTGCTCTGCTTGTCCAGGGGGTAGGGGATTTTTGTGAAATTCCTTGGGTCCCACAAGCCGCTCACAGTACCCGAGTAGCTCAGGCCCACGACTGAAAGGTAGCTTCCCACACAACACAACCTCATCATTCACAACCACACTTAAATGAAGCTACTCAATCTTCAGCTGTTTAACAATACACATGCTCTTCTGAAGTTAGAAAAAATGTAATAAATACTACTTTTTACTAATCAGTAAGTGATGATGATGCCCTATTAACACGTGGCCTACACGCTTTGCGTCTGTTTCTATGCTGTCTAAAACAAAGATCTCTAAATTCATCCTATTTCTGATGCATTTCACAATATGTTACAAACATCAGAAGACTTTACCCTTAAACAGTTCAGCCTGCATATCATCAACTAGACTCAACATTGGTGTAGTGTGGTTTTGTGTGTGTGTGTGTGTGTGTGTGTGTGTGTGTGTGCGTGTGTGTGTTTTAATTATACACAGTGAAATGTTTTGACACGAGTCTTGACAAACACCTATGATACCTCCTCGGTTAGCCACGATCGTGATGTACAATTTTCTATCTGCCAGTCAGGTAAAGTCTGCTTTGTCAGGGGCTGCAGCTGAGATAGCAAGAGAAAATCCCATCAGACTCAACATTAGTGACAAGTGGATACTTGATTTTGATCAAACCAAAGATGCGTTGTAGGAATAGAATACACAGGAAAATGCCACTTTCCAAAGCATCAAAAATGGTTCCATGTGCCAGCTGGGACCAGGGCAGGTGAGAGGCATGAAAAACTCACAGGATTAAAATCCAAACAGAATTCGTAGAGACCATAAACTCTGAAAAGGGTCTGAATTAAATAGTCTGGGTACTCTACTGGCTATCTATCTCTATGATCACCTTTTCTTCTTTCTTAGCACCTCCAGTCCCTCAACCATGGGTTACTTCCTATACCTCTGACTCTTGCTACAGGTGGCATGCAAAGGTGTGGTTAGGAAGTCATGGATGGGGCGCCTGGGTGACTCAGTTAGCTAAGTATCTGACTTCGGCCTAGGTCATGATCTCAACGTTCCCAAGTTCCAGCCCCGTGTCAGGCTCTGTGCTGACAGTTCAGGCCTGGAGGCTGCTCCAGATTCTGTGTCTCCCTCTGTGTCTCCACTCCTTCCCCATTCACATTCTGTCTCTCTTTCTCAAAAAATAAATAAACTCTTAAAAAAAAAGGAGGAGGAGGAGAAGAAGAAGAAGTCATGGAAAATACCCATGGGATAATTGGCTTAAGATGCCACACCTAATCCATCGGGTCACGTGAGGAAAAAATCTGTTAACAGAAGAAACGTAGTGTCTGGAAGGGAGAAGACCAAGGGTCAAAAAAACGTAAGTGTGGGTCTCCAGCCCTGTCCAGGGGAGAGTGTGCTAACTCTAGCCAAGGCAAACATTCCAGTTGGATTTGCAGGCCTGCATCTAACCACCCTGAGTAACGTCAGCCACTAAGCCGCCGTCCCACTAATTCCCCTTGCCATGTTGCTCTGCCCTTTAAGGAGGCTTCTGAAGATATTTGTTGCTCAAGCCCACGGGAGAGAAAATGCAGTGACCATCTGCCCCAAGCGTCTGATCCGCTTGGCAGTTCCAGGTCTCGCGCTCCTGGTTTGTTAGTAATCTAGCAGTGGGCTAGCAGGATCTGGGCACACATGAGACCCTCAGATGTTTTAATCTCTGGATTTGCAATTCTGAGAGCCAAACTCTGAGCCCTGGTACTGTCATGCCATTTGGAAATCTTGCACAAGTGGCCGGCTGCGTTTCACGAGCTCACATTGCTATCTTGGCTCTCTCTCCCTTTAAGTGCCAAAGACAACAGGGAAACTAGTAAGCGATATATGTAATCTCTTTACCTAAGGAAATTCAAAGGTGGATTGTAATCACCCTCCTTCTTTCCCACTCTCCATACCTGGTCCCCCTTTTAATTTTTAATTTTTGTTGAAATCCAAGTTAGTTAACATACAGTGTAATAATGGTCTCAGGAGTAGAATTTAGTGATTCATGGCTTACATATGACACCCAGGGCTCATCCCAACAAGTGCCCTCCTGCAGGCCCATCACCCATTTAGCCCATCCCCCCACCCAACACTGATCCAGCAACCTTCAGTTTGTTTTCCGTATTTAAGGTTTTCTTATGGTTTGCCTTCCTGTTTTTACCTTATTTTTTCTTCCCTTCCCCTATGTCCATCTGTTTTGTTTCTTAAATTCCACATAGGAGTGAAATCATATATATGTCTTTCTCTGATGGACTTCTATGCTTAGAATAATACGTTCTAGTTCCATCCACATTGTTGCAAATGGTAAGATTTCATTCTTTTTGATTGCCAAGTACTATTCCATTGTATACATACACCATATCTTCTTTATCCATTCATCAGTCAATGGACATTTGACTCTTTCCATACTTTGGCTATTGTTGATAGTGCTGCTATAAACATTAGGGTGCATGTGCCCCTTCAAATCAGCATTTTTGTATCCTTTGGATAAAAACCTAGTAGTGCAATTGCCGGGTCATAAGCTAGTTCTGTTTTTAACTTTTTGAAGAACCTCCATACTTTTCTCCAGAGTGGCTGCACCAGTTTGCATTCCCACCAACAATGAAACAGGGTTCCTCTTTCTCCGCATCCTCGCCAACATCTCTTGTTTCCTGAGTTGTTAATTTTAGTCATTCTGACAGGTATGAGGTGGTGTCTCACTGTGGTTTTGGTTTGTATTTCCCTGATGATGAGTGATGTTGAGATCTTTTCATGTATCTGTTAGCCATCTGGATGTCTTCTTTGGAAAAATGTTCATGTCTTTTGCCCATTTCTTCACTGGATTATTTGTTTTGTGAGTGTTGAGTTTGGTAAGTTCTTTATAGATTTTGGATGCTAACCCTTTATCCAATATGTCATTTGTAAATGTCTTCTCCCATTCTGTCGGTTGCCTTTTAATTTTGCTGATTGTTTCCTTTGCAGTGCAGAAGCTTCTTATCTTGATGAGGTCCCAATAGTTCATTTTTGCTTTTGTTTCCCTTGCCTCCAGAGACATGTCTAGTAAGACATTACTGTGGCCAAGATAAAAGAAGTCGTTGCCTGCTTTCTCCTCTAGGATTTTGATGGTTTTCTGTCTGACGTTTAGGTCTTTCATCCATTTGGGTTTATATTTGCGTACAGTGTAAGAAAGTGGTTCAGGTTCATTCTTCTGCATGTCGCTGTCCAGTTTTCCCAACACAATTTGCTGAAGAGACTGTCTTTATTCCATTGGATATCCTTTCCTGCTTTGTCAAGATTAGTTGGCCATACGTTTGTGGGTCATTTCTGGGTTCTCTGTTCTGTTCCACTGATCTATGTGTCTGTTTTCGTGACAGTACCATACTGTCTTATTATTTACAACTTTGCAACACAGCTTGGAGTCTGGCATTGTGATGCCTCCACCTTTGGTTTTCTCCTTCTACATTACTTTGGCTATTCAGGGCCTTTTCTGGTTCCATACAAATTTTAGAATTGTTTGTTCTAGCTCTGTGAAGAATGCTGGTGTTGTGTTTTTTTTTTTTTTTAAGTTTTTTTTTAATGTTTATTTATTTTTGGGACAGAGAGAGACAGAGCATGAACAGGGGAGGGGCAGGGAGAGAAGGAGACACAGAATCGGAAACAGGCTCCAGCCTCTGAGCCATCAGCCCAGAGCCCGACGCGGGGCTCGAACTCACGGACCGCGAGATCGTGACCTGGCTGAAGTCGGACGCTTAACCGACTGCGCCACCCAGGCGCCCCTAGACCTTTCAAAAATATTTGTCCTTCCAATCTATGAGCATGGGATGTTTTTCCATTTCTTTGTGTCTTCTTCAATTTCTTTCATAAGCGTTCTATAGTTTTCAGCGTACAGATATTTTACCTCTTTGGTTAGGTTTATTCCCAGGTATTCTATGGTTTTTTGGTGCAATTGTAAGTGGTATCAATTCCTTGATTTCTCTTTCTGCTGCTTCGTTATTGGTACGTAGAAATGCAACCGATTTCTGTATGTTGATTTTATATCCTGCGACTTTGCTGAATTCATGTATCAGTCCTAGCAGTTTTTGGTGGAGTCTTTCAGGTTTTCCACGTCAAGTATGATGCCATCTGCGAAGAGTGAAAGTTTGACTTCTTCCTTGACGATTTAGATGCCTTTTATTTCTTTTTGTTATCTGATTGCTGAGGCTAATGGTGGTAAGAGTGGACATCCTTGTCGTGTTCCTGACCATAGGGGGAAGCTCTCAGTTTTTCCTCATTGAGAATGATAATAGCTGTGGGTCTTTCATATATGGCTTTTATGATCTTGAGGTATGTTCTTTCTATCGCTATTTTCTTAAGGGTTTTTATCAAGAAAGGATGCTGTATTTTGTCAAATGCTTTTCTGCATCTATTAAGAGGGTCATGTGGTTCTTATCCTTTCTTTTATTAATGTGATGTATCATGTTGATCGATTCGCAGATATTGGACCACCCCTGCAGCCCAGGAATAAGTCCCACTTGATCATGGTGAATAATTCTTTTAATGTATTGTTGGATTTGATTTGCGAGTATCTTGTTGAGAATTTTTGCATCCATGTTCATCAGGGAAAGTCACACCTGGTCCCTCTGACCCTTTTACTCTTTCCTGTCCCACCCCAGCACAAATGTGCCTCCAGCGTCCTAATTCCAGGCCAGTTAGTCCTCCGCAGTTTCCCCCAGAGGCCTCTAAATTGCTGGAGGGGTCCCCTCAGCCTTTCAGGTCCCCATACGCTAAAGGACTCTCACTCCTTCCCAGCATACCTTGCACAATACAAATAAAAATTTCCCCCCAAAAAAGATTGTGAAAATTTCAAATACAAAGAACAATTGAATGAATTATACAATAAGCACTCATATACTCACCACTTAGATTCTACAATTGTTAACATTTGTGTGTATTTGCCCTATCCCCTTATCACACATCTATCCCCTCCATCAATGAATCCATTCTATTTTTGGTGCAATTCAGAGTAAGTTGCAAATAGCAGGACACTCCATTCCTCGACACTGGCGTGCTTATGATCAACTACACTCTATTTGTTTAGCTGTTTTAAAAAGCACTTTCCACCCTCTTTACTCTTGTTATCAAAAATAGTTCAACTTTTCTTGCATGCTCAGTGTTGTGTTTTTTAATCATACACTGTGTGCTCACTTCAGTAGCATATGTACTAAAACTAAACCAATACAGAGAATAGCATGGCCTCTGCACAAGGATCACATGCAAATTTGAGAAGTGTTCCCTAGATTTTTTTTTATTATTATTATTACATACTGGGGCACCTGGGTGGCTCAGTCAGTTAAGTGTCCAACTTCGGCTCAGGTCATGATCTCACAGTTCACGAATCCAAGCCCCACGTCGGGCTCTGTGCTGACAGCTCAGAGCCTGGAGCCTGCTTTGGATTCTGTGCCTCCCTCTCTCTCTCTCTCTGCCCCTCTCCTGCTTCCACTCTGTCTCTCAAAAAATAAATAAGTGTTAAAAAAATGTTTTTATGTTTTTTTAATTTTTTTTTAATTTTTTTTTTCAACCTTTATTTATTTTTGGAACAGAGAGAGACAGAGCATGAACGGGGGAGGGGCAGAGAGAGAGGGTGACACAGAATCGGAAACAGGCTCCAGGCTCCGAGCCATCAGCCCAGAGCCTGACGTGGGGCTCGAACTCACGGACCGCGAGATCGTGACCTGGCTGACGTCGGACGCTTAACCGACTGCGCCACCCAGGCGCCCCCAAAAAATATTTTTAAATAAAAATAAAAAATAAATGTTTAAAAAAAAGTAAAAAATAAAACATTTCTATTGTCCCAAAATAAAACTCCATATGCATAAAGTAGTAACTCCGTATTCTCCCCTTTCTCTTCGCCTGGTTGCCTTCAATCTAGCTGGCTGTATGGATTTGCCTACTGTGAACACTGCATAGAAACAGAATCATACAATAGTGGCCTTTAGTGCTTGGCTTCTTTCAATTAGCATAATGTTTTCCAGGATAATCCACTTGGTAGCATGTATCTGTACTTCCTTTTAAGGCAGTCATATTCCATTGTATGTATATCCCACACTTTGTCTCTCCATTTTTCCACTGATGAGGATTTGCATTGTTTTCACCTTTTGGCTCTTGTGAATAGCGTTGCCTGTCCCATTATTCTTGAGTGTTTGCTCTACAGCAGCAATTAACAAGCATTTTGGTTTCAGGGTCCCTTTACATCCCTAAAAAGTATTGGAGATCCCCAAAGAGTTTTTATGGAGGAGATAGAGAAGTATGCAGATTTATGAAATTAAACTGAAAAATTTTTAAAGATTTAAATATTTTTATGTTAACATAAACAACATGTTTTTATGAAAAATATATTTTAAAAAATCAGTGAGAAGAGAGGCATTGTTTTCTGTTTTTGCAAACCTCTTTAATGCCTGGCTTAATAAAAGACAGATGGATACTCATACTGACTTTGACATTCAATCTGTTGTGATAGGCTGTTTGGGTTGGCATATATGAAGAAAATGCAACCTTACTGACATATGTTGTTGGAAAAACGAGGACCTCGCGGGCCTCCCGAATGGTTTTGGAGATTCCCCCAAAGTCTTTCCATCACCCACTTTAAGGACTGCTGCTCTAAGGATTTCAATATATATCCTTAACTATTCAGAGTCCACCTAGAGTGAATATTTATTCTACTTCATAAAAACTTTACAACCATATAGGTCCACTACCACGCCCCCTCCTTTATGTTATAACCATATGTGTGACATACATACACAACAAAAAGGACAGGTGCAAGGGGCACTTGGGTGGTTCTGTTCGTTAAACATCTGACTTTGGCTCAGGTCATGATCTCACGGGTTTGTGGGTTCAAGTCCCATGTCGGGCTCTGTGCTGACAGCTCGGGGCCTGAAGCCTGCTTTAGATTCTGTGTCTCCCTCTCTCTCTCTCTCTCTCTCTCTCTCTCTCTCTCTCTGCCCCTTCCCCACTTGCTCTCTGTCTCCCTCTCAAAAAGAAATAAACATTAAAAAAAAAAAAAAAAAAGGAGGGGCGCCTGGGTGGCTCAGTCGGTTGAGCGTCCGACTTCGGCTCAGGTCATGATCTCACACAGTTCGTGGGTTTGAGCCCCGCGTCGGGCTCTGTGCTGACAGCTCAGAGCCTGGAGCCTGTTTCAGATTCTGTGTCTCCCTCTCTCTCTGCCCCTCCCCTGTTCACGCTCTGTCTCTGTCTCAAGAATAAATAAACATTAGAAAACATTAAAAAAAAAAAAAAGGAAAGGAGCAATAAACAGAATGATACAATTACAAAATTATTTTGCTTTAGACAGATGTTTTTTAAATAAATTGAGGAAAAAAGATAGCCTTTTATAGAGAATAAATGAAATAGAGATGATAGAATGTGAATATCACCATGTTGCACTCTCCAATGAATTAACAGGTAGAGACAGTATGTATATGTGGCTGCTAAGATCATAGAAAGATAACCAGACATCAACATGCCCTCTGGTGAAAGAGCACCCTCTACCATGTAGACTCTCGCCAAAGGGATTCGAACCTGTACCTGATTAAGTTTCTAGATCCAGGTGCTAATTTGATTGAAATAAGAGAGGGCAGAAGAACATGTTGAATGTGAGTTGAACGTTGAATATGAAGTCAGCAAAAACAGACTGTGAAAAAGTCCACACACTGTAAGGAAAAGAAGGAAATTAAGAGGGAATCCACAGATCAAAAGACTTAAAATGCATTTTCAGTAAGGTTTTTAGAATACATCTAAAGGGACACCTGGAAGGCTCAGTTGGCTAAGCCTACGACTCTTGTTTTCGCTTCAGTTCATGATCTCAGTCATGATCCCATGGTTCCTGAGCTCAAGCGCTCTGCACTGACAGTGCACTGACAAGGGATTCTGTCTCTCTCCCCCTCTCCCCAGCTAGCTCGCTCGCTCTCTGTCTCTCTGTCTCGATAAAATACATCTAAGGATGTATATTTGGGTGATAAAACTATAAAGACACCCAAATTTGTGATAACTATTAAAGTCAGGGTAGGGGCGCCTGGGTGGTGCAGTCGGTTAAGCGTCGGACTTCAGCCAGGTCACGATCTCGCGGTCCGTGAGTTCGAGCCCTGCGTCAGGCTCTGGGCTGACAGCTCAGAGCCTGGAGCCCGTTTCAGATTCTGTGTCTCCCTCTCTCTCTGCCCCTCCCCCGTTCATGCTCTGTCTCTCTCTGTTCCAAAAATAAATAAACGTTGAAAAAAAAAATTAAAAAAAAAAAAATAAAGTCAGGGTAGTGGCCAGCTTTGGAAGGAGGAAGATGGCTGGGTAGGTCCAGGTAGAGTGCCTGGGATCGATGCAAAGTTCTATTTTGCAATCAGGGTGGTGGATACAAAGATGTCTGCCTTCTAATAATAATTAAGCTATTCATTTGGTTTGGTTGACTTTTCTAAGTCTGTGTTTTATTATGTGATTTAGAAAGAAAAAAAAAAGATTAAAAACAAAACAAACCTCTTACACAGGAGTTGGCCATTTTTTTTCCCAAAGGGCCAGATAGAAAGTATTTCAGATTTTCCTGGCCAAGAGGCAAGTCGAGAATATTACGTTCGTACTTATAACCATTTAAAATGGGACAATTAAAAAAAAAATGCCTAAAGACAAACCCAGGCATTGCAACACTGAGGGTCCACTAAATCGCTGAATTCTGGATCCCAGAAGGCTCCCATCCCTGGAGTCCCAGATCCTGCGTCCCCATGCCCTTTCCCGGCTCCCGTGGGCGCCGCCCCCCTCCCATCCCCCCACCGCTGGTCCCCTCAACCTCCGCGTCTCTTAGCAACAGGCAGACGCAGCAGTCACTCTCAGGTGGACGCAGGCTGAAGAGCATGGGAGCGAGCACGCATGCGCAGAGGGAGCTCCGGGCTCCACCAAGCTGCTCCGGGAGGAAGGGGAGAGCCTAGAAGCACCCAAGCCCTAGGACCCCGCCCCAAGCAAAAGTCTGCGTCCCAACTCTTCCCACAAGTCCTCTCCCACACTCTTGTCGCTCAAAGTATGGTCTGGTAGGCAAGGGGCAGCAACAGCATCACCTAGGAGCCTGCTAGAAAGAAAGAACTGCGAGCTTACCCAGACCTACTAAGTCTGTGTCTGCAGTTTTAACAAGATCCCGGTAAATCCCTATGCATATAGACATTTGACAAGCGTTGCTTTCACAATCCAGACAGGGCAAAGCCGTAAACAAATACATCAAACTGGGAATACCTCTTACAGGTTGAACTTTTAACCTCGACACTAAAAGATGGCTTTTATGATGAGGAAGTTCCCAAAGCTGACTTCCCTATGCTCAGTAAGGGTAAAAAATTCCCTTGTGTCTCCTCTGACCATCAGTCCAGGACAGAATGCATCACTGACCTCAGGTTCCTGCTCTCAAAGCCAAGGGGGAAATCAGGAGGAACAATTTCCATTCCCAGAGTAAGGGCAGGCGTTCCTTCTCATGAACAAGGTGAAAAGAGAACGCTCAAAGAATGGGTGCCTTGGGCCTGCCAAGATAAGTAAGTCAAACAACACCAGGGCAATCCCAAACCCAGGGAAGGCAGCACCCAAACCCAGCTGAACAGCTCCTAGTAAACAGACTCAGTTTACATTTTATTTTTTATTTATTGACTTATTTATTGTTAAACTTGTTAATGTTTAGAGACAGAGCGTGAGCCGGGGAAGGGCAGAGAGGGAGGGAGACACAGAATCCAAAGCAGGCTCCAGGCTCTGAACTGTCAGCACAGAGCCTGACGCGGGTTCGAACCCACGAGCTGTGAGATCATGACTTGAACCAAAGTCATACACTTAATCGACTGAGCCACCCAGGCGCCCCTCAGTTTGCATTTTAAACCCCAAAATGAAATTCTTACAAATACTAAGATGGATGATGAGTACTCCTGAGAGAAGTTCCCAGGTCAGTAACTTCTCAGTCTGGTGAGTTCTCCCCAGATATATCTGTCTTGGGAAACTGCAGACCTTAAGTTTCACTTCCTCATCAGAGGACAGTGGCAAATCAGAACAGACACATCACAATCCTAAAAGAACCACTTTGCTTCACGGGGGGGGGGGGGGGGGGGGGACGACAGATTTACCAGAGAATACCACACTTAAACAAAAGAAAATGACCATTTTTTAATAGCAGGGACAAAACAGCAAGATAGAGGAAAAACCCTTCCTCCAACAGAAAACAACTCAAAAAAATGCATTTCTAAAACTCCATGATACATGCTATAACATAGATGAAACTTGTCAACATTATGCTAAGTGAAGTTACAAAAGATCATGTATTGTGTGATTCCATTTACATGAAATGTTCAGAATCGGCAAATCTACAGACAGAAAACAGATTAGTAGTTGCCTACCGCTGACGGGAGTGGTTAATAGCTAAAGGGCATGAGGTTTCTTTTGGAGGTGATGAAAATGTTCTGAAAGTAATTATGATTCACAGACGATGATTCTGTGAATGTACTGAAAGCCACTGACTTGTACACTTTAAATGGGTGAACTGTAGGGTATATGAATTATATTTCAATAAAGCTGTTTGAAAAACATAATCCATGGCTCCACACTAGATCCACATTAGTCTAAAAACATGGAGTTCCTACTATAATACAAAAACTTTCTGAGAAAAATCTGAAAATGAAAGAAAGTTGTTGACGTCAGTACTGGTTAGAGGCCCCAGCTAGATTTCTCTAGCAAAACACTCCCATCTCAGTTTGGGGAAGAATTTCACAGTCTTGTCTCAAGATCATCAATCTCACAGAAATCCCCATCTGGCTTTGGGTTCCTGTTCCAAAAACACTGGAAAAACCAAAACAGGCAAAACACACTTTCAAAACAACACTTTTAATTTACGTGGGCAAGAGGAGAAACAGAGGATCATGGGATAGATGCTATGCTCTGTCAGAATACAAAGTTGAGAATTCACCATTGCTATGGAAACTCGAGTCCAAAAAGACTACACGTTTCCCAAGGAAACCATTTTTCAAAAGTCCCTAAATAACATAACTCATAAAGAATGACCAAAAGAGCCCATGTGGATGGCTGAGGCCTAGTAGGTGGCCACACTGATTTCAGCTCTGCTGCTCCGCTTTAACCTTCATGAGTTCTCTTCTTCACCTGTTTAATTTCCCAGGCCAAGAGCGGAGGTTATCATGAGAAGCCCCATGAGGGCCCTGGCTGTACCCACAAGGGCCTGTGTTGGCATCATGGTCACAGCTGTCACCACGGAGAAAAAGACAGAAGCGGGAGGTGGAACAGGTACCTCTCTTACCCTAATGCAAAGCACACAAAACCCTAGGGCTTTGGGAAACTTAGAGAGAGAGAAATCTCTGCAGCTATTGGTCAACAGCTTCATCCTGCCCTGACAACCTGGATTCCCTCTAATCCCCAGGCAAATTAAAAGACCAAATGTTATTTAGCAATTAATAAGGAAACAGATGCTATTTGCTCCTGTTCCAAGGGGCCTGCTTCAATCCCTAAGAACAAAACAGTCATTTCCAATGCCAAGGGCAAAGGGCATTGGCAAGTGCCTAGAACAGTGCCTGGCACATAGTTAATATTCAATATGTTTATGGAATGCTTCTTGAATGGATGCTAATATTACCTCCCTTGGCATTCTGCCTTCTTCCCTCAGCCTGGAAACACACACACACACACACACACACACGTGTGTGCGCGCGCACACACACGACGTTGAATCCAAGCCTGTTCACTGCAACTCCAGTTGTAACCTTGCAAAATTAACTAATAAACATGACAATTACTACTATGATATAGATTTCTGGAGAGCACGGATTTGTATTAAAGGATTTTGTTGTGACTAATATACCTTAAGAGCCTAAAACAATGCCTGGCACTAGTAGCTTCTAAATGAATATTTGTGTAATGACGAACGAATTAAGGGCCTACTATGTGCCAGGCAGCTGTGCTAGCTAGGCCTACTGCTGACGTCCCCTTCCCAATCACTTCTACCCAAGCGGCAGAGGCTGCCTTGAGTCCTCCTACCGCCAGGGGCCGCTGTACAAAGAGCGCGGCTTCCTTTCCACGCCACCTTCTATCCCCGCGGTGCCCCTTGACCCCGTGAAGTTACTGCCCCGAGTTAAGATGGCGGCGTCGATGGCAGCTGCAGCTCGGCGACTGCGGCGGGCCTTTCGAAGGTCGCCTCTGTGGGGGGGCCTCAGCCGTCGGCCCTTCTCATCCGAGCCCCCTCCAGCCTCGGCCACGGCCGTTCGGGACGCCTTCCTGAGCTTCTTTCGGGACCGCCACGGCCACCGACTGGTGCCGTCCGCCTCCGTGCGGCCCCGCGGCGACCCCAGTTTGCTTTTCGTCAATGCGGGCATGAACCAGGTGGGGGCTGAGCCACCCTGAGCGGGGGCGGAGTTTGTGATTTTTTTCCGGGGAGAAAGGCGCTGCGGGATTGGGCAAAAGAAGCGAGGGGCGGAGCTCTTGGCTTTGGAGGAAAGGGCCGTTTGTTGTTAGGCTAAGTCGTGGGGGGCACAAGTTAGGCTAAGTCGTGGAGGGCCCGACCTCGGAGCTTGGGTTGGGATTTAGTTTTAGGTCCGAGAATGGAGAGTGTGGAGTTCTCTGGGGGCACACTGGTGGGGGCAGTCTGGCTTCATTTATTCATGCTGTAAATAAAGGTAACTAATTCGTTAAATAAACGTTTGTTGAGCACATTTTATGTGCTAGACTGTATTCTCTAAGCTTTTGACTTTGAGCACCACTTACCCTCTCTAGATTTGTCTTCACCTGTAAAATGAGCAGGGAGGGGGGAATCGGTTAACCGTAGAGACCTTTTTTTTTAAGTTTATTTTTATTTTGAGAGAGATAGAGCAAGTGGGGAGGGGCAGAGAGAGAGGGAGACAGAATCCCAAGCAGGCTTGGGGCGCCTGGGTGGCTCAGTCGGTTAAGTGGCCGACTTCGGCTCAGGTCATGATCTCGCAGCCCCTCGTCGGGCTCTGTGCTGACAGCTCAGAGCCTGGAGCCTGCTTCACATTCTGTGTCTCCTTCTCTCTCTGCCCCTTCCCTGCTCATGCTGTGTCTCTCTGTCTCAAAAATAAATAAACATTAAAAAAAAAAAAAGAAAAAAAAAAAAAAAGAATCCCAAGCAGGCTCCATGCTGTCAGCGCAGAGGCTGATGCAGGGCTTGAACTCACAAACCTTGAGATCATGACCTGAGCTAAAATCAAGAGTTAGATGGGGCGCCTGGGTGGCGCAGTCGGTTAAGCGTCCGACTTCAGCTCAGGTCACGATCTCGCGGTCCATGAGTTCGAGCCCCACGTCAGGCTCTGGGCTGATGGCTCAGAGCCTGGAGCCTGCCTCCGATTCTGTGTCTCCCTCTCTCTCTGCCCCTCCCCCGTTCATGCTCTGTCTCTCTCTGTCCCCAAAATAAATAAACATTGAAAAAAAAAATTAAAAAAAAAAAAGTTAGAAGCTTAGCCGACTGAGCCACCCAAGCACCCCAAACGTAGAGGCTATTAAATGCTGAGTTTGTGAGGCATGCCCAGTGCCCTGTGGTCTTGGTTTTATACTGAAGTTATTGGGTGTGGTTTAAAGAAGCTGACATGAAGGATGAAGCCATTCAGTGCCCTGTTTCCCGTCACCAACATAGTCCTCCTTCTTTTATGTTGCCTAATTTACTAGCAGAGTATCTCTGTTTCCTGATTTATTTACCTCTTGTCTGCTCCACACACATCAGAGATGGGTGCCTCCAGGCTTCCAGATTGCCCCTTAGCCAAGACCACACCGCACTCTCGGGGGCACAGTCAGCCTTCACTCTGAACACCCCACTCCCCACTTCTCCCGTCTACGGAGGGAGTGAGAACTGGGACCTTCGTGTGTTTCCAGTTCAAGCCAATCTTCCTGGGCACCGTGGATCCACGAAGCGAAATGGCAGGCTTCCGACGTGTGGCCAACAGCCAGAAATGTGTGAGGGCTGGAGGACGCCACAACGACCTGGAGGATGTGGGCCGAGACCTTTCCCATCACACCTTCTTTGAGATGCTTGGCAATTGGGCTTTTGGGGGTGAATATTTTAAGGTGAGTCTCCAGGAAGCCCTAGAGTTAGAAAAAAGGTCAGTGGTCAACCAAGGAGGGGCTCAAGAGGAGTCCTGTCTCCACTCCTAAGCCCTGCTTGGACAGGACTCATACTACACAGGAAGGCAAAGTGCTAGACGAACAAGTATGATGAGACTGTGTCTTACTTCCCTAATTGGATTGTAAGTGTGAGGGCCAGGACTGTGCCTCCTGCCTAATGGCTGGTTGGTAATTGTTGAATGAATAAATGGTCAGACAAATACTAAAATGCAGGAGTTAGAAATCATCCCAGGTTAGGGTGGAAAGACAACTTCATGGAGAGAGTGGGACTTGAAGGAAAGGATCTAAAGGAGGGGTGAAGTTTTCTGGACAGGAAAAAGACTCAAGCAGAAATGGTCATGGTTTGTTCGGGAAACAAGGAGGGCAGTGGAATTTTGTGTTAAGCTGAGGGCTGAACTCATGTGGCTTGATTGGTGCTCCAGCGGGGCCCTCTTCTCACCATTTTCCTCCTCCCACCCCATGTGGGTTTCCCCTGCAGGAGGAGGCTTGCCGCATGGCCTGGGAACTGCTGACTCAGGTCTACGGGATCCCTGAAGACAGGCTCTGGGTCTCCTACTTCGGTGGTGACCCCAAGGCAGGGCTGGACCCAGACCTAGAGAGCAGGGACATCTGGCTCAGCTTAGGGTAAGTCTGCCTCTGCCCCTTGTGTCCACTTCCAGAGGGCAGGAGGACTGGCAAATGGAGAGTACCAGCATCAGTCATCAGAGTCTTAGCATCTGCTCCCAGAACAGATTGGGGTCAGCCCTGTTTCTCCTCTTGCTGAGCTTGGTGGAGAGGCTCTCATGGCAGACAGGGTTCTGGCTTCCAGGTTTGTCTGTCTCCCTACCACCCGCCTGGCTTTCTTGTCAGGGTGTGTGCCAGTCATGTGCTTTCCTTTGGACCACAAGAGAACTTCTGGGAAATGGGGAACACCGGCCCCTGTGGGCCCTGCACGGAGATCCACTATGACCTGGCTGGGAGAGGGGGAGCCCCCCAGCTGGTGGAGCTGTGGAATCTGGTCTTCATTCAACACAACAGGTAATGGGGTGCTGAAGCAGAAGGAAAATCCCTGGCCAGAAGTGGGCAAGGTGGCATTCAGGAGACTTTGATCCATTTCTTATAAAAAAAAAAAAAAAACCCACCTAAATGGTGTTTACTGTGTGCCAGGTACATTTCTAAACACTTTTCAGGTAATAACTGATATAACCCTAGTCTTTGCTCGTGACACTTTCAACTAGTCACTGCTGTCCGCCGGCTTCTGTTCTCTCATCACTGGATGGCACGGAGCCTGGTGGTCTCTAAGATTTTCTCCCAGCCTTGACATGTCTCTTTCTCGGGGCAAAGAATTCTGTCCCAGAAAGGGGATGTGTGGGTCCAGGCAAGGGCCCAAGCAGGGGTGAGGGTGGAGATCACCCTTTATGAGAAAGTACAGGACCCAAGGCCATCACTGTCTGCCTTTGTGGGAGGGATGGATACTGCCTTCTGGTTCCTCCCACTGTCAGCCCCTCCTCGTTCCTCCGCTGCACTTGGGCATCTGCCTCACCCCAGTAATCCCATGTGGGGCCTCACCTTGCACACCTTCCCTGGCCAGAGAGGCAGATGGAAGCCTGCAGCCCCTGCCCCAGCGGCACGTGGACACGGGAATGGGCCTGGAAAGGCTGGTGGCCGTGCTGCAAGGCACGCGCTCCACTTACGACACTGATCTCTTCTCCCCGCTGCTTGACGCCATTCAGCAGGTGAGCCGGCCCCTTCCCTTCCAGAAGCTGGCGCTTTGTTGAGAACTCCGAGTATTCCTGTATGTGGAAACCTTGCCCAGCCAAGGATAGCAGGGTCAAACATGAGGCTGGGATTTGTATTTATTACCTGATACTGCTCCCAAATCCTTCCTTCCTTCGCATCTTCAAAAAATAGGTGTTTAGTGCCTACTTTGTGTGTAGTCCCTTGTGCTTAGTAGAAGAGATTACATTGTAGCCTAAGAGATAAATAAGTAAGTGTATTAAAGAACAAGACGGCAGATTTGAACCAGATTGCAGATTGTGACCCGGTAGTAACCATGGATGATAGTAACTGTGGTGGGGGTAGGGGGGGCGGTGGAGAGGAATCTGCAATGAAGTGTTTGGGGAAGGCTCACCAAGGAGGTGATCTCTGAGCTGGGACCTGAAAGAGGAGGAGCCAGCCAAAGAAGCTCATTCCAGGCCGAGGGGATGGCAGGTACCAAGGCCCTGAGGCAGGAAAGGAACACAAAGGTGGCCTAGAGCTAGCCAGAGTAGAATCACCTGGGATGTAGCTGGAGGATGTGTGACTGCGCTTTTGTTGTGTAACAAAGCGCCTAATACTTTGTAGTTTAAAATAACAACCATTCATTTAGCATATGAGTCTGTGAGCTAGCAATGGTGGCTGGGCTCTGTTGGGTCAACCTTTTGGTCTTCTGTGAGTTCGTTCATAACACCTATAGATAGCTGCTAGGCAGCTGTAGTTCGAGGACGGACTGGCTGGCTGGCTGTTTGGGGCAACGGGGGTGACCAGGCTGTGTGTCTGTCAAGCAGCAGGCTAGCTTAGGGTTGTTCCCATCCCAAGGCAGCAAGGTTCCAAGAAGGAGAACAGAAGCACACCAGGTCTCTTGAGGCTTAGGCTCAGGACAGTGTCCTTTCCACCTCATTCTGTTGGCCAAAGCAAGTCGCAAGGCTAGCCTAGGTTCAAGGGATAGAGAAATAGATTCTATCCTTGGATGGGAAGCAGCTGTGGTCTCGTTGTAAAGTGGCAAGCACACTGAAGAGGGAAGGATTGTGGCCATTTTTGCAAACAGTCTACCATAGAAAGGAAGGCAGAAGTCCAACCTTCTGGGCCCTTGAAGTCCAAAGTGGGGCTCTTATTACGCTAAGTGTAGTGAAAAGCGTTCTGCGTGGGGGAGGGGCATGATCTGACTGACACTTTTAAAGGCCCCTCTTGTTGCCGCGTGAAGGATGAGCTGGAGGGAGACCTAGGAGAAGCTAAGAAGCCAATTGGGAGGCTGTTTCGTAGTAAAGGGAGGAGACAGGAGGGCATGGTTGAGGCTGGTAGCTGTGGAAGTGGAGAAAAGTAATTGATTTGAAAGATCTCACAAAGGCAGGACAGGAGCAAAAGTCCCCAGTGACAGACTGGATGAGGAAGGGAAATAAAAATCAAGGCTCGCTCTCTAGTTTTTGACTTGAGCAGTGTGGTGAATGGCAGGACTGTTAATCGAGAGGAGGAAGCTCAGGGAAGAGACAGGTTTAGAGCTGGATGAATCAGCCATCTGCTTTGGAGCACTTACACATAGGCACAGCTCACACCTCCCTCCCTGCCCCCCGTAAAGGCTGGAGAAGTGGGTGTGGGCAGTGGAGTCAGGCCGGTGCAAATCTCAGATCTGCTCCTGATGCGTTGTGTGGCCTCGTGCCACTTAGCTCCTCAGAGCCTCAGTTTCCTCTTTAAAGCGAGACTAGTAATACCTCCCAGAGCAGGATGTTTTGGATATTAGGCAACGCTTCGTTCGAGCACCCTCCCCGTTCTGATGGTAGAAATTCAGTAAATGATCACAGCTGTGATTGTTGTGAGTGCTGAATGTGGCCCTGGGAGGGCAGGGACTGACTCCCTTTTATGTTTGAACCTTCTCCAACCAGGTCATTCCAGATGTGATCAGCTTTAGGGGTGAGGGCAGATGCTCTAGAGATGATGAAGGGCACCCCACCTGGACCACATCAGGCAGGACCAGCAGCCATGTCTCCTTGTCTCTCGCTCTCCAGGGTTGCGGGGTGCCCCCTTACTTGGGTCGGGTAGGAGCAGCAGACGAGGGGCGCACAGACATGGCATACCGCGTTGTGGCTGATCACATCCGCACACTCAGCGTCTGCATCGCCGACGGTGTCTGCCCCGGAATGTCGGGTGCCCCGTGAGTCTGGCAGGGGCTACACAGAGAGGCAGGGGGTGTTGCAGGGGAGAGGTGGGTCAGGAGGAGTGAGGGAAGGGAGAGGGCTCTGAGATGAGAGCACCCACTCTGAACCTCGTCCTCCCCACTCTCCATACTGCTGACCAAGGGTTGCAGGCGGTTCTTATCTGGCTTCTGAACCCCTCTAGGTTGGTGCTTCGTCGGATCCTTCGTCGAGCTGTGCGGTTCTCTACAGAGGTGTTGCGGGCACCACCTGGCTTCCTAGGCAGCCTGGTGCCTGTAGTGGTGGAGACCCTGGTGAGGGCAGAACTTATTCTTCTGGGCTTCCCCAGGTGCTCAGGAAGCTTGCCACTGAGCCTAGATGGTGCCCTCAGCCTAGGCTCCCCACCCTAAATGGCCAGCCCCAGGTCTTGTCAGGCTGAGAAAGCCAAGACTGAATCCAAAAAGCAGGGAGCCCTCAGGAGGCCTCCCTGCCCTGGCTTCTGAGCCTCTGAGTTTGGGACCCCCTTCTGTCCATATTCCCTGTTTGAGTCTGCCATCCATCAGCCGGAGCTGAGCTTCCAAGGCAGGTGTCCTCAGGGAGGTCCAGGGTGGGGAGGTTGCCTTTCACACCTTCTTGGTCCTCTGCCTCCCCCAGGGAGATGCTTATCCAGAACTGCGGAAGCACTCAGCCCAGGTACTGGCTTTGGATGGGGAGGGAGGGGCCGAAAAGAGAGGGGTGGAGAGCGGCTCTCCCTTCCAGGAGGCCCAGCTCCAGTCCCGCCCTGCCCCCCTGTTCAGATAGTCAACCTGGTGTCAGAGGATGAGGCAGCCTTCCTGGCCTCCCTGCAGCGGGGTCGGCACATCATCGATCAGACCCTGAGGCGCCTGGGGCCTTCTGATTTGTTCCCTGGTGAGTGAGCGGCCTGGCCAAGGTATGAGGGGCTCACTCAGGTGAACCAAGGCAGGAAGAGGACAGAGCTCTGAGGCAGGCGTGTGCCTAGCATGCAGACCCTCCTCCCCATGTCCCTCTCCCTGCACTGTCTCCAACACCCACATCTCTCTGTGGCGGGACACCACCCTCCTTCTCCCCACTTCCCCTCTGTCCAGCTGGCCCTGCCACCAGTCTCTGCTTCCCAAGGCCGGCTTCATCCCGAGAATGAGCTTCCCTTCTCCTCTGAGATGACAGATGACAAGGAAGTCTCCTGGCCTACCCTCAGCTCTGGCCTTTGAGCCTAAAGCCTGATCCCTCTCCTGGACCTACCGGGTGTAGGGAGTGGACACTTGTGCTTGGTACCTGGTGGCTGCTGCGTGGTTGGAAAAGCCCTGGCCCTTATTTCTCCCTCACTTCTTCCCCTTCAGTCTATCCTGCCCTCCCCTCTGAACACCCTTTGTCTTCCTTCTTCAAAGCTGAAGTGGCCTGGTCCTTATCGCTGTCTGGGAACCTGGGGCTCCCCCTGGACCTGGTAGAGCTGATGCTGGAGGAGAAGGGGGTGCGGCTGGACTCTGCTGGGCTGGCGCGGCTGGCCCAGGAGGCGGCCCAGGTACACGCTGGGGCACCCCTGCGCAGGCTTCTGTTGGGACAGTCCCTTCCCCAGCCCTGAGTTCCTGGGGGAGGAGCTGCAGCTATTGAGGGAAACAGGAGACAGGGTCTGTCCCCTCACCTCAGGCCCCACCCACAGCCTGTAGAGGAGAACTCTAATACAGTGGACTGAACAGAACCAGGAATGGGGAGAGGCCAGCACAGCATCCTAGAGAGGGGAGCGGTGGGTGAAGGGGGCCTCATCCTGAGACCCTGCATGATGGGTGGTTCACCAGCCAGCCCAGGGTCTCTAGCAGCCAGCCAAGCCCCGAGGGCTTATTCCAGAGGGGCTGCAGAGTCCACACAGCTGTGTGGCAGGGGCAGGGCTCTGTGGAGGCTCAGGTCCCACTGCACTGTCCCTGTACCCCTTCCCTATGCATGCGCCCATCCTGCAGCACCAGTCCCGGCAGGCCGAGCCAGCTCAGGAGCGGGGACTGCAGCTGAATGTCCACGCACTGGGGGAGCTGCAGCGCCGAGGGGTGCCCCCAACTGACGACAGTCCCAAGTACAACTACTCTCTTCGACCCAGCGGGGGTTATGGTGAGAGGCTGGACTGAGGCTGGTGGCCACAAGCGTCCCTGGCGGTTTCTCGGAGGGACAGAGGGACATCTGTGAGGGTTGCTACCAGCCCTATACATTTCATGGCGGGCAGGGGTGGGGGGGGTGGGGGGGTGGGGGGGTGGGGAGGGTGGCGAGGGGGTTATAGCCACCAGGGGTCGCTGTGGCCCCTGAAAGTGCCCCTCCACCAGCTACATGCCCATTGGCTTCAAGTAAGGTACAGACCAACGGCCCAGGGCCCACACCCCTGCCCAGCACTGATAACCATTCTTCTTCCTGGCAGAGTTTGGCACCTGCGAGGCGCGGGTGCTCCAGCTGTATACAGAGGACGGGACAGCTGTGGCCTCTGTGGGGAAAGGCCAGCGTTGTGGCCTTCTCTTGGACAAAACCAACTTCTACGCTGAACAGGGGGGTCAGGCTTCAGACCGAGGCTATCTGGTGCGGGTGGGGCAGGAGGTGAGCCCCCATACACGCGCGCGCACACACACACACACACACACACACACACACACACAAGTTAATTTCTGCAGAAGGCAGACCCGACCTGGGAAGGGAGCCAAGGGGAGGGAAAAGCTACAACCAGTTGCTCCAGTGCCTTGGCCCCTGCCCTTCCCCAGGATGTACTGTTCCCAGTGCCCCGGGCCCAGGTCTGTGGAGGCTTCATCCTGCACGAGGCTGTGGCCCCTGAGGCCCTGGAGGTTGGGGACCAGGTGCAGCTACATGTAGATGAGGTAAGGCCCCAAGCCCTGATATTTAGAATATCCTGCAGCCTCTCGACTCTCCCTACCCCCCAGGATTCTGGGTGACAAAAGTGTTTCAGTCCTGGCGTCTAGGCTGCATGGAGAAGCACACGGCCACCCACCTGTTGAACTGGGCACTCCGGCAGATCCTGGGCCCCGGCACGGAGCAGCGAGGTTCCCATCTCAACCCCGAGCGGCTGCGCTTCGATGTGGCCACCCAGGTGAGGAAGACAGAAAGGCTTAAAAAGAGGTAGTTTGGTGGCTTGGGGGGTGAGGGGGGTGGTGGGAGGAGGAGTTTGGCCAGTCCAAGGAGCTAGGCTCCCTGTCGCTCAGTCACTGTGAGGCCATGAGGGACATCTTCATCTCGGCATCCTGCACCAGCGAGGGGTCAGGTTAGATAGCCTCTGAAGCCTCCGGCCACCCGGCTTCCTTGTTCCCGCTGTCACCCAAGACATTCTTGCTCAAGCAGAGCTGCCCTCCGTTCTCTGTCACCCTTCCTTCCTCGCACATCTAGCTCTGTCCTTGCACCTGCGTCTACCCCATCCTGTGTTTCTCTTCCGTTAGGCTGGCCCTTGTGGTGAGCTCCCTCGGTACAGAACAGCATTTTCTGTTACATCAATTTTTAGTGCCTGATGAGAGGCCTGCAATTTCCAACAGCTTTCTAAGGAAAAGAACTGTCTACTCCACAAAGGTTGATGGAGCGCCTGCTCGGTGCTAGCCACTGTTTGAGAACCTGAGGAGAGTCAGTGAACACGGACTGCTTCTTAC
This sequence comes from Prionailurus viverrinus, assembly GCF_022837055.1. Classification (NCBI taxonomy): domain Eukaryota; kingdom Metazoa; phylum Chordata; class Mammalia; order Carnivora; family Felidae; genus Prionailurus; species Prionailurus viverrinus. Next base: position 42,295,076 of record NC_062565.1, on the reverse strand, counting down.
TGCCTTGGTTACAGGCACGCAGCTGACTGCCTGTCGGTCTGTCCATTTCCCCCTACCCCACCAGGCTCCACTGACCCCAGAGCAGCTCCGGGCAGTGGAGGGCACGGTGCAGGAGGCGGTGGGGCAGGATGAGGCCGTGTACATGGAGGAGGTGGCCCTGGCACGCACCGCCGACGTCCCTGGCCTGCGCTCCCTGGATGAGGTGAGTTGGGGAGGCCCCTTGGTGAGACTGCCTGCCCCTCACGAGCTGGTGAACAGACTGATCCCCTCTCCTCCTCAGGTATACCCAGACCCTGTGCAGGTGGTGTCAGTGGGGGTGCCCGTGGCCGAGGCGCTGGACCTCTCCTCCCAGGCTGCGCTGCAGACCTCTGTGGAGCTGTGCTGTGGGACGTGAGTCACTCCTTTCGGCCTGCCCCAGCCCGGGGCCTAAGATCCTCACCCTTCTTTGGTCTTTGGAGCCACCAGCCCCCGGGTTGGAGTTTAGGTTGCTCCTTTCCGTCCCACCATGCCCCTTGACTTCCTTCTCCCTCCCTCTGCCTACAGGCACCTGCTGCGCACAGGGGCTATAGGGGACCTGGTCATCGTTGGGGAGCGCCAGCTCTCCAGGGGCACCACCCGCCTGCTAGCCGTCACCGGGGAGCAGGCCCAGCAGGTTGGCACGCCGGCAGGGTCCAGGAGGCCACCGGATTTGGACGGGGGCGGGGGGGGGGATGGAGGGAGCACACACAGCCGAAACTCTCAGGCCGGGGGATGCCCAGCATAGAACCAGTGTTTGTACGTGTGCGCTGCCAACAGCTGGCATCTGTTGTGATTATTTGGTGCCTTGACTGGGCCTGATTGTTCAGTATTTCTGTCTTGGCCCTGACTAGCAGTGGGTTGAGAGCCCCCCTGTCCTGGGGAGGTGACAGCAAGCCGAGCAGCCCTGAGCATCCCGTTCCCTCCTGGCAGGCCCGAGAGGTGGGCCAGTCTCTGGCCCAGGAGGTAGGAGCCGCGGCAGAACGGCTGAGTCGGGGCAGCCAGGATGTGGTGGAGGCTCAGCGACTATCCAAGGACATGGGACGACTCACTGATGTGAGGGTCACTGCTGCCGCGGAGCTGTTCCCCACTCTCTCCTGGCCCTCTTCCCCATGCCTCGGTCTCTCCCCCAATTCTTCTGGGACTCCTGCTGGCCTAGATATTTGTTGTTTGTCTGCAGGGTGGGATGTGGCGGGTGTGATCTCTTCCCTTGCTCGGCTGGCTCCTGGCTCCGAGACTGGGAGGGGCGCTGCTGATGTACTGTTTGTGGCCTTAGGCTGTGGACACTGCGGTGATGCCCCAGTGGCAGCGGCGGGAGCTTCAGGCCACACTGAAGGTGCTGCAGCGACGTGCCAACACTGCCATCCGGAAGCTAGAAATGGGGCAGGTGAGAGGAGGTTCGGCTGTACCCACGGGGGCAGGTACCCAGCACAGTTGGCGAGGGGCAGAGGCACTCCAGCATGCACACGGAGAAGCTTCGCGACCTGGCATGGGGCCTGACGCAGGGGATGGGGTGCAGCTCCTGTCTCTCCTGCCAGCTGGGTGCCATCACCAGGCCATTTCCCCCACTTCTTTCTCTGCCAAACCGTGTCTGTCCTTCAACTCCCAAGTCTGGCTCAGACTCGCCCTCTAGGAAGCTGACTGACTTGATTACGCCTTTCAGCCCCCAGTGCCACTTGACCGTGGATCTGCCTTCCTCCCGCCCCCTTTCGTCCATCTGTGCTCCAGCCTTAGTCCTTCACCTTCAGTGGCCTATTTGTAGGGGCCTGGAGCTGTGGTGAAAGGGACGAGGTGAGGGACGAGAGGAAGGACACAGGCCATTTGAGGCAGAGCCCCTGGTACCTCTCCTCCAAGCCAAAGACCTTTGCTGGCGGAGGGGATTTCTGGACGGGGGCTCGGTTCGGAAGTGGGGCCCGGCTGCCTTCCACCCTGATCCCCGTGCCGTCCTTCCTGCCCCGCAGGCTGCACAGAAAACCCAGGAGCTGCTGCGGCGGCATTCAGAGGGGCCCCTGATTGTGGACACAGTCTCCACTGAGTCCCTCTCCGTGAGTGTGGGGGCTGGGGGTGGCCCCAGGGTCTGGGGAGGGGAAAGTCCTGGCTGGGAGGTAGCTGGGAGTCCAGAGAGCTGTGGGCTCACTGTCTGCCCTTCCCTGCCCAGGTGCTGGTGAAGGTGGTACGGCAGCTGTGTGAGCGGGCGCCTCGCACGTCTGTGCTACTGCTCAGCCCCCAGCCGCTGGGGCACGTGCTGTGTGCCTGTCAGGTGGCCCAGGTGAGAGAAGGAGGAGAGCAGCCCCACCCACCCATCCTGGTCCAGCTCTCCAGTTGCACACCTTTGATTCCTCCAAGGCTGGCTAGAGGTGATCTAGGAGGACACCCCAGGACGGGGACAGGGCCGTCTCCTCCCTAACCACAGCCGCCCACCAGAGAAGGCACCGTGGGGGTCCCTAACTATGACCATCCAGGGCACACATCCCTTGCAAACAAGTAGCGGACATTCAGTAACCTCCACACACTTTCCCAGCCCGTGCTCTCCTGTCTCCTGACTAATCACTGTGATGCCACTCTCAAGGGATAGATGGAGTGAGCGCTGGTGGGGAGGGCTGCTCTGCATCACTGCCCCTTCTCTCTTGGTTCCCAGGGTACCACACCAGCCTTCACAGCAGAGGCCTGGGCACTGGCGGTATGCAGCCACATGGGGGGCAAGGCCTGGGGCTCTCAAGTGGTGGCTCAGGGCACCGGAACGACGGCTGACCTGGAAGCTGCCCTCAGGACAGCCCGAGCCTACGCCCTCAACCAGCTCTGAGCCGGGCTCGCCAGGGACTCACATAGACTGGACAGACTGCCGACGGGCCAGTGCCAGGAACCCTTGAAGGAGCCAGCAGAACCTCCCCGGAGGCTGAAGCAAAGGACTAAAGACTGGAGGCCAAGCAGCTGAGCCCTAGGGGGCTGCCTTGGGCCAGGCCCCGTGAGGACACGAGGAGTTGGGGTTCTGGAAGGCAGAAGTGGGCCCAGAGACACACCCCCACTGGATAAATGTGAAGCCATGGACTGTCTTGGCTGTGAGTGCTCATCAAGTATTTCACTGCAGCCAGGAAGTTCCAGAAGTTCTTCTGCTTAAAAAAGAACAGCTTTCCCCTCCCAGCAACCTGGTAAGGGTGCTCTATCACCCGGCTGATCCCTCACACTGGATCGAACAGTCACCCATCATCCAGATCAGAACCATCCTCCTCACCACGGGTGTTTAACAGGTTTTCCGTGCCAGCCTGGGCACCCACAAAGGCCTCGCTGGCCACCAAGATCCAGAACTGTCTTATGAAAGTCATTACAGCAGGGCACACCCTCTCTGGTGTCACTTGTGTCATTAACAGTGACTTCACATTTTAGCGAAGGCCCTGGTGATTTGTTGAGAAAATGCGCAGCAGGCCCTGGTCGGTTGCTGAGAATGTGGTGAGAGCCAAAGGGACAACTTCCTGCACTTGCGGAGCTTCCGTCTAGTAGCGAGATACGCGATAAAGAGAAGGAAGAGGATGTAAGGCGGTGATGAGGTCTGCAGAGAAAGCGGGACAGGGATCAGGAGGGTGGGGGTGACTGCTGTTGCCCCCGGAGGTGGCATCTGAGGGGAGGGTATGAGCCACGAGGGTCTCTGAGGGAAGAGCGCTCCAGGCTGAGGACTTCAGCCAGCTCAGGGGCCCTGAGGGGGAGCTGAGCAGGCACCGTGAGCTGGGAGAGTGGCAGGTGATGGGGTCTGTAGAGAGCAGGGGCCAGAGCACCTGCCCCTGAGCCTGAGCTGAAGCTGAGAACCGGAGGCTCAGAACAGGAGGAAGCCCTGCTTCCTTAACAGAATGAATCCACTCAGGGCCAAGCCAGAGTTCTACCTCTGTTCCCAAATCTCTGCTGCTGGATGAAGGAAAGGACCTCAGGGGGCCCATCTTCAAGTCAAAGGCTCCCTGGTGACTGAGTTCTAGGGCCATTTAGTTAAAATGATTAGCGCAGAGCGCTGCTTCCTTTATGATCTCTCATTCTAATTGCGGCCCTGGTGAGAGGGCTTGCAAAGGACCGGTTCCTGCCCGGGATTCCGGGATTCCGCTGAGCCCTGACCGCTTTCAGCCCTGCGGAGTGGCAAAGCTTTACCTCCGCATCTCGTAGCCACCGTTCGGCGGTGCTCACTGAAGGCCCGGCTGTCTACGCGTGCACATCAGGGTGGGGGAGTCATGGCACGGTTTTATGATGGATTAACTGAGCTTCTAAGATATTAACTTACCCATGGTAACACACTAGGAATCGCGACACCTGAAAGTCAAAGCTAAGCCACCTCCGTGTGAAACTTCCCACCATCCTGGTTGCCTCTCCCCTCCTGAAGGACAGTTTTTCTTACTAGCCAGTCCCCTGAAGTTGGTCATTCCTGCCCATCAGAAGCACCACATCCTGTAACCCAGGGCTGGGGGGGGGGGGGGGGGGCGGGGAGAGGGGGCGGGGTGGCGATATAAAGTTTAGGGCTGCGTGAAGGAGCGCTGTGGAGACCTGGAACCTTACTGTCTGGTGCCTTCCAGTAACCCCTGCTGGCGCCCTTCCACCTCCACATCTTCCAGAAGAGACTGCTGATGCGTTTCCCGAACTGTCTTTCCACTCGCCACCCCGCGCCCCTATTTTCACACAAAAGGTACCAAGAAGGAACAGCACTACGGTTCAGGAGCCCTGCCCCGGCCCCCACGCCTCATCTTCCCCCCAAGAAAAGCCCACCTATTCCTAAACATGTCCCCCAGATCCACAGAGCACGCCCCACGGCCAGAGCGCCCACTACCCACTGTGCACCGCCGAGACTCGGCGCGCGGGCGGGTGTTCTCGCGCACATGCGCACCAGCCCTCGGACCCGCCCCCTGGCGACGTGGGGCGTCCCTAACGACCGGCGCCGGCCGCGCGGGGGGCCCGCAGGGAAGCGAGCACCCGGGCACCGAGAGTGGGTGAGGTGAGCCCCAGAAGAGAGGACGCTCAACCCCGGGTCTCCCTTATGGGGCTGAACTCTCAAGCCAACCCCCACTCCCACCCAGCTGAGGTTGGCTTGACTCCGGGCGGGTCTGTACCCGCAGGAAGCTCCCCACCCATTTGAAGCCTGACACTTGTCCTCTCCGCTACAGTCACGGTCTGCGAGTAAGGGGGTGCGGGGGTAGGGGTGGGGCACCGCGAGAAGGAGGAAGGGGAAAGTGGGGCATCGGGCAGGCGGTGGAGGAGAGCAGTCCTGAGCTCCAGGCCGCAGTCGTCTCAGAAAGGTTGACCCCCATCCCAGCTCCTGCTGATTGCAGTCCCTCCTGCAGGTCCAGAAACTTCGGCCCCTCCCTCCCTCCCTCCCACAGCGTGGTTGGTTTCCCTTGGTTACCAAGGAGCTACCAGGGACTCTGCACCCCAGGCAGGTTGAGGGAGGGACTCGCTGGCCTTTGGAGCTAAGCTTCCCTGCTGGGGTGTCTGAGCCCCAGGCAGGAGTGAGGGGTGGGGAGCGAATACTCTGGAGTCCTTTTTAAGACCACAGACCAAGTGGTCAGGAGTTGGGAGGAGGGCCAGGCCCGGGGATGTGAACAGTATGCTGTCTCACTGGGGCCAACATCAAGCATGCCGGGCTGGGCTCTGTCAGAGAGACTGTTGTCCCTCTTTCGTGGTTTCACAGACTGGGAATTCCCAAGTGGGAGTTTGGGAGTGATCAAACAGGGGGTCAAAAGACATCGGGGGAGTAAGACAAAGGGCCCATTCAGGGCCTGAGGATAGGTGCCAGGGGAGGGTTCTCCCTGGGGATCCTAAGGTGAAGGAGAAGCTAGCCAAGAAGGTAGAAGCAAGGTGGGGGAGGCGGCTGGAGGGGGCGGGGTGTAGCCCATCAGGCCAAGCCAGCCCAGAGGGTTGTGTCCCTGGGCATAGAGGTGCTTGGCGCCTCAGTCAAGAGGGAAGTAGGTGAGAACAAGGACCGGGGATGTGATGAGCAGGAAGGGGTGAGAGCTCCCCCCCAACCTCTTCAACTTTCCCATTTGGGCAACGGGAAGAAGCCTCTGCCCACGGTGATTATATTTAACTGGGGACTTGAGAAGAATGGAGAAGGTCTGAGACCTCTGGGGAGGAAACATGCCAGAGACTCAGACTCTGAATCCTACCTAGGTCTGTGACAAGGGCCCTACACGAGCCATGGGGCAGGAGAGCAGAGCTCCGCGGGACCTTCTGGGGTCCCCAGAAGGCCTCGTGCTGAAGGCCACAGGCGATGCCCCAGGTCTTCGGAAGGGCCCCGTGTCTGGCAGTGATTTAGGAGGTGAGGGAGCCTGGGCTGTTTAGGCCAGCATCCAAAGGGTGACCCCGGGCTTCACGCTGGTGACATGACAAGAGATCATGAGCTGGAGAAAGCGGGAGGCCCGCTGGAAAAGCGCTGTGAACAACCAAGTTTGGGCGACTTAGGAAGGAACCTAAGTCCTTAGGAAGGACCATTGTTGGTCTGTGCTTTTGTGCCTGGAAGTGACCGACAGCTTTGGACGGAGAGCAGCTCAAACTTTAGCGTCTCCACTTACTAGCTCCGTGACGCTTCGCAGGTTACTGACACTTTCCAAGCCTGTGTCCTCATTTGTGCAAGGAGATAATAGTGTCGTAATAACAATAATAATCCTCAATAGTAAATTTGAAGATTTGCTTTCTACGTTCATTTATTTTGAGAGAGAGAGGGCATGAGCAAGGGAGGGGCAGAGAGAGAGGGAGAGAGAGAGAATCGGGGCTGCACTGTCAGCACAGAGCCCGACGTGGGGCTCCGGCTCACGAACCGTGAGATCATGACCTGAGCCTGAGCCAAAAGTCGAACGTTTAACCAACTGAGCCACCCAGGCGCCCCTAAATTTAAAGACCTAATAAACATATGTAGGCAAGGCATGTAACATCTTCATCACAATATCTAACACATATTTTGAATGCTGGCTCTGGGCCCAGCATGACATGAAATGTCTCACCCACATTAGCTCCCTTAATCTTCTGGATAATCCTAGGAAGTGGATCCCATTAATTACCACCCCCATTTTACAGATAAAGACATAGGGGGCTTAGTGGGGTGAAATGACTTGCCCAAGGTCTCACAGATGCTAGGGGGCAGAGTGGAGATTGGCCCTAAGGTAACGTAATGCCCGAGGCCTTAGCCAGCTGCTTCCTGCTGGGAGAGCTTTGAGAGGCCCAAACTCAATAAATCATAGCTGTGTGTAGGCAAGGATATAGTTCCCAGAACATTGACCACCAGGCGCAAGCCATCAAAAATGAGGATAAGCTGGCCAAGCTGGAGCATGTTGTCCCTTTATGTTGCTTGTGCTTGGGCGCATAGAGGGTGGACCCTAACACCTAACCCTCTGATTCTGGCCTGAATGGGATTTCAGGACCCTGGACCCTGATAGTAAGGACACAGGGTGGGGACGTGGTTGGAAGAGGATTGGCCTTTTGGCAGGGACTGTGGTTCTGTGTTGGGTTAGGGTGATGCTGGCAAAACAGCCCAACAGGCCTGTAAGACAGGTGCCAGGAGATGAAAGGTCACTGGACATGTTCCCACTTTCGCCAGTCGAGCATAAGGTGTGCCTTAGATAGGGACACCAGGTGGTGGCACAAGAGGTGATCACCCCCTCGCCCCAACCTTCTCTCTGGAATGTCAGAAAAGATTCTTGCCCCGGAGAAGGATCAGACTCTTAAACATGCTTCCAGTCTTCAAACTCTGGGATTCTCTGTTTGCCCCGAAGGTTCCCGAGGGGGGACAAAGCTCCAGAAAGGAAAGTGACTGCCACTTCTGGGGCTGCCCTTCTTGGGCCCTTGGGAGCTGTCAGGATACCCCTGGGCCCCTAGCTAATGGGTGTCTATCCACCCCCCCGGGCTTCCAGGAAAGATACCCGCAGCTGCAGACTGGTGATGCCTAGGCCAGACTAAAGTCACCCAGTAAGGTAGGTAGACTTGCCTCAGGTCGCCTGACTTACTCTCCTGTGGGCCCCTCCCCACCTTCCCCCCACTCAGTGGTGTGCCCTCTTTGGCCACCTTCCTAACTTGCCATTTTGGATCTGAAACTCGTTCACACTGAGATGTGGGGGATTGATAAGTAGGTCAAGTTGCTGATGCCTGGAGAGATGAGAGGTGAGGCTGGAGGCCAGGGGTGGTCAGGATAGGAAGAGGCCCCAGGAGTTAGATGCCGAGCCCTGTGTATAATAAACCTGGGGACTCTGGCCCTGATTCTCAGACACCCCATCGAACCATTTCATCTCCTGATTTAGGATTTCTTTCCATTTCATTCACCAAATTGTGAGCCGACCCAAATGGTTGGGACCCTTTGGTCACAAAGGGGCAGAAACCGAACTCAGCTTTAGCAAAAGGGACCTGTTAGAAAGGCTGGCAAAGAGGTCTCAGAACCAGAGGAAGTGCAGTTCTGGGAGCCTCGGGGCCTCAGACTGGGGACTGAAGGTACCGGGTGCTCTGTCCACCTCTCACTCCTGCTGGTCTCTCCCAGGCTTCATCCCCTCCTGCAGCAGGCGGGGTTCCACGCGAAGGCGAATAGCCTCCAGCAGCGGGGGATCAGCAGCCTTCAAGGACATGCGTCCTTGGTCTACCTCCGCTGCTCCAACAAATCCCAAGAAGGACTCTGATTGGCTTGCATCAGGTGGCCACCCCTGAGCCAATCACCCTGGCCAATATGGGGCACTCCTATTGGCCAGGATCTGTTCTCAGAAGGGGGTGGGGCAGCTCAGAACACCAGCTACCTCCTGTAGAGCAGACCCACCAGGGGCCAGGGATTAGGGAGAAAAAGGAGTCCAGAACAGTCCCTGCACCTCAAGGAGCTCACGGTCTAGCGTAGGTGTGGGGAGAAGGTGATCAATCAGGCCACTGAAATGACACCAGCACAAGGTCTGATAGAGGGAAAGGGTACTTGGGGGGTGGGGACCAGAAAGGATGGAAGGCTTCAGAAAGGAAGTGGTAGGGAAACTCAGGCTTGAAAGATCAAGGACGCTCCAGTTCCCCAGGCTGAGACAGTGGGAAAGGCGTTCCAGGCAGAGAGAGAACCGCTGGAGCAAAGGCTGGGCAGCGTGAACTAGCCTGCAGAGCTCCAGATGCAAAGCGAGCTTATTTCCAACAACATATCTGGTCACGGAGGGCCTTCTCCACTGAGCTGAGGAAGCCGGGCTGTGGCCCGTGGGCAGTGGCCAGCGAGTGGCGGTGGCAGCTGTGGGAAGGCTAGTGGTGAGGACCGCGCTGGCTGCCATCCCCAGGTGCTGGGCAGTTACCACCGGGATCCAGGCCGGCAGGGAGGCCCCGAGCTAAAGCAACAGCATTCAGGGAGGGGAGGGCTGCGGGGGTGGGAGTAGAACTGGAGGGCGCCAACAGTAACCAGACATGGAGGGGCGGCGCCCCTGGCCAGGCAGGGAGCCAGGGGAAGGAGAGGCTTGGGGGAGGCTCTGAGTTCTCTGGGTGCAGACTCAGTTGGAGGGAGGTGAGAGGCAGCTGGTAGGCCTGAGTCTGGAACTCAGAGGAAAGGTAAGAGTTGCAACCATCCATAGGAGCCACGCAGGGTCGCAGGGAGGTGGGTAAGAGTGAGGGGAGTCTGCAATGGAGACCTCGAGAATGACCGGAGAGGCTGGAGGGGAGCCGAGAGAGTGGCGGCCTCACAGTGGGGGAGAAGGGCAGGCAGGGGTCAGGTGTACCGCCTGCCGGGGAGGATCCCTGCTTCGTATCATCTTTTTTTTTTTTTTTTTTTTAAGTTTGTATCTAAATTCCAGTTCGCTAATATAGGATGGTTACCAGAGGGGAGGTGGATGGTTTACACAGGCGATGGGGAGCCAGGCGTGCACTGGCTGTGATGAGCACAGGGTGTGGTATGGAAGTGTCCCATCGCCACAGCGGATACCTGAAGCTAATATTACACTGTGTGTTAATTAACCGGAATTGAAAAGAAAACTTCTTCAATAAGAAAAGGGGCGCCTGGGTGGCTCAGTGAGTAGAGCATCTGACTCTTATTTTGGCTCAGGTCATGATCCCAGGGTCGTAGGATTGAGCCTCATGCTAAGCATGGAGCTCAAGATTCTCTCTCTCTCTCTCTCTCTCTCTCTCTCTCTCTCTCCCTCTGCCCCTCTCCCCCGCTTGTGCACTTCCTCTCTCTAAAAAAAAAAAAAGAAGAAGAAAGAATTCTCTGTGTCTAGTCATCATTTGCTTCCCCCAAATATTTTTGTAATATCTACTTTTCCAAAAATCAATGAAGTGAATACGATCAACTCCTACCTTATTGTATGAGGTTAATGGCTTCAACATTTGCCTTACAAATGACACCAGCCCTGGTGGTTTGGAGGTTTCTATGAAACATCACAGGACAAAAGGGGGTCTTTTTGATACCAGTCCTGTACCTGGGGCACATGGAAGGATGCTTTGCCTCTTCCTTCTGTGTCGCGGCCGGCGCGACAAACACCGAGGTCGGGGTCCTGAGGGTAGGGGAATGCAAGAAAAAAAGAGAGAAGAGAAAGTTTGGCAACAGGAGGGTCCCCTGGGCTGATGGCCCAAGTGACGACTTTATTGTTGCTGTACACAATCTTTTATAACCAGACTCTTATGGGTTAGGTCATTCTAAGAATAAACAGGTTTGCCCACCAAAACATTTAGTTCTGTGTTTCTTGTGCATTTTCTAGATGGGTCACAAGACCTTGTTGATAAGATTGCTAGCAAAACACAATTCCCATGTTTGTTTCTATCTGACTCGGGGTAGAAAAAGGGAGGTAGCATTACTGCCAACACCTGCAGACCACAGTCTTCAGGAATTAACTTTCTCAGCCTTGACAAGGCTTTCGTATGCCCTCGAAAGTGGGGGAATGGAAGGGGGAACCACCGGGTTGGCTTGAGTCAACAGGGAACGTTGCTCGACCCGGTCTCAGCCTGGCGCCGGGGCCCGGCCTCCCACATGAATGGGAGGGGGAACCACCGGGTTGGCTTGAGTCAACGGGGAACATTGCTCGACCCGGTCTCAGCCTGGCACCGGGGCCTGGCCCCGCACACTTCTGAAGAGGTGGCTCAGGGCGCTGGAACCCACCCTGGGGTGGGTCCTACAGTGTCACGCCCAGAGGTGGCTGCAGGCTCCAAACAGCAGCAAGAAAGATTAGGACCAGACTCAGGAAGAAATGTCAGGGCCTCAGACAGTGAGGCACCAGGCAGTGAAACCAGCGCCAGCCCGGCCCCAGGTGGGGTTTCCCCACATGTGGCCTCCCAGGAGGAAGGAGAGGGAACAGCCTACCTGGGTGGTGAGGCCGGCAGTGTCGTGAGAAATACCTAGAGAGTCGGCTCCCGGGCAACACCGGCCAGAAACCCGGGCTCCCCCTGCCCAGCTGGATCCTGCTTTCTTGGGCCTGACCCGCAGGGTGTCTTGGGATTGCATCTGGGACCAAGGGGAATACGGAATGTTTTAGGCCAGAACTCCGGAGGGAACTTTTGGAGGGAGCCCCAGGAACCCAGACGTGGAGCTGGCAGGAGCAGGGCTGGCCTGTTGTCTCTTTTCTCCTTGTCTGCCAGGCCCCTCCATCCTTTCCAGCCCCAAACACCACCACTGCCTCTCCCCTGGAGATAGGGAAGGACCTTATCCAAGGATACCGTCTCAGGTCGGCGCTCGAGAGGCAGGGTTCCCCTGTGTCCCCTGCCTAAGACCCTCCCCCTCCATAGTGTCTTCATCCTCCACACGCCAACCCCCCCAAGTACTCTTTTCAAATATTATCTCAGAGGAATCTCCACAACCGCCTGCATAAGGAAAATATCATTATCCTGTTTTACAGATAAGGAAACGGAAACTCAGGTTAAGTATGTTGGCCAAGGTCACACAGCAAGTCACTGGCAAAGCCAGAAATGCAAAGTCATCTGGCACCTCTAAGCAGCATCCCCTCCCAGCCACACCCTCTGAGGGGCTATTAGTCAAATGCACCAGCTGGTTATTCCGCAGATCTGGACACAATCTGTTTGTGAACTTGCATTTGATTTGCATAAGGATTTCACAAATACAAAGATACCTTTCCTATGCTGCCCCATGCCTCCTTCTCTGTCTCTGTCTCTCTCTGTCTCTCTCTGTCTCTCTCTCTCTCTCTCTCTCTCTCTCACACACACACACACACACACAGCCAGGCTCTTCCTCCTCCTTGAGATGCCTGGTGGACTGGGGAGTACCATCTGGTCCCCTCCATCTGTCAAGGACACCTTTGCTGGTTCAGAGTGTTCCTTCCCACTGGCCACGACACAGTACACCCGAGTCAGGGAGCAAATCTGAAGGGAAACAGCCCGGAGGAGGAGCTAGGTGCGAGCAGCCCCATTTCCGCCTGCAGTCTCAGGGCGAGGCCACCTGCAGCAAGGAGGCAGGAATGGACAAACGCGGAGGAGGGTCCCCAGCCCCAGATCCATCCTCTGTCTTCTGTCTTCAGCCCCAGATTTAGCTGCCTTTTCGCCTCCCACGCCTTCCCCGCTGCCGTCTGGAAAGCCGGGAGGCTGGGAGAACTAGGAAGACTGGATCAGGAGGTTGGGGGTAGGGTGTGGAGCCAGAGTCCTCGCAGAAGAAGCAGGGAAGGTACTGGCACCCTGGACAGAGCGCGGGTCTGGTTCCCCCTTCCTTCCTCTCAGCCTACGCTATCCAAGACAGTAGCCAGTAGCCACGTGTGGCTCTTGAGCCATCAGATTTTGAAGGCTTAGTATGAAAGACACGTATATAAAATATCTCATTAATAATTGTCACATTGATTACATATTCAGTGATAATATTTCGGACATATTGGGTTAAACATAAAATTAATTTCACCCATTTCTCTTTTTTTTACAAGTTTATTTTTGAGAGAGAGAGAGAGAGAGAGAGAGAGAACAGAAGAGAGGGGCAGAGAGACAGGGAGAGTGAGAACCCCAAGCAGGCTCTGCACTGCCAGAATGAAGCCTGACTCCAGGCTCGAACTCATGACCGTGAGATCATGACCTGAGTGGAAATCGAGAGTCAGATGCTTACCCGACTGAGCCACCCAGGTGCCGCTCTTTACTTTTTTAACGAGGATGCTAGAAAATTGCAAATAGTGTACGTGACTTGAATTTTGACCTGTGTTATATTTCTATTTGCCAGTACTGTTCCCAACCCCATCCCCCTGATCAGGCAGTTGCTTTTCTGTGAAATACTTAACCCCAGGAGCTGTGGGGGTTTTTTTCAATTTTTTTCTTAACGTTTATTTATTTTTGAGAGACAGAGACAGAGAACGAGCAGAGGAGGAACAGAGAGAAAGGGAGACACAGAATCTGAAGCAGGCTCCAGGCTCTGAGCTGTCAGCACAAAGCCTGACACGGGGCTCGAACCCACGCACCGTGAGATCATGACCTGAGCCGAAGTCAGTTGCTTAACTGACTGAGCCACCCAGGTGCCCCAGAGCTGTTTTGAACTAAATGGTTCTTTATTATACCTTGGTCTTTTGGCAATACACACCCCACCCCTCACCCTCAGACGGACAGTACAATGTAGGGTTAAGAGTATGAACTTGAGGGGCGCCTGGGTGGCGCAGTCAGTTAAGTGTCTGACTTCAGCCAGGTCACGATCTCGCGGTCCGTGAGTTCGAGCCCCGCGTCAGGCTCTGGGCTGATGGCTCGGAGCCTGGAGCCTGTTTCCGATTCTGTGTCTCCCTCTCTCTGCCCCTCCCCCGTTCATGCTCTGTCTCTCTCTGTCCCAAAAATAAATAAACGTTGAAAAAAAAAATTAAAAAAAAAAAAAAAAAGAGTATGAACTTGAGGGGTGCTCAGTTGGCTCCATTGGTAGAACATGCAACTCTTGGGGCGCCTGGGTGGCGCAGTCGGTTAAGCGTCCGACTTCAGCCAGGTCACGATCTCGCGGTCGGCGAGTTCGAGCCCCGCGTCAGGCTCTGGGCTGTTGGCTCGGAGCCTGGAGCCTGTTTCCGATTCTGTGTCTCCCTCTCTCTCTGCCCCTCCCCGGTTCATGCTCTGTCTCTCTCTGTCGCAAAAATAAATAAAAAACGTTGAAAAAAAAAAATAAAAAATAAAAAAAGAACATGCAACTCTTGATCTCGGGGTTATGAGTTTGAGCCCCACGTTGGGTGTAGAGATTACTTAAAATAAAATCTTAGGGGGGGAAAAAAGGGTATGGGGGCCCCTGGGTGGCTCAGTCAGTTGAGCTTCTGACTTTGGCTCAGGTCATGATTTCATGGTTTGTGAGTTCGAGCCCCACATCAGGCTTGCTACTCTCAGTGCAGAGCCCTCTTCAGATCCTCTGTCTCCCTCTCTCTGCGCAACCCCCCCCCCCAGCTTGCACTCTCTCAAAAATAAATTAAAACAAAATTTTTTTAAGTATGAACTTGATAGACTGAGTTGAAATCCACCCTTGTTATTTATAAGCTGTGTGACATGGGGCAAGTCAATGAACCTCTCTGTTTCAGGTTCACAGCAGAAAACACGGGAAAAATACGAGTGCCTATCCCCAAAAGGCTTTTGTGAGGATTAAATGAGTTAAGATGCCTAAAGAACTTTTTAAAAAAAGTGTCCAACATATATCAATTGCTTACAATTGTTGTGTAGGTATTATTATCCACAATGAGGGCCTGCCCCTTGCTGCAGACAGGATACTATGCCTCTTTGGATGGATTATTTTATTCACTTCTCCCCCTCCTCTTCCCGATGACTGTTGTCCTCACTTCATAGAGGAGCCACATGAGACTAAGAGATTCAGTCACTCGCCCAGAGCCACATAGCTAGTCGGCGGGATTTGTGCCTGGTTCTGCTCTACTCCAGAGATGGACCCTTAAGAACCACTCTGTGCTGCCCTCTTGCGAAGTGCCCACCGAGGTCCTCCAGAGTTAACACCTCTACCCCTCCCCTCCCTCCAGGTTCCCATGGGCATCGAGGGCCTGCCGGTCTGAGAGCCTCCCCGTCACAAGGCCATCACCAAGGGGCCACCTGCACCCACGCTGCCAATGCAGAGCATGCAGGCAACTCTAGGCACATCGACCTCATCGGCCCTCAGCCGGTTCTCCACCTCCACCCAGGACAAGTCCTCCACTGCAGGTCAGACCTCCAGCACGGGCCCACAGCCCTCAAGGCCCTCCATCATCCCACCCCCTAGCAAGTCCAAGGGCTGGAGTACTGGGGCCAGTGGAGGTCGCATGCGCAGGATCATCGCTGAGGATCCTGAGTGGTCGCTGGCCATCGTGCCCCTCCTCACAGAGCTCTGCATTCAGCACATTGTCGAGAACTTCCAGAGTGAGTCTGTCCCTGCAGTTGGGCGGGGAGGGAAAGGCTCCGAGAGAGCGGGGAGGGGTGGGTGGGGACCTCCTGGAGGCGAGGCCTGAGCGGCTGGGGCCTGGGGCAGCCCCTGCCCTCCCACACCATGTCCTCATCCCCCACTCAACACTGCCCTTCCTTCCCAGGGCCAGAGAGACCAGATTCCCACCCGCACCGTGCCCTCCGTGTCTATGCCGTCCCCTCACCTTTCCCACTCTCTCCAGCAAAACCCAGCCCGAACCATATCTACTGAACTCCTCCTCCAGAAAGCCCTCCCTGGTTGACTATCCTCCACACTCTCCTTCCACAGCGTGTATAGGTTCTTAGTTTGTTCTGTACTCGATGCTCTGTAAATGCTCATCCTTTTTATTTATTTATTTATTTATTTATTTATTTATTTATTTATTTTTTCAACGTTTATTTATTTTTTTGGGGACAGAGAGAGACAGAGCATGAACGGGGGAGGGGCAGAGAGAGAGGAAGACACAGAATCGGAAACAGGCTGCAGGCTCTGAGCCATCAGCCCAGAGCCCGACGCGGGGCTCGAACTTGCGGACCTCGAGATCGTGACCTGGCTGAAGTCGGACGCTTAACCGACTGCGCCACCCAGGCGCCCCTGTTCATCCTTTTTAAAGATGAGTTGCCAGCCTCCCCTACTGGATGGGGAGCCCTCCGAGGACAGGGCCATCATTCTATCTACAGCACCTATCGCCACCTGACCTACAATATTTTCGCTGGACTCTTTTACTGTCTGCCTCCTCTCCTAAGAGGGAGTGGCTTCCTCTGTTCTGTTCACTCTTGTATCCTCAGCACTTAGAACAGCGTCTGGTGCACAAGACATGCTCAAAAAGTTTTTTGTTTTGAAATGAACGAATCAAATCATTTTGGAGTCTCTGAACTCAGGATTATCTCCTCCGTCAGACTAGGTGATCACTGAGGGCCAGCCCTGAGATTCTGGCTCAGACTAGGGGCTCCCAGAAACCAGATACTAAGGCATCCAGGCTCAGGCAGGGAACACCCCAAAGTCAAGGGCTGTGTCTCCTCCCTCAGACTGGGCATCCCTGACAGTAAAGGCTGTCTCCCTTCTCAGACTGGGGCTCCCCGAGGGCCGGGGAGGGCCTTCCGTTTCTTCAGGGCCCCCAGGTAGGCCCAGCCCCAGGGCACCGTGCGGTGGCGTCCCCCACACGGTGACTCCTGCTTTCCTTCCTGTCCCCAAAGACAACCCTATCCTGAAGCAGCTGCTTCCGGAACACAAGCAGAAGGTCCTGGACCACTTGTCACCCGACCTGCCGCTGGCTGTGACCGCCAACCTGATCGACGACGAGAGCTACTGGCGCCGCTGCTGCACGCAGCGCTGGCCCGTGTGCCACGTGGCCAAGCACGGCGGCAGCTGGAAGCGCATGTTCTTCGAACGGCACCTGGAGAACCTGCTAAAGCACTTCATCCCCAGCACCACGGACCCCGCGCTGATCCTCAACCTGCTGCCGCTCTGCAGGAACTATGTGCGCAGGCTCCGTGTGGATCAATTCCTTCCGCCCATGAAGCTCCCGCCCCGACCCCGGAGCGGGGAACTGTCCGACTCCGGCAGCGAGGCAGAGCTGGAGGAGCCCGCCACTGACCACTACCAACTGGGAGACCTGGTGGCCGGCCTGAGCCATCTGGAGGAGCTGGACCTGGTGTACGGGGTCAAGGACTGCGGCATGAACTTCGAGTGGAACCTCTTCCTCTTCACCTATCGCGACTGCCACTCCCTGGCGGCCACCATCAAGGCATGCCACACCCTCAAGGTACCTCCGGGCCTTCCCCCACCTCCCATTCTCTGCGCCTCTTGGATTCCCTCTCCTCTCCCCGTGTTCCTCCTCCTCCCCCATCGCCATCTTCCCCCTCCCATTTCCTTCTCATTCGCCGACGAAGTGTCCTTTTATGCACCTGCACCAAGCTGCGTTCTGCGGATGCAGAGATGAGCAAGGCACAGTGCTCCCAGCTCACTGGCCATTTATTCATCCGGGGAACAGCTGCACCCCAGGCCCTGTCCTAGGTGCTAAAGATTCGACAGTGAGCAAAATTATGCATTTGTGCCCTCTGGAGCTAACAGTCTGGTGGCATAAAGGGCTCTAATCAGCAATCACGTAAACATACAATTACAACCAGGAGAGGATCGCTAGGTTTAGCCAATAAAAATACAGGACACCTAGTTAAATTTGAAATTCAAATACACAACGAATAATTTTTTAGTAAAGTAGGTCCCAAATATTCTGGTTGCAAGAGGGAAAGCCTGCCAAAAAGTCAGAGAAAGAGGGAAAGGGGGACGTGGCCTTGAGTCGCAGAGACAAGGGAGGGGTGTGTGTCAAGAAAAGGGGCAGGCAGCAATGGGGGGCGGGGATGACGATGAGGACCAGATTTAGCAAGCTCGGAGGTCACAGAGCTGGAACTGTCAGTGGAGTGCTAGGAACAGGGGCCAGATCGGAGTGACTTACAGAGAGAGTGGGAAGTGAGGAAACCGGATGGCTGTGATCAGCTTTTTCAAGAACTTGGCTGTGAAGGGGGTGAAGGGGAAATTGGTAATAGATGAAAGGTTTGAGTTTTCCTAAAAAGAAACTTGCTTGCATTTAAAACCAATGTGTGTGTGGGGGGGGGGGGCGGTGCCTGGGTGGCTCAGTCGGTTGGGCGTCTGACTTCAGTTCAGGTCATGATCTCACACTCTGTGAGTTCAAGCCCCACCCACATCGGGCTCTGTGCTGACAGCTCAGAGCCTGGAGCCTGCGTCGGATTCTGCGTCTTCCTCTCTCTCTGCCCCTCCCCTGCGCTCTCTCTCTCAAAAATAATGAATAAACATTTTTAAAAAATTTAAAAACAAAGAATTTCTAAAATAAAATAAAATAAAATAAAATAAAATAAAATAAAATAAAACCAATGTGGGGGCACCTGGGTGGCTCAGTCCGTTAAGTGTCTGACTGTTGATTTCAGCTTAGGTCATGATCTCACCATTTGTGAGATCGAGCCCCGCATCGGCTTCTGTGCTGAGCGTGGAGCCTAGTGGAGACTCTCTCTCTCTCTCTCTCTCTCTCTCTCTCTCTTTCTGCCCCTCCCCAACTCGTCTCAAAATAAATAAATAAATAAATAAATAAATAAATAAATAACTCCAACGTGAAGCTCCATCCAATAGCAAGAAAGCAGTTGAGAAAGCCACAGGTTCATTGACCAAGGAAGGTTCCTGAGAAGGCAAGACTGAGTGGAGTCGAGGACCGAGTGGGACGGTTGGCTCTGGGCAGAGGAGAGAGTGGATATGGTGGGTAGCAGCGGATTTGTGTTTGGTATTAGGAAAGCGACGGGTTCCCATTCAATGGCTGGGGAGGCAGGGGGAGACTTACCTGTAGAGTGGCCCCCTGAAGGGTGAGGAGGCTGGAGAAGGTTGACATCGTTTTTACAGAGTACGAGAGAGTGCGTTGTCCGGAGAAACAGGGCTGAGTTGGCCCACGGCACGGAGGGTCGACTGGTGGCTCCAGCGCTACGAATCAGTCCTGTCATGTGACATTTCCACCCTGGCAGCTGCTCGGGCACAGGTACGCAGAAACTAGAGAGCGGGGTTGCTCCACGGTTGGAGCTTTGCCAGATAGGTGCAAGGAAGTGACGAGAGGGACGAGAGGCTCTAAGCTGGCTGAGAGGGATGTAGGGAACGCTGAGGACTGAAGGATGGGGAGAGCGTGAAGAGGCCTCGAGGAAGAGGGAGGGGCGGGAGGGACTGGTGAGAAGGGAAGGGTTAGGGCCCCCATCTCCAGAATTCCTCATGCTAGTCCAACGTCTCTCTTTCATCTTTTCCTTCCGTTCCCCCATTTCCCGTCTCTCACCCCGGTTCTTACCCTGGCACCTCCTTCCAAGAGTTCCTCTCCTTGCCATGGTAGATCTTAGCCAGCTGAAGCGGGCACGGCGAGGGGCTGGGACATCAAACAGACCTGGATTCAAACCTGCCTCTGGGGCTTGATCGCTGCGTGGTTCTGGGCAAATGACGCATCCACCCTAAGCTATCATTTTCTTTCTTTTTTTTTTTTTTTAAACTATTTTTTTAAATGTTTATTTTTGAGAGAGAGAGAGAGAGAGTGAGACACAGTGTGAGTGGGGGAGGGGCCGAGAGAGAGGGAGACACAGAATCCGAAGCAGGCTCAAGGCTCCGAGCCGTCAGCACAGAGCCCGACGCGGGGCTCGAACTCACGAACCGTGAGCTCGTGACCTGAGCTGAAGTCGGACGCTTAATCAGCGGAGCCACCCAGGTGCCCCTTTCGTTTTCTATCTGTAACGTGGAAAGAACTCATGCTACCAGACTGGGATGCTGAGGGTTAGAGGTGATGGTCATGATATGCTCTACCAGCATGCACAGCACGTGGTGATTTCTCCATAAATGGTCGGCTTTTTTGCTACTGACTGCCACCCATTCTGCATTGCTCTGCCATGCGGGGGAGGCCTGCCCTGCCCAAGAGCCAGTCAGGGGGCCAACATCAGGTGGGCGGAACTTCAGGCCTCCCTGTGCCCCCCCCCCCCTCTACCCACAGAAGGTAGGTAAGCAGGCAGGCAGGCAGATTATCCCTAACTGCCAGCGGCTGCGTGCCCTCTACCTGCCCACAGATCTTCAGGCTGACCCGGAGCAAGGTGGATGACGACAAGGCACGCGTCCTCATTCGCAGCCTCCTGGATCACCCAGCCCTCGAGGAGCTGGACCTGTCACACAACCTCGTTGGGGACCGGGGCGCGCGTGCCGCGGCCAAGCTGCTGAGCCACAGCCGTTTGCGAGTGCTCAACCTGGCCAACAACCAGGTGCGCGCGCTTGGTGCCCAGTCGCTGGCTCACGCCCTAGCACACAACACCAACCTCATTTCCCTCAACCTGCGCCTCAACCGCATTGAGGATGAGGGCGGCCAGGCGCTCGCGCACGCCTTGCAGACCAACAGGTGCCTCACAACACTGCACCTCGGGGGCAATGAGCTGTCTGAGCCCACCGCCACCCTCCTCTCCCAGGTGCTCGCCGTCAACACCACGCTCACCAGCATCAACCTGTCCTGCAACCACATCGGGCTGGTAAGCTGCACCTTCTGGGGCAGGCGGGGCCCAGGAGAGGCCCTGGGGCCTCGGGAGGGCTGGGTGTGGCCTCCGACTGCCTCGGGATGCTTCCGGGATAGTTGCTAAGACCACAGACTTCCCTTGGTTCTAATCCCAGCTCTGCCATTCACTGGGCTAAATTACTTCACCTTTTGGGGCCTCCGTGTCCTCATCTGTAAAATCGGGATAATAATTGTATCTACGAAGTGTTGTTGCTGGGAGGAGTAAATGTGTTATCCTTGTAAAGCAGGTAACATTGCAAAGCCCTGGCTAGGACATCAGTATCGCTAGCTGTTACTCAGGGTTTTATCCTATGCTAGGCACTGATGTCCTTCAGTGTCCTTTTTTTTTTTTTAACGTTTATTTATTTTTGAGAGATGGAGTATGAGTGAGGGAGGGGCAGAGAGAGGGGGAGACACAGAATCTGAAGCAGGCTCCAGGCTCTGAGCTGTCAGCACTGAGCCTGACCCGGGGCTCGAACCCAAAAACCGTGAGATCATGACCTGGGTTGAAGCCGGACACTTAACCGACTGAGCCACCCAGGCGCCCCTATTCTGCCTCATTTTCTAAAAATGCGCCCGTAACCCATTAAATTGACTTTGCAACACACTACTGGGTCACAACCATAGAAGTCTGTCACATAAAAGACCTCTACCAAACCTCGCCAGAAAAGCCTTGTTCACACACGCACTGTTTCCAGATGGGGTGCTTTTGGCTACAAGTAATAGAAAGCTGAACCGGGAAATGGCTTAAACAAGAGGACTGTTGGGGGCGCCTGGGTGGCTCAGTCGGTTAAGCGTCTGGCTCTTGGTTTCAGCTCAGGTCATGATCTCATGGTTTGTGAGTTCAAGCCCCGCATCAGACTCTGGGCTGACAGTGTGGAGCCTGCTTGGGATACTCTCTCTCTCTCTCTCTCTCTCTCTCTCTCCCTCCCTCTCTCTCTGCCCCTCCTCTGCTTGCCCTCTCTCTCAAAATAAATAAATAAACTGAAAAACAAACAAACAAACAAACAAAAGGAACTTTACGTCCCATAATCAGAAGCCCCAGGGTAGGGGGTTCTGGAGTTGGTAAATTCACTGGCTTAGTGCTGCCATTGTCTGCTCTGCCCATCCTGGCCACATGGCCATGTCCTGTCAGGTGCTTCTCTCATGGTCCCAGGATGGCTGCTGCACCTCACAAAGCGTCATGCTCAGAGACAGAAAAAGGGAGAGCACCCCTCTTGTTCCTTTTTCAGAGCGAGAAGAACCTTCCAGAAGCCACTCCCTCCAAACTTCCTCCTCACATGTCATCAGCCAGATCTGTCTCACATACCCATGGCTGGACCAGAGGAGTGGAATTACCATCATTGCCACAGAGCGATGTTTTTCAAACCATTAGGGTTGAAAAATCAATTTACTATGTCTTGAGCACCACTTTTTTTACGGAAGAGAATGGAATAGGGTAGGATAACCTAGGACCGAACACAGTAATGTGGTGCACAAATCGGTTAACCATTGTTTTGTGAAACTCTTATCCTAGTCACATCTTTTTTTGTTTTTTTTATTTTTATATTTTAGTTTATTTATTTATTTTGAGAGAAAGAGAGCACAAGCAGGGGAGGGGCAGCAAGAGGGAGAGACAGAATCCCAAGCAGGCTCGGCACCATCAGCACAGAGCCTGATGCGGGGCTCGAACTCATGCACTGTGAGATCGTGACCTGGGCCGAGATCAAGAGTCGGACGCTTACCCGACTGCACCACCCAGGCACCACTCGTCACATCTTTATATAGAGCGTGTAGGTGTGTGTGCGTGTGTGTGATCCTGGGTAGTAACATGAAATGACCCTTTCCCTGTACTCCTCTCTCAGGATGGCGGGAAGCAGCTCCTGGAAGGCATGTCAGACAACAGGACCCTCCTGGAGTTTGACTTGCGCCTGTCAGATGTAGCCCAGGAGAGCGAGTACCTCATTGGCCAGGCTCTCTGTGCCAACCGGGAAGCAGACCGCCAGCGGGCCCCGAATCCCAGCTGCTTCCTGTCACCAATCACGGCCAAGGGCCCTGAGAACCCTGCAGGATAAGATGGGGGACAGGGCTGGGGCAGTGGCTGGAGCTGGGTCACTGCCCCAGTCCCATCCTTCATTTCATGCCTCTGTCGTGCCTGCTGTAGAGTGCCACACTGGTCTAGAGGGAGGAGAAAGGGGGAGAGCACGGATATCCTTAGGGTGAGTGATCGAGGGTCATTTGGATAAAGATGTGAGGAAGAGGAGGGGTCTGGGATAGGGGGAGCAAAGGGGTATGAAGTGGGACCCATCTCCTATACCCAGGGACAGGATATTACCAGACGCCACGAAATGACCGACTTCTTCCAGGATTAGGGAAGGCAGAGAGGACTCTGAAGGCCTGTGCCAGCCCAGCCTGTCCCATGGAGGTCGCCCATCTCCCTGACCCTCCTCCCGACCATTTTCTTCTCTTTTGAACAGATCCTTGACTTCTTGACCTTCAAGCATGTCCAAGTGTGCACGTGCACAGTCTCTCTCTCCCTCTCTCTCTCTCTCTCTCACACACACACACACACACACACACACACACACACTCTATATTGTCTCTCTCCCCTGGCTACCACAGAGCTTTGCCTGGCTCTTCCACCCTCACCCCTGCAGATGCCACCTCCCTATTACTCGACCTGCCAAAGTGACCCCATTCTACAGGCCATCCCATCCACTAATACTACCCCCCACACACACACACCTCGGAAGGGGGAAACAGAGGTGACAGGAGGGGCTCAGACTCCCTGCCTCCCCTGCGAGCTTCTGCTGGAGGTGCCACACTGGGGAGGGAAGTCGGTGAGTCATCTGCAACTTTATTATCCACCAGTTTGATTTGTACAATCTTTGCGCTTGGAAATCCACGACAGAAAGGCCACAGTGTGATGCACCCAATTGACAGAGACCCGTCTTCTCCCTAGCCAGGCCCAGCCCACCCCTCAAGCCCTTGTCCCCGCGCACGTATGGAGCCTTCCGGGTGCCCTCCACGAGTCTGCGACACTCCGTGGCTGCCCACAGGAGTCATGTCGACCCACGGGGCCACCAGAGAACCTGAGAGCTTCAGGCTGAGCCCCCATCTCCCATCCTCCTCCCGCCGAGGGGCCCAGAGCCTCCAGCCTCGTGGTCTTTTCCAAAGGGTGGGCCATGGGCTGCAGCCACAGCCTAGGGGTGCCTGCGCGCTCCAAGGACTCCTTCCACCAAGCAGGCGCCAAGCCGAGCACCACAGGGGGCTTGGGAGCGACTGCACTTGTGTGCCTGTCTGGGCAACCTAGAGTCTGTTTGTGCCTGACACCCTCTGACAGTTCTGGAGTGCACACGTGTAGATGTGAGGGTGTGTGTGAGTGCGAGCGTGTGTGTGTGTGTGTATGTGTGTACATAGCCACAGCTGCTAGCAGAGGTTCTAATTAGAGAAACAAGAACATTCAGTGTAAAGTTTAATTTTAGAGATTAATTAATTTTCTGGTTTTCGTTTTCCCTGGCAATCAATAAAGCTACCAAGAAAACAGACCAAAGAATTGGCTCCTCTCTAAGTCTGTGCGTGTGTGGGAGGTGAGGCTGTCTGCGTAAGAAGACCTAGGCAGAAATGGTCAATACAGGCAAAAATAATAATAGTGCCCCCCGCCCCTCCCCCCCAAGCTCAGGCTCTGTCTCAGGAACAGGCCTGAGGGAGAAGGAGCTGAGTTCCTTCCGCCTTGGAGCCGAGAAGTGGCCAGGCCGCCCAAGGGTATGACATCCAGGTGCCAAGGACTGGGGCCTGCGGCCACAGCTCCCACCACCTGTACCTCACAGATGTCTGTTCAGAGCAAAGAGGGGTGCTCCAACCTCCAGGCCCCCGAGGAGCACAGACTCAGGGCCCAGGCAGCTTCAGTGCTGGCAGGCAGGTGGCCCCTGCTGCCCAGGGAAACCTAGTGGACAGCTGTTCCCTCCTGCCCAAGCCTCCCCATCTCCTGCCTCCTCTGTCTTCCCACTAAGCCGTCGCTACAGCAAAGTAAAGCTCAACCCCAGTGGGCCACGGGCCGTGGTGTCCCCACAATCTGTACCTCCCAAGTCCCCCAGGGAAGGGGACAGGGGGAGCCAGAGGAGATGTTGCATAGGTGGAGGCCATGTCCTTGGCAGGTGTAGGCCTGGCTAGGCTGGAGGAAGATGGCAGAGGCTGAAGGAGGGGACGGAGGACCTCTGATGGCTCGGGCAAAGCGAGGAGCATCAGGGGTGAGTGATGGCGGCCGCCCAAGGGTTATCCTCTCCAGCCTGAAATGTGACCTCAATCCCTGGGCACTAAGTCTGCTGGGAAAACTTTGGCAGGAGAGTTGGGAGGGCAGGGGGTTGTACGCAGACATGCACACAGAAGCACATCAGGGAGGGAGTGGTGGCGGAGAGGAGGTGTCACAGCTTTAGGGGAACAGGACGTGGGGCCAGCGCCCTTGGGTGGTGGCAGGATGCCCCTCTGGGCCCCACTGCAGGGCTTCAGCTCATGGGATAGGGGAGGACAGAGGGGTTGGGCAAGATTTAGAGAATTCCTGCCTCTGACCCTGCCACTGGATTTGAGTTCATTTCTCCAGCTGGGGCTTGTGAGGACATCCTCAGTCCTACAGAGGTAATGTGTGGGGACAACCACCCTTTGCACCCCCCCCAAGTCTGGGGAAGCAAGAGTTGCCCCAGACACCCCTTTCAGTCTCCCTCCACTGCCCTCTCCTCTTTGAATCCCACCTGCTTCGAGAGTTTGTCACCCAGGTCTGTCTCCCACTCTTCCCACCCACACACGTTGGCCAGCTTTAATGAACGCGCCTAGGGGGAGGGTATCCCACCCCCCAACCCCCCCAACTGAAGGGAGAGCCCTCTCAGAACCCAGGTGAGGAGGCTGCTGCTGCCAGGGGGCTGCAGAGTTTAGAGAAAGGACTGAGGTACATGCCCTCCACATTATGCCTCCCTCCTCTCTGGGCAAGTGCTCTTTAGGGCCAGAGAGCCGGAGGGGGGCGGGGGGAGTGACGTGTGCAGTGTGAGCACAGTCCCTCCAGGACCCACACTCCAGGGGCCCAGCGAGATAAACAGCAGTGAAGGGAGTGGCAGAAAGGAAACCCCGATGGTTGGGGCCAGCGCCAAGAAGAGGATAGCAACGTTTGCACGGTTTTGAGATGGAGCATCGGGGCTGACATCTGGCCCCGGCTTCAGACCCACTGAATTCATTAGCTGGTTGGAAGCCAGCCCCGCTGTTCGCCAAACCACGGCGACCTCAGTAGAGAGAGGCCCTGGTGGGGCCAGGCAGCGATGGAAGGAAAGCCCCAATTTCCCTTCCCCACGTCTCTAAACCTCCCCAGCTGCACAGCGAGGGGCCTCACACTGGAGACGGGCCCCACGCGGTGCCACAGCACGGCCTCCACTAACAGTCAGAAGATCCGTTGAAAGGCTGGACGGGAAATCTCGAGTGTGCGTGTAGGGCGGGGAGGTGTCCCCCTAGGACAGGGACGGGGCTGGAAGAGCCGACCGGGCCGGGATTCTCCGGAGCCCCCCCCACCCCGATCCCCTCCCACCCATCGGTCTCTTTATGTACAGGGAAGGCGGGGGATCCGGACCCCATGGGGTCTGTCCCGCGCACCGTCGCCTCCCCGCTCCCCGCGCCGTGCCCAGCACAGCCTCGGTCACCATCGTGACCCCCCCTGCTACACGCAAGAAGCTCAGTCCCGCGAGGGGCAGGAGGGAGGGCGACGGGCTGCCCGGGGCCGGAGGTCACAGTGAGGTCTCTACGCAGGAGCCATGGCGGTGCAGCGGCCGGTGGCTGTGGCCCAGACACCCCTCCTGCCGGTGCACGATGAGGACCGGGAAGTAGAGGGCGTCGTGGTAGGGCGGCGGCGGCCCGGCCTCCTCCTCGTCGTCGTCCTCGTCGTCCCCCATGCTGGCCTGGCTCGACAGCCGCGTCTGCTCGGTGGGGCAGCTCGCCTCGTTGACGCTCCCGCTCCGGCTGCGCCACAGGCAGCTGCGCCGGGAGCCGTAGAGGCGGCCGAGCGAGAAGCGGCTGCCCCCGCAGCCCGCCCCGCCTCCGGGCCCGGGCCCGGCCCGCGGGCTGGCGCAGATGCTGAGCGCGCTTCGCGAGAAGATGGACGAGCTGCTGACGGCGCGCTGGCAGTGCTCGCAGCTGCGCCGGTACGGGGCCACGCCCGCCGCGCCCGGGCCGCCCACCCCGCCGTAGCGGCACGTGGGCGCGTAGCCGCCGCCCGCCGCCCCCGCGCAGCGCGCCCCCAGCGCCGCCAGGTCCATGAGCACCGCCTCCGAGTAGCTGGGCACCAGCTGCTGGTTGGAGCGGATGTGCCACTCGAGCTCCGTGCTGTCCACCGTGTTGACCCGCGGCAGGCGGTGCGTGAGCGGCGGCAGCAGCTCGTCGCTGGGGCTCAGGCCGCCGCCCGCGCTGCTCGCCGAGCCGGGACCTTCCAGGCCGAAGAGCTTCTCCACGTGGTAGTGCGCGTAGGCCGTGCGGTACTCGGCCAGCACGCGCAGCGGCCACGACAGCGTGAGCAGCGCCGCGGCCCAGAAGGCGGACGAGCAGGCGTACCACGGCGGCCGGGCCGGGTCCGGGAAGGCCACCATGAACTCGCGGAAGTCCACGTTCTTGAGGTGCATGCCCTCGCGCGCCTCCATGTAGTCGTCCAGGCCCTCGTTCTCGGCGAAGAAGCGCGCGCGCTGGCACAGGTACGCGTTCTCGGCCTCCACGCTGGCGAAGCTGAAGCACTTGGTGAAGCGCAGGCGCGTGGCCGGCGCGCCCTCCAGCCCCACCAGCGCCTTGGACACGTCGCGGACGCCGCAGCGCGCGTAGTCGAACTCGGCCTCCGCCACGTGCGTGTTGACGCGCTCATGGTAGACCTGCGGCGCCGGGGAGGGCGGCGGGAGTCGCCTCTGTCGGCTCACCCTCGTCCGCCCCATCGCCGCTCTTGCTGCCTGCTCAAACCCTAAGCCTGCCCTGCCTTCGAGCCCGCTTGGAGCCGGGTAGGATCTTATCGTCTGCTTTATGGAGCAGCGCAGGCCCTCAACGTACTCAACTAGAGAGGAAGACGGGCCGGAGCTCAGACCTGCGGGTGTATTCTAGTTTGAATTAAGCTCTGCTTCGTCCCGGGGTCAGGCGCTGGCCACGAACTGCCCCTCGGGTTTGCCTAACCTTTTTGCCGTCTCCCATGTCCCCCACTGCCCCCTCATGACCCCAAATGGCCTGCCCTTCCTGTTTACAGATGTGGTCCCTAATGGCCGGAACCGGCTTTGTCTCGGGGCTCCCTGTTCCCACCTTAGCTGTCACCCAGCCCCCTTCCTGATTCTCACAGGCCCCGGGTTTCTGTTTACCCATCCCAAAACTGAGACGGGGGTCACCGTTATCTGAGAAAACCTCTTCCTCCAGGGCTGGAATAATGCCTAATCCTGGAGGGTCCAGTAAGTGCTAATTGGCCCCCACTCCACCTCTCCACGAGGCCTCCCATGCCTACCTCCACCTTTTTGCCAGCAGACTCCCACCTCTGGGAGCCTTGGACTTGGCAAAGGGCCCCTGGCTTAAATCTAGCACTACCACTAAGAAGCTGCAGACCTTGGGCAGGTCATTGAGTTTAGGATTCCTTCCCTGTGAAAGAGGCCCTGGTAGCAGCCACCTCACTGAATGGGTGAGAGTATGCAGCGGGACAGCGCCTGTGAGGCCATCTCCAACCATTAAGCACTAAGCGGTATAGACCTTGGAGCCAGACTGCCTGGGTTCAAATCCCAGCTCCACCACATACTGTTTGACTTTGGCAAGGTACTAACCTCTCCAAGCCTCACTCCTCATGTGTAAAATGCGGATAGTAGTTACCTACCTCATAGGGTTGTTAGGAGGGTGAGATAAATCAATCTGGTATTTGTAATGTATGTAGGGCAGAGCCTTGCTGCTAGTGTTTGCCGTTATTATTATAGTTGCTATTGCAGCTCACTGCTGCCTCTGCTCCTCCCCCTGGGGACGGTCAGTCAGGGTCCCAGCACCCCCCTCCCCTCTGGACTGGCCTGCGCTCCCCTCCAGCCCCTCACCTGGGTGGTGGTGTAGGCGTCTCCATTGCGGTATCGGGTGACCTGGCGGGTGCGGCGGACATAGTGGTAGCTGATGGCCTTCCACCAGATACAGGGCGTGGCCTGCTGCATGCGGCCCACACGCTCCCGCACGCTGCTCACATCAACACGGTGCTGCAGCTCATGGCGGGCTTGGCAATGCCAACACTCCACCAGGTAGACGGCGTACAGCATGAGCAGGAAGGCCAGGGGGATGTAGACATAGCCGTTGGAGCAGGGGCTGTCGTGGTACATGAGGCTGTTGCCCTGGTAGGCGCTGCTGAAGGTGAGGCGGGTCACCGTGGTTACGTGGCACCAGGCCACGGCCCCCAGACAGCCGTACATGAGCAGCGAGAGCAGCAGGCACTTCCAGTGGGACTCACGGCAGAGGGACTTGGTGAAAGAGGGCTGGATGGGACGCTGCTGCTCAGATGGGCAGGGGAAGGTCCAAGGTGAACAGGGAGTGAGACAGAGTGGCAGGACCCAGCACAGAGATGGATGGAGGGGTGGAAGCCAGCATCAGAGATGACAGGGACGTGGCAAGAAAAGGTAAGACCAAGATGGGAGCCGAGGACCAAAGATAAAAGCAGAAATGACCCAGAGTGAGCCATGGGGACAGGAAGTGAGAACAAAATGCCAATGCAGGGAAGTGTAGAGAGAGACACCCCAAAAGGCAGCGAGGGGTCACAGCCAGAGATGGAAGGAGGAGGCCCAGGTGGCAGAGAAGACACAGATGGATAGGATGGTACCCAGAAAAACACAGTCCAAAGACAGACATAAAGATGGCAGTGAAACAGGAGAAGGCGTGGATGGGGAAGACAAGGGAGGACAGATAGGCATCAGGGAAGGCAGGTCCCCAGCCAGGACTCCTTCCAGGTGTTCCAGGAAAGTGGGGAGGGACCCACTGACATCACTTTCCCGCTTAACAGGTGAGGCCCTCACTTCTTCCAGGTTCTTTGAGTCCTAGGTTCTGGAAGAGCCAGTCCTCTTTGACCCATCCACTTCCCTGTCCCTCACAGACAATTAGTCTCATACCTCCTTTGGGAGGGGGCAGGAAACCCTCAGTTCTGACTCCTTGCCCACGTTCTGAACCCTAGGCCCCCTGTGAGTCCCCTTCCTGGACCCTCACATCCTTTTCCTGTTCTCAGAGGGGAGGGAGAGGACTGGCATCTCTGAGTAGAAGGCAGTCCAGGAGGAGATATCCAGAAGGGCCGAGGCAAGTGGCTGGGGAAAGGGGATGTGGGACTGGGTGGGGAGTAGGGAGGAAGAGGTTTGCAGCCCAGCCATTTGTCAAAAGACAATGATTCTTGGGGCTGGCTCTCTGGGGGCCTCTTGAAGCACTTGGCCCACTCTGTCCCATGGTTGCCCCAGTGAGTTGTTTACGTGTCTAGACTGAGTGCTCCTGAGGGCAGGGTCTCCGTCTCTGCATCCTGGGTGCCGACCGTGGCACCCAGCACGCAGCAGCCACTTAATAGATGAGAATGGAGTTGGAATTCTGGTGGTGGGCTGTGCTTTCAACTCCTCCTCCCTGCTGTCTAGCTTTAGGAACCCCTCCCCCCCACACACCCTCCTACTAGATCCTGATTTCCTCCAATTCCCCAGGCCTAACCTGGAGGCTAGCCACGGGAAGGGAGAAGAGGGTGGAAAGGAAGGGCACAGTAACAGGCAGCAGTCCCTGGGCCTGGTGTGAAATGAGAGGAAAGATCTGGAAGTGCAGATAGGTAGGGTGGGCTAGGAAATAGCACACAGCGTATACAAACAAGATTAGGGTACGGGGTACCTTTCTGGGAGCCTTGTCCTTGGGGTGTGTACATATGTGCACCTTTGTGTGTCCACCTGAGTGTATCCCACTGAGCGCACATCTGAAAGGGTCTCTACCTGCAGGTCTGCCCCGTCCCATGTGCTTCTGCTCAAGTGCAGTGTGTATATATGTGTGTGCACGAGTGTGCCTGGGGGGAGAGGGGGGAGGGGAGCAGTGCTACTGGTACCTTCCTCAGTCTCTTTGTCTCCAGGTTCAGAGGACTGAAGAGTAGGGCTCCAACTAGGGAGATGCTTATTTCCAACACTCTGAAGGATTCCTGGACTCAGGGCCTCCCCCCACCCAGGAATGAGGGAGCTGCAGGGACGTTGGGAGAGAGGTGCACTCACTCCCAGTGACCCCGGGGGTAATCGCCTCTGTACACATTTGACCTTCTTAGGACCACAGCTCAGGTACCACCACCATTTCCTCTTCTGCCTCTGTAGCCCCTACAAGTCGCCCTTCCTTGCGTTCAAGATTGCATCCCCTTCGCGAAACAGGAATCCTGCCACCGTCCCCACCCCATTCCGCCCGGGGTCCGCGAGGCTCCGCCCCTAGGCCCCTCCCCCTGCCCGGGACCCCCGAGCCCCGCCCCCGGCGCAGCCCCTTCCCCGCCACCGCGGACAGCTCCGGCCACCGGTGGGGGCATCGGCGCGGGACTGCGGCTGCGGCGGCCGGCTCGGGGTGCGGGGCGCCGGCCGCGCTGCGGCGGAACCGGCGGGGGCCGCGCGCGGCGGGGGATGGGGGACCAGGCTACGGCCGCGCCCGGGGAAGGGGCGCCGCCTGTTCTCACCTCCTCTCGGGCGGGGCCCTCGTCCGCCGCCGCCGCCGCCGCCGTGGGCTCCTCCGGGACCCCGGGGCCGCCACCGCCGCCGCCGCCGCCGGCGCTCTCTCCCGCGGCCGAGCCAGGGGGGGACATGGCGTAGAGGGGGTGCGTCGAGCTCAGGGCTTCCCGGGGGGCTGTCGGGGGCCGAGGGCATCCTGCGCGGGCCCTGGGGAGGGGGCGGGAGGGGGCGGGGCCCTCGCTGCTCCCCACCCCCCGCCGGGGGGAGGGGGCCTGGAAAGGGCACCGAAGGGTAGGGGTCTAGGGGCTGGGGGTGGGGAGGCGGGCTGGGGGGCCGGGCCGGGGGGGCCGGGGCCGGGGGCGGGTGTCACCTTGAGGCCCTCGCGGCGCCGCTCCGCCTCCCGCCCGCTCCCGCCGCCGCCTTTTGTCTGAGCCGAGCTGGAGCCAGCGCGCCCCCCCTCTTCCTCCCAGCGCAGGAGCCCCGCCCCCGGCCCCCCAAACTCCGCCTTCCGCAAGCCTACCTAATAACCACCCCCCCAAAGAGGAGAAGCAACAGGGGCTCCCTACACCCCTTCCCCACTCCCAGCCCTGCTCACCGCACCCCCTCCTCCCGCCCCATCCTGGGAAGATCTGTGCAGCAACACTTCTCTGTCCCTTCATCGTGGAGGGGGCGCCAGCGGTTCAGCCAACATCCCTCCCCATCCTTGGTTCCCGCAAGTTCCTGGGGCAGAGGGTGGGGAGAGGAAATTGAGCCTTGGAACCCTAGGGAAGATCCTTACTCCCAGTTGGGTGGTAACGGGTTAAGGCAGGAGCCAGCCTTCAGACGCCTGACCCAACTGAACAGAGATGGAATAGGGTAAGAATTGAAGCTAGATATGAGAAAGGACTAACAGAGGGCAGAGGGGAGGACATTGGAACCAGCCTTCCCAAAGCCATTTTCCTTCCTTAGAAGAACAGCCCCAAAGAAGAATGAAGTGTGTACATTACCCTAGGCTGGAGACCAGGAAACCTGAGTTCTAATTTTTAATCCTGGCTCTGCCATTGAGGGGTTGTGTGACCTTGTGCAAGTGCCTTACGCTCTTCAAGCCACAGTTTCCTCATCTGTGCATCGGAAAAGTTAACTGGACAATCTCTACGGCTTTGACCTTCTTCTGTGGGTGTAGGAGGCATAATCATACCCCAAGCTGGGCTGTGAGTATCCTACGCTTTCCCGCCATCTACCCACACTGCTCTTCTGTACTGCTTAGGACAGGCAGAAAGAAAACTGACATTCATTCATTCCTGGATGCATCCATTCAATAAACAGATATTAGGTCTCTACTGAGTACCCTGTTCAGAAATGAAACATACAATATTCTACCCTCAAAGAATACAAAGTCTAATTGGGGATGGGGATCAATCATTATGATAAAATAGTATAATGGGGGGCACCTGGGTGGCTCAGTCAGTTGAGCATCTGACTCTTGATTTCAGCTCAGGTCATGATCCTAGTGTTGTGGGATTAAGCCCCAAATCAGGCTGTATGCGGAGCATGGAGCCTGTTAAGATTTTGTCTCTCTGGGGCGCCTGGGTGGCTCAGTTGGTTGAGCACCCAACTCTTGATTTCGGCTCAGGTCATGATCTCATGGTTGGTGAGTTTTCCCCCCACATCAGGTTCTGTGCTGACAGCGTGGAGCCTGCTTGGAATTCTCTCTGCCCCTTCCCTGCTGTCTCAAAATAAATAAATAAACATTTTTTTAAAAAGATCCTCTCTCTTCCTCCCTCTGCTCCTTCTCCCCTCCCCCACTTCCCCACACTCTTTAAAATAATTTTTTTTTATCTTTAAAAAAAATAGAATGGGGTGCCTGAGTGGCACAGTTGGTTAAGTGTCTGACTCTGGATTTGGGCTCAGGTCATGATCTCCCTGTTTGTGGGTTCAAGCCCCCCATCAGGTTCTGGGCTGACAGCTCAGAGCCTGCTTGGGATTACCTCTCTCTCTCTCTCTCTCTCTCTCTCTCTCTCTCTCTCTGCCTCCCCGCCCTCCACTCACTGTCTCTCAAAAAGAATAAACATCAAAAAAGTAGTATAAAGGCTACGCATATTCAATCTGTGTGTGCACAGTCACTGTGGAATCCTACTGCTTGCCACGTGTTACATTAGAGTCTTTGACATATATATATTAACCGTTCCCCCATTTACCCACAAGAAACCAAGGTAGAGGGAGGGTAACTGACTTATTCAAGGTCACCTGCTGGTACTCACAGAGCTAATCCTAGAATCCAGATCTTTCTCATTCCAAAGGCCATGCAGATGTTTGTGAGTAGGAAGTTCGTTTAAGGCAAAGCTTGGGATAATCTGGTCTTTGGGGATAGGGGACAAGCATACTGATCTGCTGGGATGGTCCTGCCCCTCATCTGAGGCAGGTTAGCCACTGCCTCCACCCCCACATACACCCCCACTCCTGGTCCTGCCTCCATTTTCCTACTCTTCTCTTTCCAGGCAAGGTGAAGGTGGATGGTCGGCTGTCTGCCTCTTGCTTCAGAACTATCCAGCCTGCACGATCCTCCAGTAGTCAGTGAGTCCTTCCTCCCTACCCAAACAGAGGAAGGGTGTGGTCCTGAAGAGCCCTCTCACTTGGTGGCTCACTCCAGGGTCTCTCACTCATGCTTTGTGGGAAGTCCTGCCTCACATCTAACTCCAATCCCTCATCTTACCTCAGCCCATTCCATTTAGTTCAGTCCTCACTGCAGACAGTGCAGAGTTCCTAACCCTGCCCTTTCCCAACCCAGATGGGATCCTCACACTCTCCACTTAGTTGTTATAATCTTCCTCCTGTTCCCCACCCCTACTGCCTTCCCTTCTCCCCTCAGGGGGCTTTGGAGGAGAGCTAGCCCAACTCCTTTTGGCCAACCCCGGAGCTCCCAAGATAAAAGCCCCCCAACAACTCCCCTTCTCCATTCACACACATAACCCTTCCTTGGAAGCTCGGGGAAAAGAGGGGTGAAGGGAGGGGGTGTGGAAGGAGCCAGCTGACCAGCTGGTCACCATGGCAACTGGGCCTGTTTTCTGAAGATGAGCTTGACTGGGGTGGGTGGAGGCTGGGAGTGGGGCACTACAAAGGGAACCAGAAAAAAAACGGCAGAGAGAGAAGAGGACTGGAGGGGCTGAGGAAGCAAAGTCAGGGCCCTGACCACGTTGAGGCCTGAGTCAGAGTCCTCATGTCATCTTTCCAAATGAAACTGTATGCTCCCTGTCCCCTTTCCTGAAGTGTCCCCCTAAGGGCTTCCTGTCAAAGTGCAGGCTAGGTGCTGGAAGCAGTGCGTGACTCAATGCTGCCCCCACGTGGCTAGAAAAGGGGCAGCTACACACCTGTTCTGGTTCAGAGCGAGACCCGGGACTGAATTGGGATAGGTTTTTCCTTAAATTCAGCCTCCGTATGAATGAAAGGAGCAGTCACTGCATCTTCCTGAGTTTCTGTGTCCTTGCCGAAGGTTCAGATGTCCCAATTCCTTAGACCTTCATAATAAAAGAAAGAAAGTTTCACTGAAAAATTTTTTCAAAGTTTTGGATTAGGGGCAGGAGAACCGTGCTCTGCCTTTTCTGACTGTTTGATTTTTGGCAGGTCAACTCACCCCTCTGGGTTTCAGCTTCCCAATTTTAAGATGGGGATGTGATCGTGCCAGATTTTGAGCCCAAGTCGTCTGGGTCTGGAGTTTATGACTGTATTTTTTGCTCCAGCCTTTGAGGAGGAGAGAGGAACATGTCAGGGGAGGAAGTTGAGAACATCTGAAATGACGCTGACCTCAAGGGAAGGAGATGCCTCAATTTCCTTGGGCTTTCCCCTCATGGCGTCTCACTGCCTCATGCTCAACACATCCTCTCCACTCTGGTCCTCCACGGGGAGGAAGAGCAGTGGGTCATCTCCTCCTGTCTGTCCATCCACTATCTTCTCTTTACTCACTGCCCACCCCCCTCCAAGCACACACACTAGGTACTTCTCTTCTCCCCAGCCCTCTTCCCTTCCCATTTCCAGGTCAGATGAAACCGTCCCTTCCCCTCGCCCCACTGTGTAGTTGACCCCACTCCATGGCCCCACAGCACCCTGTGCTCACTCCTGTCTTAGCACAATCAGTCTGTATTGTAATTGTCAGGGAGATTTGTGAAGGCTAGGGCCATGGGGCATTTTGGGGTGAGGTGGGGTTAGTGGTTGTTGGTTATTACTGTTACTATTGATACTTGCTTTTGCTTCCAGCAGAAAAACCAATGTCAGGGGCGCCTGGATGGCTCAGTCAGTTAAGCATCTGACTCTTGATTTCAGCTTAGGGCATGATCATTCTCTAAATAAATAAATAAATAAATAAGCTTTAAAAATAAATTAAAAAAAAAAAAAGAAATACCAGTGTCAGGCATATAGGAGAAGCCCCATACATGTCTGTCAGAGAGATGGTTAAAATGCTGTTGCACGGAGGAGGGCAGTAGGAGAGCTGGTTAGTAGCTGTCTACACTCACTCCAGCTTCCTTCCACCAATGCTAGAGATGGAATAGGGAGATGTTCCCTTAGGGATAATCTAAAGTCACTGCTGCCCTAGGTTTTGGCACTTGGGGTAGGGGATGAATCATGGGGCACTAGTTTGGGGCTCACTGTGTGGGTGGAGTATGCCTACAACCTCCCTAGGCCCTTTAGACCCAGGGAAAGCAGGGACAGGGAAGGAGGAAAGATGTGCTGGCATTAGGGCTGTGGCTGTGGTGGGGACCTCAGCAGAGCATGGCCCAGCATGTCTGGGGCCTCCCCATCCTGGCCCCACCAGGAGGAACTAAACTTCCCTGCCTGCTGAGGGTAACCAGATGTTGTAACTACCCGCAGCCAGTGTTTCATCCCTGTGAAGAATGACCACTCTGCTTTTTTATTTTTTTTTTTAAATTTTTTTTTTTCAACATTTTTAATTTATTTTTGGGACAGAGAGAGACAGAGCATGAACGGGGGAGGGGCAGAGAGAGAGGGAGACACAGAATCGGAAACAGGCTCCAGGCTCTGAGCCATCAGCCCAGAGCCTGACGAGGGGCTCGAACTCACGGACCGTGAGATCGTGACCTGGCTGAAGTCGGACGCCCAACCGACTGCGCCACCCAGGCGCCCCTACTCTGCTTTTTTAGACAACAAACAAAAAACATGACCACTCTGCCTTTTTTTTTTTTTTTTTTTTTTTAAGACAAGGGCCTGCCTGGGAAAACCTACTTTCAAAAAAGAACAAAAATTAAAAATCCGTCCTCATGTCCAATTCTATGTGATCTGGAAGTTTCACACAGGAGACCCTCTATCCAGGACCCAAAGGGAAAACTGCTTCTTTACAGACAATAGGTATCTTATCTTTCCCTACCCAAACTCCTGGGCACTGATAGATGAGAAAAACAGAGAAATTGAGAGAAATGGGCAGGAGATAGGAAGCAATGGCTCCCCGTCCCATCACCTACGTGCTTTCCCTGCAAGACGCTCAGCTCAGCCTGTGCAGACGGTTAATAAATATTCCTTTAAAAACAAACGAATGAATGAATGAATGAATGAATGAAAAAAATGAATGAAGAAATGGAGGAAGGGAAGGAAGGAAAGAAAATGCATGGAATTAATGAATGAAAAAAAGAAGGACGGGGGAAAATGTGAATGGATGGAAGGATGGATGGGTGAATGAATGAATGAATGAATGGGTGAATTAACGCACGAGTGACTCAGGACCGGGTAACCCCTGACTCGGAGCCAACGCAGAAGGCGGGGTAAGGGGGATTCCGGAGGGCGGGGCCTCGGTCCGGAAGCGTCTGTCGGGGGCGGGGCAGGAGGGGCGGGGCGAGAGAGCGCGTCCGACTGGGCAGTCCAGCTGCTCGGAGTAGCCGCTGCCTTGGAACCCGCCAGCGCTCCGAGCCTCGCCCGCGCTTCTCGCCGACCCCTCGGGCCCCCGCAGCCCGGGAAGAACGCCACTCCGGGCCGGGCGCCAGCTCCGCAAGGCGGACCTGCAACCCGGAAAGGCGGCGCGGCGGAGCCCGGAGCCGGATCCTGCTCGGACCTGGCCCCCGTGGGCCGGCACCGCGGGCATGTCGGAGGCGCGCAAGGGGCCGGACGAGACGGATGAGAGCCAGTACGACTCGGGCATCGAGTCTCTGCGTTCTCTGCGCTCCCTGCCCGAGCCCACCCCGGCCCCGGCCTCCGGACCTTCGGACAGTGGCGGCCCCCAGCCTTGGACCCATCCTCCGGGAACAGCCAAGGAGCCACAGGAGAAGGAAGATACAGATGGGGAGCGAGCTGACTCCACCTATGGCTCCTCGTCGCTCACTGAGCCCCTGCCCTTGTTGGGAGGCACGGAGACCGAGGACCCAGCCCCACGCTCTCCGCTCCCCGCAGCGGGAGCGCTGAGCCCTCAGCAGCTGGAAGCACTCACTTACATCTCGGAGGATGGAGACACGTGAGTCTGGGGTCTAAGCTGAGACAGGGACCCCTTCCAATCGATGCCAACTCTGGGCCTGCCAGGAGCCTCAACAGGCCGGGAACCCACTCTGTGAGGATCCCTCAAGACACCCGCGCTGGAAGGGGCCGTCCCCACTCTTCCAAACTCCAGACTTCACTCTTAGCCCACTTTTTAGCTCTGGAGGGACCCAGACCAGAGGCCCCAGCATCATTTCTCTGCACTCCCTTTGGGAGGTGGGCAGAGCTGGTAGGGCCCTTACCAGACACCTGGAACCCAGCTAGCAGCTCGGAAAGCTACCAATAACCCACCCCTTGGAAGAGAAAATTCCCCTGACCAGTCCAGATTTTTAGGGGTTTTTTTTTTCCTTGCTGGGGAAGAGGGTAGGTATCCTTGTTTGCTCAATATCTGGGATTCCCAGCCCCTGACCTCAGAATGCCCCGTCTCGGGGAACAAAAGATGCCAGTTACAGGTTGCCAGGAGGGGTCAGGAAGCTAAGGATGGAGGTGCTGGCAGGGTGCAGAGCTGAGGCTAGCCCTGAGGAAGAGGGGGTGAGCCAGGCTGGAGCACTCTTGCCCCATCAGACAGACAGGCGGCTGGCTGCCCAGCTTACTTCCTTCTCTGCTGTGAAAGGGGAAGTGAGGGCTGGAGTCAGCTTTACCGGCACCCTCTACCTCCTGAGCCCTCCAAGTCCCCCTCACTGTCCTGTCTGACCCCTTTACTTTACCCTTCCTGCCCCAGGCCCAGGTGGAGCTTGGTGGGGACTGGGCTGGGGGGGCCCGCAGTTGAAGTAAGAAGTAGTTTGGGTGGGAGGGACTGGCCAGTTGAGGATTTGTCCCTTAGGAAGAAGAAACACTGTCAAGAGAGGGGGTGGCTGGGATTTGTGGATGAGGAACAGAGTGGAGTGGGCTGGGGTCCCAGACTGGGGATGCTGGAATGAATGGGGGTGGGGAGGGTAGAGGAGGCAGCAGGTGTCTGTCTTGACCTGCTTTTTGGAGCAGATGGGAGGGTCCTAATCCTGGGTGGCCTTTGACAAAGATAGCGTTTGGACCCAGGGAGTGGGAGAGGAATGACCTCAGGCCTTTTTGTATCCCGCCCAGATCACCAACCCTCAGGCCCAGAACCAAGAATTTGGGGGTTCCATGTGGAATACCTCTGGCTGACCTTTGACCTAGGGAGTGGTGACTTCTGGCACTGCCGTCCTTTGTCAGCCTCTCAGCAGAAGCCTTTACCCGGCTCTAGTTAAAGACAGGTGTCGCGTCTAGACTGTGGGGTTAGGGGCGGTGGAGAAGCGGTGTCAGGACTCCCCAGGAGGTCCTTAGAGAGGAGGGGGCACTGTCTTCCCTCAGAGGTGTCTGGCTTATAGGACTTATGGAAGTGGGGAGAGGAAGTGGGAGGAGGGGAGACAGGGAGAGAGGGAGGTGGCTGCAGGAATGTGACCTAGAGAACAGGCCCTGGCCGAGGGGATTTCCAGAGCGGTTCCTCCCTCCCTCCCTCAGTCACTCTCTCCTGGGCCTCTCCTGCCGCCCCGCCACTGAGCCTGCCCCCCTTCTGCCTGAGCAGCCCCCTCCCCAGCCCAGACAGGCCTTTACCCAAACTACCCCCCAAGGCACTTCATGCCCCAAGGCAGCTGTCACGGCCTAGACCTTCCAGCTCTGGCTTTCATTTTCCCCACCTGATGTGGGGAAACCCCAGGACTGGAACTTCCCCTCCCAACTGCCCCCTCCCACCTGAGCAAGAGATTAAGGCTCTTTGGCCCCCAACAAACACACACTTTCTGCACTGCACAGACCTCCCCTTGGAAGTGTCCTCGGAGTGGAGGGCCTCTGGTCAGGCCCCACCCAGTCTGTGCTGTCTGAAGAGTGACCCTCTTGATCCCCCTGTGAAAGGGCAGCAGGACAGGATGCCGCGCTGTCTCCTCTTCCACGAGCTTCTGTGTTCTCTCCGTTGGAATGTGTACCGCTGAGTTGCCCCGAGTGGGGGTGACCCCGCTCCTGCCCTCTCAGTCCTCCCTGTTGGGGTTGGCAGACGTGGGGAGCTCAGCCCCGGAAACCACCTCTGTGCTACCCCGGCAGCTTTCAGTTTGGCTTTGAGCTGCAGCCGGCCCGGTGGGGCCCTGGGGCCAGAGGGGAGTAGGGTGTGGGCAGGCTGAACAGGAAGGACCTTGTCCCATCAGCACCCTGCCCACGCTCCCACTCAGCCAAGGCCCCCCTGAAGGCCAGAGATGGGAACTTGGAACTCCCACCCGCCGGATCCTGGCTTCCCTCACCAACCCTCACTTCCTGGCCCAAACTCTCACTTCCTACACCGACCCTATGTGTGTCTTCTTAGAGATTGATGTGTTCTTCCTTCTAACCCCAGGACCCTAGCTCACTGTCTCTGGCCTGAGCCCTAACACTTAAACCCTGTTCCTGGTCTCCCTCTCCCAGGCTGGTCCACTTGGCGGTGATTCACGAGGCCCCAGCCGTGCTGCTCTGTTGCCTGGCTTTGCTGCCCCAGGAGGTCCTGGACATTCAGAACAACCTTTACCAGGTGGGTTGGGGGAGAGGCTGGGCTATGCCCAGATACCTATATCTGCCCTGACAGCCATTCCCAGCAGCCACACAAGGGTACTTGGGCTGCGCACTCAGGAAACCATATCCCAGACCCTGGGACAGAAGCTGATGCTACACGCAAGTAAGACACGCCTCTGCCCACAAGGTGCTGGAGCCTGGGCTAGGGGACTCCTGTCAACCCCTGATTTCATAGCATGGTGACCAGAGTTGTGACCCCAGCTGCTGTGGGACCCAGCGTCTGTGGGGAGCATTAATACAGGAGGCGGCATCTGCATGGAGCCTTAAAAGAGGAGTATGCCAGGTTGAGACTGCCTGCCTGGTACCTCTGTCTTTCCTCCCTCTAGCCCGTCCTTGTCACTTGGCCCCCAAGGATAACAGAGGTCTTCCCTGCCCCCAACTTTCCTTTCTCCAGGGGCTGAGGGGACCTCTAAGAAGAGCAGGGGCCCACTTTCCTCACCCTGCCTCCAGAACTGGGGTGGTGGGCAGTGACAGAGGGAAGGGTTTGGTCGCGTTTCCTTGGAAGACCAGGACCATAGCCTTTATAAGCTGCCCTCAAAAAAGGTGCTGGCAGCTGGTAATTCCTGTGTCCACCCTGGCACGTCCCCAGAGGTGGGAGCATGCTACAGTAGCCCTGGACCCTTTGTGCCTACAGACAGCACTCCATCTGGCTGTACATCTGGACCAGCCGGGTGCAGTTCGGGCCCTGGTGCTGAAGGGGGCCAGTCGGGTGCTACAGGATAGACACGGTGACACGGCCCTGCATGTGGCCTGCCAGCGCCAGCACTTGGCCTGTGCCCGCTGCCTGCTGGAGGGGCGGCCAGAGCCGGGCCGAGGACCACCTCACTCCCTGGACCTCCAGCTGCAAAACTGGCAAGGTATGGGCAGCCTCAGGGCCTGTGGGATGAGGAGGGGACAAGAGATGGACCCCACTGTCAGGAAAAGGAGGTTCATAGCTTGTCTGTCAATGCACCTCCAGTTTTAAGTCAACAGGTACTCAGTCCCTTTTTGCTGAAGGAACGAATGAACGAATGAATGAATGAACTTGATTTAGAATTTAATGAGAGCCTACTGTGAGCTCAACAGAGAGCTAAACCTTGCCCTCAAGATATTTAGTTTAACAGAGATTAGACGAACTCGTTAATTCATGCAACAAAAATGTACTGGGGGCCTTGTGTGTGCCAGACATTATTCCAGGAGCTGGAGAGCGATCGAGGCAGACACTAAATATAAGAAGTGAGTTCTCTAGTAGGTTACCAAGCTGTAAGTGCTGTGGGAAAAGTAGAGCAGAGTGAGAACTAGAATGTGAGGGATGGGGCGGGTGTGATTTTTAAAGAGAGTGACCAGGGAAACCCTCAAGGAGCAGCAGCCTTTGAGCAGAGACTTGAAGGAGGTGAGGGATGTCACTTTGAATCAAGTTCTGTAGGCGGGGGTGGGGGGAGTGGTTCCACGCCAGAAAGCGGGTAGCAAGAAGGCTAGGGAAGCACAGGGCAGGACAGGGCCCCCCCCCCACCCCGGGGCGGGTGGGGGGGAGGGGTGGCTGGGGCCTGAGGATCCTAGAGAGCTCTGAAGAAGGTGGCTTTTGGATGGGGCTTCAAGGCAGGTAGAGTTAGAGATGGGGGGGGGGGCGGGCGGGCGGGGAGAGGGGGAAGGGGGAGGGGAATGTGTGCTGGGGGAGGGCACACCTATGTGGGGTGTCACTCAGCAACCTGACCCCTGAAGCATGAAAGTTTCAATAACATGACTCTGAAAAGGTGGAAACTTTGAGTTCCTTTCCCCTCAGACTTTTG
The DNA here is from genome assembly GCF_022837055.1 of Prionailurus viverrinus. Lineage (NCBI taxonomy): Eukaryota > Metazoa > Chordata > Mammalia > Carnivora > Felidae > Prionailurus > Prionailurus viverrinus. The sequence continues at coordinate 42,253,286 of NC_062565.1, read as the reverse complement.
AGGGGGTTTTTGGGTTTGTGTTTTAACACTCCTGTGATCAGAGGCATTGAGTGGGCAGTGAGTCCCTTGGGGCTGAGGGGTAGGGAGGTCCCTGAAGAGAGGGAGGGAGAGAGTTGGTGGACGCTGATTAGCAGCCCCCACCCTCACCCCATCCCAGGTCTGGCCTGTCTCCACATCGCCACCCTGCAGAGGAACCGGCCACTCATGGAACTGCTGCTGCAGAACGGAGCTGACATTGACACACAGGTGAGAGGACCAATCAGGGCCCGGCCCAGGGCCTGCCCCACCGCCTGATCCAGCCCCAAGTCCCCTGCCTAGCAGTCAGCAGTGGTGGCACTCACCTCCTTATCCAGGGCCCAGGCCCAGCACGATTCTTCTCGAGGGCCTTGGCTGACATCCTTCTTCTCCTCCAGGAGGGCACCAGTGGGAAAACAGCCCTGCACCTGGCTGTGGAGACCCAGGAGCGGGGTCTGGTGCAGTTCCTGCTCCAGGCTGGCGCACGTGTAGACGCCCGCATGCTCAACGGGTGCACACCCCTGCACCTTGCGGCAGGTCGGGGCCTCAGCAGCATCTCATCCACTCTGTGCGAGGCAGGTGCCGACTCCCTGCTGCGGAACGTGGAAGACGAGACTCCCCAGGACCTGGCTGAGGATGTAAGAGGCATAGGCTCAGCTCTGCTCTCCAGGACCTCCTGCACCTAGAGCAGAGACAGGCACCATAATGGCTGAAAGGGCCAAAGAGTCAGGATCCCCGGGAGTAATCCACGACTCTGACACTCACCAGCTGTGGGACCTTGGGCAAGCCTCTGCCCCTCTGTTTTTTTAGTTGGTCCAGACCAGGGAGCCCAAACTTGGACTCTAACAGGAGCCCTGCAGCTACAGTGGATCGGTGAGACAGGATAGGTGTAAGGCAAGGTGATGGGGCCTGTGAGAGACCAGAGTCAATGCCCAAGGGTCACTCTACTCAGCTTCAGCAGATAGTTGCAGAGGAAGAATGTGGGCCCAGTGTTGCCAGGTCTTGGAATTTTTTGAAGAAAGATGGAACCTAGATTTCCTGTAGTGTCTTTCCCATTTTAAAATGTTCAAAGGAAAAAACTCTGGGGCTCCTGGCTGGCTCAGTCAGTAGAGCATACAACTCTTGATCTCAGGGTTGTGGGTTCAAGCCCCACACTGGGCCTTCAGCTTACTTAAAAAAATATTCAAAATGTTTTCTAAGTACCCCCCGCACCCCTGCCCCCCACCCCCCGCCAAAAAATAAAAAAAAAAAAAAAACAAAACCAGACACATGGGCTAGATCACCTCCAGGGTGGGAGCTCTGATATTCTGATATCTTAGAGAGTCAGGGCTTGCCTAAGGTTTCAGGGCTCTGCCTAGCCCAGAGGGGCTGCTATGTTGGGGATTAGTGGGAAGATTTGTTCCCCAATGTCCTTGAGTTGTCATTTGGTGGAGGAGAAATGGTCCAATCTGTCTCCCCAGCTCCCTTCCTCCACTGCCACTTTTTCCCCATGGGCCCTGATTTTGCTTCTCTCCATTCTCTTTCTCAGCCCTTGGCTCTTTTGCCCTTTGATGACCTGAAGATCTCTGGCAAGCCACTGCTGTGTGCCGACTGAAGCCAGGGCAGAGTCTGGGGCCCCGGAGACTCCACCTCTTCACATCCGGAAGCCGGAGCTACAGCTGCTGAAGTCTGGGCCCTGACAATGTGCCCTTCTGGTGTCCTGGGGACTGCTGAGGCCACAGCCTGGGGCCAGTACGGTCCTGAGCGGAGAGGAGGGATCACAAGTGAGAGAAGGCAAGTCTGGAAGGAAGACTTTTCCAGGTGGATGGAGATTCTTGAAGACTCCCAAAGCCCCAGGTATCCTGGGCAAAGCCTGTTTGCCTCTAGAAGACGGCAGGGGCTCTTGTTTCTACCCACGTTGGGTCAGCCTGAAACTGCCAATCAGTAGGAAGACATGGACTCTCCTGAGTGAGGAGAGAAACTGAAATCAGCAAGCAGGACCCTGAGGGGTTCCATCTCACTGCTGTTGAGGACTCTTAAAAACACTGTTGTTTAAAGACTTCACACAGAAGGCCCTGAACTGACCCCCTGGGGAAGGGGAAGTTTCCATAACATGACACTAAAACAGCAGAGACCTTTATAAAGATCCCTCCCTACAGTTGTTTTGCGCACGTGCCTGTCTGCGTGCATTGGGGATTTTTAGATAGGCCTGCCTTGTGACCTTATGATAGAGACAGAGAGAAGGAAATTGCCACTTGAGCAGGGTAGGACTCTGCTAGGTAGGGAGTGCGTGTTGGGGGGGGGGGGGGAGGGGGTACCATCCTCAGGCCTCTCTGTCCAGCACAAACCCTTGCCCTGAATGAGAAGAAACCCCCCCCCCCCCCCCCAGGGTGGGAGGCATCACCACTGCCCTGGAGGTGGCCATCTGGAGGAGCCTGGAGAGAAAGGCCAGCCTGTAGAGGGCGGTGGCTTTGTGTGTTTTTCCTTTCATTCCACACACGTCTGAAGTTCCTGTGAGGTGAACATGGCCAATATGGATACAGGGGGATAAACCAACGACACAATCTCTGGCCAGTTGGATCTTACGGTCTAGTGAGTGAGACAGCCATTAAAATCACAAACGCCCCAATAAATATGTAATTACAAGCTGCAGAGGATTCTGTGAGGGGGGAAAAAAAAGAGTGGGGTGGAGAACACGCGTTGGTGGAGGGCCACACTTTGGGCGGTCAGGGGAGGTCTGTGAGGCCTGTCATCTCCACCTAGACACGAGGACGAGTAAGGGATGTAGGGAGAGCGTTCAGGCGAAGGCCTTTGGTGAATTAGAGGAACGGAGAGCAGGCCAGTGGGACTCTGCAGAGGGTGGGTGAGTGGGCGAGGTAGACAGGCCAGGTCATGCCGAGCCTGAAGGTCTTGGGGAGTTGGGACAGAACTGCAGCCCATTGGGGAAAGGAAGGAGGTATCTTCCCGTCAGAAAACGGGGAAGGGGTGGCGCAAGAGGAAGTGCTTGGGACGCACAACGTCAATGTCCCTGTCCCAAGAGGGCGGGAGCACCACTACCTCCCGGGTTGGTTGTGTGGACTTAGGGCGATGACGAAGCGGGGTGCGGGTGTACGGCCTGGGGGCTCCCCGCCCTGGGCGGTCCAGCTCCCGGATACCGGGCCGCGTCTCCCTCCGGGCCGCGCGGGGGCGCTGTGGCCCGCCGGCGGCCCGGGGCGCTGCCTGGTCGCGGCTGGGGGCGGAGGGGCGGCCGCGGGGAGGGAGGCGGGAAGAGCGCGGCACTTCCGCTAGCCGCTCGCTCGCCGGCCGCTCCTGGAGGCGGCAGCGGGAGCGGAGGGAGCGCGCGGCCCGGGGACCGCATTCCCCGGCCCCCCTCCGCCCCACGCGGCCCGGACCATGGACGCCAGGTGGGGGGGCTGGGGGAGCGGCGGGCCCACGTGACCGAGCCCCCGGGCCACGTGACTGCCGCTGCTGGGCACGGAGGGGCCGGGTGGGGTCCCAGCTGCCCGGCGGCAGGCCCGCATAGCGGAGCCCGGGGCCGGCGGGGAGGGGGGGGGGGGCGCGGCGTGGACTGGACTTGTCCTCCTTGCGAGGGTCCGGGAGTGTCGGGCGGAGGAGTTGGGAACCCTGGCGCTCCGGGATCCTGGAGGGCGGGGTGGGAGGAGGGGGCGCCGCCTGTAGCCCGAACGGCCGGCCAGCGCTGGAGGGAACAGAGGGAACCTGTGTGGCCAGAGGGGCGGGTCCGCCCCCGAGGAGGGAGGGAGCCCCGCCTGGCCCGCGCCGGCCCCCCCAGGAGAGAGAGAGGCCCTTTGTCCGGGCTGGGCTGCAGCTGAGGGGGGCGGGGAGACTCCGGGCCCTTCTCCAGTGTAGTCCCCTCTGGAGGGCCGAGTGGATGAGGAACGGCACCCTAATCCTTACGTCCGCTGTCCCCGCAGGTGGTGGGCAGTGGTGGTGCTGGCTGCGCTCCCCTCCCTGGGGGCAGGTGGGGAGACCCCCGAAGCCCCTCCAGAGTCATGGACGCAGCTGTGGTTTTTCCGCTTTTTGGTGAATGCTGCTGGCTATGCCAGCTTTATGGTACCTGGCTACCTGCTGGTGCAGTACTTCAAGCGGAAGAACTACCTGGAGACAGGTGTGTGTGCCGAAAGGGTAGGGAAGCGTGCCAGGTCCCTGTTACGAGTGCTGACCAGCAGTCCAGATTGGGATGTGGCTTGGGAAGGGAGGGAGGGATGCCCGCAGGCCTGACAGCAGGGCCGCTGGCTGCTCTGGGCAAGAGGAGGTGCTGGGGAGAATACTGGCTCTTGACCTTGTGTGCCTGTTTTTTAGGCAGGGGTCTCTGCTTTCCCCTGGTGAAAACTTGTGTGTTTGGCCATGAGCCCAAGGCCTCTGACGAGGTTCCTCTGGCTTCCCGGACGGAGCCGGCAGAGACCACTCCCACTTGGCAGGCCCTGAAGCTGCTCTTCTGTGCCGCGGGGCTCCAGGTAGGTAGGCAGGCTCTGCCTCTCTTCCTGGGTTGGGCCCCAGGACAGGTACGGTGCGGAACCGAAGTTTTCACCCTGCCAGCCCCCCGCGGTTTGCTGGCTGTGTTAACATGGCCCCCTCTTCCAGGGGGCGCATGGTACCACCATCTTAGAGGTGGTCGGGATAACCACTGTCTTGTCCTTCCCCCTTCCTCTTGCCCTCTTGTGTGATTTCTCCTGTGCCGTTACTACCCTTCCCCCTGCAGTGATGTCTCCTATACTGCTAACCCACTGATCAAATTTTGGGGAAGCCACGCAGCCCTCCCCCCACTACTGCATGTGACAGGGAGCGAAGATACGGAGTTCTTGGCACTTTGGAGCGGGCACTACTAGTCCTACACGTGCCGCACAGGTGTCCAGTCTTACTCCCCGAATCCACTGAGGATAGACAGGAGGATACATGGGATGGAGTCTGCTTTAATGTACCCTCCGGTGGGGCAGACAGGGTCTGGGCATGCCTAAAGCCTCTGTCATTGTTTCACACACACTCGATCCTTCCGAGGTGAATCCAGGCTTTGGAGGGGAGAGGAAACTTCTGGTTATTACAGAGGGACCAACATACGTATGCTGTCCTTTGAATCACCTAGACCTTTTCTGAGGAAGAGGGAGGTCGAAATCTTTCGGGCCACCTTCTCCTCCTCTTACCTTCTCGGTCCTCGTTCCTCCCCGCCCCTCCCTCCAGGTGTCCTACCTGACTTGGGGAGTGCTGCAGGAGAGAGTGATGACCCGCAGCTATGGGGCTACTGCCACCTCGCCAGGTGAGCGCTTCACGGACTCCCAGTTCCTGGTGCTGATGAACCGGGTGCTGGCCCTGCTGGTGGCTGGCCTCTGCTGCATCCTCTGTAAGCAGCCCCGGCACGGGGCACCCATGTACCGGTACTCCTTTGCCAGCCTGTCAAACGTGCTCAGCAGCTGGTGTCAGTACGAAGCTCTCAAGTTCGTCAGCTTTCCCACCCAGGTGCTGGCCAAGGCCTCTAAGGTGATCCCGGTCATGCTGATGGGAAAGTTGGTGTCTCGGCGCAGCTACGAACACTGGGAATACCTGACGGCCGGCCTCATCTCCATCGGGGTCAGCATGTTCCTGCTGTCCAGCGGACCGGAGCCCCGCAGCTCCCCGGCCACCACCCTGTCCGGCCTCATCCTGCTGGCAGGCTACATCGCCTTTGACAGCTTCACCTCGAACTGGCAGGATGCCCTGTTTGCCTATAAGATGTCTTCGGTGCAGATGATGTTTGGGGTCAATTTCTTCTCCTGCCTCTTCACGGTGGGCTCCCTGCTAGAGCAGGGGGCCCTCCTGGAGGGGACCCGCTTCATGGGGCGACACAGTGAATTTGCTGCGCATGCCCTTCTGCTCTCAGTCTGCTCTGCATGCGGCCAGCTCTTCATCTTCTACACCATTGGGCAGTTCGGGGCCGCCGTCTTCACCATCATCATGACCCTCCGCCAGGCCTTCGCCATCCTCCTCTCCTGCCTCCTCTACGGCCACACAGTCACTGTGGTGGGGGGTCTGGGGGTGGCTGTGGTCTTTGCTGCCCTCCTCCTCAGAGTCTATGCCCGGGGCCGACTAAAGCAACGGGGTAAGAAGGCTGTGCCTGTCGAGTCCCCTGTGCAGAAAGTTTGAGGGGCCTGAGAGACGAAGTCCAACAAGAACCTCACCATACCAGTTTTCCTCTCCTACTGTAACTTTTGAGGTGGCTGGCTCAAGGTCAGAATGCAGGCTTTTAGTATCACAAACCAGCTCTGCAGGTTGGGGTTGAGTCCAGGAGTCAGCCTTCCCCTTTGCCTTAAGTCACCCGTCCTCCAGTAGGGATTCTTCTGAGCCCCAAGGTAGAGGACCTTCCTCAGTGGGTGGGAGGGGCTTGCCGAGAAGGCAGAAGCACCTTCTAAAGCCGCTCTCCAAATTCCCTGAAGTCTTGCCCTGTGGGCTCTGCCACCAACACACCTGTGCTTGTCCCCTCCCTTGAATGGCCCACCCGTGCAGACTCCCTCCCAGAGACCTATGGAACTTACTCTGGTGAGAAAAGCACAAGTGTTGTAGGCTCCAAGTGCTGCTTTCCCGGGAGTCCCTGAAAGACGGTGCTGTGCTGGGGGAGGAGGACAGGAGGGCCCTACCCAGCACCACCACCCTCTGCTCCTGGATCCCCAGGCTCTGCTCCAAGAGCCCATTGCAGGTTTTGGTACTTTGGAAATGTTAACTTTTTGCTCTAATTTTATTTTATTAAATTAAATTGCTGCAATGGTCTCGAGTCCCGTGTTTTCATTGACTGAAGTATGTGCTTTAGGAAGGGGACAGAGTATTACATGCTGGTTTGTGGCCACCCTTTAGAGTCAATGTTGGGGGACTTCAGAACTGCTAGATGGTTACAAGTGACTTTAGCTTTCAATGTACCAGAGTAACCGATTACCAGGATGAAACCAGGTACAACTTGGAATAGGAAAGCAAAGGAAACTCAAAAGGCACCAGATCCACTTTACAAGGGAAAGCAGAACTGTATAAAACTGTATTTTCTTTATTTTGCATACTTTAACTTCAGAACAAAATAAACAAAAAACCACAGTACACATCCAACCCCCTCGTCAAATATAGGAAGGGATAGGCCTGAGGCCCTTGTATCCTGCCTCAGACAAAGACAGGAGGGGGAAAAAAAACAAAACACTAGACATCAGCAGAAGGAACCAGGTGAACTGAGGCCACTCAGGGCTGCTGGGAAGCCATGGGGACACTATACAGAGGGCACAGGTCTGCAGGTAGAAACTAATCTACTTCTTCCATGCGGGACGCATCCTCATCACCCTCAAGGGGAGGGATCTCATCAGGAACAGCAGCACTGGGTTCCTCTGCAGTTACTTCGTCTTCGTCAATACCTGTTAAGTAGGAAAGAACGCCACGTGAATGTCAATCCGAATACCATTAAGTCAAATCTGTCCCTCGGAGACTAGTTTACCCAACTCCTAGCCACACTCTGGTGTAACAAAGATACTCACCCAGGCCTAGCTTGATCATGCGGTAAATTCGGTTGGAGTGGGTCTGGGGATCCTCCAGTGAGAAGCCAGAAGAGAGCAGTGCAGTTTCAAACAGGAGCACCACCAGGTCCTTGACAGCCTTGTCATTCTTGTCCGCCTCTGCCTTCTGCCGTAGTGTCTCCACAATGGGGTGGTCAGGATTAATCTCCAGGTGCTTTTTGGCCATCATATAACCCATTGTAGAGTTGTCCCGAAGTGCCTGGGCTTTCATGATCCGCTCCATGTTGGCCGTCCAGCCGTAGGTGCTCGTCACAATGCAGCAGGGTGAAGACACTAGCCTGTTTGAGATGGTCACCTGTGGATAATGACAAAAACTTATGTTTACGTTAAATCTGATTACCATTTCCAAGCTAAGATGATGGTATGTTAAGCTCTATTCTCAGAAGAAACACTTCATCGTTCCCAAATATTTATAAAAATACCAACCTTAAACCTGCTGGTAAAAGCAGCGCAAGGGGAAAGAAACTCTGCACAAATTAGACGACCTAAAACTAATTGTGTAGCACCACAAGATTCTGAGGGAAACAGCTCTAAAGCATTTACAAACTACATCCTAGTCCCAGAACTGCTTACCTTCTCAACCTTCTTATCCAGTATTTCTTTCATAAGTTTGCAGAGGTTCTCAAACTTGGCCTTGCTCTCTTCCATTTTCTTTTTCTCCTCTTCATCCTCAGGTAGCTCCAGGCCCTCCTTGGTAACGGAGACGAGACTCTTCCCATCAAACTCCTTGAGCTGCTGCACGCAGTACTCATCGATAGGCTCAGTCATATACACTACCTCGAAGCCCCGCTTCCGCACCCGCTCCACAAAAGCGGAGTTGGCAACCTGCTCTTTGCTCTCGCCTGCAGGGTTGAGAGAGACTCAGGGATCAGAATGCCACCTACCAGTTCCCAGGCATTCCCAAATGTCCTCCCTATTTCCTTATACCCTCATGAGGCTTTGATCAGACCCAGGCTCCAACATACCAGTGATGTAATAGATGGACTTCTGGGTCTCCTTCATGCGAGAGACATACTCCGAAAGAGAAGTCATCTCATCTCCAGACTGGGAGGTGTGATAACGCAGCAGCTCAGAAAGACGGCGCCGATTAGTGGAGTCCTCATGGATTCCAAGCTTCAAAGGTGGAAAGAAAACGATCTTACTTGTAAATAATCTGTTACTCTCTAGGTGAATGAAAAAACCCATCCATCTTAAGTAAGCATTTGCTGCTTCCGTACCTTCAGGTTTTTAGAGAATGCCTCATAGAATTTCTTATAGTTCTCCTTGTCTTCTGCCAGTTCAGAGAAGAGCTCAAGGCACTTCTTTACGATGTTTTTGCGAATGACCTTCAAGATTTTGCTCTGCTGGAGCATTTCTCGGGAGATGTTTAGGGGCAAGTCCTCAGAGTCCACCACACCACGGATGAAATCTGCAGTCAGGGAGAAAATGGGAGTTAACGTAGACAGGGTCATCTAAGTTCAACAGGATCCACTTTCTCACTGAACCTGATTTCAAAAAAAAAAAAGACAAAACCTCCGTTTCCTGAGAGCAATATAGGACTTTACCCAACCAACTACATTCGGCCAAAAGGACACTCACTGAGATACTCCGGTATCAACTCATCACAGCTGTCCATGATAAACACACGGCGGACATAGAGCTTAATGTTGTTCTTTTTCTTCTTGTTCTCAAAAAGGTCAAAAGGAGCCCGACGGGGGATGAACAGCAATGCCCTGAATTCCAGCTGACCTTCCACAGAGAAGTGCTGAAAGAAATTCAAAGCAAGCCAGTAGTGTATTTCAAGATACACCTTTAAATCCCAACATCACATCATTCATTGAATTGTCTGAAACAGAGTTCTTCCCTAAGCACTGATGACAGAACAGACATCATAGGACCTCTTTTGAAAAAATTAAACTCCTATGCCCCAAACTAATCCACAATGGTACTGCTATGTATAATCCTGGGATTAATGAGTTAACAGTCCTATCAGGAACCTGCCACAGAGACAAAGTGATGTCACGGAGATGTCCTTTCTTTACCCTAAAAGATCATCAACAAGTGAAAGGACATGGATCCATGGCATTCAGTTCCCACCACCAAACAGATGGGCAAGTTCCATGGTCTACTACCAGCAACCCCGTTCTGCCTGCTCTTCCTATTCAATCAACATGCAAGGCTTCTCACCTTGACTGCCAAGTGGTCTTCCCAGTCATTCGTAAGGCTCTTGTAAAACTCTCCATATTCCTCCTGGGTGATGTCGTCAGGGTTTCTGGTCCAAATGGGTTTGGTCTTGTTCAGTTCTTCCTGATCAATGTACTTCTCCTTAATCTTCTTTGTTTTCTTCTTCTTGTCCTTCCCACTATCATCCTCCTCATCTGAGCCCACATCTTCAATCTTGGGTTTCTCCTCATCATCTTTATCTTCCTCTTCTTTCTCACCTTTCTCCTCCTCTGCCTCATCATCACTGATTTCTTTCTCTCGTTCCTTCTCCAGCTGAAAGTACAAAAGACAGTAGCTCCAGACTTCAGAAACCAAAACCGGGGACCTTGGAACTCTCCGAAAGAGCAGACATACACGTGAGGAGTACCAATCCATACTCACATAAAGAGTGATGGGATAGCCTATGAACTGTGAGTGCTTCTTCACCACTTCTTTGACACGTCTCTCCTCTAAATATTCTGTCTGGTCTTCTTTAAGATGGAGGATCACTTTGGTGCCCCGGCCAATGGGCTCACCTAGGAGTTAATCACAGAGTATAAAAAATGAAGCTAAATGCAGACCTGTCATCAACGACTCCACAGGTAACACCCTCAAGATCTCCATTACAGGTTTCCCCAGAATTCTAACCCAGACAACCTAATAGGAAAGCCGTCTTACCATGGTCTGCACGTACAGTGAAGGAGCCCCCAGCAGAAGACTCCCAGGCATACTGCTCATCATCGTTGTGCTTTGTGATCACAACCACTTTCTCTGCCACCAGATAAGCAGAATAAAAGCCAACACCAAATTGTCCAATCATGGAAATGTCTGCACCAGCCTGCCAGAAAATTTTACAAACAAGTTTAAAACAAAATAGCAAACCAAACATCCACAAAAATGGATGGCGTGCACCTAGCTGAAATACCACATACCTGGAGAGCCTCCATGAATGCTTTAGTGCCCGACTTGGCAATGGTCCCCAAATTATTTATGAGATCGGCTTTGGTCATGCCAATGCCTGTGTCCACTAGAGTCAGAGTGCGTTCCTGGGGGTTGGGGATGATGTCAATTTTGAGCTCTTTACCGCTGTCCAACTTGGAAGGGTCTGTCAGGCTCTCATACCGAATCTTGTCCAAGGCCTGAAAACACAAATCTCATTTTTACAATTCTGCTTCCTAAAAGCCCAGCTCTTCGTCCGAAAGGAAACTACTTTTTATTCCCAAGTAGCATCAATTTTGATTACCCACTCCCAAACTTGGCGTGTAAGAGCCACATACAGGTGGGGCACCGGACTCTTGATTTTGGCTCAGGTCATGATCTCAGTTTGTGGGTTCAAGCCCCGTGTGTTGGGCTCCATGTTGACCGCTCAGAGCCTGCTCGGGATTCTCCCTCTCTCTGCCCCTCCCTCACTCTCAAAATAAAACTTAGAACACAAAAAGAACCATTTACAGTTACAATAGCCCATCTATCCACATCAACGTTTTTAGAATAGCAGCCCCACAAAATACCAAACCGCCTTTCTCTCTTTTCCGAGTGCTGAAAACAAAAACCACAAATGAAGCTGCCCACAGCACTCACATCAGAAGCGTTACTGATCAACTCCCGAAGGAAAATTTCCTTGTTGGAATAAAAGGTATTGATGATGAGGGACATGAGTTGGGCAATTTCTGCCTGGAAGGCAAATGTCTCCACCTCCTCCTCTCCATGGTGCACTTCCTCAGGCATCTAAAATGAGAATAATCAAGAATTAGAAAAGAACCGGATGGCTCCACATTTAACACTTCAAGTTCACCCTGGTCACAGCGGAAGACTCAAAGAGACTTAGTCCAAGCTGTTTTAATCCAGGTAATGAACATATTCCTCAAAAACCGTAGCGCCTTTTCAAGACTTCTCTTAGTGGGAATCCAACTTAGAAAGAAAAATAAAAAGCTGCTTCAACACAATACACAAGGTCAAGCTTTTTGAAAAGGTATTTTGAAACCAAACTGCTCTTAACTGATCCGTGGGACCCAAAACCTCAGCATCACCTGGTAGGCTGTTCAAAATACAGATACTGGGCCCATCCCAGGAATAGGAATAACAACTCCAGGTAATCCAAACTCAGGTGAAGGAGAAAACCACCTACTACGTTTCCACCACCTTTTTTGTTACAAAATCCAATAGCCCAAGATGAGCGATTTTATGTTAAATGGCCAGTAATCCGGAATTGGCTCTCTTCAATCGAGAATCTCCCACATCAAAAGCTCACGTGGGATTGCTGCCTCACAGGATAGAAGATAACCCGAGAGACCGGTGAATACCCGCCCAAGAGGCTCAGACAAAGAACGGATAAAGCACCCCTCAACACATGTGGCTACAATATAGAACGAAACCAAACACAACTAAGATGGTGGCCGTAGACGGCTGGGCAGACCCTCGTCACTGCCGGACATGCGTTGGCCAGGGCCACGCGAGGAGGGGGCGCCACCGCGCAGCCTCCCTTCGCCCCAGCATCCGGGCACCAGGGCGGGGCGCTGGGCTCCAGAAGCTTCCAGAACAATCTCAGCTCTCTGGGAGGGGCGGGGGAGGAAAGGGCCCATGAATCTTCCAGAGCCTGCCCCCTCCTCTCCCCTCCCCCTCACCGGGACTGCAGAAAAGCTCTGGAAAGAAAGAACGGCAGGCCAGAGCCAGCCATAATCGTTCCTTGCCGAAGAACCTCACATAAAGGAACAGAAAGCCCTGGAAAAATGCGTCCCACGGAAGAGATGGCAAAGCCAGGCCAGCACCAGGCTGTGCTGAGTCACGTCCAGCGCGCACACCCACCACCCTTGGGGACCCTCCGGCGCCCCGTAGCCGCGTCCGGAAGTGGAGGGGCAAACATGGCAGCGTCCCGGGCCGGCGCGGACACCACGTGCAGCTGCCCACTACCCCAAGCCCACGCCGCGGCCCACCTCCCCCCACGGCTAGTTGCCGTCTGAGGGAAAACCCCGCACCAAAGCACGGACGAAAAAACTAGCCCAACTCTCGAGAGCCCTGTCCCATCCACACCCCCCAAAAATTCCGAGTTGACCTATCTATCCCAAGACCGCTCCAACACGACAAAATCTAGGCTTTGAAAAGGAAACGATGGACGAAAGCAACACGTAAGGGCAATCCAATCAGAAACACCTGAAAAAAACCAATGACCTTACCTTCAAGGAGAAGAGCTGTAAGCACGACAGACCACGGTGAGCAGGGACTAAGTCCGGCTCAAAATCCGCAACAAGGCTGCGCGGGGGTGACTCAAGAGAGCGGCTGTTCGCCCCCAGTGGCCCTATATACGGCGAAGCACAGACCAGCTGCCCGTCCCCGAATCCCTCCGCCTTAAAGGAGGATGCGGGTCAGCCCGGCACCTGCCGCTGCCCGCCCACCTTGACGTCATGGTCCAAAATAGGGGAGGGGGCGGGGAAGGGCGGAAGCAACCGGTCTCAGTCTCCGCCCTGAGAGCACGCGCAAGTACCGCTTTTCGTGGCCGCATCTCCGCACTGCCAAGGCTCGACCACCGTCCAAGAACTAGAGATTGAGAATGCTCACATGACATAAACGAGGGATCTAGTGGCAAGGATCCCACTGACCTCCCTATAAACCTCTAATACAGGCGCCTCCACACATAAGTGTCCTGGCCAAGAGGAACACCAAAAAAGGTGGATAGAAAGGCCAACCACTCCGACCTCGACTCCCAGGTTCCACTTCCTTGCTAGAAACTGCCCTACACATGCCTACAGCCCAATAAGGGAAAAGGGTTTTCCTTAGGGACAGTGCACAATTCGAGATCTAACTTCACGCAGCCCCGGGAGCCCGGTCCTCCCTCGGGGAGGAGAAAGAGCCAGCGCTTTGCAGCGGGGCGTGGCTCTTGGTGGGGGGGAAGGGCGCCGGCTCGGGCTAGCAGTGGGACTCTTTGCCCGCGCCCGGCGGAAGGAGCGACGACGGCGGTACTGCGACTACTTCCAGCAGTTTCCAGACCCGCCTTGGCGGTACCGCCCCCACCCCGCCCCTTTCCTCCAGGCTCCGCCCCGCCCTCTGCGGCCTGGTCCTGTCTCTGCAGCTGCTTGTGTTACCCCCTAGGAATCGGCCGGGGTCCCCGGGGAGCAGGGGGTGGGCTGTCCCAAGCCTATTTACCGTCTAAAGCCGCTGGCGGGACCCTATTATCCACCTGCCAGGCCCAGCTAGCTCGGCACTCCCTCGGGAGTGGGATGGAGCAAAAAGGGAGTGATTGACCTTCCCCCAATCCCTTCCCCATCAAGCACATAGCACAGGGCTGTTGGGGCGGCTGTGCTGACGCGCCTTCAGCGAGCGGAGACTGGGGACGACTTGGCCACCGGGGGGACCCTCCCCAACTCCTGCAGTCGCCCACGTGTGTAGAACACAGAGACATGCGTCTCCCCAGCGTGAGCATATCGAGCTGTTTTCTCAATCTGGTTTCGTTTTTGGCCCTCTTCGCTCCTGCAGCTGCCAGACGGGAGGAGCAGAGGGTCTCCAGGGACCCCTGCAGGGTGGCAGGGGCTCCTGGAGGGCGCTTGAAGACGCTTCCCAGAGAGCAGCCCGTTGAAGGCTGCCAGAAATTGTTCCTCTTCAGATGTGGCGCCGGAGCTCCCAAGCCGTTAGACTGCCCAGGGAGCTGTGGGACGCCATACTTCGCTTGGCTCTACCCCTTTTGTGTGCCCTTCAGATGGAAAGCTGTCCTTGTCTATCCAAGGCCTCATCTTGGAATCCTGTTGGGCCCACAGCCCCTCCGGAAGAGAATGGCCACTTCCTGCTCTGTGACATTGTAGGTGTCCATCAACTGCTTTCTTGGCCCACTGTGTCCGCCACTGGAATGCTGGGGAGGGGTTCCTCCCCTACCTCACCCCCACCCCCAGCCCCACAGCCCTCCCTCGTCAGCCCTGGTGCCCCATCTTCCTTCCTTTGTATTTTCTTTATGTGTTGAATTCCGAAGAATAAAGGGTCCTTGCTTTCCTCATCCTTGCCACCAGGCTTAGCACCACCCCAATTGTATTTTTCCTTGCTCTTCTTTCCTTCCTTGTGGTGTGTGAGAAGCCGGTGGCTGGGAGAAGTTAATGGGTTTGGGAAGGGGTGTGGGTGCTGCTCCCAGAAATGCCCCAGGATTCTCTGTTCCTGATCTAAATCTCAAACCAAGAGTGTCCTCCCTCAATATACCTTCTTTTCCTCTGGGCAGAAGGGCTCTAGCTAATGAAACATCTCCCTAGTTGACAAAAAGCATTCACACCATTTCACCATCCTGTGAAGAGGTAAAAGCGAGTCTCCACATTCTGTGAACTGGGGAAGCAAGGCTTCAATGAGGACAGTGAGCTCAGAGCCTTTGTTGCAACAACCCTTGCTCCCTGCTCCAGGAATGGAGTGGGGATGCTGTCTCCCCTCCCAGGACCCAAGTCCAAAGCAGAGCAGAAATCACGTGCTGATCAGTATTAGGACCAGAGACGCCTCGCGGGTCTCCTAATGGGAAGATCTCAAGTCTTGCACTAGCACAGAATTTCTGGAAGGCTTCTCTTCTGGAAGCCTTCTCCTACTCACTGACACTAACTTAAGCTCCCACAGGGAGTGCCTGGGGATGCAAAAATGCATAAACAAGACGGAGGTTTCAGTCCACAGGGCGCTGTGGCAGGCACCTCATCCTGGGGAAGGGGCAGGCTTAGGGCCAAGGCTAGTCAGCCCATGACACAGGTCTATTCCCGGAAGAGGGAAAAGCATGGAAAGGCACAGCCCTGACAGAAGGACCATAGCCTAGGAGCCCCTGAAGGAGGCAGAAGAGCTAAAAGTAGCCCTGCAGGCAGGGTTCAGGTCACAGAGGGCCACGAATGCCATGTTAAGATGCTCTGACCTTAACTTAGACTGGAGGAAGCCATGGAGGCTGTCAAAGCTTAAAATCTTCTAGATCTCCGGAGTCCTATTCCCGGGAGCACTTGCAATGCCTATTGCTTCCAAGATACCCTTTATTCCTGACCAGGCCTCAAAGACCCAGCCCAACCTTCTGTCGTTGGAGGGTAGCCAGTTGAAGCAAGAGTTGACCAGCTGTAGCCTGCAGCTGGTGGGCCTGTTGCTTGCTTTTA